>NC_143132.1:52777500-53402500 GCF_059928025.1 Delphinapterus leucas | reverse complement strand
ATGGCCTGACCAGAGGCACAATAATAAAGATTCAGAGACAGGGTCCTGGGTCCCTATTACCCAATCATAATGTGCCTTGCATGATATCATGTTCTCTACGTTGTAGCATCATCACAAACATCCAGAAGACGTAGAAAAAATGAAAGTCTGAAATTTGATCAAATGGGAAACATAATCATATAGGAAATTAGCTTTGTTAACTGCAAAAGATGGTGTTTAATTTTATCTTTGATACTATAAACATTCCAAGTTTTATATCAGCATAAACTAAAAAAAGAGATACGTTATGAGTATATTCACTAGGAGACATCTCTAACCTGTCAGATTGTACCCTTAACCCTCATTATTTGTTTTGTTGGATGCCTTTCCAGAGTGGAAAGAAGAAAGTCAGTAGCAAGCTCTATCCTAGAAACTATAGAAAAGAGCATTTCAGAAAGCAAGGAATAATCAATATTTTCAAGTGCCATAGAGAAGTCTTACATGAATGTATTGAAGGGCAGCCATTAGCTGTGGTACTAAAAGGGCATTAACAGCTTTATAAAGAACTGTTTCACTGTGTGAAAGGTCCTGGGTGCAGGTAAAATGATCCAGGCAGCAGTGAAATTATAGTAGAATAAGCAATAAAGGGACTTCCTGGTGGCGCAGTGGCTAAGAATCCACTTGCCAATGCAGAGGACACGGGTTTGATCCCTGGTCCGGGAAGATCCCACATGCCGTGGAGCAACTAAGCCCGTGCGCCACAACTACTGAGCCTGCACGCCTAGAGCCCGTGCTCCTCAGCAAGAGAAGCCACCGCAATGAGAAGCCCGTGCACCTCAACAAAGAGTAGCCTCCGCTCGTCGCAACTAGAGAAAGCCCAGGTGCAGCAACAAAGACCCAACACAGCCAAAAATTAATTAATTAATGTTAAAAAAGAGTAAGCAATAATTTATTTGGGCAGTAATGTAGATATTGAAATGGAGAATGTAGACAAAGGAGGGAGAGAAAACGAACAATAGCTGGAGAGGGGTGAAGAAATAAAGAGGATATGTTTTGTTTTATATTTGTCCTTATATATATGAGAGAAACTTGCATATGTTTATACATAGAAAGGAAATAAAGGAAAAACTCATAAAGAAGAGGTGGTATATGCTGAAAGATACAACATTTAATTGAGAGATAGCTTAGAGGTAGAGTGTTAGAACTCAGAAAATGAAGGGATAAAACTTTGGTTGGTTGAGGGCCAGGATATTTTGAATCCTGAAAAAGTAATTTATGTATTTTTCTAGGACCAAGTACTGGGCCAGAATTTTGATGGGAGTCTTTTCAGTTATTGCATTCTAATTTCTCTGTACAGAAAAAGGAGAGGTGAAGGGTTAGTTCTGAGAGTAAGGAAGAGCAGTGGTAGAATAGGGGTCTTGAGAAGGTTGGAAGAGCTGTCTGGGAGCGTAGCAGATCGAGCTAACTGGAGCCATGGTGGTAGGCTGAATTCCAAATATGGTCCCTCAAGGCATAGTAAGTGTGCCCTGGTCACTCAGTCCAGCACTAATTTAGGTACTGCTGTCAAGGAATGTTGCAGATGTAATTAAAAGCCTAAGTCAGTTGATTTTAAGATACAGAGATTATCTGGATGGGCCTTAAAAGGTGAGCCTTTTTAAACTGGAGTATTTACTAGTCTGGTGCAGAAGAGTCACAAAGATTTGAAATATGAGAGGAATTCAACAAGCCATGGCTGGCTTTGCAGATAGAGGGAGCCATATAATGAGAAATGCGGGTGGCTTCTAATAGCTGCAAGCAGCCCTGAGCTAACAGCCCGCAAGTAAATGGGGACCTCAATCCTACAACTGTGAGGAGTGGGCTTCATCCAACAATCTGAATGAACTTGGAAGAAAATTCTTCCTCCAGAGCCTCCAGATCAGAGCCCATCCTAGTCATCACCTTAATTTCACCTTTATGAGACTTGATGTAGAGAACTCAACCAAGCCTGCCTGAACTTTTCTTTTTTTTTTTTTTTTTTTTGCGTTACGCGGGCCTCTTACTGTTGTGGCCTCTCCCGTTGCGGAGCACAGGCTCCGGACGCGCAGGCTCAGCGGCCATGGCTCACGGGCCCAGCAGCTCCGCGGCATGTGGGATCCTCCCAGACCGGGGCACGAACCCGTGTCCCCTGCATCGGTAGGTGGACTCTCAACCACTGCGCCACCAGGGAAGCCCTGAACTTTTCTTACCTTCAGAACTTTGAGATGATAAATGGATATTGTTTTTAGCTGTAGTACCTTATAGTACTTTGTTACACAGCAATAGAAAACTGAAACAGTGTTAAAGTGTTCCTAGGCTGAAGTTGAGGTCCCGGGATCTTTGCTTATCTCAAACAAGGATCACTAAGGCACAAACCAGAAACAGTGGACAAATGGATTGGTTCGGAGTTTAGGAAGTATGGAGTTTGGGGTAGTTAGAGAAAGAATAGGAGTTAAAAGTGGGATTATAGAGAGGCAAGAAAAAATGATATTTTGAAGTACTGAAGAATTTCTGAAGTCAGTACATGGGCAGAGTGAGATACGGAAGTGAGGACACTGGGAAAAAGGAAGAGTGCTCTTTAAGGTTTAGAGATGAAACAATTTCAAATGTGACTATAGATATGAAAACCTGGTGCAGAGTAGAGGGAAGGGGCCTTAGGTTTATGAAGGTAAAGACATCCAGGCTCATAAACTCTGTGATAGGGACCCTAAAGTCTCCTGACAAGTTGAGAGGAAGAAAGTAGTAAAAATGCTGAAGTGGCTAAGGATGTTGTCAACTTCAGGAAAGAAGGTGATGTGACATAGCCTGATGATGTGACTTTAAAACAAAAAATTTTATTGGAAATTGGCGGAGCAGTGGTTTAGATGTGGCAAAACTCTGTGCTCTACATATGAATCAAAATTATACATATATCCCCAATAACATGATACAGGTAGTAATTAAGCCTTATTAAAATTTATCAATGGAAATGCTTATTTTTATTTGGCAAATATAACTCAATTTCGTCCCAAAAAGCCCAAATAGTTTTTCCACTGCTACTAACATTTATATAAATGCCTATGCCTGCATTATAGTATGTTGTGAATGTCTGATACTGCAGAGCACACATTTTAATGGTGATTTTCCTATTCTGTTAACTGTCTATGTTAAGTGAAAAGCAGAAAATGATTTGACATTTAAAAATATTAATTATTGTTAGTTTGAAACAATGTTCTGAAGTCAAAATTTTTAGACTATATCTTATATGCTTTCATTTTTGAAAGCTGAAAATCCATTTGAAGTTGGCCCTTTTATTCTGTCAGCTTAGTGGTGAAGAGGGCAGGGTTTACAAGTTAAATTTGTCCTTGACACTAGGAAGAAAGTAAAGTAGTGGTGTTTGAGATGCAGCACATGCCTGTTCTATGCTAGCACACAGCTGTCATGAGTCTTTCCCTGTGAAAAAAAAGACCAAGATTATGATCATAACCTTGAATTATCATCACCTGTGGTGTTGGTGTCTTATCTACCTGTAAGAACACTTATGAATTTTAGGTGGAAATAATTCTTGCATTTATCTAGAGTCAGGAGAAAGCATAGTTTTACTTTCTTCTATCAAAGAAGGCTAACATATTCTTTTTTTTTTTAACATAATCTTCAAGCATGGGGTACATTTAATCTTCATATCATGATGATATTTCCATTTCACAGGTTTAGCTACAACAGTGTAATTTAATAATCTATGAGTTTATTATTTTACTTTATATAAATTATAGGCTATATGATTAATGTAAAAGAATTTTGTACAATGATTCTAGTTTTAATTGCTATATTTTTTCTTCGTACTCAATTCTTCTTCCTTGTTATTTTTTTTTAACCTGTCCTTTTATAGTCTTGAGCCTCATTTTTGTGTTCTAATATTCTTCAAAGTGTTCTACAAATTCTATAATTGTAAAACCACTGTGTGTGTGTTTTTGTATACACATACATATATGTCTCTGTGTATAGCACTTTTCATCGCTATGATTTTATTTCTCCTGATATATCCTTTCATTTCACAAATATTTAATGAGTGTCCTCTATTTGCCTATCAATGTACTGGGTGATTGGTTATCCAAAGGTGAGCAATACTTAATTTCATAGAGCTCACCTGATATGAAAGAGCTTACCATCTAGAGAGGGAGACAGTCATTAAAAGCTAGTTATGCGAATGTATGTAAATGAGTTGTACAGTGTTCTGATTGCATCTCTAGGAAGGATTTGATTTGATTTGACCAGAGAGATCAGAGAAGAGCTTTCCTAAGGACTATGTGAGCTAAGATATCTGAAGAAAGGGGAAGAGCATTTCAGAAAGCTGGAACAATATGTGCAAAGGCCCTGTGGCAGCACCCAGCAAGGTACTCTGGAGCTGCTGAAAGAAGGCCACTCTGACTGGAGTACAGAGAATGGAAATGAGAATCTCAATGTGGGTTAACACTGGAGAGGTCAGCTGGGGCCAGACCAGGCAGGAGACTAGACCATATTAAGAAACTCAGTCTTTATCTTAAGAGCAATAGTGAACTATTTAATAGTTTTAAGAAAGAGAGTGGTATGATCAGGATTCCATTAGAAATAAACTGTTTCTGAGGAGGTCTAGAGAAGGGAACAGATGGAAAGGTGCCATCTCCCTGCTCCAAATCACTGCTCATCTTCTGAAGTCGGCTGTAATCACCTCACAGATGCAAATAAAAATCTTTACTGGGCTCTGTCCTATGTTATCTTCCAGGCATCTCATAAATGAAAACTTAACTTGTTATCAGGCGCCCAGCTGCTATCTGAGTAATAGGGAACCGTCTGGAGTCCACAGGGAGCAGCACATCCCAATGAACTGGAGAATGGTGAGTTTCCCCGTGAGAGTTGTGCATCGCTGACTGAAAGTTAATGTTAAGCTGCCCTCATGCTTAGGAGCAGCTGCATTAGCAGGACCTCTTTCCTTTCTTTGGCTGTTTCAGACTCTGCTGAACTGATGGAAATGAAGTCCATAATTTCAGCTCCGGTCATTAACCCCCTGCTTTGTGTTTTTACTAATCATTAACTTGTCATTTGTGTTAAAGATAGGCTTTGAGCTCAGGGGGCTAGGACTTCAGTGCAGTGGGGACCAAGTACTGAAAGCAGAAAATGCATGACGAATTGCAGTGACAAAGCTATCCTGGTCACCTTGTACAAAGGAAAATCTCTTTCTAAATAATGCAGATGGTGCTGGGATTTGAAACCCTTTGTGCTGTGGAGAAGAAAAGCAAGAACATGCACTGTTACTAGAAGGAAACTTGGCTGTGATAGCTGAGAATTGTTATATCCTGTAGCCATTGAATAATTTAGCCCCACTAAGAAGGAAGAACATGAAAAATGTTTAGATCTCTAGATCCATTTTCTATTTGTGTACAAAATGCAGGTTTAGGGTGAAATAATCATCAGTTGAGTTCATCAAGCCTTTAGTGATCAGGCATTGAACTAACCCAGTCTCATTCCTGCCCAAATGATCTTTTAAACCATATCTCCCTCATTGTTCTCTAATTGCTGTCACCAAATGGCTAGAATCAAAGCTACTTCATATTCCACTAACCCAGTTTGTTCCCTTTGAGCTCTCCTACCCTCTTTCTTTCTACTCCAGGCTTTCCTATCTTGAAGTCTCTGGTTAAGTCTACCATGTCTCCAGACTCCCCAGATGATGAGCTGCCCAAGAGAGTGTACTCTACTATGAACTCAGTAACCTGTATTTAGTACTTGTTGCAACATTTTTATTAGTAGTTTTAACTCCTGTATATTATTTAGTAGTAAATTTCAACTACCCAACTCAATGTAATCTCCTTGGTGTCAGAGAGCTAATGGAATATTATATTCAGTGTGGTTTAATGAACAAAATTTAAGCTGTCTGGTTCAAATAGGAATCAAAATAACCTTTGCTTTCATTGGTTTCAGGAGTGAGAAAAAGTCTTGGAATGTTCATTTTTACCTTTTTTTTCTTGAGTTGTATATTTGGGCACTAAATTTAATTCTCTTTAATTAAGGTCGCTAGTAGCCTAAATCCACCATGCCTGTATTCTGGCATTTGTGCAATTAAGTATGCTCCTAGTTATATACACCTTCATGTATTATTTCAATTTTATAAGATTTGTTTTATTATAGTAATTACATAGGAAGAATGTGGAAGAATAATCTTTGGTTAATAAAGGATCTCACATATTTATCCTGTTAATTAGGCTTTACTGGTTATAAAATAATATGATTTTTTGAAAATTATGTGGGTATTAATTGTATATTATATAAGCCATCTGAAATGAATAGACATAAATACATATCTACAAGAGGATGAGGAATGAAGTAAAAGAATAAAAAAGAAAGATTATGATGATGCCTCAATATTGTTAATACTAAGAGCTATTTTTTTCTCATAACACATAAAACAAGCTCTACTATCTCAAAGCCTTTCATGTGAAGAATTTATTATGAATATTATTTAATTTTACTTAAAAAATGTAACAATGCAACAAATCAAACATCATTCACTGCTGATTTAGCAAAATGAGTTTTCTTTAGGCATAAAGTAAAATCCAGACCATAATGCTTATCCTTCACTACCAAAAACTTCTTGTGTAAACTTTCATGTCAGAAAATACGCTTGATGGTTGATCACTTTCATTTTTGAAATGTATTTCTTTTTCTGCAGTGTGCTAAAAATAGCTTTAAATCTAAACAGCATGACAAATCACATCTATTTCTTATTTGGAAAAAGGCTCTTGTATTATTGCATTTTTCCACAATTATCATCATTCAGAACTACTTTTCTTCCTAGTGAACACTTGTCTTTATCCATGTATTGGCTGCTGGCAGAGCTGACATTTTATTTGTTGGCTGATTTCCCATATGCAGTACCTTTGTGTATTGTTCCTTCTTTGAGTGTTTAATAATCCACTGTATATTTTATCTGTGACCTTACTAAGAGCAGGTCTTTATAGCATGCATCATGATACAGAAAATTCCACTGAAAGTAATATAAAATAATACCCTGGGAAACCTATTTTCATCCATGGAATTTAAGTCACTTGATATAATAACCTTGTTATTTTGAAACAGAAGATGGTAAAATCTGAATTTTGTTTTTATTTTTTGATATTAAGAAATGGGTTGGGCTTTCCTGGTGGCGCAGTGGTTGAGAGTCCACCTGCCGATGCAGGGGACACGGGTTCGTGCCCCTGTCCGGGAAGATCCCACATGCCGCGGAGCAGCTGAGCCCGTGAGCCATGGCCGCTGAGCCTGTGCGTCCGGAGCCTGTGCTCCACAACGGGAGAGGCCACAACAGTGAGAGGCCCACATACCAAAAAAAAAAAAAAAACAAAAGAAATGGGTTGTATACATAAAATAGAAACCTAAATTAGCATAATCCTGAGGATGTGGATTTAAAAACAGTTTGACTAGTTTTCTGAGAAATAGGGTTAATGTTGAGGAATAAGTGTAATTAAAATGAAAGACTCTGCCTCAGAACATTCACACATCAGATTGTGCTCCATGCCTTCAGATGTTTTATCAGTCCAGTAATGCACACTAGAGGAGGGAATATTTAGCAGCCTGTTAACTACTCTTTCTGCAAAGCTGGCATTGGATGTGAGATTGTACTTTGCAGGGAAGCTTGTTTTTTTTTTTAATTAGCAACCTGTGATGTAAAAACTGATTTGCATTATATGTTAGTAAATCAGGGTGGTATTCTACCATAATCTCAAACTTCTTTGGTGCAAAATAATATTTCTTGGCCTCAGTTTGTGTTTCTGTAAAATGGAAAACATAGTTTATATTATTCTAAGGTCTTCTTAGGTCTTAGGTCTTTCCTTTCATTCTGTGGTTGATTATATTTAGAAACAGTCATGCTTACCATCTGTGATTACAGATTATTAACCAAAATATTCTATCAGTGTTGAGCAGATTTCTTGACTTGTATACGGCTATTTTTGTTGAAGCCTAAGGTGTTTATAGAAAGTACAAAGATCAGGGATATCTCAAACAAATGTAAACTGGGACTTTGGAATTAAGCTGTAAAAATCCATCCAGATAGCAGACACTCCTCTTGCTATAGGAGCAATCACACCAACGTGGAACTTTGACTCAGGCCTTCTAATAACCGTTTTTTGACATGTTTGTTCACAAGTGGGAAAGAAAGAGCAAACAAAGTTTAGAACCGACATACTCATGAATGCATATGTATATGTGATAAACTTTTAAAATAAAAACTATTATCTTTAACGTTCTAATATGAAAAAGGCTTGATAAAGTAACTTCAAATCTCTAGGCCTCAACATTTTCACATATAAAATATTGAATTAGGGGCTTCCCTGGTGGCGCAGTGGTTGAGAGTCTGCCTGCCGATGCAGGGGACACGGGTTCGTGCCCCGGTCGGGGAGGATCCCACATGCCGCGGAGTGGCTGGGCCCGTGAGCCATGGCCGCTGAGCCTGCGCGTCCAGAGCCTGTTGCTCTGCAATGGGAGAGGCCACAACAGTGAGGGGCCCACATACCAGAAAAAAAAATATATATATATATATTGAATTAGACAAGTTAAAAATAATACACTAAAATCCCCTCCAGTTTTGATACTTTCATTGGCTGCATCACAGACTCTTCTCTTACAAAGATTAGTGGCTACTGGGCCTGGGTTCCCACAGGGTATGGCACCACACAGAATAGAAGAAGGAAGGTAGAGCTTGAGGGAAGAATCAAGGTTATCATGGTAATAAAGATCACAACTACAGCAATGTGTATTGTTTCAGACTTATAAGTTTGAAAGTGCTTTCATATCTGATCTTTCATTTGGTCATCCTCTAAACTTTTTGGTGTAGTTGCTACAGATAATACTTTCCTTTACTTGCAAAACAGGAGATTGAAATTCAGAAAAGTGACTTACTCAGAAAATAATGGCAATCAATCCTCTCACCTGATTTCTGCAATGGTCCCCACATTGAGCATTCATGAAAAACATCTAAATAGCATGTTAAGTTTGCAGATTTGTGGTCTCCACCTCCAAATAATCTCATTTAATAAGACTGGATAAGACTCAATATTCGCTACCTTTACCTAACCTCTCATGATTCTGATGCATGCTATGAGGAATTCTGCCCTACACCTAATCGTGTGTCCCAAATACTATTTTCTTTTTCTTCTCTGTCAGCCTTGAAAATAGGCTACATTTTTTTGGTTTTGTTTTGTTTTTTTTGTTTTTGCGGTACGCAGGCCTCTCACTGCTGTGGCCTCTCCCGTTGTGGAGCACAGGCTCCGGACGCGCAGGCTCAGCGGCCATGGCTCACGGGCGCAGCCGCTCCGCGGCATGTGGGATCCTCCCCGACCGGGGCACGAACCCGTGTCCCCTGCATTGGCAGGCGGACTCTCAACCACTGCGCCACCAGGGAAGCCCGAAAATAGGCTACATTTTATGTGTTGGCATTTTATATATGTAAATACTGTTTCTGAAAGACAGCTTATCAAAGGTAGGGTAGTTTCACCTCTTATTATAATTCTTTTTCAGTTTTTGTTATTAGAATACCAAATAGTTTTCCCTCTGGTAAGTAATCTCATAGAAATATATTACAACATCTTACTGCATGGCAAAAAGTAAATATCTTGGCTTGGCATTCAAAGCAATTCATCAGTGCTTTTTCTGACTGTTTCTGTGTTAGACCCCTGGGATATGGTCATGTCTATTTCAGTGGTCCTCCACTGCATGCTAATGATGGCATGATACCACACTTGCTCAAACTGTGATAATGCACAATAGGATTTTAAGAAAGGGTTAATCAAGTGGATCACAGAGTCAGGTAGGCCTCATTGGGTTGTCCAAAACCATTTAAATTCTCCAGACTGAATCAGAAGACAGTCCATTTCACCTTAACAGTAAGTCTTAATTTTTCATGGGAAAGGCTTGGACATTGTAAATGAGCAGTTGGCTCTGTTGTTCATCAGTATCAAAAAAAAGACTGGTTGCAACTCTGGAAAGATTGAAATACCCAAAGAATGAACTGGCCTTCCTTCTGAGCATAGGTTGTAGGGTGGATGATATTCACATGTGACCTAATACAAATCGAACTCTCATGCTCTAGAGGGTAAATGAAAGAAAGAACAACTGAACAAAAACAAAAGGTATTTGTTCGGAGGATACATATGTATGATAACTTAAAATTCTTTACACAAATATTCTTATTTTTACATTACTAATGTTTGCATCATTTACACATAAACATTTTAGTATAGGGTTGAGCATACTGTACTTTATTGGAAATTAAATGGATTTTTCAAGGGTAGTTTTAACCATATTTAATTTCTAGTATGTGCATTGTCAGAAATTAACCCAAGCTAAAATATGGAATATAATTGTATGTGAGTCTCCCTGCTTTATACTCTTTTCCCCATCAGTTTGTGCTAGTTGTGTTTACTGAAGATGCAAGAAATGGAGTTTTCACTCCTAAAAAGAATCTGCCCTGTCATTGCCTCAAAAAAGGTTTGTAAAGGAAAGCCGAAACCATTTAAAGGCAACATGTTTCATGGTTTTTCTTCTCTGTGACCCTGAGAGCCTGACCATGTTGTGACATCAGAGGGAAAGGCAAGACCACACCCTAGTGCATGGCATTGGAGTAAAGTTGCTTGATGCCATGGAGGAGTATGTCCATTGTGCACATATGGAGGCTAGAGTCCAGGCCCTGGGGCTTCAAAACACTTCAGAGTGTCTGTACCCGCAGCATAGCAGAGAAGCAAAGCTAGTAGATATTAACAGACTAATTAGGAGACTCAGAACATAAGCTCCTCAGAAGAACCAGGGAAAAGAGAAGGCTAGAGAAATCTCCTCAGCTAGGCTGTGTGTAAAACCTGGGACATAGGTTTTATGTCCCATGAGCAGGGAATCCCAGTCATGACCAAGGTAAAATTCCCCCCTGACCCAGCAGGACTGAGTCATCGAATCCATTTAAGTACACAAAGATGGCGAATATGATGTTTCTTGCATATCGGAGTTCACTTGTCAATTAAGAGTCACTTGTTTTTCAACATAACGTTTCTTGTGCTTTCTCTTTGATTCATGATCCATTATAAATTTATATTATATGTTTATGACGAAAGCAATTTTAGGCTTTGTAACAGTCAAAATCATCAGAGTGGCCAGTGTTCAGCTGAAGGATAAGCCATTAAGTGAATGAACTGTAATCGTGCTTAGCTGATCTCTAATAATCACTGTACATGCTCATTCAGTATGAACTGGAAGGCTTGTAAATAGATTAATTTTAAAATGAAAACTATATTAATGTTATTTTATTTATTTTTCAGAGTAGAAATTAAAATTGCAGCCATTTCTGAGAGCTCCTGAACTTTCCACAGTCTCTGCTGAATTCTTAATTTTAGAATTCACATCATTTAATGTAGCATTGGACCTTGTACTTTAGTTATTGTTTTACACTGTGCCATCATAGGTGTTTCTTTTCTCTACAACAAATGTGCTAGTGCCTTGAGGACAAATATGATATCTTCTACCACTGAATCCTTCACAACACCCCATCCAATAACATTTATTAAATATTTTATAGCTTCATCTTTGAACTATACTTACGTTTGCAATTAAAACCTCCAAAATTTAATTAACATAATTAACATGTCACTTTATCTCATTGGAAAGTCCATTTTAGGAATGCAGAATTATTTCTCAAATTAAGATAAGGTAATATAAAGGAGAATTTGTTTCTCTGAACCAAAATGTCTTATTTATGTTCCATCTTTCTCAGATATAAGCAGTGTTGAAGTTCCAAGCTACTAAAAATGTGTTGTATCTGTTCATTCTCTGAAAGCTTACCATCCCTTAAAGAAAAAGTGACCTTCATCTTTAAAAACTATGTTGTGTAAATGTCCTAACAACTATGTATTCTCCTTCATTTTCCTTGTGTACTTACCTAAATGTTCATTCTCTTTCTCTTTTTTCTAACTCTCTAGGAAATTTGTTTTCAAATGATAACTCACAGAATAAAAAATATGCCTTCCCACAGTATTAAGTGGTAAAAATTGCCAGTGGTGTAGAGGATTAGCCAGATCCTTTTGATGTTTTGACTTCCTTGTGAGGCTATCCATGCTGGTACAGCTTTAAGTGGTAGCAAGTTTTATTTTGTGTTCCTTTCTTATTACCACTAATGGACACCTTGGATGTTTGACCTGACTTCAGTACTTATAGAGAGCTCTGATAGAAAGCTTATTATATGGTGCTACTCTCTTGGCTTTGATGTTCTTTAAACCATGTGTATGATTGCTTTTAGGGGAAAAATTCAAACTCTCTGTACTTTAGACATAAGTGAATTCTCTCTGAGACTCAGACTTGGGTCCTGAATTATGAAGTGCATAAGGGATATATAACAACTAAAGATTATTTCTAGATGCTGAAAATGGAGGCGATGTTTATAACTCATATTTAGCAGTACATTTTGAGAATTGATGCTGCTAGAATTTCCGTGAGAGTGTCTCATTCCTCTGCCCTAGGGTTTTTTTCCTTTATTCTTTGAATCCCTTTCAATACTTGAAGAGAAAAAGTTTCATTGGTAAATAGCATGATGATGTCATCCATTTCAATATCTTCTGTCCTCAGATTATGGCAGAATTTCATTGGGTCACTGGAAGTACAAGTTAACTCTCTTAAAAAGGAATTTTAAGAAATAAAATCATGTCCTTAATAATGCATTTTTAAGTCAGTAGTTTGGAGTGAAGAATGTATTTTTCTTTAAAAATACAACAGACTCCCTTCTTTCTGTTGAAAGAAAGATCCTTGGATATAGAAGAAGCAGGCTGGGTTCCAAACACCCCACTTGTCTCCATTCCTGGGGTACACAGGTCCATGCTGTTTTTATTGAGTTTTTAATCTAGTTTATAAAAGTTAGCTTCAATAATTATAGTGTATCAGAAAGAAGCTTATGCAACACATTTATCATAAGAAATAGATCTTCCTTTCTGGGGATGGTGAAGAAGAGAAATAATAGGATGTGTACCTTTTTATTGGGTACCAGGCCAACTTTAGGACACATTTTTTTTAGGAGACAAATTTTGATTTTTCCTCAGCCATCTCTCACCTAGATGGCAGTACCTAGCATACACGTCACTACTGCCGTCTTGTACAAATGGCAGCCACTGTTAATCAATCCCAGAGCTTTTTCGTGATGAACTCATATTTGCCTTCAGAATCCTCAATACAGTGACCCAAGATTTGATAATGCATTCATTTGGCAGACTATTAAATTGAATCTCACAAAGGGGTAGTATGGCCTAGTAGTAATATTTGTGTTGAAAATACAACACAAGGAATAAGAAGGTGAGAACCTAGTGAAGAATCAATGAAAATCAATGACCGTAGCAGCTAGATAGCTCCAAGGGGGTTAACCCTCTGGGAGTGGATCAGTAGTCTCATACTTATATATGAGGGATGATGCTATGCAGTTCACTAATTCTCTTTAAGGCAGATAAATCCATCAGTAACAACGTCATTTAGTTATTTTTAAATATCTCTAGAGTTGTGGGCTATATCCAAGAGAAATAGTCTATTTGAATTTCTGTGACTAAAAATGTAATGGAACAATAGAATGTCCCTGCCTAAATAGTGGGTTTTTTCTTGCTACAGAGCACATGAGATGCCTAGCATAGTGTCTGACACAGAATAGGTAGGTGATCGATGTATGTTTGTTGCTTTTTGCTTGCCTTTCATTCAAAGAATCTAATTCAAGTTCACTGTGATTTTTTTTCTTAAAAGATTGATTAAGAATATTATGTAGGATGTTTCTGTTCATAAAATTAAAATGCATGGCAGATAAAAGTAATAGTAAAATTATGTGTATTTTTAAAGTATGCACTTATAAAGGAGATGGGTTTCCTGCCCATCTGGCATCCAGAGCAACAGCCAAACCAATACTGTCTTTATTTAAGAGGGTCATAGAGAGTTCAGGTATTCAGAGAGCCAAAGTCCAAGCCATAAGAACAGAGTGGGTTATTCTCAGCAAAGCCTTTCCTAGAAGATCTTAGCTTATAGCCACAGATAAGAAGGAATTTTATTTTAAGAGGATTAAGCCTAGAATTATTTGTTCGTGATGATTGCCAGGATAGCAAAAACTTTCTTCCGGAGCCTGGTAGATGAATCAGGAAACAGATCAAAAGAGCTGACTGCTAGGGTAACGACCTCAGAGAGATGCTATCACAGACTCAATGCTTGTTGGAAAAAAACAGTTCAAAAGATTGGGAGGAGTCATTTAAAAAGGCGGTCAGTGCAGCATTGGTTACTGATAAGCAACTATTAATAAGTGGATCTATTCTGTAAGTAGTTGCACATTTCATTACTATGTTGTGATGAGCCCAAGGTTACATAGGCAATCACCTGGAAATCCTTTTAGGACCCAGGATTGACCCCCAAACGTCTGGATCAAGAAAACAGAAGGCTCTGGAGACCTGTGTACCCCAGGAATGGAGACAAGTGGGGTGTTTGGAACCCAGCCTGCTTCTTCAATATCCAAGGATCTTTCTTTCAACAGAAAGAAGGGAGTCTGTTTCAACCATTCATTTGTTGATTTGTCCATTTTATATGAATGTTTTCAGGGTACTTGCTACATGCCAGGCATGATGGTATGTGCTGTGGATGAATGATAAATAAAATAGACATGCTCTTTGCCCTTATGACTGTTACAAAACAGTGAAATAGAAAGACGTTAATTAAATAATTACAAAATTTGTAATTGCTAACTGTGAAAACTGATGTAAAGGGAAAACAAAATGAATTTTATTTCATCACTGTTAAGAAAGTTTTCAGTTGGAGGAAATTTAAAATATTAAGGGTTCGTGTTATTTACTTTGGAACATAAAATATGGAATATTAGAGCTGAAGAAGGTCTTAGGGCTCATATAACCAAACCTCATTACTTTTTCTTAAATCTGAGGCTAAAGAAAGTAAAATGAGTGGTCAGGGCTTCAGTTTCATTTTATTTTTTTAAAATTTTTATTTTATATCGGAATAGAGTTAACAATGTGGTGTTAGTTTCAGGTGTACAGCAAAGTGATTCAGTTACACATATACCTGTATCTATTCTTTTTCAAATTCTTTTCCCATTTAGGTTATTATAGAATATGGGGCAGAGTTCCCTGTGGTACACAGGATGTCTTTGTTGTTTACCTATTTTAAATATAGCAGTGTGTACATGTCAATCCCAAACTCCCAATCTGTCCCTCCTCCCACCCTTCCCCCTTGGTAACCATAAATTTGTTCTCTAAGCCTGTGAGTCTGTTTCTGTTTTGTAAATAAGTTCGTTTGTATTTTTTTTTCTTAGATTTCACATATAAGCGATATCATATGCTATTTGTCTTTCTCTGTCTGACTTACTTCACTTAGTATGATAATCCCCAAGTCCAACCATGTTGCTGCAAAAGGCATTATTTCATTCTTTTTAATGGCTGAGTAATATTCCATTGTATATATGTGCCACATCTTCTTTATCCATTCCTCTGTCAGTGGACATTTAGGTTGCTTCCATGTCTTGGCTATTGTAAACAGCGCTGCAATGAACATTGAAGTGCATGTTTCAAACCATGTTTTCTCTGGGTATACGCCCAGGAGTGAGATTGCTGGATCATATGGTAGCTCTGTTTTTAGTTTCTTAAGGAACCTCCATACTGTTCTCCATAGTGGCTGCACCAATTTACATCCCACCAACAGTGTAGGAGGGTTCCCTTTTCTCCACACTCTCTCCAGCATTTATTGTTTGTATACTTTTTTTTTTTTTTGCGGTACACGAGCCTCTCACTGCTGTGGCCCCTCCCGCCGCGGAGCACAGGCTCTGGACGTGCAGGCTCAGCGGCTGTGGCTCACGGGCCCAGCCGCTCCATGGCATGTGGTATCCTCCCGGACCGAGGCACGAACCCGCGTCCCCTGCATCAGCAAGCGGACTCTCAACCACTGAGAGCAGGGAAGCCCCTGTTTGTATACTTTTTGATGATGGCCATTCTGACTGGTGTGAGGTGATATCTCATTGTAGTTTTCTCTAATAATTAACAACGTTGAGCATCTTTTCATGTGCCTCTTGGCCAACTGTATGTCTTCTTTGGGGAAATGTCTATTTAGATCATCTGCCCATTTTTTGATTGCGTTGTTTGATTTTTTTTATATTGACCTGCATGAGCTGTTTGTAAATTTTGAAGATTAAGCTCATGTCGGTCACATTGTTTGCAAATATTTTCTCCCATCCTGTGGGTTGTCTTTTCTTTTTGTTTATGGTTTCCTTTGCTGTGCAAAAGCCTTTGAGTTTGATTAGGTCCCATTTGTTTATTTTTATTTCCCTTACTCTAGGAGACGGATCAAAAAAAGATATTGCTGTGACTTATGTCAAAGAATGTTCTACCTATCTTTTTCTCTAAGAGTTTTATAGTATCTTGTTTTACAGTTAGTTCTCTAATCCATTTTGAGTTTATTTTTCTGTGTGGTGTTAGAGAATGGTCTAATTTCATTTTTTTTACGTGTAGCTGTCCAGTTTTCCCAGCACCATTTATTGAAGAGACTGTCTTTTCTCCATTGTATTTTCTTGCTTCCTTTGTTGTAGATTAATTGACCATAGGTGCATGGGTTTATTTCTGGGCTTTCTATCCTGTTCCATTGATCTATATTTCGTTTTTGTGCCAGTACCATACTGTTTTGATGACTGTAGCTTTGTAGTATAGTCTGAAGTCAGGGAGCCTGATTCCTCCACCTCCGTTTTTCTTTCTCAGGATTGCTTTGGCTATTTGGGGTCTTCTGTGTCTCCATACAGAGTTTAAGATTTTTTTGTTCTAGTTCTGTGGAAAATGCCATTGATAATTTGATGGGGATTGCATTGAATCTGCAGATTGCCTTGGGCAGTATAGTCATTTTGACAATATTGATTCTTCCAATCCAAGAACATGGTATATCTTTCCATCTGTTTGTGTCATTTTCGATTTCTTTCATCAGCGTCTTATAGTTTTTGGAGTACAGGTCTTTTGCCTCCTTAGGTAGGTTTATTCCTATGTATTTTACTCTTTTTGATGCAATGGTAAATGGCATTGTTTCTTTAATTTCTCTTTCTGATCTCTTGTTGTTAGTGTATAGAAATGCAACAGATTTCTGTATATTAATTTTGTATCCTGCAACTTTAACAACTTCATTGAGCAGCTCTAGTAATTTTCTGGTAGCATCTTTAGGATTTTCTATGTATAATATCATGTCATCTGCCAACAGTGACAATTTTACTTCTTTCCAATTTGGATTCCCTTTATTTCTTTTTCATCTCTGATTGCCATGGCTAGGACTACCAAAACTATGTTGAATAAGAGCAGTGAGAGTGGACATTGTTGTTTTTTCCTGATCTGAGAGGAAATGCTTTCACCTTTTCACCATTGAGTATGATGTTAGCTGTAGGTTTGTCATATATGGCCTTTATTATGTTGAGGTATGTTCCTCTATTCCCACTTTCTGGAGAGTTTTTATCATAAATGTGTGTTGAATTTTGTCAAAAGCTTTTTCTGCATCTTTTGAGATGATCATATGGTTTCTAATTGTTCAATTTGCTGATGTGGTGTATCATACTGATTGATTTGCAGATACTGAAAGATCCTTGCATCCCTGGGATAATTCCCACTTGCTCAGTTTTATGATCCTTTTAATGTATTGTTGGATTCAGTTTGCTAGTATTTTGTTGAGGATGTTTGCGTCTATGTTCATCAATGATATCGGCCTGTGATTCTTCTGTGTGTGTGGTATCCTTCTCTGCTTTTGGTATCAGGGTGATGGTAGCCTCATAGAATAAGTTTAGGAGTGTTCCTTCCTCTGATATTTTTTTGGGAATAGTTTCAGAAGTGTAGGTGTTAACTCTTCTCTAAACGTTTGATAGAATTTGCCTGTGAAGCCTTCTGGTGCTGGACTTCTGTTTGTTGGAAGTTTTTTAATCACATGGAAAAATGTATTTCATGCAAATAGATCAAAAGAAAGCTGAAATAGCAATATTCATATCAGACAAAAGAGACTTTAAAGTAGACTGTTACAAGAGACAAAGAAGGACACTACATAATGATCAATGGATCAATCCAAGAAGAAGTTATAACAATTGTAAATATATATGCACCCAACATAGGAGTACTTCAATTTATAAGGCAAATACTATCAAGAATAAAAGGAGAAATCAACAGTAACACACTAATAGTGGGGGGACTTTAACACCTCACTTTCATCAATGGACAGATCATCCAGACAGAAAATCAATAAGAAACACAGGCCTTAAATGACACCTTAGATCAGATGGACTTAATTTATATTTTTACAGCATTCCATTGAAAAGCAGCAGAATACACATTCTTCTCAAGTGCACATGGTGCATTCTCCAGGATTGATCACATGCTGGGCCACAACGTGAGCCTCGGTAAATTTAAGAAAACTGAAATCATTTCAAGCATCTTTTCCAACCGTAATGCTATGAGATTAGAAATCAACTACACGAAAAAAAACTAAAAAACACAAACACATGGAGGCTAAACAATATGCTAGTAAACAACAAATGGATCACTGAAGAAATCAAAGAGGAAATCAAAAAATACATAGAGATAATTGAAAATGAAAGCTTGACGATCTAAAACCTATGGAACACAGCAAAAGCAGTTCTAAGTGGGAAGTTTATAGACTACAATCTTACCTCAGGAAAAATCTCAAATAAACAACCTAACCTTACACATAAAGCAACTAGAGAAAGAAGAATGAACAAAACCCAAAGTTAGTAGAAGGAAGAAATTATAAAGATCAGAGCAGAAATAAATGAAATAGAAATGAAGGAAACAGTAGAAAAGATCAATGCAACTAAAAGCTGGTTCTTTGAGAAGATAAACAAAATTGGTAAACCTTTAGTCAGAGTCATCAAGAAAAAGAGGGAGAGTGCTCAAATCAATAAAATTAGAAACAAAAAAGGAGAAGTATAACAGACAACACAGAAATACAAAGGAGTATAGGAGACTACTACAGGCAACAATATGCCAATAAAATGGACAACCTGGAAGAAATGGACAAATTCTTAGAAAGGTACAATCTCCCAAGACTGAACCAGGAAGAAATAGAAAATATAAACAGACAAGTCCCAAGTATTGAAATTGAAACTGTGATTTAAAAACTTCCAACAAAAGTCCAGGCTTCATTTTAAAGTTTAGTTGGTATTTAATTTTCAATGATGGAATAAGTTTGGCAATTATAATACACAGCTCTGGGAAGCAGATACTTCCAAATGTTGGTGATCAGCTTCTGTACACTGTTTAAACCACATACCGTAGATTTATATAAGTATATGAATAGTTTGTATGTGATATCCAAGTATATTACTACATAGAAAATTTCATCTCACAATCTCTGTAATGTATTGAATATATGAATTAAACTGAACCAACAGAATTGTATGATTATGTATGAATTTTTGTATTTATGGAAACATTTTGAAAAATGTTAAAATCTACCTATATTGCTTAAATATCATACATATCCAGTTGCTCTTATATGAAATATCCTACTAGGATAACTCCTGAATAAAGATGTGTTAGAATAAGTTTGTTCAAGTAGGGCCGGGCTTCCCTGGTGGCGCAGTGGTTGAGAGTCCGCCTGCCGATGCAGGGGACGCGGGTTCGTGCCCCGGTCTGGGAGGATCCCACATGCCATGGAGCAGCTGCACCCGTGAGCCATGGCCTCTGAGCCTGCACGCCCGGAGCCTGTTGCTCTGCAATGGGAGAGGCCACAGCAGTGAGAGGCCCGAGTACCACAAAAACAAACAAACAAAAAGACAACTAGGGCCGAAGAAAAAGAGATAGAGATCAAAGTGTGAGAACATGTTGAAAACATTTTGTCATGCTGTTTATTAATGCATCTATTAGCATTAGCATTAAACTATTGTAGGCAAATATTTTCAAATTAAATGAAACCAATAAATGTTTTTAGAAAATTCTTTTTGGATACTGTACTTTATCCCTAATCTGATAATATTTTAATCTTTGCTTAATGATTCAAAATCTCCAAATTTAAAGAAGATAGATTTTGTCCAAATATTCAGAGTTGGTTTCTCTGAGGGAGAGGGTATATACATATGCAAATGCCTCTCGGTACTGTAGATTGATTGGTGAAAACAAGACAACCTAATAAGCCCAGCATCAGGGGACAGTTCACCTTCCGCCCCAAGCTGCTTAAGGCTCATCTTTTCACTTTCCAAGCAAGGGATATATTCTGTAAATACTAGATGCTTTAAAAAAAAAAAAAAAAATCCAGACAAAGAATTACCCTAAAGGGCAAAAAACTTGGTCTTTCTCTTAAAGTTTTAGTAGCCTTAGGTTCTATATTTTTGTTTGTATGTTTGTTTGTTTTTAGAAATAATTATAAAGAAGATATTAACTCCTTATTGATCATATCATTTGCAAATATTTTCTCCCATTCAATAGGTTGTCTTTTTCTTTTGTATATGGTCTCCTTTGCTGTGAAAAGCTTTTAAATTTAATTAAGTCCCGTTTGTTTATTTTTGCTTTTGTTTCTTTTGCCTTAGGAGACAGATCCAAAACAATGTTGCTATAATTTATGTCAGAGTGTTCTGTTTATGTTTTCTTCTAGGAGTTTTATGGTTTCTGGTCTTACATTTAGGTCTTTAATGCATTTTGAGTTTATCTCTGTGAATGGTGTGAAACGTGAACTGAAATGTTCTAATTTCATTCTTTTACATGTAGCTGTCCAGTTTTCCCAACACCACTCATTGAAGAGATTGTCTTTTCTCCATTGTATATTCTTGCCTCCTTTGCATAGATTAATTGACCATAAGTGTGTGGGATTATTTCTGTGTTCTCTTTTCTGTTCCATTGATCTATGTATCTGTTTTTGTGCCAGTTTTTGACACAAAACTGTTTTTGCGCTTGTTTTGGCACAAAAATCATACTGTTTTGATTACTGTAGCTTTATAGTATAGGCTGAAGTCAGGGCACATGATACTCCTGCTCTGTTCTTTCTCAAGATTGTTTTGACTATTTAGGGTCTTTTGTGTTTCCATACAAATTTAATTTTTTTTTTCTAGTTGTGTGAAAAATGTTCTTGGTATTTTGTAGATACCAGGAATCTGTAGATTGCATTGAATCTGTAGATTGTCTTGGGTAGTATGGTCATTTTAACAATATTAATTCTTCCAATCCAAGAATATAGTATATCTTTTCATCTGTTAAGAGTCATCTCCAGTGTCTTTCATCATGTAATAGATTTCTGAGTACAAGTCTTCTACCTCCTTAGTTAGATTTATTCCTAGGTATTTTATTCTTTGTGATGCAATGGTAAATGGGATTATTTCCTTAATTTCTCTTTCCACTATTTTGTTGTTAGTGTATGTAAATGCAACAGATTTCTGTATATTAATTTTGTATCCTGCAACTTTACCAAATTCATTGATGAGCCCTAATAGTTTCTTTGGTGGCATTTTTAGGATATGTAGAATATCATGCCATCTGCAAACAGAGAGTTTTACCTCTTCCTTTCCAGTTTGGTTTCCTTTTATTTACTTTTCTCTGATTGTTGTGGCTATGACTTCCAATACTATGTTGAGTGAAAGTGGGTAGAGTGGGCATTCTTATCTTGTACCTGGTCTTAGAGGAAATGCTTTCAACTTTTCACTGTTGAATATGATGTTATCTGTGGGCTTATCATATATGGCCTATATTATGTTGAGGTATGTTCCCTCCATACCCACACTCTGGAGAGTTTTTATCATAAATTGGTGTCGAATTTTGTCAAAAGTTTTTTCTGCATCTATTGATATGAACATATGGCTTTTATTCTTAGCATGTTTTGTAGAATTAACCTCTGAAACCATCTGGGCCTGGAATTTTGTTTGTTGGGATTTTTTTTCATTACTGATTCAATTTCATTACTAGTAATTATTCTATTTGTATTTTCTATTCCTTCCTGCTTTTGTCTTGAGAGATTCTACATTTCTAGGAATTTGTCCATTTCTTCTAGGTTGTCCATTTTATTGGTGTATAGCTTTTTGTAGTAATCTCTTATGATCCTTTGTATTTCTGTGGTGTCAGTTATGACTTCTCCTTTTTAATTTCTGATTTTATTGATTTGGGTCTTATTTTTTCTTGATGACTCTGGCTAGAGGTCCATCAATTTTATCTTTTCAATGAACCAGCCCTTAGTTTCATTGATTATTCCTGTTGATTTTTAGTCTCTATTTCATTTATTTCTGCTCTGAACTTTATTATTTCTTTCCTTATACTAAGGGGTTTTGTTTGATCCTTTAGGTGTAAGCTTAGGTTGTTTATTTGAGATTTTTTTTGTTTTCTATAAACTTCCCTCTTAGAACTGCTTTTGCTGCATCCCATAGATTTTGGATAGGTGTGTTTTTGTTTTCATTTGTCTCCAGGTACTTAAAAAAAATTTTTTTATTGAAGTATAGTTGATTTACAATTTTGTGTTTGTTTCTGGTATACAGTAAAGTAATTCAGTTGTATTTTCCATATTCTTTTCTATTATGGATTATTATAGGATATTGAATATAGTTCCCTGTGCTATATATAGGACCTTGTTGTTTACCTATTTTATATATAGTACCCTGTATCTGCTAATTCCATACTCCTAATTTGTCCCTCACCTAACCCCTTTCCCCTTTTGTAACAATAAATTTGTTTTCTATATGTGTGAGTCTTTTTCTAGTTTATAAATAAGTTCATTTGTATCATATTTTATATTCCACATATAAGTGATATCATATGATATTTATCTTTCTCTTTCCAACTTACTTCACTTAGTATGATAGTATCTAGGTCCATCCATGTTGCTGCAAATGGCATTATTTCATTCTTTTCTATGGCTGAGTAGTACTCCATTGTATATATGTACCACATTTTCTTTATCCATTCATCTGTTGATGGACATGTAGGTTGCTTCCATGTCTTGGCTATTGTTAATAATGTTGCTATGAACATTGGGGTGCATGTATTTTCTCAAATTACATTTTTCTCCAGATATATGCCCAGGAGTGGATTTGCTGGATAATATGGCAAGTCTATTTTTCGTTTTTTAAAAACCTCCATACTGCTTTCCATAGTGGCTGCACCAATTTATATTCTCACCAACAGTGTAGGAGGGTTCCCTTTTTTCCACACTCTCTCCAGCATTTGTTATTTGTAGACTCTTTAATGGTGGCCTTTCTAGGTACTTTTTAAATTCTTCTTTGATTTCTTCGGTGATCCATTGGTTGTTCAGTAACATATTGTTCAGCATCCATGTGTTTGTGTTTTTTGCAGTTTTTTCCTTGTAGTTGATTTCTAGTCTCATAGTGTTGTGGTTGGAAAAAATACTTGATATGATTTCAGCTTTCCTAAATTTACCAAGGCTTCCTTTGTGACATATCATGTAATCTATCCTGGGGAATGTTTCAGGAGCACTTGAAAAGAATGTGAATTATGCTTTTAGGTGGAATGTTCTCTGTATATCTGTTAAGTCCATCTGCTCTAACATGTCATTTAAAGCCAGTGTTTTTGTATTGATTTTCCATCTGGATGATCTGTCTGTTGATGTAAGTGGGGTGTTAAAGTCCACCACTAGCATTGTGTTACTGTCAATTTCTCCCTTTATGTCTGCTAATATTTGCTTTATGTATTTAGGTGCTCCTATGTTGGATACATACATATTTACAATTGTTATATCTTCTTCTTGGAATGATCACTTGATCATTATGTAATGCTCTTGTTTGTCTGTTACAGTCCTTGTTTTCAATTCTATTTTGTCTGATATAAGTATTGCTATCCCAGCTTTCTTTTGATTTTCATTTACATGGAATACATTTTCCCATGCCCTCAATTTCATTCTGTGTATATCTTTAGATTTGAAGTGAGTCTCTTATAGGCAGCATATATATGGGTCTTGCATTTGTGTCCATTAAGCCACTCTGTGTCTTTTGGTTGGAGCATTTAGTCCATTTACATTTAAAGTAATTATTGATAGGTACATACTCCATTTTGTTAATTATTTGGGGATTGTTTTTGTAGTTCTTTTTTGTTCCTTATTCTTTTATAATCGTCCTTTGTGATTATCTTTAATGTTATGTTTGGATTCCTTTCTCTTTTTTTGTGTGCATATTTATCCAAAATGTATAAACAGCTCATACAATGCACGATCAAAAAACAAACAACCCCATTAAAAATGTGCAGAAGACCTGAATAGACATTCTTTCAAAGAATAGAAGCAGATGGCCAACAAGTACATGGAGACACTCAAAATTGGTAATCATCAGAGAAATGCAAATCAAAACCACAGTGATATATCATCTCACACCTATCAGAATGCCTATCATCAAAAAGACCACAAATAATAAATGTGGGCAAGAATGTGGAGAAAAGGAAACACTTGTACACTGTTGTGGGAATGTAAATTGGTGCAGCCACTGTGAAAAACAGTATGAAAATTCCTCATAAAACTAAAAATAGAACCATCATATCATTGAGCAATTTCACTCCTAAGTATATATCCAAAGAAAACAAAAACACTAATTCGAAAAGATACATGCACCCTAATGTTCATAGCAGCGCTATTTACAATTGCCAAGATATGGAATCACCCTAAGTGTCCATCAATAGATGAATGGATAAAGAAGATTTTGGAGGTGTGTGTGTGTGTGTGTGTGTGTGTGTGTGTGTGTGTGTGTATTTGAAGTATATATGGAAAACTACTCGGCCATAAAAGAAGAATGAAATTTTGTTATTTGCAACAACATGGATGGACCTGGATGGTATTATGCTTAGTGAAATAAGTCAGACGCATGAATACAAATACTGTATGTTATCACTTGTATGTGTAATCTCCAAAATAAAACAAATGAATATAATAAAACAGAAACAGACTCACAGATATTGAGAAAAAACTTGTGGTTACCAGTGAGGAGAGGGAGGAAGGAGGTGCATGATAGGAGTAGGAGATTAAGAGTTACAGAGTACTTGTATAAAATTAATAAGCTACAATGATATTGTATAAACCAGGAAATATAGCCAATATTTTATAATAATTATAAATGGAGTATAACCTTTAAAATTGTGAATCACTATGTAGTTCACCTGTAATTTATATAATATTGTAAATCAACTATACCTAAAAAGAAAAGTTAGGAATTGCATAAAAAATACCAAAGCTATTTGAGAGTTTGCCACAGTAGATGGTGAATGTTCCACTATAAGAAACTTTTAAACAAGCTGAATATCCAGTGTTCAAGGAGGACATAGAAAATATTACTTCCTGAGATGGTGAGCTGGATTACATGCCTTCCAAAGACCTTTGTCTGCAAGGCCTTTACATCCTTCTGTCCTTCCTCTGGACATCCCAATGCCAAGAATCAAGAGCATGATGAGAGACACACTGCTAATTTGTTTATTAGCAGGAGAATTACAGAGAAGAGAGGAACTTGGGTTGAGAAACCTGAGAAATACAAATTGATATTAAGATAACTACACTTTCTTTTTACTAGAATAGTGCACATACACATGAATATATTAGAAATATTAAAAATAGCCCCGGGTCTACTCTAAACTCCTATACAGACTTCCCCAAAACCAATTTTATCAGGTTATCTTGTGGGTGATCCTGCCCTCTAAAATGGTTACCCTACTTCTACCCTCCTCCCAGAGAACATAAACAGTGAGCTTGACATGTTCCTTCCCACTTAGGATGACTTGCAGAGGTGAAGGTTATTGGCCTCCACACCAAGAAATCACCCTTAGTCAGTTGAAGGATTCTTCTAGTGATACCCCAATGTTGGTTCAACAAAGCTCTTCTTGATCTCCCGACCACCCTATGTTAATAGCATTTATGGGAAAGTTTTTTCATTCTCTGTTACATACAACAGACTGTGACACACACACTCCCAATTTCTGACTAGGTCTAAACTACTAGATTCTCATATCCTTTGCAATTGCTCCAGTTTTGTCTAAATTTCGTGCCACTGCCTTTAGTGTTGTTTGTATGGTTATGCCCTCACTTTACTCCTCAAGTCTACCTTTATTCTCTTTTCCTCAGGAACTAATCTGGCTAGTTTCTTTTTCTTTTTTTTTTTTTGGCTAGTTTCTTGAATGAAGATTTGTGTCTTTCTCTTGGCAACAAGACCATAGATGGCTTTGAGTAGTGACAGGATTGGCTTCCATATTCTCTACCAGTTGTTTCTGTTTTTCTACCCCCTCCCTGTCTCCATCCATTTCTACCCCTCTCTGCCTTACTGGTGCCCTTAGCATCTTCCAAGCTCCCTTGATCTCTGGATTCTGATTAGTTGACCAGTAGGATGCACTAGTAAGATATTGGAGTGTTCAAAAGTGAGAGGTAGAGGAATCAAAGGAATCAGCTCTGTGGTTTGAGCAGAGGCTACATCTTTTTAACACAACTCCTTTAGGATGCTGTCCTCCCATGGCTGTGATTCCCACTAGGTCCTGGTAATTTCTTTTCCTCCCTTTCCCCCTGCAGGTGGTTAGTTTCTTTTTGTTTTGCTAGTTCCTGGGTACCTCACATTCCTTTTCTGATTACCTTAATTGTGCCCACATCTCTGTAAGCAGTTGCTTCATTAAATTGTCTTCAAGAGCACCTTCTACTTCTTGTTGGCATCCTAACTGAAACTACTCTTCAGAGCCCCTATTGCCATTATCCTTTTGCTTGTTTCAGAAAAAGAAGCGCCTTAGTTTCTAGTAGTTAGCATATAGGTCAAATACTAAGGTACTGATACATCTTTCTCCTCAAAAATGAAAGAAAGAGATCATCATCTATATTATAGTGATAGGAAAACTCTGATGTAGTTTATGTGAAAGTGGCTGTAAAAGCAGGCAGGTATAAAAATGGAAGAGTATAAAGGAAGTGAGCCCAAAACAATCCTTTCTCTATCCTGTAGCTTGCTGAAGGATATCACTTATCTTCCATTTATAGAGATAACAAGTGGTGTTGAAATTTGCCAGCTTTTATTGCCATCCCCACCACTAGACAGTGAATTCCTTCATGGTGGGAACCATGTCTCATTCATCATTTTATACCTGGGGTCTAACAGAGCTTCTAGCACATAATTAGAATCTTAAAAGTATATGATGAGTGAGTAAATGAATGAAAAATGATGATTAAATCTAAGAAATACATGCACGTGCCTGTTCATAGCAGCATAGTTCACAGTAGTCAAAAGGTGAAAACAGCCCAAATGTCCATCAAAAGATGAAGGGATAAACAAATTGTGGTACTGTATGTACATACAACAAAATAGTATTCAGCCATAAAGAGGAATGAAATACGGCTACAACATTGTTGGATCTAGAAAACATATGCTAAGTGAAAGAAACCAGACACAAAAGGTCACATATTGCATGATACCATTTATAAGAAATATCCAGAATAGGAAAATCCATAGAGAAATCGGTGGTTGCCAGGTGCTGGGGAAAGGGAGAAATGGGGAACTGCCTAATGATGTGGGGTTTCTTTTAAGGGTGATAAAAATGTTTTGGAACTAGATAAAGTTGTGGAACATTATGAATGTACTAAATGCCACTGAATTGTTCACTGTAAAATGGTTAATTTTATGTTATATGAGTTTTACTTTAACTAAGGGAAAAAAGGAACCTAAGAGAGATAGAACTCTCATTGTGGGAATGTGGAAACTCTTCCTGCCCATTAAAAAAAAAAAAAAAAGTGGAAGGGAATGCTTGCTTCAATCCTAACTCTCTGAGCACCCATGGACCTTCCCCCATGAATGCAGAGGCCATATCCATCCCATCCTTTAATGCTAACACTGCTGTTAGGCATTTGTCTTCACCCTCCTTTATCCTGTTTACTGTCCTATTTACACTCACCTTTACACTATTTACTTTTGACCTGCACATTCTGAAACAGCTCTACTTAAGTTTATTTTCTAATATATCTTGGTTCTAACTTTGTATTCAATGACTATTCCAGGAGAAAATTAATATGTTCATTTTTTTTCTTTGAAAATCCATTGTAATCTAATCCTTCCCAGGCAGTTATTATTGGGTTGGTAAGAGTAGATCCACAACTGCTTGTGGGAAATTTATTACGCAGGTTAGCCTGCCAAAACTAGACCTCTCATCAAAAGCATGCAAATGTATTTAAAAACAAGCCACATCCTTTAGGTTTCTTATTATTTCAGATTAAGAATGTTTTGACTTTACAGAAAATGAAGTTGAAAACCTTATAGGCATTATTCCCTGGAGGCATTCTATAATTCAAACATTAGTAAAAAGTTAATGTCTACAGTTTCCTATTTTTCAGAACTGTTTATTCTTTTTGTTAGATTTTTCTTTCTTTCTTTCTTTTTTTTCATTAAGATTTACCAATAGGCATTGTGCTCTTTTTCTCACGTTGGGCACTGAACTTTCTTGAATTAAAACCATTGTCTTCTTTGGCGTAATCATACAATGGAAGAGATAATTTATTCGACATACTTTTTAAGCACATTCTAAGTGCCAGGCATAGCCCTTCATATTTTTGGTACCAAAATAAATGTCTTGATCTTGCCTTCAAAAAACTCATAGCCTAGTAAAGGAAACAGATGAGTAAAGAAATGTACATTATAGAGGGCTTTATAGAGAGGCTCTAATAGAGGCAAGGACAGGGTGCAATAGAAACGCCTAACTCCATGAAGCGAGCAAAGAGGGAGAGAGGAGGTTATGAAATTAATGGATAAAAGAGAGAGAGTACAAAAATGCTTCAAAAAGGTAATAATGTTTAATTGAGCCTTGAATTCTGAATAGTTTTCCAGAAATGTAAGAAGGAGAAAGGCACTCCAAACTTAAGGAACTTCATGCACAGAAATTCAATGATATGACATAATATGTCATGTTTCAGAGCTGGACATAGTTCACTACTCAAGCATAAAGTAAGTGGAAGAAGCATAAATAATGAAGCAGAAAAATTCTTAATGGTTTCGTTATTAGGAGTTTCGAAGCCATAACAAAGGGTTTGGACCATGTCATTAGGTAAGGAAAGCCATCAAAAGATCTTAAACCCAAGAGTAAACAGTTTAAATTTGTAAAATATGGACAATAGATGGAAGGAAACAAATGCACGCCATTAAACAAACAAGGAGGCTCTTACAATGGTGCAGGTGAGTAATGATGAAGGCTGGATCTGAGGCACTGGTTGTGGGGACAGATAAGAGAAAGCTAAGTAATGAATGCAAAGGTCATTGACCTTTGCAAGGAATGGTGAGTGATGGGAAATGAGAGACGAGCTTGTAGAAGGAGTCATAGAAACTCCCAGATTTCTTACTTGGTTAATGGCATCACTGTCCATGAGGTTGCTCAAGATAATGATGTCAAAGATGAAGCATATTTGTGTCAAAAGCAATGACAAGTTCATTTTTAGAGCTAGAGAGTTTGGTGCAGGGGAATATTTAGGTAAAACAATCCAATAGTTTATTATATATACAGGACTTTAGTTCAGGACAGAGTTTGGAGTTTGCTTTAGTCTTCTTCTCCACCCCCATTCCAAACATGAGTATGTCTGAGCTCTCAATCCTGGCTGGGGTCTTAGGGATTCAGGATATGTGTGGGGTGAAACTGGACCACTGATTTTGGAGTATGAAGCTCAGGGCTATTAAAAGGATTGTGCCTAGGAATGAAAAAGAGGAATAAAAATATCAAAATATAATGCAGCCCAACCAAGACATTAATCCAAAGGGGTTCAACAGAGAAGCTGAATCTAAGTACAAGTACAGTATGCCAAAGCAGTGGGATTCAGATTGGAGGAACAAGTCAGAGAGCTGCCCTGAGCCACTGAAGTATTTCCCCAGGTTATTTTAAAACCAAGTTAGCAGATGGAAACAGACAGAGACAGAATTAGCTACCAAGGATCTTAAGCAGTAGGTTTGGGATTCCTTAATATAAAATAATGGTAAAGTACTGAAAGAATAGAGTGAAAAATGTAGAGACCCCATGACAAAATGCTAGAGATTATGAATATATGTGACTATTATTTTGGATCCTCTGAGAAGCAGACACGGATATGGGATTAGACATGCAATAAACGTATTAAGGCAAATGCCTTTGAAGGGTAATGGGTGAAAGCAGGATAGGGTAGGCAGAGTTTCAGACTAGAAACTGAGAAAGTTGGTCCAGATGATGGAAAGTCCCTGAGACAAAGCATCCTGCTAGAATAATGGGTCATGTTTAATAAGGGGGTGGGGGAGGGAATCAGTCAGGGCAGAGATGGAGGTGGGGTGGGTAGAGAGTGTGCAGAGGGAGCAGCTGGGGCCGTCAGCCAAAAGCCTACCCCCCAGCAGGGAATCTGATAAGTGCATTTTTGTGGCTGCCACAATGACAGGCCAGGGAATCAAAGACTGAGAAGAAAAAGTCACAGTTAAAAAGAGACTCGAGAGAAAGTGATACAGCTGAAAATTTGGGGAGAAAAAGATTTAGGGAGGAAGATGTAGTCATATAATGCAGGATTTGAAATTCTGAAATGCGTTTGATAAATCTTTTCACCCTTTCACCACATATTATATCAGAAGGGCTTCCTAATCTGTAATATATATTTTTATTTTGGTGACAAAATCTATTTTTATATAGTGCTGTTGTCTGTAAAAATCTGTAAAAATAGTAAAAATCTGACTAGTGAATCTTGTTATATGTTATTCTAAATAGAAATAACACAATTTACTCTTCTCTACACCAGATGCTCAAGTCGCAGAACACTGGTTTTATAAGGGCTATGCTGCCGAACAAAAATTTGGAAAGAGCTTTCTATAAACCTCTCTTTAAATTCATAACTTATTCACATATTATTAGCATATGTGGTGGTCACGGAAATGTGGCCACTCAGATCTCCTTTCAAAAGAACCTGCAATAGCAAAGACAATGGACTGACAGCCCGCAGCTACCCCACCTTCAGATCCATTGCAGCATTCACTTGAAGTCAAACCTGGCCCAGGGCTGGGCCCCGCCAATGGTTGAACATGGCAAGAGTACTAGAGATGGGCCATTGTGACCCAATGTAGGATTCCGTTGATGGACAGTCTTGTTCTAGGACCTCTTTATTGTCTGGTCAAGACTTTCTCTGAACTGTACTACAGTCTGACACTCTTCCTACCCAATCCTACTTCCTTCCCTCCCACCTTTCATAGGTGACATGAAGGCTCCTCCCACTTTTATCCTGCTCCATCACTTTTAGCCTTTATAGCTTTTTACTTAATTTTTTAACAAAAATTATCTCTTTTGTACATTTGATCCCTTTTTGGTATATACTTCTCAAAAACCTCAGACTAACACAGTGCATTAAAATCTTGCAGTCTGAGAAATCTTTACAGTCAAGAAAATCACTTTAATTTTATTTTAATCAGTTTATTTAAAATTTTCCTAGCCATAGGACTCTTTTCTTACAGGACAAACAATTGTCATAGCACAGAACTAGTAAAACATGTTAAGTTTATCATTCTAATTTACTTAACCTTCTCAATTTTCTGGGCTGTAATCAACTTTCTCTTCCTAGCTTTTGTCTTCTTAATCTTGTGATAGGCTCTTCAAGTACATTTCAGGTCTATACTCCACACCCTGCTGTTTGTTGAACTTAGTGCTAATAGAATTATTAAGTAGTTTCTACATATCATTAAAAACTCAAATTCAATTTTAGCTGATTGTTGTTGCCATAAAATTGACACTAATTCTACAGTTCAAGCTTTTAGTTAGTGTGTAATCTCCTTAAGCCTCAGGAATTTTTTTCAGATTTTTCTTTGGCCAAATTGAACACTGATCATGTTTCTATACTGAGATACTATTCTCAAGCTATGCACTAGTTGCAAGTTATCATTTATGTAGAGGATGTACTGATCTATCTGGGACCAGTACGCTGACTGGGTATAGCCAAAAATTGAATTCCTAAAGCATATATATCAGTTATCCACATATTCAACAGCAAGTCATTGAGAAAATGCAATATACCAGCCATACCATGCAGTACTGTTTGGACTATATCTACTAATTCTTAGGGAAACTGAAATAGAAGGTATTACAGATCCCTGTTCAAGATCAAAGAATTCATTCCTCCAGTTGCTTAGAATGCAGTCAGCAGAAAGCTCTCAAACATAAGTCTTCTCCGTTGTCTTAGTTAGAGTCATCCAAGGTCATGTTCTCTTCCGGGAGAAGTCCAGTGATTGGCTAACATAGGGGCATAAGACCTGGCTTCCTTATGCTAGCTTGTGATACTCACAGTGCTGTTCTAGATTCAAAACTCCCTGCGGGGTTAACTAAGGCCTCTGCGACTGCATGAAGCCTAACTTCTCCCTCAGTCCAAGCCTGCTTCTTTCTCTTTCCTTTTACAGGTGGTGATTCCAAAAGCACTCCCTGATAATGCTCTTGCATGCTCATTTTCAACTCAACCTGCTTCCAAGGGACCCCCTCCCATAACCTCCACCCCCTAACAGTTGGCATTGGACATGGTCTGAGAAAACAGAAATGATGGTGGGATTTTGGAACCAAATCATCTACCACCTTACTGGTAATGAGGATCCCATCCTGCTAAGTGGAGCTCAGATAGCCCTTGACATGGGTGACAACATGATTACTGAATTTTTTATTCAGAGTAAAATGAAATTATAGACCAGTGGACATTAATTCACTAGCTACATAATATGTCAGGTATTTGAAAATATGGAGAAAACAGAAAATAAGGGATGTCAAATTTAGTGGCTGTTGCTAAGCTCAACCTTTGGGAAAGATAACAAAAGACTAAGAGTTAAGTGTGAAAGCTACAATGCCTCCTATGTGGCATATAAAAAGGTTCACATCTGCTATAACTGATGGGTAGATGTAGCTAGGATGAGCCCAAGAGCTTAAACATAAAAATACCAGAACTCCAAGGCAAGTCAAACTTGTGACAAGTTTGCAGGCAAGTCTACAATAATGGTTGAAAAAGATGGGAACCTGACACATGGAATGGATACACCTGGGTTGGTGCATCTGAAAATATGGAAACCTCAATTTTCCTTGTAAGACAACAAACACCCTCTCTCCCTTAGAATGTGCCCTCAACCTGTTCCATATAGGCCAACATAACCTGACTAGAGAAGTGTTGGTCTATGTGATGGTTAATCTTACATGTCAGCTTGCCTGGATCACAGGCAAGACATTTGCCCAGATATTTGGCTAAACATTATTTCTGGATAAGATTCACTTCTGAATCAGTAGACTGAGTAAAGCAGATTGCTCTTTCCAATATTAGTGGGTACCAGACAACTGGTTGGGGGCCTGAACAGAACAAAAAGGCCTGAACAGAACAATCTACCTGATTGATTGAGCTATCAGTCGTCTTCTGTCCTCAGACTAGAGCTTACACCATCATTTCTCCTGGTTCTCAGGCCTTCAGACTTGGGTTGCAATACAACACCAGCTTTCCTCGGTCTCCAGCTTGCAGATGGCACATAGTAGGACTTCTCAGATTCCATAATCACATGATCCAATCCCCTATAATAAATCTGTTTATAACATGTATTATATATCTATATCTATCTATATGTGTATCTATCTATAGGAATAATATATATCTATCTATAGATATGATATATATCTGTCTATGGGTGTAATATCTATCTAAAGGTGTTATATAATATATATAATAGTATATAATGCACATATAGAACCAATGCATATTGGTCCTGTTTCTCGGGAAAACTCTGACTAATGCAGTCCAATATGAGAGGAAAGGAAGTATAACTCCAAATGAGCTACAAGAGCTAGCCCACATGTACCAGCAGGGCCAGAAGAGTATGCAAGGCATTGGATTTTGCCCTCATAGAACTTACATTCCAATGAAGGGTGGCAGATATGAGAAAATTAAAATGACAATTAGGTAAATTATATAGTTAGATGGTAACAAGTTTTAAGGAGCAGAAAATAAAGGAGGGTAGGTAGATTGAGAATTCATTTGGTACCAGGGATCACAGTTTTTAAAAAGGTAGTTTACCTTCACTGAGATAAGATCTAGACTAAGAGTCCACAGAGTTGAGGGCTTCAGTGCTGTGTGAATATCTGAGGCAAGAGCAATCTGATTAGGTGGAAAGACACTGAAAAAGTCCTAATGTGAGACAGTGCCTGGCATGTTACAGAAAAGCAAAGAGGACTGAGAAAGAATGTCCAAGGAGGAAGAAAGAGAGACTGAGAAGGTGGTATACTGGAAGCCAAGAGAAAAAAGCATCTGAAAGAAGTGATCAGCTGTGTCAAATCCTACTGCCTGGTCAAGGGAAATAAAGACTGAGAATTGACTAATAAATTTAGCATTACATAAATTCTTGGTGATCTTGCAAGAGCAAAGAGTTATGGAGGCAAAAATTAAATAGGAGTGGATTTAAGAGAGAATGGGAGAAAAGTAATTAAAAACAGCAGAGACAACAAATTCAAGGAATTTTGCTGCAAGTAGGAACTGAGAATTAAATTAGTACAGCACTTGGGGGAGGATGGGGGGATGTAAGCACAAGAGAATTTTTAATTTTGTTTTGTTTGTTTGTTTGGTTGGTTGGTTTTTTAAGCTGGTTTCTTAAAGAATAATCCAGTGGAGAAGGGAGAAAATTAATAATGTAAGAGAGAAAGGGAGAATTGTTGGAGTAATGTTTTTTAGGTTAGAGGAGAATAGACTTAACCCACAAGTGGAGGGATTGGCTTTAGATAAGAACATGGGATATGATTCAGCTGAATAGGAATAACCTTGTTTATGACAGAATTTTGTAAAGATAATTATTTAACAGTAGTAATTGTAATTAGAATTACTAAATCCATACCACAAGGTAGAAATGTAATAGTGTTTATTAATTTATTAGTTAATAGTATTAATTTCTATGTGGTAAAGTGTGAAGCCTTTTCCAAGTAGACCTCCCTAAGAAACCAACGAAGAATTCCTTAAAGAGACATGGTAAGAGAAATTCTTTAGTGTGGTAGAATTCTTCAGTGTGATAGATCATAGTGTGATAGGATCTATAACATCATTATTCTTGAAATCTCAGATTCAGCTGATCCTCTTCTATGTGTTTCATGTTATTATTAATCTTAAACTTTTAGTACAGTGATAGACTTTTTTTTCTGAAAGAATCCTTAGTATGGTCACAGAAATTCCTCACTCTGTGCTTATTAATCTCACCTGATTAAAAATTTTACTTTATGAACAGGATCTGTAGAAATGATATTTTAAAAGTTGGCTTTTACCCAGTATTTGTTGGAATCTCTTCATGCATGGCTGTACTCTATCTTGCTGTCCTCTGCAGGTTGTTATCTGCCCTACTGCAGCTAGTTTAATAACTTAAGATTAAGATTAAATGATTTAATCATTTTAATTAATGATTAAACTCAGTCATGTAAGAAATGAAAAAAAAATTATTCTTCATTTACATTAAATCTAAAATCTAACTCCAAGCTTCCATCTCAGTGAACTATGAGGGCATTCAGTTTCAATCCTAAAAGGGATCTTTTCCTTCCTGGAGACTTATATGATATGCTTTCCCTTTGCTCCTCCTGCCTTATCCCTTCCCCATCAAAAAAGGAAAAAAGAAACAATATGGACTCCAATTTTTCATCTATTAATACTGACATTGTTATGCTCATTGGCCAATTACACAGGGATCTGTTCTAGCCCAATTTGTCTTTGCACAAGGGTATTTGCCGGTATCGGAATGCCTCATGCGTGAGGTACACCTATGCATACCACACAGCAGTTTTCTCTGAGATCTTGTTACCTCCTCAGGGCATTGCCACAGAGTACCATCAACCAAAGGTTGATGAATTTGGCTGTTTTCCAGGGTCCGGGAATCTCCTGTCCTCCAGTGCCCATTTCCCCAGGCCTCTGATTTATTCTTCCTTCTTTTCTCCTCAGGCTTTCACTTTTACAAAATATGGCAACAAGCCTTGCTTTTTCATCAAGTATTTTCTGCTTATGCCTGTAAACAATCCTTGAGCAAAGAGGCAAAATAGGTTCTAGTCAGCTTCTTTAAAGGAGATATGGAAGAAAAATAAAGAGAGCATAATATAAAACAGTATTTCAAAAAACTATCCTGCCACAAATTATGGTTTTCTCCATGTAAGTATTAACTTTTATAATGAATTTGAACTGAAAATAAATTCACTGTCTTTAGACAGAAATATGGACAGTATTATACTTCCTAACTAACATTATGACATTTCCCCATTCCTAGGATTTTTACTACGCAAGCCTTTTCATATCTACTTCCCTCCCTGGTGAAAGAGATGGGGTTTGCTGTTATTATCCTTTATTCAGTGATTTCACTACTTTATTATAATTCACCCTCCAAAATAGACCCATCTACTCTTCTTAAGAGTTTTTCATAAACATGCTTTCCCTCAACTAATAAAATATAAGCGATATTATTTATTTATATCTATGTATATATTTTAAAATTTGTCTAATTATTAAATAATCTATGACAACATCCCCACAGACAAAACCTTTAAGGATCTAAACATCCTGCTCAACACAATTTTATCATTAATTCAATAAGGATATTCTTTTGCTCTCCTCATCCACATTGACAGCTTTATTATTGACTGCAAAAAATGTAACACATTGAGGTACTGATGATTATTTTATCATAGCCTTCCGTCCAATCAAAAATTTATGAATTTAGTCTTAATCATATCTATGTGCCAAAAATTTTACTGTTATACTTTTGCCTCTTAGTTTTCTAGTCAGTTCTTAACTTCAGTTTGGAAAGGAAATATACTTGTCTAAATAGATTTGGCTCAATAAAATTACACTCATGTTCAGAATAATTTGGAATTTGAGAAATAAAAATGTTAAAATATTAACATTAAATAAGCATTAAAATAATCTTCCTTATTACTGGTGAAACCGAGGGTAATCACAAGTTAGAGTCATTAAACTATAACTTTCTTAATAAATAATAAACTGTAACCTACCTAAATTACTCAAGCTTGCTTTAACTGTTTGTTTTTACAAAAACTTGCCTGTCCTCCAAGCATCATGTAGCCTAAGCAGTAAGATGTTTGCCCAGGTTGTTTTTTAGGAAGTTGGAGTCAGCTGTGTCCAGTTTAAGCTTAAACTAGTTAAGACTGGTTAGGACCACCGACCCTCTAACTGGGCACATGCAAGTGTCCAACTGATGACCTTTTCATGTCAAAGGGGCAAAAACTCCACCCTTAGGACATGCTAATGACACCATTTCCAACCATGCTCCTCAGGAAGAAGTTTAGTTGTTCCTGAGCAGAACAAAGATTACCTCATCTTTTTCTTATCTATTACCACCTCTCCCCAAGTTCCCCACACCTCAGCCTTATCTCATAGATACCTGGAACCTCTTGGGGAGGTGGATTTGAGATTTGTTCTCCCATGTCCTCGACTGGCTGCCTTGTGAATAAACCTCTTCTCTGTCACAAACCTTGGCATCTCAGCATTTGGTTTGCTGGGTGTCAGGGAAATGAACCTGGTTCCGTAACACTGGGAAAGAGCAGAACTACCTCTCTAGTACTCAGTTTCTCCAGCTTAGTTGTAGTAGTAGTACTGATTGTGGTTGTAGTAGTAGTAGCAGTAGTAGCAGCAGCAGTATATTTCAGGTCTGGGAGGGGAAGAGCGGGAAGAAGAGTCAGACCACCCACAGAACATTAGACTCCTAATGAAAGTTTTTGTTTAGGATGACAGTTATATCGAATATAAATAATGATTGATGATGTTCATAAAAGAGTTTTGTATGTGCATATGAGCCCTTACAAATTTAAGGGATTCCAAAATCTATAAAATCTAGCCTGGTGTTTATTATTAATGAATGGTGATGTGTAGTGAAATAGAAGCCCCCCTGCCATATGTACAACTTCATGCCTTTGACAAGTCTTTATTGTGCTTGTTTTGTTATGTATTATACTAAAGAAGATAGATGAGGATGGGGGTAGAGGAGAGTATGGGTGTGTATAGATAAGGTGATATAAGCGATTGGATAGATTAGAGCAAAGGAAATACTTTCCAAAGCAAGCGAGAGAAAATCATGGTGATTCTATACATATGTAAATATATAAAAGTCAAATCTCATGCAAATATTTTAAAGTGTACTGGATTGTTAATCATAGTGTGCCAATAAAATATAACACAACAGATGTGTTTCTGGTAGATGCTAAAAAAATCCGTTACTTTGTAGAACCACATCCTCCATAGTTATTGGTTAATTATATCCATGCCTATTGATGGAAATCACAGACTCCAGCTTCCCTAGAGCTTCAGCTATGGTAATTAGTTCAATCTATAGACAAGCTGAGTTCACTGCACGTGTGTGTACCCTCAACACACATGGGTATACACATATTATTATATAATTTGAGACCTTTCCTTTATGCGTTGGATTACAAATTTATCAAATTTGTAGGAAATTATGAAAATACACAGTTACCTTCCCATTAATTTAAAAAACTTTTTCTATTTTTTGCCTTTCTGTTTCTTTATGTCCTTCCAGTATACTTTTAAATTATTCTTATAATCTTTGTATTATAAAGCTTAGGGAGAAGGGTAAGAATCAGGCATAGAGGGCTGAATAATATTACCACTCGGATTTATAAGGATTCCAACAAGATTCTAACAATAGTTTTGTACAGATCTATGAATATTTTTAAAATTTAAAAGAACTGTTGTCTTATCTTATTCTTTCTTTTTTCTTTGATGTGCCAATACAAGTGTGTATACTCCGAAATTTTTTTATATCCTTTTATGCTTCAGTTTTGCATATTGCTTTTTTTGGGTGTGAAGTTAAAAAATGACATTTTATAGCATGAGCGAACAAAATATCCTTGATCTGGAATTGAAGTAAATTGAGATGAAATGACTGGACAGGCAGCTATATTGGGGGAATATACTTGCAGCTTAAAGTGTTTCATAACTGTCTCTGGCATCTGCACCAAAAATGATGTCATTTAAAAGAGATTTATGGAAATACCACTTCCCTCCACATTCAGCTTCATGTCATTATATATTCATAACAGACTTGTTATTAAAAACGGTCTGAGGCCATATGAGTACCAATCATGATTAGGATAGTTTACCAAGTCATTTCTTTTTTGAATCCAAGTTTAACTAAAACCTAGTTTTAAACTTAGGATGACTGTATCTCTATCTGCAATAGAAGACATGTTTGACCCTTGTAAGAAGCAAATTTTATACTCATCATGATGTTTAGTAACAATAAATTATGTCAAGTCTATGGATGACTTCATAGCCTTTATGTATATCTATTATACATTTAGATACATAAGAAGAGTCTGGAGAGATAGTAGGTTAAAAATATTATACCAGCATATTGATACCCTTCGGTCAGAATACCCATAGTCAGAATGTGAATAATTTAATATATTGATTAAATTTTTGCTGAGAAGTATTTAAATAATAGAGGATCTCACAGAATAGATAAAAGTGAGAGACCCAGAAGATAATGTGGTCTCAATGACCTAGAATAACTATTATAAGCACTGATGACAACAGAATATGGTCCTAAAGGTAGGCAGAGTATATACTGTTCAATGTATGTTGTTTTAAGAGACCCCAACATTCTCACCTGCAGAAAAGTAGCTATCCTATCCTGCTGTCACTTTAAACTCCAGTATTTGATTTACTGCTTTCAGTTAGGGTCATGATATGGCATGAACTCTAATATATGAAACATATCAAATTGAGGAGAGTAGGCCCAGACCCATCCTTTCTTATGCTTATTTGCAGATCATCCACACCAACTCCTACTTCACCCCAACTGCCCAGTGGGTCCTTTTGTAAACCACAGGATTCTAAAGAACTGCGTTAGGGCATTGTTTCCAAAAGACCATGCCATTGTATCTGTGTATTTGATGACAAGAGAAATGCTCCAAACCAAGCCTACCCTTTATTATACTGCTACAGATGTGATAGCCATACTGAAAGACCTCTAGGAAATGAAATACAAGGAAATGGAAACCTTTGATGAATACTAGGAGGGAGATGAAGAGTGAAAAAAGTAGAACATTTTAAGATCTACAGACAATGAGAACATCTGCCTAAAATGAGGCTTTGGCTAAAGACTGCAATGTCTAGGGAGCAGCTTGTTATAGGCATTTACTGGATAATACACAAATCTCACCATTCTCTCCCATCCCCCCATGTATGTCCTTTTTTTTTAAAATAAAAGGCTCATTAAGTTATGCATTTTTATTAAAAAAAAGTAAACAGCAACAATTAACATTTATCAAGTGCTTACTGTGTCTCTGAAATTGTACCAACTGCTTTACTTGAATTATTTAGAGCTTATAACAGTCTATGTGGTATGGGTACTGTTATTTTCTTCTTTTTGGTGAAGAGAAAATTGAGAAAAAAAATAATAAAGGATTCTATTTAGACTTTCTTTAAAAATTTTAGACCCGTTCTTCATGACCCAAAGATCCAAGACAATTATTTTGCTTCTAGAATTTCTTCTCCTATTGAATACTGTCAACTAATATAGGGACATCTTTGTTGATATGTTTCTGATTCATTTTTATTTAACTATGAAACATTTTTAAAGTACTCATCAGTTACATTCTCTTAGAGATGTGAACTATCAGTCTCGTTTTAAAGAAGGGAATTTTTTCAGTTGTTTACTTATTTTTTGTTTCTTTTGTTCACTTATTTTTGTTTCTGTTGTTCCTTACTCCATTTTAAGAGAAAATGGGATTTAAGCAGTAATAGATTGATTTTAGGTTTAATTCTCATACTACATAGGTTTGAGTTATATTCAATTAGCAAAAACCTTCCCCAAAACCTAAAGTGTTAATGAAAGATAGCCTAAAAGCTATCTAAATGCAAGAGCTGGAGGAGTTATCCAATATATTATTTAGAGATCAAAATAAATTAATAGAGATATAAATATATTTAAGTATATACAAAGTTAAACGAACAATGCACTGACTAAAACCAAATGGTGGGAGAAAGAGTGGGAGAAGAGAAGAAAAGGAAATACGCTAATTTTGTTTTTGTCTGTAGAGGAGAATTAATAGATAAACTCTCAAGAAAGAGGAGCTTAAAATGTTTATTAAAAGATAACCACATAACAGAAAATGCAAATCTTTTTTATTAGAAATGCCCCTGAATGTCTGGCATGCATGCACACATGTTCTGGTACATGTACAAGAAGCAAAACAAATAGACCACAGGTGAAGGAGTTTTGTGGACTTAAAACAGGAAGGCACAAAAAATAATATGGTAGAACTGAGAGCAAACATTTCTATTATATCAATAACAGAAGATGAACTAAAATGCTATATTAAAATAAGTAATCTCAGATTTGATCTCAAAGCAAATTCCAACTCTAAATACTACACAGTTTATTTGGAGACTCCTCCAAATAAACTGACTCAGAGTGGCCAAAAATAAAAAAGTGTCACAATTTTATCAGACAAAAAACACAGAAGTTACAGTTTGCGTTTCTGACAAGGTTGAAGTTAAGCAAAGAAAACATTAAATGAAAAAATAATAATGGTACTGTAAAGGGTGTTAAAGGATGCAATTACTGATGGCAACCTGAGAGCCTCCCATGTACTCTACCAGAGGGGAACAGAATTGCTCTCTTTTAAAATTCCTAAAAAATTCTCAAGAATAGTTCTCAATGGCCCAGCTTTACGCAGGTGCCCATTTCTGTGCCAACCTACCGTAGCCCACACCGGCATGGGTTTCCTATCTAAAATAATCACTATGAACAGAGAAGTGAGGAGTATCAAAAGATGGCTGTCTCCATTTGTCCAGCTGATTGTGGTAGTTAGAGCAGGAAGACGATTTCCTAAAGAAGGTGTGCACTATTTGGGACAAGCAACAGGTGTATTGTGACTCTTTAAAGGATTTATCTATGGCAGTATTTATCAGAGCTAAAGGCTGAAAGTGTCAGTGACTCAAATAATGCTTACAGAGAGCTTATAGGTAACAGGAGTAAGCGCTATAACTTAAAATTAGTGAAAAAAATTATTATAACTAAAATTTACTGAATTTGAAAAATGGGAAAAAGACAACAAAAATGCATTAAAAAGTCATACTCTGTATGACTTTTTAACTTCTTTTATAACTCAATATTTTCCATACTAAATATATAATACTTTTATGACAGAATAAATAATAAGCTTTTTTATGAAAAAGAATCCTTACCTTTGCCAATTCTTCCTTCCCTCACATATTTGAGAGGAGCCTTGGTGGGGTCATAATTAAAACTTAGACAAAGGTTTTCTCATAAGAGTAATCTAATTTAAGAGTCATGTTGTCACAGCAACTATGGAAGGTATGCAGATTAAGGGACATCCTGTTTCCCAATTCATATTTCTATGATATTCTTTGTTATGTATTATAACTGCAAACTACTTTGTTGAAGAATCTAAAAGGTCAGAGGAGTAGAGAAGGGCACACAAACCCTGAAAGTTGTGAGAAGGGTGGAGATTCCTTAAGTCCTAAAAGGAAAGGGTCCCGGTTAATCTGAATAGTTTAAATAAGGATATAAGACAGAAATCATGATAAATTTAGAAAACGGCAATTTAAGTACATAAATAGTGTGCAAGTGCCATGAATTTAAACACTTTTCCTAGTGTGGAATCTTCTTGTTAAGTGATCCCCTGCTGTGACTTGTTTCTTTTACCTTTCTTGCTGCTTATTTAATGAGGAGTCTTGGAAGAGTTGTGTGACACCTTTCTAGAATGAACGTCTAAATGCAAAAGCATTTTGTCTGGGTACTTAGTGTGCTTATTGTAGATTTATTGCTAATTCTTGTAATTTTCTGGCATCATTAGGCATGTAACTCTGCAGCTGGCAATCTGTAATTTACTTCTGCACTGTTTTTTTTAACCTAAGGTAGTCTTGACTTGACAGCAGATCGGGAGACAGGGAGGTGTCCATGAGATCTCAGGGGTTCCAAGGGCAATGATAACTTGGAGGAAGGAAACTCACAAGACTGCTGGTTTATTGGGTAAAGAGTGGAGCAAGAATTTCTTAAAACTATTCTAATTTATTCTAGCTAGAACTCCAGCAACCTAAGTCAAAGGGAAAAAAACAGTAATAAAGGAGAATGTAATAGAACAATATCTGACCCAGAAAGATTGCTAAAAAATATTTCAGTTATCCTTTTCTGTATTTTTCTATTAGTAAAATATATAATACTAACATAATAAACACAGTATCTATACACATACCCACATATTTGCCCACACATAATCATATCTGTATGCACATTGTTCATTTGTGTGTGTGTATATATATATATTCCTTAATAATGACAAAATGGCTTTTTAAGTGCAAGGATATATCATTTTATATACAAAGAAAAGTGGAAATATTTTTCTATTTTCTTATTCTCAAATACAAAAGCAAACACTAATATGGAAATAAGCCTTCCACTCCTACTTCTCTGTGTTTATATAACAATAAAAATTAGTCTTCTATATGGCTCTTTGATGAATGTCTTTGGCTGTTCAGTAAGCAAGGATCCATACCCATTTCTGGAGGTATTTACTTAAAGATTTGAGTAAGAGCAATTTAAAAAGCCATAGAGGGCAACTTTTCATCTACTTTATTCATCCACTGCCCACATCCTCACTATAAAAATCTGTCTTCATTTTTCTCAAAAAATAACCTGCACAGTAACTCTCTTGTGAATTCAAGCCCCTGCGTTTCCATTTTATTTATTCCACTAAGATTTATGAGACCACTAAACTTAAACTAAATGTTCCACAGGCCTGTGAACTAGACACACCTAATTACAGAATGGAGGAACTCAGAATCCAAAGAATTGTAGCTTAGCCTCAAGGTCATCTAAGTTCCTTATGGTATTTTATTTTGTGGTCCTCAGTACTATGTGGGAAACACACACACAAACCACTTAATTATTCAACAAACAAAATGCATTTGTTTTCTTTCAGGATAACCTGCAAAGGAGGAACGATTCTCCTTCTTAGATCCCTGCCACCGTGAAATATACAAACTTACAGAAAATTTAAATATATGTATATAGATAATAGGTACTACGGCTTTACTGGTATAAGTAAATCTGAAGTAAATATTCTTATGGCCTCAAGATCTACAAGTTAGGATGAGTCTATCCTAGGAACACTGGGAACTCCAGAGGTGTGGATGGGGATAGAAAGCTGAGAGTTTCCACCTTATTTTTGAGCTTTTAATAAATTTCAATTTATTAATTATTATTACTAGGTACTATATGACATTTAATGTTTCATTTAATATTTGCAATAGCCATATAGACATTACTATCCCAATTTTTCATATACATCAAAAGATATAAAGAAACAGATCCAAAGTCACAGAGCCACAGAGCTATGGGCACTGCCAGTAAATTTCGTGACCTTTTATTTTTTGTGGTTCTAAATGTAGAGAAAAATGCAAACAGGTTAGTATCCTCATGTAGACTTTTCATGTGATCTCTTGCCTTCCATTTGAATATTACCTTTATACATTTTATGAATATATTTAAATCATCAGTCAATTTATTAATCACAATGAATGATGCTGAAAGAAAATAGACATCCTTCTTGATCTAAAAATATTTAGAATTAAGATGTGGAAACAAAATATTTACTTGAAAAGTTAAATAATGTTATAGAAATAATTCAAAACATTTTAAAATGCCAGAAGACATTGTGCTTGTCATTAATTACCAAAGCAATTATATAGGCAACCAGTGTTGCAGGAATTCAGTATCAAAAGCAAAAGACAGAGTTAACATTTAATTTTTCCCCTATTTTTATGGAAAACCAACTCATTCATTCCATAAATACTTTTGAACACCACTATGTGCCAGGCACATAATAGGTAATTTGGAAACAACTGTTAACACAGGACAGGCTGCCTACAAGGAATTTACAGTCTATTAATTTGTCTCTGTGATTTTTACAGCATAATATAAAAACTACTATAACTGCAGTAAGTAACCAATCAAGTCATAGAGAATTAGCAGAAAAATAGCTATCAATTTTGCACATGAATCCAGATTCCATTACCAGTTAAAGTCCTTTACATGCATCAGATAGCTTGCCTTTCACTGAATATTCCTGCATTGCCATATTTCAGTGTCTTTGTTCATGTTACTCATTAAGCATAAAGTGCTTTTTCTTCCATTTATAATGGTCTAAATCCTATCTGTCTTAAGACAAATTGTCAAACATCTCATGTAAATGTAAATTGTTATAATCTTTCTGGACACCTGTTGGCCGACATACACTATTTAAGATCCTAAAGAATATTTCAAAACTCTGACCCACTTTCAGGAATGGTAAAGGTATAAAGAGAAATGTGTACAAAATTGTAAGTCACAACATAATATACGACAGTGAAAAATTGACAATAACTTAAATACAACATGAAAATAAATCATCTTAGTTTCAAATACCATTGTATGCACATTTATTTAGACTTAAATCAGTTTTTATTTTAATACAGAAAGAGAAATTATTTAAGAAGTGATGTTCATGTAACTCAACACGTAGCCCTCCCTCAGAAGTTTAGGTCCCAGAGAAAATATTATTTGGGAGAGAATTCTGCCCGCCTTCCCCCTACTTCACCACTTGGTGGGGTCATCTTGTATGGTGAATATGGCTTATGAACATTCTGAACTTAACCCAACTACCTTTGGTATTCATTCAAAGAAATAGTGATGAGGAGTAAATTTGACCCTTGGTAATTTTTGACTTTCTAAGAATTGTTGATTTTATAAATTAAACCCCATGTGTGATGCAACTCCATAGTACATAAACATGACAAAATAGAATACAGCCATTAAAACAGTATCATAGAAAAAATGAATAAAAATACTTCTAAGTGTTTATATATTATTGGGTAAGAAAAATATTTTCTATACATGGCATTAAAACAAAAGGAAATATTTATTTGTCTACATAAAATTAAAAATAAAATTGTTACATCAAATAGAATAAAATGTAAAGGCATGCAACTAATTGTGAAAAAGTTAAATATATAAGATGAAATTGTTATTGCTCTTAAAATATAAGTTGTTTGAAAGTTAATAAGAAAAATCATACATACTGTTTTAAAAACATGGAAAGAACAGGAATAGGTCATTCACAAAATGACACTCATGTACAAAAATAGTCAGGAAACATGGAAAAATAATATTAATAAGACAAATATTTTTAAAATAAGGTTTTTTAAAAAAATGATAGTACTGGCAAGGATGTGGCATGAGGCTCATTACCAACCCTGCTGTAGAGATATAATTTTTTAGATCAATTTCTCAAGGATTAGGAAAGCTTTTAAAGTTTTTTAAATTTTAAATGTACAAAAACCATTGACCTAATAATTGTATTATTATGAGAATTTGTTCTAAGGAAGTAACACAGATACGCACAAAGATTTGGCTATTTACATTTCTGTGCCATTGTTGTAATACCCAAAATTTGAGGAGGAGGGGGAAACTCTAATGTCCAAAAGATTTATGCAAGAAATGAAGATTTATCCAAAAAATGAATAAAAGAGTAAAAGATTTATCCAAAAAATGAATGACAGTATGAACTTTCAAATTAAATTGGAGAAGAAGGTTAATTTTTTTATGGCTAATATTTTATTGTATATGTATATACCACACCTCCTTTATTCATTCTTCTGTCAATGGACATTCATGCTGCTTCCATGTCTTGGCTATTGTAAACAGTGCTGCAGTGAACATTGGGGTGCATGTGTCTTTTTGAATTATGCTTTTCTCCAGATATATGCCCAGGAGTGGGATTGCAGGATCATATAGTAGCTCTATTTTTAGTTTTTTAAGTAACCTCCAAACTTCTCCATAGTAGCTGTACCAATTTACATTCCCACCAACAGTGTAGGAGGGTTCCCTTTTCTCCACACCCTCTCTAGCTTTATTATTTGTAGACTTTTTAATGATGGACATTCTGACTGATGTGAGGTGATACCTCATTGTATGTAGTTTTGATTTGCATTTCTCTGATAATTAGTGATGTTGAGCATCTTTTCATGTGCCTTTTGGCCATCTGTATGTCTTCTTTGTGGAAATGTCTATTTAGATCTTCTGATGATTTTTTGATTAGGTTGTTTGCTTTTTTTGGGGGGTGGGTGTTGAGCTGTATGAGCTGTTTGTACATTTTGGAAATTAATCCCTTGTTGGTCGCATCATTTGCAAATATTTTGTCCCATTTTGTAGGTTGTCTTTCTGTTTTGTTTATGGTTTCCTTTGCTATGCAGAAGCTTTTAAGTTTAATTAGGTCCTATTTGTTTATTTTTCTTTTTATTTACATTACTAGGAGACAGATCCAAAAAGATATTACTACAATTTATGTCAAAGAGTGTTCTGCCTATGTTTTCCTCTAAGAGTTTTATCGTGTCCAGTCTTACATTTATTTAGGTCTCTAATCCATTTTGAGTTTATTTTTGTGTATGCTGTTAGGAAGTGTTCCCAGTTAATTCTTTTACATGTAGCTGTCCAGTTTTCCCAGCACCACTTATTGAAGAGACTGTCTTTTCTCCATTGTATATCCTTGCCACCTTTGTCATAGCTTAGTTGACCATAGGTGCGTGGGTATATCTCTGGCCTTTCTATCCTGTTCCATTGATCTCATTTCTGTTTTTGTGCCACTACCATACTGTCTTGATTACTGTAGCTTTGTATTACGGGCTGATGTCAGGGAGTCTGATTCCTCCAGCTCTGTTTTTTTCCCTCAAGACTGCTTTGGCTATTCGGGGTCTTTTGTGTCTCCATACAAATTTTAAGACATTTTGTTCTAGTTCCATAAAAAATGCCATTGGTAATTTGATAGGGATTGCATTGAATCTGTAGCTTGCTTTGGGTAGTATAGTCATTTTCACAATATTGATTCTTCCAATCCAAGAACATGGTATATCTCTCCATCTGTTGGTATCATTTTTAATTTCTTTCAACAGTGTCTTATGCTTTTCTGCATCCAGGTCTTTTGTCTCCCTAGGTAGGTTTATTCCTAGGTATTTTATTCTTTTTGTTGCAATGGTAAATGGGAGTGTTTCCTTAATTTCTCTTTCAGATTTTTCATCATTAGTGTACAGGTATGCAAGATATTTCTGTGCATTAATTTTGTATCCTGCAACTTTACCAAATTCATTGATTAGCTCTAGTAGTTTTCTGCTGGCATCTTTAGGATCCTCTATGTATAGTATCATGTCATCTACAAACAGTAACTGTTTAACTTCTTCTTTTCCAATTTGTATTTCTTTTTCTTCTCTGATTGCTGTGGCTAGGACTTCCAAAACTATGTTGAGTAACAGTGTCAAGACTGGACATCCTTGTCTTGTTCCTGATCTTAGAGGAAATGCTTTCAGTTTTTCACCAGTGAGAATGATGTTTGCTGTGGGTTTGTCGAATATGGCCTTTATTATGTTGAGGTAGGTTCCCTCTATGCCCACTTTCTGGAGGGTTTTTATCATAAATGGGTGTTGAATTTTTTCCAAAGCCTTTTCTCCATGTATTGAGATGATCATATGGTTTTTCTTCTTCAATTTGTTAATATGGTATATCACATTGATTGATTTGCATATATTGAAGAATCCCTGCATCCCTGGGAAGAATCTCACTTGATCATGGTGTATGATCCTTCCAATGTGTTGTTGGATTATGCTTGTAATATTTTGTTGAGGATTTTTGCATCTATATTCATCAGTGATATTGGTCTGTAATTTTCTTTTTGGGGGATATCTTTGTCTGGTTTTGGTATCAGGTTGATGGTGGCCTCATAGAATGAGTTTGGGAGTGTTCCTTCCTCTGCAATTTTTTGGAAGAGTTTGAGAAGGATGGGTGTTAGTGCTTCACTAAATGTTTGATAGAATCCTCCTGTGAAGCCATCTGGTCCTGGACTTCTGTTTGTTGGAAGATTTTTAATCACAGTTTCAATTTCATTACTTGTGATTGGTCTGTTCATATTTTCTATTTCTACCTGGTTCAGTTTCGGAAGGTCATACCTTTCTAAGAATTTGTCCATTTCTTCCAGGTTGTCCATTTTATTGGCATAGAGTTGCTTGTAGTAGTCTCTTAGGATGCGTTGTGTTTCTGTGGTGTCTGTTGTAACTTCTCCTTTTTCAATTTCTAATTTTATTGGTTTGAGTCCTCTCCCTCTTTTTCTTGATGAGTCTGGTTAATGGCTTATCAATTTTGTTTATCTTCTCAAAGAACCAGCTTTTAGCTTTATTGATCTTTGCAATTGTTTTCTTTGTTTCTATTTCATTTATTTCTACTCTGATCTTTATGATTTCTTTCCTTCTGCTAACTTTGGGTTTTGTTTGTTCTTTCTCTAGTTCCTTTAGGTGTAAGGTTATATTGTTTATTTGAGATTTTTCTTATTTCCTGAGGTAGGCTTGTATAGCTATAAACTTCCCTCTTAGAACTGCTTTTGCTGCATCCCATACGTTTTGGGTCATCGTGTTTTCATTGTCATTTGTTTATAGGTATTTTTTAATTTCCTCTTTGATTTCAATGTGTTTCTGTTTTTTACGTTTTTTTTCCTGTAAATGATTTCTAATCTCATAGCATTGTGGTCAGAAAAGATGCTTGATACGATTTCAATTGTCTTAACTTTTCCAAGGCTTGATTTGTGACCCAAGATATGATCTATCCTGGAGAATGTTCCATGAGCACTTGAGAAGAAAGTGTATTCTGTTGTCTTTGGATGGAATGTCCTATTAATATCAATTAAGTCCATCTTGTTTAATGTGTCATTTAAAGCTTGTGTTCCCTTATTTATTTTCATTTTGGATGATCTGTCCATTGGTGAAAGTGGGGTGTTAAGGTCCCTTACTGTTATTGTGTTACTGTTGATTGCCCCTTTTATGGTTGTTAGCATTTACCTTACATACTGAGGTGCTCCTATGTTTGGTGCATAAATAGTTACAATTGTTATATCTTCTTCTTGAACTGATCCCTTGATCGTTATGTAGTGTCCTTCTTTGTATCTTGTAATAGTCTTTATCTTAAAGTCTATTTTGTCTGATATCAGAATTGCTACTCCAGCGTTCTTTTGATTTCCATTTGCATGGAATATCATTTTCCATCCTCTTGCTTTCAGTCTGTATGTGTCCCTAGGTCTGAAGTGGGTCTCTTGTAGATAGCATGTATATGGGCCTTTTTTTTTGTATCCATTCAGCCAGTCTTTGTCTTTTGGTTGGAGCATTTAATCCATTTACATTTATGGTAATTATAGATATGTATGTTCTTATTACCATTTTATTAATTGTTTTGGGTTTGTTATTTTATGTCTTTTCCTACTCTTGTGTTTCCTGCCTAGAGAAGTTCCTTTAGCATTTGTTGTGAAGCTGGTTTTGTGGCCCTGAATTCTCTTCACTTTTGCTTGTCTGTAAGGATTTTATTTTCTCCATCAAATCTAAATGAGATCCTTGCTGGGTAGAGTAATCTTTGTTGTAGGCTTTTCCCTTTCATCACTTTAAATATGTCCTGCCGCTCCCTTCTGGCTTGCAGAGTTTCTGCTGAAAGATCAGCTGTTAACCTTATGGGGTTTCCCTTGTATGTTATGTGTTGCTTTTCCCTTGCTGCTTTTAACATTCTTTCTCCAAATTTAATTTTGGATAACTTGATTAATATGTGTCTTGGCATGTTTCTCTTTGGATTTTCCCTGTATGGGCCTCTCTGCGCTTCCTGGAGTTGACTGACTGTCTCCTTTCCCATGTTAGGAAAATTTTCAACTATAATTTCTTCAAATATTTTCTCAGACCCTTTCTTTTTCTTTCTCCTTCTGGGACCCCTGTCATTCTAATGTTGGTGGGCTTAATATTGTCCCAGATGTCTCTGAGACTGTCCTCAATTCTTTTCATTCTTTTTTCTTTATTCTGCTCTGTGGCAGTTATTTCCACTATTTTATCTTCCAGATCACTTATCTGTTCTTCTGCCTCAGTTATTATGCTACTGATTCCTTCTAGATATTTTTAATTTCATTTATTGTGTTGTTCATCCTTGTTTGTTTGCTGTTTAGTTCTTCTAGGTCCTTGTTAAAACGTTTCGTGTATTTTCTCCATTCTATTTCTGAGGTTTTCGATCTTCTTTCCTATCATTACTCTGAATTGTTTTCCAGATAAACTGCGTATTTCCTGTTCTTTTGTTTGGTCTGGTGGGTTTTTACCTTGCCCTTCATCTGCTGTATATTTCTCTATCTTCTCATTTTGTTTAACTTACTGTGTTTCTGGTCTCCTTTTTTGCAGGCTGCAGGTTTGTATTTCCCATTGTTTTTGGTGTCTGTCCCCAGTGGGTGAGGTTGGTTCAGTGGCTTGTGTAGGCTTCCTGGTGGGGAGGACTGGTCCCTGTGTTCTGGTAGGTGGGGCTGTAGCTTGTCCTTCTGGTGGGCAGGGCCGTGTCTGATGGTGTGTTTTGGAGTGTCTGTGAGCTTAGTATGACTTTAGGCAGCATCTCTGTAAATGGGTTGGATTGTGTTCCTGTCTTGCTAGTTGTTTGGCATGTTCTGGAGCTTGCTGGCTCTTGGGTGGAGCTGGGTCTTAGTGTTGAGATGAAGACTTCTGGAGAGCTCTCGCTGATTGACATTACATTGTGCTGGGAGGTTTCTGATGGTCCAATGTCCTGGACTTGGCCCTCCCACCTCGAAGGCTCAGGCCTGACACCTGGCGAGAGCACCGAGAGCCTGCCAGTCACACAGCTTAGAAGAAAAGGAAGAGAGAAAACAGAACAAAAACAAGAACAAGAAAATGAACAGACAGAACCCTAGGACAAATGGTAAAAGCAAACCTATACAGAGAATCACAGAAAGAAGCATACACACACACACACTGACAAAAAGAGAAAAAGGAAAAAAAAAAATATATATATATGGAAGATAGCAACCAAACCAATAACCAAATCCACAAATGATAATAAGCACTAAATACTATACTAAGACAACATAAAACCAGAAACAAATTAGATACAGAAGGCAAACCTGAAGTCTACAGTTGCTTACAGAGTCCACCACCTCAATTTTGGGAACATTCATTGTCTATTCAGGTATTCAGAACATTCATTGTCTATTCAGATGTAGGGTTTATCAAGTTGATTGTGGGGATTTAATCTGCTGCTCCTGAGGCTGCACGGAGAAATTTCCCTTTCTCTTCTTTGTTCTCACAGCTCCTGGTGTTCAGCTTTGGTTTTGGCCACACCTCTGCACGTTGTTCACCCTCAGGCATCTGTTCCCCACCCAGAAAGGAGGGAGTTAAAGCAGGGGCTGATTTTGGCTCTCTTGATCACTCAGGCCTGGGGGATGAAGGGGTATGGTAGTCATAATGGGAATACGGGGCGAGCCTGAGGCACCAGAGGCCGGCATGACATTTCAACAGCCTGAGGTGCGCTGTGTGTTCTCCCAGGGAAGTTGTTCCTGGATCTTGGGACCCTGGCAGTTGCATGCTGCACAATCTCCCAGGGGGTGTGGATAGTGACCTGCACTTGCACACAGGAATCTTGATGGCAGCAGCAGCCTTAGCACTTCATGCCTGTTTCTGGAGTCTGATCTGATAGCCAGAGCTCGTGCCTATCTTTGGAGCTTGCTTAGGCAGTGCTCTGCATTCTGTGGGTTCACTGGGAATGAATCCCCTCTTCTCATGCACCCCGAAACAAAGGTCTCTTTCCTCTCCGGCAGGTGCAGACTTTTGCCCAGACTCTATCCCAGCTAGCTGTGGCGCACTAGCCCCCTTCAGGCTGTGTTCACCTAGCCAACCCCAGTTCGCTCCCTGGGGTCTGACCTCTAAAGCCTGAGCCTCAGCTCCCAGCTCCCACCCGCCCCAGTGGGTGAGCACATGAGCCTCTTAGGCTGGTGAGTGCTGGTTGGCACCCATCCTCTGTGTGGGAATCTCTCTGCTTTACCCTCTGCACCCCTGTTGCTGCCCTCTTCTTCATGGCTCCAAAGCTTCCCCCACCCCATCTCCGCCAGTGAAGGGGCTCCCTCGTGTGTGGAAACTTTTCCTCCTTCACAGCTCCATGCAAGAGGTATGGGTACCATCCCTATTCTTTTGTCTCTGTTTTTTCCTTTTTTTCTTTTACCCTGCCCAGGTACGTGGGGATTTTCTTGTCTTTTGGGAAGTCTGAGGTGTTCTGCTAGTGTTCAGTAGATGTTCTGTAGACAGGAGCTGTTCCACATGTAGATGTATTTTTGGTGTATTTATGGGGAAGAAGGTGATCTCCACGTCTTACTCCTCTGCCACCTTGAAGGTGCAGCCTACTTTCTTCTTACATTCATTCCAAACGATTTATTTTATGGTTTTGCTACATTTTAATGGGATGTTTTTTGTTATAGTTTTGTAATTTATATTTGGCATATGTAAAGCTACTGGATTAAAAAATAATTTGGTAAATTAACTGTCTTCCTGAATTCTCTATTTCTATTCTTTTCCACTAGAGATTTTAGGATTTCCATGTAGACTATCTAATGGAAAATAATAATTTTGTTAGCTTTTTTCTAATGCTTATGGTTCTTGCCTTCCTTATCTTGTCAACTGCCCTATCTCAAAGTTTTAGGGATATGATAAATGATAGTAGTGATATCATATGCTCTATTCATTTTTCTTACTTGGGTGAATTCTTCCAGCATTCAACACTGAAATGTGATACTGGTTATTTTAAAATGTATATTTGTGTTATTAAAGGATGCGCTTTTCCATTTTATTAAGATTATAAAACCAGAAATAACATATTGAATTTTATCCAGAGCTTTATGGCAGTTATTGTGAAATCTTATCATTTTCTTCTTTTGCTGAATTACTATGTTATATTATTTTAATTGACTGTTTACTTATCTGTGTCTACATTCCTGAATAAATGGCATAAAAACAGGAATATAAATCAATGGAACAGGATAGAAAGCCCAGAGATAAACCCATGCACATATGGTCACCCTATCTTTGATAAAGGAGGCAAAAATATACAATGGAGAAATGACAGCCTCTTCAGTAAGTGGTGCTGGGAAAACTAGACATCTACATGTAAAAGAATGAAATTAGAACACTCACTAACACCATACACAAAAATAAACTCAAAAGGGATTAAACACCTAAATGTAAGGCAAGACACTATAAACTCTTAGAGGGAGACATAGGCAGAACACTCTATGACATATATCACAGCAAGATCCTTTTTGACCTACCTCCTAGAGAAATGGAAATAAAAACAAAAATAAACAAATGGGAGCTAATGAAACTTAAAAGCTTTTGCACAGCAAAAGGAAGCCATAAACAAGATGAACAGACCACCCTCAGAATGGGCGGAAATATTTGCAAGTGAAACAACTGACAAAGGACTAATCTCCAAAATATACAAGCAGCTCATGTAGCTCAATATCAAAAATCAAACAACCCAATCCAAAAACGGGCAGAAGACCTAAATAGACATTACTCCAAAGAAGATATACAGATTGCCAACAAACACATGAAAGGATGCTCAACATCACTAATTATTAGAGAAGTGCAAATCAAAAGTACAATGAGGTTATCACCTCACACCAGTCAGAATGGCTGTCATCAAAAAATCTACAAACAATAAATGCTGGAGAGGGTGTGGAGAAAAGGGAACCCTCTTGCACTGTTGGTGGGAATGTAAATTGATACAGTCACTATGGAGAACAGTATGGAGGTTCCTTAAAAAACTAAAAATAGAACTACCACATGACCCAGCAATCCCACTACTGGGCATATACCCTGGGAAAACCATAATTCAAAAACAGACATATACCACAATGTTCATTGCAGCACTATTTACAATAGCCAGGACATGGAAGCAACCTAAGTGTCCATCAATAGATGAATGGATAAAGAAGATTTGGCACATATATACAATGGAATATTACTCAGCCATAAAAAGGAATGAAATTGAGTTATTTGTAGTGAGGTGGATGGACGTAGAGTCTGTCATACAGAGTGAAGTAAGTCAGAAAGAGAAAAACAAATATCGTATGCTAACACATATATATGAAATCTAAAAAAAAAAAAGGTTCTGAAAAACCTAGGGGCAGGACAGGAATAAAGACGCAGATGTAGAAAATGGATTTGAGGGCACAGGGAGGGGGAAGGGTAAGCTGGGATGAAGTGAGAGAGTGGCATTGACATATACGCACTACCAAATGTAAAATAGATAGCTATTAGGAAGCAGCTGCATAGCACAGGGAGATCAGCTCAGTGCTTTGTGACCACCTAGCTGGGTGGGATAGGGAGGGTGGGAGGGAAATGCAAGAGAGTGGGGATATGGGGATATATGTATATGTGTAACTGATTCACTTTGTTATCCAGCAGAAACTTAACACACCATTGTAAAGCAATTATACTCCAATAAAGATGTTAAAAAGAAAGGAACCAAGTGTGCTGAATTAACTGGGTAGTCCCCTTCCCTAGACCAGTTGAGAGAGGTTGAATGGTAGATCTTTTACATAATCTTCTTTTTTGATTTATCTCTTTCCGTCCTATTCACATATCTTCCTCATTAACAGTTTTTTTCAGTCATATGACTTCAAAGGACCCTTTCTCTCAAGCCAAGGGCACAACAGAACCTGGGTCATCACAACAAGGGTAGTCCATACACATGATCCTTGAAGAGAAACCAAAGATCTCTGGGTAGCAAATGCTTCACCATCAAGGAGGATACAACCCCAAACCATGGGATTTAGCCGTAGATGGCCAAGGAAGGAGCTTGCCTGGGTTCCAGGGTTAAAGGTGTGTTGTAGCAGATGGGAGATAGGAAAATCAGAATAGATCTACAACACAGGTCCAACAGAAAAAAAAAATGCAGAGACCAACAAAGTTCCATTCAGGTCATATCTTACAAATATGAAGTTCTATTAATTGAGTTTATATTTGCCTCATGATAGGTCAAATTCTGGGCCTTAGTACAGAATTCTGCACATAATACCAATGTAAAATAGTAGTTACAAAATGCAAATTCTGGAAAGCATTCAAGGACATGTATTGCTAATCATGAACACACTTAGAATCCAAAGACTGGATTCAGAGAATCCAGAAAATGCCTTTGTTTACTTTTTCTTTGCATTGATTTTCTGTCCATTCAGTATTGTCTTGAATGGAAAACCAGAAGCTCTTTCTTACTTGGGCTCCCTCCCTCCTTCCCATTCTACCTACTTTCTGTGCAGCTTCCAGTCTTCATCCTGGCTCAGCCCCTAATATCCCATGCTGTGGAATCTCCTAAACCTGTTTGATTGAGCCTTGGGACAATCAGACTCTCACTCTATTTTAGAAGGGTTCCAGTCTTCAATGCTGAGCACATACAAGATAAATCTCAATGTTTCTAAAACTGATTGCCTTCATTAAAAGATAAATTGAGGTATATGAAAAATTTTAAGAGTTTATTTGAGCATTTATCCATTAAAATCAGGCAGCACCAAACCCTAAGTGGTGAGAAGCCAGGGAAAAGACAGAAAAAGTGCAAAGCAAAGAAAGGAAGTTATTTGGCTATAGCTTAAAGCTTAGCTGGCTGTTCGTGATTGGTTTTCCTTTGTGTTTTTGATTTTGTAACCTTAAGATGTTTACAGGCTTGGATTTCAGTTTGCTTACATAGACCATCTTGGTATTAGAGTCCCCTTAGTCTAATGACCTCCTTGCTTCATTAATTTAACACCTTTCATAGCATAATCTTATTGTCTTCCTATCCAAAAAGACCTCCCCTTCACCAGGGATGAAGATGGACAAATAGGAAGACTGCCTTTTTCTGCAGCAATAGCATTTTAATTCCTCACCCTGCTTTAAACTCTTCCACCTTCCTTTTCTGAAGCCTTGCTACTTTGAATTCTTTCACACATAGTGACTATGATGCAAATTCATTAAATTGAATGACAAAGCAAAGGAGATTTTTTAAAAAAGAATATGTTGGTGCATGCACATATATCTAGCTAGAACTCACCTTAAAGTTACTATGTCGCCAACAAGTTTAAGTGCAATGAAAAAAGTGCAATCACTATTTTCACTCATCCCCATGACAGTTGCTAAAAATAAGCATAAAACAAAAGAGCAGGCATATTAGCCATAGCAATGGCATGTTTTCTCAGCTTTTATTATGCAATAATTGGGAAATCTATAGATTAATCTTTTGCAGATTTTAGAATAGCATTAATGAATAGCATTGCTGATCTGAGTATGTATTAAATTTAAAACCATTTTTATCTTCTCATTAACCCTCCTTAACACCTTCCCCAACTAAATTCCTGATTTTGTTTAGAGTTTAATAAATATTATTTTGTTATTTGCTCTGTGAAATTCCTCCCTTAAATGGATAAGAAGTAAATCAGAAACTAAATATTTTGTACATAGAAATAGTTTGAGAGCAATACCACATATTACTAAGAAACTCTCTTTATTAGGATCATTACTTTGGTAATGTGAGAGAAACATAAAACAAACTATTGCTATAATTTCTGTTTGAGTCCCAAGCATTACATGCTTCTTACACAGAGACACTTCCCCATCTGTCCAATCATTGATTAAAAAGATAAAATCCACTAAAAACAAGTAAAATTTAAGGTTAAAAATTGGTCAAGAAGTATGATGGCCTCTCACTTGTAAATTATTTTTCTGAGTGCCTCAGGCTTAATACTGTGTATTAACATGAAGGTAGAGAAGAATCAAATTCAAATTCATTTTATGGCAGGACTACTAGTACAATAAAATTTAATGGATACCCTTAAAGGTTTTGGTATGAGTCATTCTTGAAAAAATATTTCAATTTATTTGTCAAACTTCTGTCTAAAAGACAGAAGGAAAATCCACTCTGTCCTCAAAAATCAAAGAAAATAGTTTAATAGGCAGAGTACTTGTTATTTGACCAAAAAACCCCTCAGATTTCTACCAGAGTCAAGATAGAAAGATCAATTCATCCTTTTAAAGAAGTAATGACTCAGAAAACCAATCACATCAGAACAGGGCCTGCTGTTTAAACTGCTTAGATTTTACAAGGTGCTATTAGGTATACTTAAAGTTGATTGGCCTATAAATTGAAAAAAAAAAATCCCTTTGGTATCTCAACAAAGAGAGATATTTCTGTGAGTTCTAGAAGGCTCTCTCCTGGACAGGGTAACAAGGAAATTGTAATTCAGTTCTATTTCTTCATCTCCTTTTCTACCCCTGGGTTTGGTTCTTTCTTAAGTTTTCTTCTTCACCTGGGAAAAGATAATTGGATTTATAACTACCACTTCTAATTCTTAAAAGACATATAAAGCAGTGTTTAATAGATCTTTTCTATATTTGGGCAGTTCCATTTTGCTGAAGAGAATATGAAATATTTCTTCCACTTCAGTTTAATGTTCTACCCTCCAGAATAAATGCAGGGATGAAAGACAGAAATCAGGCATTAACCTTGAGTGTGTGAGGTATAAATAAAGTGAGAATGTATATGTATCCCAAATACCAACTCAAAACAAAGAGAATTTTAATTAGAGAAACAGTACAATTGACCCTTGAACAATGCAGGGGCTAGGGGCGACAACCCCACTCGGTCAAAAATCCACATACGACTTTATAGACCATATCCACCTACCCTCCAGTCTCAATTTTGATAGGCAAAGATATGCAATACTGTTCATTTTCTTTCCTCCACACAGCTTTAAAATATATATTGAAATGATACTACTCAGAGTGTCATATATCATGTAGAAAATTGTAAATTTGTCATTATAAATAGCACACTAAACTCAAAGCAAAACAATTATGTCTATGTTGTTTTTCCTTTGTGAAAGTAGTTTATTTTTCAAAATATTTGATATACAAGAATCAAATATTTACCTTCAACAACTAGATATTGTAACATGAGTCATTCTTGGAGATTGAATAAGGTATTTGGATTGTGATTTGTATTTGTGTTTGCTTGCTTGCTTGTTTATTTTAAAAGTAAAACTAATTTATAGCTTTTATTTCTAGAATCAAAGTTAGAAATATCCTTAAAAGTTCAACTAAAACGGCTGTTGTGTTCCAAAGTGGTGACAAGATGGTCTTCAAAATGGAAGATCTGTACCAGTAGCAGTCGCCTCTTTTCCCCAAAAATCTTTCAGTAAAAGACTACAAAGAATGTTAGTAGAAAGGAAAATACCTAATTTCCACCCTCTGATATAATCTTAATCTTCATATAAAGAGCACAAAGATGACTCTGTATCACCACAAGAGAGTTCTCATCGTATCTTTCATGGGAAGGTAAATGTCAGTTGTACTCACCCCTGAATTATATATTTTGGTTCCCTTCATTAATCAACACTGAAATTCTTACTGATGTGGTGCTGTAGAAGAAAATGATTAAACTAGGGAAAATATTAGCAAATTGGAAAGTCCCAACATATTGCAATATGTTTAAATTTCTCGCCAGAGACTTATCCGAAATCCATGTTACTATAATTTGCTTTTATGTTTTTGTTTCTATTCATCCCCTATTGACCAGTTGACATTTCTAAGTCACTGAAAGGCCTTGCTCCTGCTCACGCTCAAAGCATGAGAAGAAAACAAAGAGCAATTCTTCTTGCCTTCCTACCCAACAGAAGGTACTCACTTTTTTTTTAGAGATCTGGTTCCTACTTGCTGACTTTCTAACTAAATGCCATGCAGTCTTCGATCACTGTATAACAAGACTTACATAAGGGTTAATACTCAGGGGGATAAAGAATTGAATGCTCACAATTGTATTCTAAGGACATGAACTCAGGAATATTATTAGTGTTGTTAAATTTGCCATATCCCCAGTTTCTTTGTTCCATGTACAAATCTTTGACTATCTTCAGTGATCTCTTAAATCTGTCCTGATACAGCACCTTCATTATATGATGTGTTTATTTCAATACATTTGGTTTGCTTTATGGCTATTGAAATATTGCATGTTTTCAAATCCAAGAAAATTCAAAGGTGTGATTTTTCTTATCTAAAACTAGTAAAACAACTACCTTTACAATTCTAATTGCTTATTGTTATAAATTACGTGTTCTACATTCTACTTAGGCAGCTAACCCTTGACAGGGGATATTAGAGTCTCCATAATAATAAATTCTTAACTTTTAATATATATGAGTAGTAATAAACTAGTGGAAACACATACAAGGACAACTCTTGGCTATTTTTCTGAACTGTTCACATCTTCCTATAGCACCTAAGAAAGTAAGGTAACCTATCTGAACTTAGTCCCTCTTAAATAATGCATGAAGAAAAATTCTATATCAATCTCAAAAGAATGAAACCAAGGTTTAGTGAATATATATATAAATGTGTCTTCAATACCTAGAAATAACTGAGTAAAATTTTCTTACTTTTTTTCTCCTTTAGTTCAGATTTATTTGAAAGAAAATGAGTCAACCAAACTAAGAATTATATAGTTAAAAACAATTATGTAAAATATATTCTTCTTTATGATGTTAGCTACTGTTAATTCATCATGTATTACCTCTCATATGTATGTATAATTATTGCACTGACATTCCCACCAGATGGCAATGTTAAGATTTAAGTTGCCATTTGATCGATTATAGATATGCATATATATTGGAAAAATGATTTCTGAATAAATTTGAATATTTCTTACTAAAACTCATTTCAATCTCCCTTACTCTTTGTTGAATTCACACATGTTTATATCATTTTAAAAATTAAGTTTAACATTAACTTCAAAGAAAGTGATGGTTGTCATGCTAAGGAAATCACTGTTACTGGTAGTCAGAAAAGCCTGTTGAACTAACTCTTGAAAGCATTATGAAGTGCTGAATATAAAATAGGATTTACCTACTGTCTTATAACACTTAAAAGAATTGAAACAGATGCTATTTAGAGATTGCTTATGAAGAATATCAGAAATAGGGAAATAAGAAAAAATTCTCTGTGATATTTATGTTCAGAAGTCTTGAATATCATTGAGAAAGTGGAATGTAAGGAAAAAAGAGGATTACTTATATTGCACAAAACGAAAATGAAGAAAAAAACAAAAGGAAGAGCAGAGAGAATCAGCTGTTCAAGTCTTTGCACTGGCATGCTACCCAAGGTCTATTTCTCTGGCCAGCAGGAAAGTTCCCCAACTAAAAATAATGTAGTTCTTATTTCTTTGTTGTTTGGGGATTTTTTAAATTGCTTGTATTTAGTAAGCAACTTGATCTTTAGATAGGATTAAGATTTATACCAGTCCTTCTCCAGGTGTGGGTCTGCAGACTGTGGTTGGTTCGCAAACTATGTATGATTAATCACTGACAGTCATTTAGGCATTTAGAGTAAACATTCATGGCAATTTGGCATGGTAATTTTTGTCTACTGAATCTGAGAGTTAAAAAATGGGATATATTTTGTATTTCTCTTTTTTAGTAATTCATTTTTTTGCTAATTCATTTTTTATGTATTTTACAAAATTATTAATCCAGAATAGATTGGCAGGGGGATGGGGTGAGACTAGCCTTTCACTACAAATGGTTTGAGAGACACTGGTTTATACCTTACACTGGTATCTTTAGAGTGATTGTAGATCTTTCTTCTTTACAGTTATGACTATGACACAGAATTTCTTTCTTTTCTATACCACGACCTTTCCTTTTCATTGGTCTAATAACATTGGACAGGTAAGCAGAGAGATTATATTTTACACTGAAGTCATACAGCCGACAATGAGGTTTTATATTAGCATGTATGCCTGTTTTATTTCCTGTTCACTGAAAATCAAACTTCCTTGATCTTAAGATTAGACCGAAGTCACATTGCATTAGGTGATAAACCTAAGATGTAACCATCTAGAAGCATTTATTAAGCATCTACTCAATATTCTACAATGTCTCCGTCCTCAAAAGACTTGAAAACCCCGTTTGGGGTTAAGATAAATCTATTGGAAACAATGATTAAACAATGCAGATGTCACAGGTAAGTGCCAACTTTTTTGCTGCCAACTCTAAATGGTGGAGGAATTCAGGGGAAGGGAAAATAGTTTCTTCATCTGCATAACCAGGTAATGCCTCTACTTCATATGAATGTGAGTTCATGTGTATGACCTCCAGTCCAATGGTTAGCACATGGTAGGTGCTCACCTCTTTTTTTGTTTTATTGTTTTTAAAAAGGAACCTGATCAGGGCACTTTTTAAAGGGATAAATAGAGTTAAATTCATACAGGCAAAAAAAAAAAAGGAAAATTCTGTATGAAAGATATTCTTCATTGATACTGTTAAAATTCATGCAGGAGAACAGAGATGAATAAAACCTGGCATGAAGATAGAGTTCCAGGGATGATATTTTGTTTACTGTGGTCTGTAACCTCTGATCTCTAACGCTAAATTTACAACCACCTCTGTGATCGAACTACGGTATACACCAATGCAGATTTCAATATTTCCCTATCTTTGTAACAAAAACGTTTAGCCTGAGACATGAGAATAAGATTGGGCAATTACTCTCATTCTCCTTGAATAAGAAAGGTTAATGTCTTTTTCAAAACTAAAACTACTTCACCACCACACACATAGCTATTTCAGTAAACCCCTTTATCTGAGAAATATGGTTAAGTGGTTACGGTCTTAAGATAATAGTAATGAATATCTGCTATTTTTTCTGCCCAGAATCTACCCTATTCAACTTGCAACAGTATCTGAAATTTTCTTGGGGGAAATGAATCCTTTATAAATCGGCAGTGTGGTTACTGTGGAAGGTGACCCTGCCCAGGTTTGATGTATCACACTTTCCCTGCCCAGAGAGACTGGTACTGAGGTTGGTGCATGAACCGGATCAGGCCAATTAGTCAATGTACTGGAACCCTTTAGAAAGAGAAGCTATTTGTCTCACAGTACTGCTGGTAGGATTTAAACTTAGAGCTGCTGAATGCCACTTTTATTACCACATGTTTGGAGAGTCTGCGTGAAAGTGAATCCCAGTGAGAAGGGAGCCAAACCGAGGGGTGGAGGGAGGCAGAATCCTGTTAACATCATCTGAGTCTTGGAATCTAGCCATGCTTGGGCTTTTCAGTTATGTGTATCAGTCAGTAATAATCCTTTTTCTCAATACCTTATTAGTTCTTGATTATTATATATTATATCATTATTAATTCTTAATAAAAGCTGTTCTTTGACCTATTTTTTTAGGGATTTTTTGAGTTTTTTAATTGAAGTGTAGTTGATTTACAATGTTGTGTTGGTTTCAGGTGTACAGCAAAGTGATATATATATATATGTATATATATATAGGTTATTACAAAATATTGAGTATAGTTCCCTATGCTACACTGTAGGTCCTTGTTAGTTATCTATTTTATGTATAGTAGTGTGTATATGTTCCAGCCGATTTGAATTGAGTTGTAATTAATGACTGAAGAAGTTTGACTAGAACTTGTTTGCAGAGCAGAGGTAGAGCCACAGATGTGGAGGGCAAACTTGTGGTTGTGCGGTGGAGGGGTGGGAGATTGGGATTAACATATACATACTACTATATGTAAGGGTAGATAGCTAGTAGGGACCTGCCGTGTAGCTCAGGGAGCTCTTCTCAATACTCTAGAATGACCCGTATGGGAGGGGAATGTAAAGAAGAGTGGATATATGTGTACGTGTGGCCAATTCACTTTGCTGTACAGTAGAAACTAACACAACATTGTAGATGAGCTATACTCCAATAAAAATTACGAAAAAAAAAAAAAAAAGAAGCCTGACTAATACAATGGCATATAAAATCATCAATTCTAGAACTTGGAATTTTCAGATCGTTCTGATCTTAACCCAGTGTCTTTCCAAACTGAATATTGGCTAAGACTGGGCCATACTAATGAATAACACTTCCTCCTTATCTAGAAGTGAGTTGTAAGAAACAGTGCAATTGTTCTGTTCCATCCACATGCATGCTTATCCCACAGTTCCTGCACAATATTTTTTTTTCGAAAGACATGGAGAATGTTGTAGTGTAATAGAGGAAATAAACAGAGCATTCTCAAGTGACCAGTTTATTCATTTTAGGAGAGAGTATGTATAACGAAATGCATTTTTGCTCAGAAATGAAAAGGGTCCTCTCTGCTATTGTCAAACTTGTTTTAATAAACTCCTACGTTATATTTTATTTTGGTATATCAGTCTTGAGTACTTCATTGTCAGGTCTTCATTGGTAAACCCCTTCCCTATGACAGTACAGTGTGTACTCAATTTTGGAGCATGGAAAATACATGTACTTGTTTTGTACCTGTAGTTTGGATATATAATTGACATCTTTGTGCTTTGGTGTTTCAGAACTTTTAAGGCTGTAATGAGGAGTCACATTTACAATCATCAGTATATTCACTACAATGAAATGCTCCCTTAATTAAATCTTGATGCTGGAAAAACAAAAAAACAAAAACAAACAATAACAAAAAAAAAACCTACTGATGTAAGTGATGACACAAGTAACCTAATCACTTGTTTCCTTCCAGTTAGTTTAACCAAAGTGGAAACTATGAAATAGAGCATAAATAGTAATCATTATTTCCTGTCTTTCAGCCTTTCCCCGGCCTTCTGCCTGTTAAGTCAGCAAAGTTCTAAGCCTTTCTAAACTTTCATCTTTTTCCTCGCTTGTAACTTGAGCTTGACTGCTCCCTCTCTGCTGTGGAAGAAAACCGTATTCTGTAATCTTTAAAAACAGAAGTTATAAAAGAAGTTTAAAATAAAATCTTATTTTATTTTAAAATGATTTGAATAATGAAAAAAATTGCAAGGTCTAGTTTGTTTCCATTTCTCCTTCCTTTTCATTTTTTCTCTGATAGAGAGCCTATCTTTGTGCCTGAGTTTATTTCCCATAGGTAATGGGGCCAGGCCTTGGCCCCATAGATGAGTTTCCTTTAAAACCTGACAGGAGTTTCCCCTACAAATAGATGCTTGTAATTGGATCTCTTTGCTTTACTAATAGTGATTCCAGATGGCTGCTTCTAGAGGAAGCGAGAATTTCTGACTCCAAAATTGTGTGGTAGCAGAGACCTCCCCCCAACTGCTCTTAAGTGGGAGAACCATATGCTTTGAACTTCCTGCTCAGGAATTATGAGAAGACATCTGGTGTTAGGTAGGTTTCTTTGTGGGAGAACTGTAGCTGGGCTCTTGCTGCAGCAAAGACCTCCATGAGGAAAATACTGTATTTTTTCCCTCAGCACCATAAATGACTGTTAACAGTCAGTCTTTGTGCATCCATAGCTGAATAGATAACATGAAGTTCAAGTCCTGAAGTCAACACATGGAACTCTGAAGAAAGTTAGGCAAAGTTACCAAGTACATAAACGCACAACAGCAAAGGAAGTGTGAGGTGGAGATCAAAGCTAAATTTGTTACCAGTTCCTGTTATCTCCTAAACTATTGCACAGAAAACACTCTGCCACAACTCATTTAAGGCTTGTAAAAAGCCTGTGAGGTTGGAAAAGCAGGTATTTTACCCCTATTTTATAGATGAAGAAATTGTGGCTCAGAGAGGTTAGATTACTGACTAGTGGTGGAGCCAAGGCATGAGTATATTTCTGCCTGTGTCTCCTCTCAGGCTCTTTCCTGAACACCGGGCTGCCTCACTACAACAGAACCAGAGGAGGGATGAACAGTGAAAAAAAGTCCTGGTAAAAAACACAGCTGTGATGAAACAATAATAAAGCTACATATAGTTTTCTTTTTGCATTAAATTTGGTGGTATAAAACTTCCAATCCTCTCTGAAGGCCTATTTTGAAAACCCACTGTCTGTCTGCTGTTGTTTATGACCATAATAATTTGGTTTCTGCAAAAAACAGACTCCAAGACATGATTTTGAATTCAAGTGGTTTATTTGAGAGGGAAGTACAGTGAGGAGGTACAGAGTGAGCAGAGAAGGGAAGAGGAGCAATAAGGAGAGCATTAAGGAATGGGATTACTCACTGTGCCACAGTGGATAGGGAAGCTCCAGAGAAATGAGGAAATATGGACAGGGTACCAACAGCATCTGCTAAAATGACCTGGGAGGAAATTGACACTAAAGAGTGATTAGATGATTGCACAACAGACTGAGCACAGTAGTGAGGCAAAGAAGGTGATTTTTCCCCTTGCCTAAATATTGGTCATTGGAATACACACGCACATTTTGTGTGTGTGTGTGCGCACGTGTGTGTGTATATATATACACACACATACACACACACACGTGCACACACATACACACACGTCTGGAAGTGATTGCCCCTGAAAGTCGGCTGTTTTAATTTTTCTTTCTTCTCTATTCATTTCCCATATTTTCTGCATTGCTTACAATGATAATGTGCTATTTTTATACTTAGGGAAAAAATTCTTCAATCAAAATTAGTAATACATTTCATATGTATAAACATCATCTAACATTTAGATCATCTAACAACGTCTCTGAACATTTTACTTTCCAGGAAATTACTAAAACCTTTCTTGAACTTACATAGATTTTTATCCTGCATCTCTTATTTGAGTAACATCACTCGAGCAAGTTCTACAGCTGTAATTTGTCAAATAAGTCCATATTCATTATGTTTGCCCTGCCTTATTCTTATGAACTTAACCTTTACTTTTCCAGGCCAAAAAAAAAAATGTATTATTCAGTATTTCTCCTGTAGAAGCTTGTTTTCTTTGTTCTTGGACTTTTTTAGAAACCATTAAATCATTTTTGCAGATTTGTAACCATAGGTAAGTATAGAGTTACAAGTATGGGCTCACTAAACCTTCATAAAATAATTGTGTTTTGTTTAAGTGTTCACTTGTTTACCATTTTCCCTCAATATATAAATGAACTACCACAATATAATTATTATCTCTTCCACCAACCACAAATTGTCTTAACTTATTAATTCCATATTTAAATAAAATGGTCAAAGGCAGTGTAGTGTGATGTCAAGTGCAATGAACTCAATCAGGAACTCAGTTTCCAGTGAAAGCTGCATTAACTCATATAAATGGGATCAGTAGATATGTAATAGCTTACCTCTTAGGGTAGTGCTGTACAATGCACTCAACCTAGTGTTTTCCTAAGTGCTTTTAACTTCAAGGACATGTAGGAGACAAAGCAGGATTTTTCATAAATTATGTAGTTCACATACCATGGTCACATGAACTTGTAAAATGTTTAGAACTCATGAAGTATAAAAAGTGCTACCATATTAAACAGGCCATAGCATAGGCGCTAACCATACCTTCAGATTCATTCATTAAAATAACTGCAGACCATTCTTGACACAAAGGTCTCTGTGTCTTAGACCATGTAATACAGTCACCATGGTCTCAACTAAATGGAGTTGAGAACAGTGCCTGACTACAGGCAGCTATTTTTAGGTGCCAGTGCAAGTCCTATGAAGATAATGATTAATTGGTAAAACCATTTCTTCTCTTACAGTTTTGTAAATTACACACATACTTGCACACATACATGCACACACACACACACACGGAAGCTTACAGGTATCGTAGAAACTGAAAAATACTCAAGACGGAGAGGGTATGCAGATGCCACAAGGCAATAAAAGCCATGATTAAACAGAAGCCACAAGATGGAAAATAGATACAAACGTAGAGAGAAGCAGAGACAGAAAAAAGTTAAGTGTCCAGAATCGCAAGATTCTACAGAGACTGTTGGAATACTACAGCTGTTATCGTGTCCAGAATAAGACTCCACTTTTCTCTGGAACCGGATGACTTAAGTGCTGAGATAAGAAGTGTCCCTGAGTAATTGATAAACCAGCTCATCACCTTAGGAAGCAGCTGTTCCTTGAAATCCAAGAGCATTTAATTAATTTAACCATAGTGTTATACAACTAATAAGGATAATAGAGAGTCAGAAAATAAGCCACATAAGTTCCCTAATATGGATGAAGAAACACATGAGTATATCTGATTTCATTTTATTTAAAATAAATACATCCCTATGCTAAAATTCAACAAAAGTCCATATTTAATACTGATGCTTAAATGTAAGACTGCACTTACTTGTAGACTTGAGTTGGAAATGTGGGGACTTACAAGGTGGATTTGACCCTGAGTAAACTTTTTTTTTTTTTTGTGGTACGCGGGCCTCTCACTGTCGTGGCCTCTCCCGTTGCGGAGCACAGGCTACAGACGCACAGGCTCAGTGGCCATGGCTCACAGGCCCAGCCGCTCCGTGGCATGTGGGATCTTCCCGGACCGGGGCACGAACCCGTGTCCCCTGCATCGGCAGGCGGACTCTCAACCACTGCGCCACCAAGGAAGCCCCTGAGTAAATTCTTTTGACATCAGAACAAATATGTACAACAGAAGGTGTGCTTCTATCTTTAGAATTGCAATTTAAAAATACGAATTTTGTTCTAAAAGTTCACAAGATCAAATTGTCCCTAGTTAGATACAAAGGTATGTTCCTAAACTTTTGTTTCGTTTTTTAATAAAAGTTCTTTTCTCAGTATACATATGAAGTCTGTGCTACGTTTTTTTGTGCATGTGTTTTGATTTCTGTTTGCATGCCTCTTGAGATTTTGTCTCTTTCTATCTTTACAATTCTTTTCATTCTCATTATTGCCAAATCACATTCTAACCATGTATCTTAATCCCTGGTTTAACGTATTTTTAAAAAATTTTCTCCTCTTTCTTTTTCTTATCTTTATCTTTTTGACAACCTTTGTTTTTTTTTTTTTTACAGGTAAAACACAGAATCAGAGAGGGATGCTAAACGGAATGTTACGTTTCATTCTTAACTTTGAAATTCACATAGTAAAAAGTAATAGCACTGATATTGACTTATATTGAGAGAGAAGTTTAGAACTCACTTTCACATGTACAGAATGATGCACATGCATATTCAACTTGAGGACTTAAAGCAAAGGGTAACAGAAGACTTCATATAACAATGATTGCTTTTGAAATATAATAAGCAGGAGAATGTAATGATGGTCTTTTTTATTTTCAGAACATCTTTAATACTGTAGAAATATTTATGTTTCCTTTTTCACCTCACAAATGTTATGAAATACAGGATATCACTGTCAATATTAGGAAATAAAGTCACTGAGAAAACGAGTGGATGAGCAAGGAATAAAATCGCATAACACCTCATATCTCTTTCCTTCCTTCCTTCCTTCCTTTATGCCTACTGATAAAATTTTTTTTCTTAATCTCCAGGAGAACCACTGGTTTTGCTTCAAGAAAAATGAATCCAGACTGAGAGATGATTTCTCTAATTTAGTTCTTTATTATGCTTTAACAAAAAGTAGCATTTTTCTTTGTGTAACAGGAATTAATTGATACAGTGATAACAATACTTTGTATATATTTATTTGGGAAATGTCACTTGGTTGATTTCTATTAAGTGTTGCTTTTAATTCTGACTCATAATCATTCATGAAAGAAGCTGTTATCTAATCCTCATTCTAACAGTCATCTCTGAGACTAATACTAAAAAAGAAAGAAACGAATTTTTATTGAATTCCCAATGCATGCCAGATATTTTCTCAAAGTGATTTTATTTAATCTGCTCATGCATGCTATGATACATGTACTCTTTTTCTCACTTTTCCAGTTCACAAGTTAGAGATTAAGTTGTTCTCACCAATCCGGGGGATCTGCCTCGCCAGTGTCCAAAGGAGTGTGAACTACAATACTCTGTCTTCTCAAAAGGAGAAGGTTTGTTTTTGTTTTAGTTTTTAGTAAGTTAAGACCGTTTTGTTTTAGTAAATTAAGGCAAATTAAAGTGCTATTAATTTTTTCCACTTCAGCTACAATTTATACATTTTCTTAAATCACTGGCTGGATATTCTAAGCTAATATGAACATCTTTGCATTAGATTATTAAACTTAGGCCAATCCACTTGACATGGCCTCCTTTACCATTCACTCAAGTCAGAGCTCATGAATTGATAACATTTGTAGCATTTGACAGCAAATGTAAAAAAAAAAGGCAGACTGGTCATAAACTTTATTTTAAATCAAAGTAGATATTTTCATGTTCTTGGACAAAAATAAGCCACACATGCTTTTACAAGAACTTTGTAGAGCTGAGTCAAATTCTTGTAAATTTTTTTCTTTAACCAACTTAGTCTGGATAAGCAAGCACTATGTTTCCAAAGATTTATTTTTTATTTTTATTTATGTATTGTTTGCATGTTATGATTTTACACAACTATTTATAGAACAATTTGGAGCCATCAAATCAAAACCAGTGGAGGTGAAGTTTCAGATGACTTTAATTTCCCTCTGATTCCCAACTGAAACATGATGTTTTGAGGAAGCAGCCAAGAAAGGCACATGTTCTTTTGAGTAGCTGACTTGGAAACTGATCTTAAGAATAGACTAAGAATTTGTTAAAAGAGGAAAGAAAGTAGGACATGTATAATCCTAAGAGATGAGATTCTCATTTTCCTGCCTTCTCTATGGCCTTTTTTTTTTTTTTTTTTTTTTATTTGCGGTACGTGAGCCTCTCACTGTTGTGGCCTCTCCCGTTGCGGAGCACAGGCTCCGGACGCACAGGCTCAGCGGCCATGGCTTACGGGCCCAGCCGCTCCGCGGCATGTGGGATCCCCCCGGACCGGGGCACGAACCTGTGTCCCCTGCATCGGCAGGCGGACTCTCAACCACTGCGCCACCAGGGAAGCCCCCATTTTTTTTTTAAGTATCTCTTGGACATGGACAATCCTTGTGAATAATTCATCCATATCACCTGAATCTATAGTCAGTTGTACACATTAATTTAATCTGTCATCTTGAAATACTCAGGGAACAAACTGTTTAAGCAGCATAGCATTGTCAAAGGTTGATTCTTTCAACAACATTTAAATTGTTATTTAGCACATACTTTGTGCAACTTACTGTCAAAAGACACTGGGGAGGTAATGGTGTCTTAGTGGTCTATTTAAGCTGCTTATGACAAAATGCCATAGACTTGGTAGCTTATAAACAACAGAAATTTATTTCTCACAGTCTTGAAAGCTGGAAAGTCCAAGATTATGGTGCTGGAGGATTCAGTGTCTGGTGAAGACCCTCTTCTGAGCTGTAGACTGCTGACTTCTCTCCGTGCCCTCTCTGTAAAAGGGTGAGCTAGCTCTCTGGAGCCTTTGTAAAAGGGCATTCATTTCATTCATGAAGATTCTACCCTCATGACCTAATCACCTCCCAAAGGCTTCAGTTCCTAACACTATCACATTGGGCAACAGAATTTCAACATATAAATTTTCAACATATATACACATTCAGACTACATCAAATGGCGAGTAAAAACAGAGAGTGTTCCTCTGTTATAGATTTTACAGTCTAGAGGGGATGACAAACATGTAAAATAATAATACAAATAAATGTAAAAATTCAAATAGGACAAGTGAAACAAAGGAGGGGTATATGGTATTACACATTTCTATAAAAGAGGAATTTGGCCTTTTTAGAAAGATCAAGGAACACTTCCATGAAGAAAAGGTTATTGTGCTGAAGAAACTGAAAAAGGAAAATAGTCAACCAGATAAAGAAAGAAGATAGATTCTTGCCACACTGAAGGAAAAGAATATCCTGTGGTGACAGAGAGCAAGATAAAGAAAAGGTACAGAAAGTCCCACATGCCTGGAGAACAAGGATAGAGGAAGAGTGTGATATGAGATAAGACTAGAGAAGTAGACAGATCAACACCATGCAGGGCCTGGTAAGCTGTGAGGACAAGTTTTGTCTTTATCCTAAGAGCAATGGAAAGCTCTGCTTCTTCAGAGATGTGACATGATTAAATGTGCTTTAAAAAACTTAAAAAATCACTCTGGTAAAAGCTTCAAGAGTTAATTAAAGAGTATCTAGAGTACTAAAAGGTATACTAGTTTAAAGGTGATTGTAATTGAGCAAGGAATTTATTATGGTAGATTAAATGACTGGTGATGGTGGAGATGGAGAGAATATGTTAAGGAGGTGATATTTCATGTAACTTGGTGGTAGGTTGAATGAGAAATCTAAGGAAGAGGGACCTGTCAGGACTGTCAGACTGACTCCTGGTCTCCAGGCTTCTGTAACAGGGTGGATGACGAAGCCAGTCACTGAGGTAAGGAACACTAGAAGAGGGATGAAGAGATGATAAGTTCGGTTTGGGACATATTGAGTTTGAGATGTCTTAAAGAGACTCAAGAGGTCTCAATAGGCATTAGATATATGAATCTAGAGTTTAGAGGAGCAGTTTTTTATAGAAATATAAATGTGTAAGTTATCTGGATAAAGATGTTCACTGAGTTTATAGTTGCGAGAGAAACTTACTCAGGGAGTGAGAAGAGGAACAAGCATAGGCTTAGAAGGTAAGCATAACTTCAAAACTTACCATAGATTTTTTTTTTTTTTTTTTTTTTTTCGGTACGTGGGCCTCTCAGTGTTGTGGCCTCTCCCGTTGTGGAGCACAGGCTCTGGATGCACAGGCTCAGCGGCCATGGCTCACAGGCCCAGCCGCTCCGCGGCATGTGAGATCTTCCCGGACCGGGGCACGAACCTGCGTCCCCTACATCGGCAGGCGGACTCTCAACCACTGCACCACCAGGGAAGCCCACTTTCATAGGTTCTTTGTCCTGTGTTTCTGCAGTGAGTTTTGTGTCCTGCTACACATTCCATCTTGCTGTTAAGAATACCTTCTTTCAAAGTATAAACAGACCAATCACAAGCAGTGAAATTGAAACTGTGATTAAAAATCTTCCAACAAACATAAGCCAGGACCAGATGGCTTCACAGTAAAATTCTATCAAACATTTAGAGAAGAGCTAACACCTATCCTTCTCAAACTCTTCCAAACTATAGCAAAGGGAGGAACCCTCCCAAACTCATTCTACGAGGCAACCATCACCCTGATACCAAAAACAGACAAAGATGTCACAAAAAAAGAAAACCACAGGCCAGTATCACTGATGAACATAGATGCAAAAATCCTCAGCCAAATACTAGCAAACAGAATCCAACAGCACATTAAAAGGGTCATACACTGTGATCAAGTGGGGTTTATCCCAGGAATGCAAGGATTCTTCAATATATTCAAATCAATCAATGTGATACACCATATTAACAAATTGAAGGATAAAAACCATATGATCATCTCAATAGATGCAGAAAAAGCTTTTGACAAAATTCAACAGCCATTTATGATAAAAACTCTCCAGAAAGTAGGCATAGTGGGAACTTACCTCAACATGATAAAGGCCATATATGACAAACCCCCAGCCAACATCATTCTCAATGGTGAAAACCTGAAACCATTTCTTCTACGATCAGGAACAAGACAAGGTTGCCCACTATCACCACTATTATTCAACATAGTTTTGGAATTTTTAGCCACTGCAATCAGAGAAGCAAAAGAAATAAAAGGAATCCAAATCAGAAAAGAAGTAAAACTGTCACTGTTTGCAGATGACATGATGCTATACATAGGAAATCCTAAAGATGCTACCAGAAAACTACTAGAGGTAATCAATGAATTTGGTAGAGTAGCCGGATAAAAAATTAATGCACAGAAATCTCTTACATTCCTATACGCTAATGATTAAGCATCTGAAAGAGAAATTAAGGAAACATTCCCATTGACCATTGCAACAAAGAAATAAAATACCTAGGAATAAACCTACCTAAGGAGACAAAAGACCTGTATGCAGAAAACTATAAGACACTGGTGAAAGAAATTAAAGATGATACAAAGAGATAGAGAGATATACCATGTTCTTAGATTGGAAGAATCAACATTGTGAAAATGACTTTACTACCCAAAACAATCTATAGATTCAATGCAATCCCTATCAAATTACCAATGGCATTTTTCACAGAACTAGAACAAAAAAATTCACAATTTGTATGGAAACACAAAATACCCTGAATAGCTAAAGTAATCGTGAGAAAGAAAAACGGAGCTGGAGGAACTCCCGGACTTCAGATTATACTACAAAGCTACAGTAATCTGGATAGTATGGTACTGGCACAAAATTGAAATATAGATCAATGGAACAGGATAGAAAGCCCAGAGATAAACCCACACACATATGGTCAACTTATCTTTTATAAAGGAGGCAAGAGTGTACAGTGGAGAAACTACAGCCTCTTCAATAAGTGGTGCTGGGAAAACTGGGCAGCTACATGTAAAAGAATGAAATTAGAGCACTTCCTAACACCATACACAAAAATACACTCAAAATGGATTAAAGACCTAAATGTAAGGCCAGACACTATCAAACTCTTAGAGGAAAACATAGGCAGAACACTCTATGATATAAATCACAGGAAGATCCTTTTTGACCTACCTCCTAGAGAAATGGACATAAAAACAAAAATAAACAATTTGGACCTAATGAAACTTAAAGGTTTTGCATAGCAAAGGAAACCATAAGCAAGATGAAAACACAACCCTCAGAATGGGAGGAAATATTTGCAAATGAAGCAACTGACAAAGAATTAATCTCCATAATACATAGGCAGCTCATGGAGCTCAATAACAAAAAAACAACCCAATCCAAAAATGGGCAGAAGACCTGAATAGACATTTCTCCAAAGAAGATACACAGATTGCCAGCAAACACATGAAAAGATGCTCAACATCAGTAATCATTAGAGAAATGCACATCAAAGCTACAATGAGGTATCACCTCACACCAGTCAGAATGGCCATCATCAAAAAATCTACAAACAATAAATGCTGGAGAGGGTATGGAGAAAAGGGAACCCTCCTACACTGTTGGTGGAAATGTAAATTGGTACAGCCACTATTGAGAACAATGTGGAGGTTCCTTAAAAAACTGTAAATAAAACTACCATATGACCCAGCAATCCCACTACTGGGCATATACCCTGAGAAAACCATAGTTCAGAAAGACACATGCACCCCATTGTTCACTTCAGCACTAATTACAGTGGCCAGGACATGGAAGCAACCTAAAGGCCCATCAACAGAGGAATGGTTAAAGAAGATATGGTACATATATACAATGGAATGTTAGTCGTAAAAAGGAACGAAATTGGGTCATTTGTAGAGACATGGATGGACCTAGAGACTGTCATACAGAGTGAAGTAAGTCATAAAGAGAAAAACATATATCGTATATTAACACATATATGTAGAATCTAGAAAAATGGTATATGTGATCTTATTTTCAAAACAGAAATAGAGACACAGAAGTAGAGAACTAACATATGGATACCAAGGCGGAAAGGAGAGGAGGTGGGCTTAATTGGGAGATTGGGATTGACATATATACAGTATTGATACCATTTATAAAATAGATAACTAATGAGAACCTACAGTATATCTCAGGGAACTCTACTCAATGCTCTGTGGTAACCTAAATGGGACGGATATCCAAAAAGAAGGGGGATATATATGTATGTATAGCTGATTCACTTTGCTGTACAGTAGAAACTAACACAACATTGTAAAGCAACTATACTCCAATAAGAATTAATTTAAAAAATAAAAACTTTTAAAAAATAAATACTATTGTAAATCACATCCATTCTCTTTTATGCTTTGTCTATAGGCTGATTCAAATACAGAAATCAATGAAAAATGCTGAAGTTGTTATAGCTATGTATTAGTTATCTGTTGCTTCATAACAAATTATCACAAACTTAGTGGCTTAAAATAATACACATTGTTATCTCACAGTTTCTGTGGGTCAGGCATTTGTACACAGATTAATTGGGTTCTCTGCTTCATCATCTTACATGGATGCCATCAAGTTATTGGCCAAGACTGTGGAAGAATCTGCCTCAAGCTCACATGGTTGTTGGTAGAATTCTGTTCCTTGCATGTTTTAGCACTGAGAGTCTCAGTTTCTTGCTAGGATTTGGCCAATTACTACCCTTAGTTGCTCACAGTAGGGGCCTCTCCATAAAGCAGCTCACATCATGGCAGTATACATCATCAAAGCCAGGATGGGAGACAGTACGTTAGCAAGACATACATTACAGTGTTCTATAATGTAATCGTGGAACTGATATCCTATTACTTTTGCCATTTGTTTATTAGTTAGTAGTAAGTCACAGCTCTTTATTCAAGGGGATAGGTTTACACAAGACCATGAGTACCAGGAGGCAAGAATAATTGTGGAGCCTCTTCAGGTTTTCCCACCACAAGCTATATAAATTTTTTCTTTGCTGCACCTACTGATTTGATTATGTCCCTTTCTTTTGTAATTTTTTCCAAAGTCTATAATTCTTCTTTTACATGTACTATCTTTATTCTTCTCCCCGAAATGTGATATCCAGTCAAATTTTGTGTTGAGTTTTGTTTTCCAGAGATCTTCTTGGGGATCTCTACCTCCTACTTCTATTTGGACTAGGCAATCACTAGGTTTGTTACAACAAACTAGGGCTTGTAGTCACTATTTTTCTGTCAGTTCCATCTTTTACTTTTGCTGCAGCACCTCTTCAATCTAGACATGTTCAGCCTATGGGTATTTGTTGGGTGGCTACCATGTGGCAGGTACTGTCCTAGGCTCTTGGTATCCAGTAGTGAAAAAGAAAAGTAAAGATTCCTGTACTTGTGGAACTTATATTCTATTAGAGAGAGACAGGCAATATACAGAGTAAATGAGAAGACTGTATAGTTTGTCTGATGTCGCTAGGTATTTAGAAGGAAAATAAAGAAGTGGAAGAAGGATAAGAAGGATAAGGTTTGCCTATGCATGGGAAAGTGTTAGAAAGGTAACCAGTTAAATTTTAAACAGGGTGGGCAGGGAAGATCTCTCTGAGAAGAGGATATTTGAGCATAGACCTGAAGGAGGTGAGGGAATGAGCTATGTATGGGTATCTAGGAGAGCTCTCTAAGCAAAGTGAATCATGATACAAAGTGTCCTTACATTGAGGTAATGGTGCTGTATACCATGTCACACTGCCATCTCAATCAAACTGATGGGATCAGGAATCATTGCCTGAACCAAAGTATCCAATAAATGTCTTTGCAGAAAAACTCTGCAAATGGAAATGTTCTATGCTAGGATGGGACTGGCTCAGCCAATCAGATCTTCTAAGGGAGAATCTGACCATGGCACACACAGAGAAGGATTGAAGAGAGTACGGTGTTGGAGAGGGAACCATCAGAGGCTAAGAGGCAACAGCACTAATGATAAAGCAGGAGCGGAGCAGTGGAGAAGCAAAAAGTTGAAAAATAAGCAGAACAGGAGGCAAGCAGAGACAATAGAAATCTGAAACTAGAAAATGCTTAACTCCCGAGTTGCTGATAGTAGAGTAGCGTGAACAGTGTCCATGTCTCCCCAACTTCTGACAGATTTGTTTCCTCTATTTCTTCTGTTTTTTACCATAAAACTCTGTTTTCTGAGGTAACTGAAACTGTCTATGTCTTGCAACAAAAAGAACCACTAACAACAAAGCAATTCTTTCTGCTTTCCTTAATTAGCTGAATTCTTTATTTAATTATTACTTTAATTCAACTTAAAATAAAAACAAAAAATTCAAGACAGGTTTGGTGTATGTACATTTTCAGCAGCACGAAAAGCTGCTAACTTGTAAGCATCCACTTGCTTTTTCTCTCTTGGGGACGTCTAAGAGGTGTCTTACCCCCACCCCACCAAAGGTGTCCCTATATCAAAGTGAATTTTAGTGGGTTTTTTTGTTTGTTTGTTTTTTTGCGGTACGCGGGCCTCTCACTGTTGTGGCCTCTCCCGTTGCGGAGCACAGGCTCCGGACGCGCAGGCTCAGCGGCCATGGCTCACGGGCCCAGCCACTCCGCAGCATGTGGGATCCTCCCAGACCGGGGCACGACCCGTGTCCCCTGCATTGGCAGGCGGACTCTCAACCACTGCGCCACCAGGGAAGCCCAATTTTAGTGTTTTTCAGACTGATTTTTCAGGTTCTTGTCTATTCCTGTGCCTGTGCTTGTGATTGAGATTGTAGATGTATGGCCCCTGTATATTTCTACTAGACTATTAGCAAACATGTTTCCCACACTCTTTCACATCATTACTGCCTTGAATCTGAATCCATTAGAGCAACTGTGGGAGATGAGTGTGCACTCCCACCTTGGGCAGTTGTCACTCTAACCTCTCTCTCTCTCTTTCTCCGTTAGAACCTCAAGGCATACTGATCGTGAATTTTCTACTCTAAGAAATTAATGTATTTATAATATCTTGCAGCACAAATTAGACCAGTGAGTGCATGACTGTTGCACTTTAAATAGTCCGTTACTTAAAGACAGGAGCAATTGCCGATCGCTAGCTGTGAAGCAGTGCTTTACATTTGTACATTTAAATTGCTCCCTGTTCCAGCGGGATAAGTAAAATAAAACATCATTCCTTTTCCTGTTTTCTTTCTGGTAAATTTTTACCTTTCATGTTACAACAGTTGTGGAATAACTGCCCCTAATAAAATGTGCTTAAGTGTGGTAATTTAGCAGAAACATGCATGTTAGTCACAGGAGTCGACTTTTAGCAGTCCACATTTTTCCTCATGAAAAGAACTAAGTAAAATTATGATAACAGAATGTAACACATGCCGCAATTATTTTGCTAAGCTCAGCCTCTGAAGTGCCAAAAAAGTCTATGAAATTTTAAAAATCATACTTAAGCAGTTTTTATCTCATTTTGGAGGATTCTCTCATCCACAGTTTCTTGTTTTTTAAATCTGGCTGATTATAAAGCAGTTTTTGCAGTCATAAATTCCTTGATCTGTTAGTATTATATTGTTAAACTCTTGCTGTTACAACTTTATGCACTGAATTTTAGGTAATGATGAAATGACTTTCCTATTTATTAATCCAAAATCTTGAATTCTCCAGAGCATTGACTTAAATCATCATTTCCATAGTTGCAGAATTTATGTCGTAGACAATGTCCTTGAAATTATATCAGCTCACTAGGAGAGAATTACTGGTTCACAAGGGAGAAATTCTGTCAGGACCAAAGCCAAGATCCCGAGGGATATAAACCCTATTTTTATGTAAACATATTTGAAGAGGCAAATAGGCAGAGGAATAAGAGAATAGGAGGTAGATGGTCTAAATGAAGCTGAGGGCTTTAGAATGATAGATTAATATGTAAAACTATCTGTGCTAGTTAAATCAATTGATTAGATCCCCCTGGTAATGCACCGAAGGTTTCTGGTTAGATATTTGCATGGGTCACTGAGTTTTGCACAGTGGATAAAAACCGTTTCACAGACACTCCTCTAACTTCAACACACCATCTTGTAAGTATGAGGTGATGGGGCAAAAATATCTGATGGTCCCACACAATCTCAGTCACAACCATGGATGACAACCCCAAGTGCTGGTCCCACTGAGAGTGGCCAGTAGCCTTTTGTTCCTATGGAAACACGTAGTTAATATTGTCAGAATATCCAAGTTCCACTGTATACTTACACCTAGCGGGCACTTAACTATTTGTTGAATAAAGAATGTCTGATTCTACGAGCTCTCATAAAGCAGTCAATTACATGGGTACCTGCTGAAATAGAGAAGGTAGTCAAAAAGGAAGGACAGGAACAGAGGTAAGGGATGGGGGTAGAAGAAGAAGCCTGAGAAAGCCTTCCAGAATTTTGCCTGAATAGCCTTTTACTTGCTCTATATAAGCAATGTTGAGGGAGAGGTGAGATGAAGTGTTCTGGATGGAGGCGACCACATAAGCAAAGGCCCAGGGTAAAAAGAGCTCTCATATTTTAGGACTGGATAATCTTGTCATTAAAGATAATAACGTCCCTAGCTATTGTACCTTTCATACTATCTTAAGTTAACTTCAAGTTATTTTCAGGGAATCAGGAAACATACAGAGAAAAATACATCCATTTGAAGCTAAAGTTACAGATAATTCTGCCTTAAAAAAATCCTTTGACATATACACACTACAATATATAAAATAGATAACTAATAAGGACCTACTGTATAGCACAGGGAACTCTTCTCAATACTCTGTAATGGCCTATATAGGAAAATAAAAAGAATGGATATATGTATATATAGCTGATTCACTTTGCTATACATCTGAAAGTAACACAATATTGTAAATCAACTATACTCCAATAAAAATTTTTAATAATATATGCACGTACAGGGAACTATATTCAATATCCTGTGATAAACCATAATGGAAAAGAATATGAAAAGGAATGTATATATATGTATTACTGAATCACTTTGCTGTACAGTAGAAATTAATACAACATTGTAAATCAACTATAATTCAATAAAATAAATTTTTTTTTAAATGTGAAAAAAAAATCCTTTGGTCTATACCTATATAGATTTACCATGGATTTACCACGGATTTTCTTATATTTGCTTTGTTCCCACCCTTCCCCACCTTTTAAACTAGCACCAACATAACAAATAAGAATAATAGTATGATAAGAATAATCACCTGATTGACTGTTCTCCCTTCTTTACTAATTATATTGTGTTTTATTAAGATATAATTGATATATAATATTGTGTTATTTTAAGGTGCACAACATAATGATTTGATATATGCAAATATTGGGAAATGACTATCACAATAAGTTTGGATAATATCTATCACTGGACACAGTTACAAATTTTTGTGTGTGATGAGAACTTTTAAGATCTACTTTCTTATTAACTTTCGAATATACAATATGGTATTGTTAACTAGAGTGACCATGCTGTACATTATTACATCCCCAGAACTTATTCATCTTATAAGTGGAAGTTTGTACCTTTTGACCACTTTACGCTCATACACACACACACACACACACAGACACACACAGCCCCCACCTAGCAACCAACAATCTCTTCTCTGTTTCTATGAGTTTGGATTTTTAAGATTCTGCATATGTGTCATCTAGTAGTTGTCTTTCTCTGTCTGACTTATTTCACTCAGCATAATGCCCTTGAGGTCCATTCATGTTGACACAAATGGCAAGATTTCCATCTTTGTATGGCTGAATAATATTCCATTGTAAGTGTGTATATATATATATATATATATATATATATACACACACACACACCACATTTTCTTTATTCATTCATCAGTCAGTGGACACTTAACATTGTATATTTCTATACCTTGGCTATTGTACATAATGCTGTGATAAACATGGGAGTGCAGATATCTGTTCAAGATAGTGATTTGGTTTCCTTGGGACATATATAGCCAGAAGTAGAATTGCTGAATCATATGGTAGTTCTATTTTTAAGATTTTGAGGAATTTCCATACTGTTTTCCATACTGGCTGCAACAATTTACATTCCCACCAACAGTGCACAAGGGTTCTGTTTTTTCTACATCCTTGCCAACACTTGTTATTTCTTATCTTTCTGATGACAGCCATTTAACAGGTATGAGGTGATATCTCATAGTTTTGATTAGCACTTCCCTGATGATAAGTGACGTTGAGCACTTTTTCTAGTGCCTGTGGGCCATTTGTATGAGTTCCTCTGCCCATTTTTAGATCAGATTGTTCTTTTGCTATTGAGTTGTATGGGGTCCATATAAATATTTTGGATATTAACCCCTTATCAGATATATAATTTGCAAATGTGTTCTATATTTCTGTAAGTTGCCTTTTCCTTTTGTTAATAGTTTCCTTTGCTGTGCAAAAGCTTTTTATATCAACGTAGTCCCACTTGTTTAGTTTTCTTTTGTTGCCTTTGCTTTTGGAGTCAAATGTAAAACAAACAAACAAACAAAAAAACCCAAAAAACAAAAAAATATCATTGCCAAGGAGTTTACCCTCTATGTTTTATTCTAGGAGTTTTATGGTTTTAGATCTTACATTCAAGTCTTCAGTTCATTTTGAGTTGATTTTTGTGTATGGTGTAAGATAGTGGTCCAGTATCATTCTTTTGCCTGTAACTTTCCAGTTTTCCCACCACAATTTACTGAAGGGACTATCCTTTCCCCATTGTATATTCTTGGCAACTTTGTCATAAATTAGTTGACCATATATGCATGGGTATATTTCTGAGATCTCTATTCTGTTTCCTTGATCTCTTTGTCTATTTTTATGCCAAATACTTACTGTTTTGATTACTCTAGCTTTGTAATATAGTTTGAAATCAGGGAGCATGGTGCCTCCAGCTTTGTTCTCTTTCTCATAGTTATATCATTGCATTGTGTAATTAATTAAATAGTAGAATTAATGAGAATAAATTTTACTTTATGACTTTTCCCTTTAACATAAATAATATTCAGGCCACCTGAGATTGTCAATTTTCTCTTTAGGAAGTAACAGACTGGTGGAAGGAGAGGCTCTTGGTTTTGTCAGCATTTCCTATGTGGCAGATTCAATGGAAAAATAAATTAACACCTAGGATATTCTTGAGCAAATGACTGCTGTAGTCCTGTATCGTGACTCCAATTTTTAATATTTAATTTTTGGATGTGTTTATTTTAAGATATTACAATTTATTTAAAATCATAATGAATTCTAGAAATGAAAAGTTATATTCTTCCTATATTAATTGCCTTACAAATTTGATTTTATCATATACTGTACACATTAATCTTATTTAATTACAATAACCCTAGGATTTAAGACCTTATATTAGTTTTTTTTTCTTTTTAAATCAAGAAGAAATTGAAAAAGTTGTTAAAGAACATTCAACAGGTTAGTGATGGATCGAAGATTCACAACCAGCTTTACTTGGGAAAAGATCTAAGTCTTGTTCATTACATTACCACATGTTTTAAAAATGAAAAGTATGATGTATGTATGTTTGGGAATCATTTATCTTGATGTGACTTTGGTTGGAAAGAATTTGTGTAAAATTTGTGTTTGGAGACACAAAAGGTTTTTAGTTCCTCAGATTAACAAAAAAACAGTAGATGGAAAATAAAGCTATGGAAGGAACATGCAGACAACCAAGACACTAGAAGTTTCAATATGTTGCAAAATCAAGGTGTTTCATGGTTGTCTCCTAGAGATTTGTCCTTTGTCCTGTAGCGATTGCTCCTTGCCCTCAGTCCTCGCATTCCAGTAGTGAAAGAGGTTTTTCATAGGTATTGTCTTTGATTCTGCTATATTTGTGTGTTATTTACAAGTATATATGTTGGAGGAAAAACTTTTCCTCTACTCTCTTAAGTTCTGAACCAAATTAAACTGACAAATGATAGTTTAACAGGAGAAAAGAAACACCCATTTTATTTTTAATGTTATGTGTAAAGGAACTGCACAGGAAAAAAAAATGAAAGCCCCAAAACACAGCTAGATTTAGAGGCTTACATACCATTTTATTTAACAAAGGGCAGTAAATTGTGGAAAAGTGACCAGACAAAGGAAAAAAGGCTTGGGGCTTCTAGGAGTGGTAAATTGTAGGAAAGTAAATCTAGTGGGGAAGCTAATGGTAGATAAGGGTTATTCAGTAAAGTTTATTTATTCAAACTCATCTTGGTTCCATCTCCATCTCTGATGATGTGTTGTTTTCCTCTTTTTGTACAGTTTTTTTTTGGGGGGGTGGCGGAGGGGCGACACCTTCACATCTTCACAAGGGCAATTTATTCTCTGCTTCTAGGTAGGTAGGGGGAGGAGAGAGAGCTCTTCCTGTGTCTCTTCTCAATTGCCTTTAGCTCAAAATAATCCTTATGACAAAATTGCATATTTTAGGATAGCATATTCTGATCCCCTTCATACACAAGCTTCCACATGAAGTTCAGAAACAGTAATATTTTCTTACAGATCTACTCTGTCCCCAAATATTAAACTCAGGTGACATTCCTTTTCCAGCTTGACTTTGCAACATTCACTTCAAGAAACTTTATTATGTTGTTAGTTGAGAAGTCCATTTTACTCCTGGATTGAAGGGAAAAGTTTGGATGATAATGAATATATATTCTAAAAGTAAAAGGATTATAATAGAAGGCCTCAGTTCACAAAGCCTAAAATATTTATATCTGTTCCTTTGTAGAAGAGGTTTGCCAGCCCCTTGTCTAGAGGTTGGATTCACTCAAAAGAGATTTTCTGTTTGGACTTAAGAAAATACTTCAGAATGTTTAAAAACAGTAACAACCAGAAAAACTTATATTAATCTTTCTCTTTCCTGAACTTAAGTAGCAACTTACAATTTGGCATGCTTTTTAGGCATTGGAATATTCGTGTGTTATAGTGTATGTATGCGTGTGTGCATGTGTCTATAGAATTTAACCTCATCTTAGCTCTTCAACAGATTTCAGGCTTAGAGAAGGCAGAGAATCATTTCGTAAACTTATTTCATTTACCAGGAATGATAATGTTTTGATATTAATCAAAATGTTGCTTAATGAATACTATATAAATAAATGATTAAAGGAAATGAAAAATTTAAATCAATCTTAAGTCTTATGCAAAATACATATGTTTAATGATCATGCATATTTACATCAAAATGAAAATTCTTATCTTCAGCTCCCAAGAATTCTCGGTGAGACGAAAACAACTATAAGTGGACAGAACTAGAACTGCAGTAAAAAGCCCCTATTGAGACCTGAATCAGTCCTCACCTCCTATGTGACCAAGGCAAATTACTACATCCTTCTGAGTCTTTTTTCCCAGGTAGCTTGAAGTGGATGATCTCTAAGTTTCCATCAAATTCTGAAAATCTGTGGCTAGTAATGGTAAGCTGTCCTACCAGCAAGTTGTGTTTCTGGTCATAGGGATTATTATTTAAAGGGATACTACTTAGATACCTTTTCTGCAAAATATCAGTTAACTGATGAAACTGAAATCATTCTGTTTTAATTCCCAATGAAGTGATATGAACAAGTGTTTTTAGTGTGTAGGGAGAGGGTAGAAAGGGGGTGGGATGGAGGCCAGACCCAATGTGATGTACTTTTAGTAAGGAAACAAAGCGTCTTGCAGTGAGGCCTCTGTACCACAGAAATGCATACATGGATTTATTTTTATGCAAATGTAGCTGTCAGCTTACACACTGTAATACACTTGGTAAAGAATAAGTCAATGAAAAACTACTCCCTCCTAAAATTTGTTAGATCATCACACAAACCAAGAAAAACTTCTTTTTGTTGTTTTTTGGTTCTGTTTTTGGTTTTTTTATAGAGCCCTTTGGGTTAATGAAACGTAGCCAGTTACAGTGATCTTGCTGTTTTTCTTCTCTCCACTGAGCACAGATTACTTGCTGTCTTATCCAAGGCAGAGTTTGCCAAGACAACTGAGCAAGTCTGGTGTAGAGAACTTTAATGTGGCTAGAAAATACTCCGCATTGAACAAGGGTCTGTGTCAGGCTCTAAGACTAGCCATATTTCCTTTCTCAGATGTTTTTTCTTTCTTCCTGGAGTCACCGAGTCTTTGCTTCCTTGAGTCTTTAGGTTGTCAGGAACTTTCAGAGAAAATAAGTGGTTCCTCTGGTTAGGTAGTATGCCTCAGTGCTAATCCTCAGCCAGTCTTGGATTCAGTGTGTCCTACGGAAAGACTTTTCACTTGCCTGACTGTTTCCTCCTGTGAAACCTGTGGTTTTTCTAATTCTGTGCCAGCTTACAAGTTGACTGATGACTGGTGAGATTAGTTATCCTTGTGTGTAAGGAACTCTGCAAATGCCAAATTGCATGCACTAAATCGTTGAATAATATAAAGCTGCCAAATCAAGAGTTAAAGGAAGCAGTCAAAGCTGCCTAATGCGTTTGTTGCATATTTTCAGAGCCTGAATCAACTCATGGAACCAGAAGTCAGATAAATTAAATAATAATAAGTCCTTACTATTTTCCATTCACTGTGCTAAAGTGAGTTATACGTATTAGTTTATCTAGACCTCACACCAACATCTCAGGTAGGTATGCTATTATCCTCAGTTAACAAATGAGGTAGTTAACTGGCCCAAGGACACTAATTGATGAATGGTGGCAGGAGAAATGGAACCCAGGACTTCCTGGTTTTAAAACAATTAAATCATACCACTTGTAATGTAATCATTCCATGTGACTTCCAATAATAACAGAATTTCATGCCAGGATCATTTAGAAGTTCAGAATGAGCTCTGAAGTAACAGTACCAGTTGCTAGCTTTGCACACCTGGGCAAGTTATATTATCTCACCTGTAAAATGGGGTCAATACCTGTTCCTTCCCAAAGGGTTACTGTGAGATAATCTACATGGAACCTGTAACTGGTGCTCAGTACTTAGCGAGAATTCAAAACATTTTAGGTTCTTTTATCACTTACTTAATGGCACTATCATTTCTAATAATCACAACATTACCACTTTCAGCTAGAAAGCATGTGTACAAATACACATTAATTCACAGGTCTTCCGTGACCTGTTGTTTCAACTGGCTGATACAATCAAAATAAGACAAGTAATAAGGCAGTATAGCCTCTTATACAGATAGTTTTCTGGCTTGGTTGTGAGATTTAAACGTCGGTTGCTATTTCTATCCCAAGCTGTTCTGAATGAGCTAATAGTTTATTTGTGTGCATTTTAGGAGAAATTGTAAAGTAGGGTGAAGTAATGGCTCCATTATGCACGTTAAGTATTTGGATTCTGCATGATCGGTGAGAAGGAAAAACCTGGAATTATTTCAAACCCTCCTTGTAACTGTATCTCTCTGCCTTCTGTGTAAGCAGATAAGAACTACCAAAATCTCTAATTAACAAAAGAATAGACATAAGAAACCATGTGTATTCACATTTGTTTCCAGATAGCCTATGGAAGCTACAGGCAGTTATGTGACCTTAGAGAAAATATTGCATATTTATGTGACCTTAGCAAAAATATTGCAAATTTATGTGACCTTAGAGAAAATATTGCAAATTTCCTGGGCTGGCGTGTTCAGTGCTAACTCCCCTAAATTCAGGGCCGCTGGAGCTCCAGATTCAGATAGCTGTGAGTTTGAATTCCAGCCCTGCCATTTAACTAGATACGTGACCCTGGACATGTCTCTTTAAGCTTCCATTTCCTCCTTGGATATGTGTAAATGATAGTTGTGCCTACCTCATGAATCATCATGGCCTTTAAGAAAATCCATGTATAGATGGATTACATACTATGGCATTTTATGTTCTCAGTAAGTTTTAGCAATTGTGATGCTATGAATATTGTTTCTTATTGCACTTGGAATTGAATATGACTGTAATTTTAGCCTGTCTTTAGATTCTGCATAGCTTTAAAAAATTTAAAAAGGAAACAAACCATTTTCTGTGAAATTTAAAACGCTTAAGGAGAGTAAGAAGATATGCCTTTTATTTACAAAATCTAATATTTCCCCTAAATTCCAGGCAATAAAAGTCAATTTTTGTGCTAAGGTTTTTAATCATATAAAATCATCAAAACTTCTACTAACATTTATGAAGTACCTGTGTGGGCATGGCATCATGCTAGGTGCTATGATACAACAATCAATGATATAATGCATAAGCAGCATTTTTCAAGGTTTTAAATGTGGTTATGAACTAATTAGTCTCAATCTTTGAATCTTATAATATAATAGGAGGGACTTGAGGCTTAATTTTAATGGACAGGTTCACAAGTCAGAAGGTAACTGAATTCTTCTGATACCCAACTCCAAGTCCAGACTTTAGTCCATATGTGAGAATATCACATATTTTATGTGCCTCCTATTTAAGTTGATAAGTTTACGTGTTGAATAAAAGAAACCACATGGAAGAGGCCTTCAGATCCAGCTCTTCTTGAAGTTTCTCATAAATGTTCTTTTCTTATATGAAGACTATCCTTTGACTTTATAGAAGAAAATTGCAGTTGCCCTCTCTCCCTTGGCATTCACAAAGAAAAATTGCTTTGAAAATGTAAAACTCTATACAAATATGTCAGTATCTGAATCCTCCCAATCTATTTTTCTCTTGATTTTTGTTTCTTTTTTCTCTAGAAGAGTGCTGTTATTTTGAGACAAGAGACAAGAGACAAGACAAGAGACAAGAGACAAGACAAGAGACAACATAACCTTTTAGGAAAGCTTGCAGGTCTGGCCTTCAGCAACAAGGAGATTGGGTTTAGTCCCAAACCTACCACTTTCGAGGTATGTGACTCTGGAAATTAGACAGGTGCTTTTGCCTTATCTCTATTCTTTATCCTTTGCCTGTTATCTCTAGAATAAGTATAATACTAATACCAATGTCATAGGTTTATTTTTAAGGTTATTATAATAGTTGCAATTAAAAACAAAAACACTTTCTTGTCAAATCCATTTTCAAATATGCTATTTTCATCAAAACAAAGAATCTATATAGCCCACTATATCCAGGAAGCTTTAGTAATAGACTGATGACCATACAGAGATGTTTGATTCATTTTACACAGTTTATAACTAGCGTAACTATCTCTCACATAGGTGATTCTCCAGCTAGACTACATATCACAGTTGCCTGAGAGCATTAAAAATACTGATTACCAGGCCCCATCCTTAAATAACCAAACCGTGATCTCTGGGAATGGGGCCCTTGGCAGTCATTGGCACTTTTTTAAAGGGGAAAGAAAATCCTGCTTCCATGTTATCATCTCAACTTTATAGACTTTTTAAATCTTATCAACCGTACCATTTTAAGGCTGAAAGTGTTGCTTTTATTTATTGTATTATTAATGATGCATCTTTTAAAAGCTGGATACATTTGAATATATTATAAAGAAATGTAGATGTGACTACATTTGTAGATTTCAAGGAAATGAAACATGAAATCTAACAAGTCTTCACAAAATCTCAAATTTTATCTATACCATGCTTCAAACTTTCCTCCTGAACATGAAAGTCTATTTTTTTCTTTTCTTTCAACCTTTGGATAAACAGTAATTTTACTCATCCTTCCATTTGCAGCCTAAATATTCCTCATTCCTAAACTTTTATTTTCCTTCTGCAAAGTAGAATAACTTGTAATACCTTCAGGATTGCCTAAATGCAGTTAGATACCCCTGGATTCATCTAAACAAATATACATCAATTTTGTTTTGTAGAGTAGTTTGTGATTACTTGAGATTTCCCACAAGTGTGGTTTTAGCTATTATTTATTCTTATTTTTGTAATTTTCTACCATGGTTCATAGGTAGGAGGACCAGGCTAATTCACTGAGACACCTCCAGACACATGGGGAAGAAACACCAACTATGAGCCTTAAAATCAGGGGAGGAAGATGCATACAGGCACTAAGGCTCAGAAAAGATGAAGCTTATTTTAACTATTCAAGATAAAAGAAGGAGAGATGGTTAAGCCTCTCTGCCTCTGCTACACCCAGTGGCAAGTGACTGCTCATTGAATAGAGTTCACAATGACAAAATTCATTTCGCTTTGAGTCGTTGCCTTTACTTAATGAAAAGGAAGCAAAACCTACAGGAGTAAGAGTGCTAGGGAATTGTGTTACAGTTTCATTGTTTCCCATAAAAGGTACATAGAGGAGAAGTACTTAAGGGAAACAGATACATGAATTTGAAGTGACTTCCCCTCATCACAATACAGACACATCCTAATTCAAGGGAATCTGTGATTTGTTTTCTAATTAACATTCCAAAGTTTCATAGCTTTGAGAACTCGGAACAGGTTGCATTATCTCTGTCACCTCCAATCTGTATTTCTTAATAATTCAGTTTACTGATTTTCTTATGTTAAATAGTTTTTCGGGAAGCATTTAAGAAATAGTGCTTTCAGCTGGGAAGTATAAGGTTTAAGCCACCCAAACTAAAGACATAGCTATTTTGCTAAGTTAATTAGGAATATAATTACATAGTATACATAATATAAAGTATTTGATAAAATACAAATTCAATTGCAAAAAGAAATAGCTTACACCAACCTGTAAGGTACCTCCATCTCAGTATGTACAAAACTGGGTTCAGCATCTTTCTTTACTCTCATCCTAGTTTGGTCCATTTTGAATGAATGGGGAGCATAGAGAATGAGAAACCCAAATCCTTTTAAACAAGTCCTCTTCTTCGCCCCTATCATACTATACCTAATTCATCACCAGCATCTGTTCATAGATAATCTAGACACATCTGTTCTCTGTCTGTATCTCCATCGTCACTACCACACCCCCAGACTGGACTGCTGCAGACACCTCTTAAGTGGTCTACTAACATCCATTCTTATCCCCTTTCATGCATTTCCCCATTGCATCTAAAGAGACCTCTGCAATCATTTCAACACAAATCTCATTGTGTTACTCCTTCCTGAATCCCCTCTCCTCTCAGCCTTGAAACCCCCTCATCTCCCCCTCAGCCTCTCATGATTGCCCTCACCCTCCCTCCCTATCTCCCTGCCTTGCTTTCCCTTGCTTAATGAGCCCCAGCCCCTTGGTTTGTTCCCTCAACACCACCCCACCCCCAATCAGGATTCAAAGGATAGAACTCTTCTTCCTCCTCTCAGTCCTAATTTACTTCTATGTGTCCTTCAGATTTCAGATTAATCGTCACTCTTCTAGGGAAATTTTCCCAATCTCTCTGCATAAGTTAATTTCCCTACTATGCCATCTCAGAGCACCATATGTCTTAGCACATATCACAATTGCAATGTTACAATTGTTGCTGATTATTTGATTAATATCCCCTCCACTAGACTGTGTTTATTCACCATTATATCTTTGGTGCCTTGGACAAGACTAGATGTCTATAAAATACTCAATAAAGTAAATATTACCTGAATGAATTAATGAATCAAAAGGCTCAGTTCCCACACATAAGAAGCATTAAAAAGAAATCCCATAATTAGGGCACACCTAAGCCTTCTGTATTGTAGTAAATGCTACTGAAAAAAAATGTCATGCTGACAGGCAGTTACTACATGGATTGCAGTAACCTATCACTTCCTGCTTAATAGGAAGCTGTGGTTCTTATGAAGGAAAAAAACCCACAATTATGAAAGATGGCATAATGCCAAAGGGGTTACAATCCAGAAGGCTTTGGAGTTAATATAATACCTAAGTTCCAGGGTCAACCAAACTAATTTCTAAACATACATCTTATATTTGAAACAAAATGCTTAACACTTGACCCTAAGTATGTGTGAAATTTTTCAGGAATCTCATGTATCAAAGGTCAGTTATGTATTTTCCCAATTAAATTTGTCTTTTATGGATGCCAAGCTACTATTGGAATATTGACTTTGAAAATATTTTTAGAAATTAATTTTTTATTTCAATTTTCTAGAGGTTTTGGGGAATTTCTACTTCTTTAGCCACTTTCAGAGTGTTTAGCACCCAACACTAGGCCTAAATCCCTAAGAGTGAAATCATGGAAACATCACAGATCCTGAGTTCTTATTTTAATTTTGAATCCTGGTTACTGTACTTATATTACATACATAATTTGGGAAAAGTTATTTTTATATCTCCACATATCACATGCCTCAATAAAATGGAGTAAGACTAAATTTAATGCTGTGTGAAAAATACCTACCATGGTATGAGGGGTACACTGAGTTCCCAAATAATGATAACTCTTGTCCTCTTATTTTTCTTTCTCATTTTTCTCATCATCTTGACCATTTAAGACCTTTGAAAAGTGTGGAAATCTGTATGCCAAGTTGTGTATGTTCAGTTTCAAATCAAATTTCATCTCCTCTCTCTGGGAGATGGATATAAAAGATCTCTCAGCTGAGGATTGGAATGACTTTTTCATTCTAAGTACATTTATTTATAGAAAGATACCAATCAAGAGCACACATGAAAACTGAAAGACATAAAAACCTTTTAAAAAAGTAAAGGAAGAAGCACATGTAACGTGCTTGAGGCACATGTAACGTGATTGAGGTTCTCTGACATGTGGCTTGCCTGAGGGAAATAATAAGTGATACCAGAGAATTTAACATTACCTCTTCTACATCTAAAGTCTTCTCTCAGGGACCACCTTGGTGTGGAAATCTGAGTCACACACCCTACTTCTCTGGAAAGAGTGATTTTGAAACCAACAGCTAACTTCCTCCAGTCAGTTAAGGGAGTTGCCCCTTTGGCCATGTAATATACAATAGAAAGAGCAATTCTTTTCTTTCTTTTCAATAGCATAGTATTTTTTAAAACACGGTTAAAAAATCACTTAAAATTTCTTATTCAATAACTTCTCTTTTGCAATTAAAGTGAGAATCTGAGGGTTTAAATCTACAAATAAAGAAGGCTTTTTGAGGATGTTTTATCTCAGCCTTCCAAATCAAGTTTCTGTGTTTAATCTTAAATAAGCTTTTAACACTGAAGTATCTACTATGTTGTAACAACAGCAAAAAAAAAAGAAATTTAGGTAGCTTGCAAGTAGAAGTAAAGCCTTAAAAACAAATCCAAAATAATGTCTGAATAAAACCTCAGTTGGAATGTAATTGAATTGCTGACATTTGGCAAAGGTATCCAGCTAACTCTTAGCCCGAGGTGATGAATAGTGTCTCTCAAAATGAAATTCTCTGGCTTAGATCCCATTACAAATAAAGATACAACTCTGTCTAAAATGACTTCATTGCATGGAAGTGATACTTGCACCAGGAAATGGTTTCATTACTACCATGTATTACTCTAACGTTACCCAGCAGCATTACTTAGGAGTTAAGAATATGGACTCTAAGTTCAGTTTGCCTGAGTTGAAATGTTGGCTCCATCAATTACTAACTGTGTGATCTTGGTGAGGTTATATAACCTCTCTGCTTCTATTTTCTCATCTGTAAAATGGAGATAATAGTGATATCTTACGGGATTGTCATAAGTTTAATAGCAAAGCATATATTATGTATATTAGTAATAAATGCCAGCTACAGTTTGGTCATAAAGTTGGGAAACATAAATAAATGTTGACCGTACAAAACCAACCCATTTAGTGATCAATTAATGAATTAATGCTACGCTTTACCAGCTAAGGGAAGGGCACTTAGAAGAGTTCCCATAGGATTGTGTACCACCCCATTATGCCAGAGTGGTGAGGGACTAATTGGATGATAATTTCCAAATCTGCATTGGCCCGTGTGGCCATGTGGAATGGGTTACCCACTCAGCAGATTTCAACTCCCTTGAGTACTTTTTCTGGGGTATGCTAAACGTACAGATGTGTTCAGAATAAATCTGAACTACAGTGTATTGCAGAGTGCCTGACTATCAACTTAAGGTTGGAATTGCTGTGTAAAAGCTCTAGCTTTGTTGCAGTTTCACACAGCGTGTAGATCTATGCATTGCTAATAAGGGACAACCTATGGAATGTGCTGTGCAAAGTCATTGACCAAGTCATAAATAAATGTTATTATGTAAATTTCCTCCGTGTTCAGATTTCTGCCACCCAGCCCAGCATAATGTACATGGTAGGCATGTTAGTATTAATGGTAGTTTATCAAGTTCTTGCCCATCACTATCAGTGCTCCAGGGGATTTTCCCTTGCCCACACATTAGAAAAAGGCAGGTGTTGTGGAGATGAGCCTTCTCCTAGGTGTCTTTATCTAGGGCAACAAGTATACTAGATAATAAGCTACCAAAAAAAGGTGAGAATTAAAAGCCCTTCCTTTCTAAGAGTTTAAATACAGGAATCTTAGGGTCTCCTGTTATAACATAAATGTGCTCATTTCCAAAGGAAGACCAGTTGAGAGCAGAGTAATATTGATGGTGACGAGAAAGTAGGGATTCAGAGCACATGACACTGCCTTGGAAAGGTCAGAATAAGATCTTATGAAAATCTTTTCCAAAATAAAATCCTGGTAGAAGCAGAATTTGAATCCAGATTTATCTGCAAAAGTCTTTGCTCTTTCTGCCACAACTTTCTGCTTCTGGAGATATTTTACAGCTCCTTTGATATGCCACAAATCATGCTAGGAGGGGAGTTGCCAGACTTAGCAAAACAAAAATACAGGATGTCCAGTTAAATTTGCATTTCAGGTAAATAGTGAATAATTGTTTAGGGTAGGTATGTCCCATGCAATAATTAGGACATATTTGTACAAAGTAAATGTGTGTGCCGTATTTCATCTGACAACTGTTAGAATATATGTTTATGTGTTGAGGAAAATCTAAGATGGTCATTCAGCCCATAACTCCAATTCCTTTATGAGCACACAGTACAGTGTGTTCCTTCATTTGGTTGTATGGTGCTGCAGTCATCCCCCCATATCCATGGTGTCACATCCATAGCTATTTGTTGTACTGTGCCGTTTTATATATGGAAATTGAGCCCCTGTGGGTACCGAAATCCATGGATGCTGAGGGATGACTGTACTTTCCTTATACTAATACCACTCACTGGTATTATCTATTTATGTTTAGTGTTTTGCATCTTCTACCCATCAGTATCAGGATCCCTAGATTAGATCAAAAGTGCCTCTAGGGCTTCCCTGGTGGCGCAGTGGTTGAGAGTCCGCCTGCCGAGGCAGGGGACACGGGTTCGTGCCCCGGTCTGGGAGGATCCCACATGCCGCGGAACGGCTGGGCCCGTGAGCCATGGCCACTGAGCCTGCGCGTCCGGAGCCTGTGCTCCGCAACGGGAGAGGCCACAACAGTGAGAGGCCCGCGTACCGCAAAAAAAAAAAAAAAAAAAAAGTGTCTCTCAAGAGAACTTTACAAAATATCTGAGAATCCTTGATAATAATAAAGCACCTTCAGTTTTAAATCATTTCAAATACATTTTTATTAGTTACCACAAAGTAAATCAGAAAATTTTTCATAAAGCACTGGAGTTTAAGGGAACTCTAAACTAGAGCCTCATATGTTGGCTTTTCTTTTTGTGTAATAAACCAAACCAGAATACATACACTTTGAGGTTTTGGGGTGTTTGTCTGTTTGTATTTCCTAAGTGGAGGTAATCTTTTATGCATAACCATCACTCCCTCACCTGATACCTTTCATAACAAATGACCTACCTTGGTGAGATGTTGAGTCTGGGTTGCTGCAGGATATATGATCATACTAATTGATACAATCCAGCCTCAGTAAGAAATGTATATCTAGTTATATGACTTGAATAAAATAGATACCAAAGTACTATCTAAAATGGATCCTGATTCATAAATGTCTGTTTATTAAAAAATTTAAAAATAAAACAAAAGTTCATTTCTGATACCATTGCATTTAGTGTTGACATATAAAAGTAACTACTACTAAAGAGGTTGGGGTTTTTGTTGTTTTTGTTTAAAAGTACAGATCATGAGTCATTAGCACCTTGAGAAAGCCATTTAGAATAGAAAATATCAGCATGTATTGCACATAAAATGGCTAGGTATTATTGTATGTCCTTTAAATACATGAGTCAGAGTCAAAAACATTTGAAAGCCATCGTACTAGGGTGCTTGGCAAAAAAGCATTCTCTGGCAAAGATGTCCACTTACAATCTTATCTAAAGGGAAAATTTATCCTTACTGATTAGAAAATCAGAGTTAGGATATTTTAAAGAGTTAAATATTTTAAAGAGTTAAATGTCACTTTTATTCCTGTTTTTGCTTATCATTTTTGTGGAAGATAGTTTTGTTTTTTGCAGTACGCAGGCCTCCCACTGTTGTGGCCTCTCCCGTTGCAGAGCACAGGCTCCGGACGCGCAGGCTCAGTGGCCACGGCTCATAGGCCCAGCCGCTCCGCGGCATGTGGGATCCTCTCGGACCGGGGCACGAACCCGTGTCCCCTGACTCGGCAGGCGGACTCTCAACCATTGTGCCACCAGGGAAACCCTGTGGAAGATAGTTTTGGACAAGACACGTATATCCCAGCTGTGGCTATCTCAGTCTCAAAGACTGTGATATCCTTTCACATGTGAAATTCATCCCCCTAATGCTACTATCTCATCTATTTCTGAAGCTGCAGAATTGGCAATTTTTTTCTTTATTCAGTATTTGCTATTAAGCTATCTTCCAGCTCAGGCCTCTCTGTAGTCTTTCAATATAACCTCCCAATAAGAGGCATCTCTTTCTCAGTCTCAATCTCTGTCCCTCCCTCATCTCTCTCTCCCTCTCATTTATTGCATATGAATGCCTAAAGTACTACATAGCAGCTTATGTCATTCGATTGTTCCAAAAGACCCCTAAGGTAGAAGAGAATGTTGGAAAGAACTCCAGCTGATTCCACTGAATGCCTACCATATGCTAAGCACATATACGGATGCTATGGAGTATAATCCTCGAAACAGGTTTGGGAAGAAAGATACAATTGCCTGCCTATCATAAATTATCACACTGAAGCCCAGGGTAGCAAACTGGGTTGGAGAGATACTGTCCTCACCTCTTACACAGAGACCAGCTGAGATGCATAGAATGAAGGTCACTTGCACAAGTCACAAGAGAAAAGCAGTAAAAGAAGACCTGAATTCTAGTTTAGTGCTTGCTCCCTTCGCCTGGACTAGAGGGTTGTAGTACTTTTTTGAAGAAATGGCATGAGAGTGAGGCAAAGTGACTATATTATGAGTATTTCCTTCTAATGTGGTGGCTTTACTGCATATCTGAAGTTTTAGCAGCTTAAGAATACGAGAGTGATATGTATTGTTTTCTTAATCCAACAACAACAACAATAATAGATTTTCCAGGATTTTTTGTTTTTGTTTTTTACTTTTGTTTTTCCATTTTGACAAACACAGAAGGCTGGATGATAGAGCTCTGGGCATTTAAACTGCTTCTGTAACAACAAAAATTGATTTGTCCTATCATTAGCCCAGAAGTACTAAGTTTTGAGATTATGTATTATTCCATTCTTGACAGTTTTCAACCTCTAATCAACTTTGAAATGGATGAGACTGTCAGATTCTCAGATTTGAATCACATGCTGCTGTGGTGAGGCGAGTACAAAGCACATACAATAAATGATCTGCCTAAGGGATTCGCATTTATGTTTGCTTATGGATCTCTTGAAAGGCTTTCTACAGTAGAAAAGATTCTGCAACCTTAATCTAGAACACGATCTAAACATCTTTACGTACAACCTTAACATTGTAACATTACTTTAAAGACTTGTTTAGGAAGAAGACCCTAATCCCTGGTGCCTCTTCCTCATTTTAGGTGACCTGCCTGCTGCACTTGACATTGTTGACAACCTGTTCTTCAAATTCTGTCTTTTCCAGGTTTCTATTTTTCTGGTACATCTACTTGCCTTTTTGACACGTTCTTCTTAATTGGGTCTTCTTCCTTCTAACTCTGGATACATCAAAGACCTAGTCTTTGTTCCGCTCTTCATTTTACTTTATTTTCACACTCTCAGAAAATTAACTTCCTTCTATAGCAGCTTTCTCACAATTTTTTCTCTAAATTACCCCTGGAAGGAACAGTGAATTAATGCAGATTCTGTCCTATGTTTTACCTTTAAAATGTTATATTGTTTTCTATTTCAAAACTTTTCATTGCAAGTGTGCATTACAATTTTTTTGGAATTACAATTTTTTTAAAACATTTTCCCTATATTTTGGAATATGCTCCCCAAAGCTATCTTATTATATCCTGTGGCTTATGTAATAACTCCCTGGCCTCTTGCCATGTAATCTTAGAACTAAAAAGCTTTGTCTTAAACTATCTTTATCTCCATTCCTGACCTGCACCCCAAATCCAGGCAAAACTCTGTCTAGTCAGGATTTTACTTAGCAATTCTGGCAAATACCTGACATGCAACATGTTTAAAGGCAAACATATCACCTTTCCTTCTAAACTCACTCGCTTCTCTCTGGAAATGGTATCATGTGACACGAGACTAAGATTCCAGTGTTATTTTCAATTCTTCCTTTAATTTGCATATACAGTAATTAAATCTTATTTATTATGTTCCACTTCTCTTCTGTAGTCCTTCATAGTCTAGCATCTTCTATAACACATGCAAGGATCTTTAACCTTTTGGGGAATCAAGGACTGTTTTGATAATCAGAAGCCCCTGTATCCTTTCTCCAGAGGATCTATATTATATATACATTTTTAAGTAGGTTCAAGCTCCCACCCCAATAAAATGGCTTAACAGCTAGCATCCTTTCCTCCAAGACTTCTGGCAAATTGCTGTCAGATTTACCTTCCTTAAATACTGTCTTTATCAAGTCATTAGCCAACTCAAAATCTTTTATAGCACTCAACTACACAGAATATAAAATGGAAGAGTTGGATGATGTTTTAGTGTATATTAAGGGTTTGTATGACTCAGCCACTTTATACATATTATTAAGTTAAAACTCCTAATAAATTTATACAGTAATATTATTATCTTCTTTTTATAAGGAGGAAAAAGAGACTCACATATTTAGGAGAGCAAGGATTCAAATCCAAGCCTCTCTTACTTCACAGCTTATGATTTTTCTCTTGCTCCAAGTTGTCTTCATCATGCCATTTTGTCTAAAATCCAAACATCTTCCTTTGCCTCGCATAAATGGTTTTTTCTCAAAACTTTTTCCAACTTTGTCTTCCATGACTCTCTTTTTATAGTCACTGCTCCAGATGGAGTTATCTTTTTATTCTCCCCCCAAACTTACCTCCTTACCTAAGAAAAAGAAAGAACAATTAATGGCCTTTGTTCTTCTTACCCAGCCCCTTGCCATCTTCCGAGGCTCACTTTAATTTGTGATTTCCTTCTCCATAAACTTCACCTCTTAATATCCAGTTGGTACTTTTAAATATACACTTTGTCATTCCCTCTTAGTATTTTTTCTACACACATTTGTACTGTTGCTAGCTTAGTGCTGTGTGTATCCTCCCACCCCATTAAACTATAAGCCGTTGGGGGAGCCATGCAAACAGCAGGGCTTCCCTATAATTGTAGAAGGAATGATTGTGCATGTGTGAATAAGTGACCCATTTTCCTGGCATACAACCCAGCCACAATTATTTAATCTTTATTTTCTCTAAGTTGATCCCTTTGTGTATTCTTTATGAAGTGGAATAAGAGTGTTGATTTTTCCTTTTAAATGTTACGAAAATATTTACTTTAACCACACTGGAAACATGTTTTGAACTCTAAAGGGAGTCCTTCATTTAAAATAGGGGAAAGGGAAATTTCACTCAACTCTGTGGTTCTCAGATAGACCATTAGACTTTCCTTCTGTCAGTAATTATGTTCCTCAGTCAAAATAAGAGACTGTTCTGCCTTGCCTTAAGAAACAATAGAAATAGAACCTGTTCACGCTTAAAAATCTAAATCACGTGTTTAGTGTTGACTGGTTAGGACATTGACTTGGACTGTTGAGAATAATACACAACATGCTCACAGGTTCACCGTCTGCATGATCCTAAATAGAATATTCCCATTAGCTGAGCTCTGTGTAGCTATAGGACAGGAAATATATCTAGTGCTCTTTCAGAGAAGCAGGGGAAACATTTTCCCTAAAAACACAGAGTAAATCAAAGACAGGGCCTAATATGGAAAGGTTATTTCTTTTCCTCTAGTTTAAATACAGTATAATGTTTCTATCCCTGTATGTAAAATAAAGGGGCACCCTAAAGAGATCTGAAAAATAAATGTTTATGTTCCTTTGTTCATCCTGTTTTCGTACCTTCTTTTTCAGTAGGAGGAATAAATAGGCAGTTCACTTGTTCTTTTAATAAATATTTATTGAGTTACTACTCTAGACTATAATCTCTGCCTTTTCTACCAATTCTGCATTTATCCTTGAGCAAAACATTGAGCCTCCCTCCTTGAATCATTCACATATAAAAATCACTGACAGCTATAGGTTTTACTCCTTCGGTCAACACTAGGGTATGCTTTTGTTTCAGACCCTCACCAATCTGTATATTTTTTAAAAATTCTAATTGAGGTATAACACATATACAGAAAATATACCACTCTATTAATTTCCGTAGAGGAAACACATCCATGGAATCATCAACCAGTTCAGTAAACTGAACAATACCAATACCTCTGAAACTCTCCTTATAATCCCACCTAGACTCCATCTTCCTTCTGAAAAGGTGCAATCACTACCCTGATTTTCCCATTTTTAAGAATTTCTTAAAGTCTGCCTCTTGTATTTACCCAAAACTCTCCATCTTGTCATTTGTATCTTTAAGCCTATTAAGCGCAGTTATTTTAGGATCTCTGTTTGATAACCACAATATCTAGTTCTCCTATGGGTCTGTTTCTGTTGTCTGCTTGCTTTCCTTTATTTGGGTCATTTGATGCTAAGTCCTGGTATAGTTGATAATCTTTTGAGTGTCAAATATTATGTATGGAAAATTGAAGTGATGTTTTGAAGCTTTGGAAGGTGTTAGCTTCTTCCAGATTCAATTTTCATTTGCTTCTGGAATTTAGTTTGAGATTGAGTTTTTATTTTCCTTAGGGCTAGTTTAATTCTTTAATTCTGATTTACTGAAATACACACTTCTTCTTGTGGGTAAGAAAAAAGATTGTTTCTTTATAAACTGCCAGGTATGCTTTCTTCATTGGGTAATGAAAGTTGTATGGACCCAGTTTTGTTTCATGACGGATACCAGCAATCATAGCTTTAAGTATTATGTTCTATTGTAACCATTCCACCTTTCCTATGCTCCATTATTTTTTAACTCTTGCTTTTTTATGCCAGTCTGTGGTTTTATTATATTGTGATTTCTTATGTAATTTTCCTCAAATTATTTGTAGAAGTGGATGGGGTGAAAATATAAATAAGCATACTATATGGGTTTTGAAAAGTGCTTTGTGAGTATTTCAAGGTGGTACCACCAGGTAATTTTTTTTTTTTTTTTTTTATCAATACGTGGGCCTCTCACCGCTGTGGCCTCTCCCGTTGCAGAGCACAGGCTCCGGACATGCAGGCTTAGCGGCCACGGCTCACGGGCCCAGCTGCTCCGTGGCATGTGGGATCTTCCCGGACCGGGGCACGAACCCGTGCCCCCTGCATCGGCAGGTGGACTCTCAACCACTGCGCCACCAGGGAAGCCCCACCAGGTACTTTTAATTTTATTGTTGTTGTTCATTTGTTTGTTTTGATTTGTTTTACTCAATATTTCTTCTTAGTAATTTTGTATAGCATTTGCATTATTTCAAGAACTGCCCTTCTCCCACTCATGTGGTTTTGGTAGGTGTATTAATTTCCTAGGGCTGCCATAACAAAGTACCACAGACGGGGTGGCTTAAAAAAATTTTTTTTTTCCTGTCACAGTTCAGGAGGCCAGAAATCAAGAATTAAGGGGTCACGGTGTTGGTTCATTCCTGGGGGCTCAGAGAAAGAACCTATTCCATGCCTTTCTCCTAAAGCCCAGTAGTTGCTGACAGTCCTTGGCTTGTGGATACATCACAGTCTGTGCTTCCATCATCACATGGTGTCCTCCCTGTGTGTCTTCACACTGTCTTTCCTTTACGCATGTCTGTCTCTTTGTCTCTTCTCTTCTCATAAAGACACCGATCACATTGTATTAAGGGCCTACCCTACTTCAGAATGGCCTTATCTTAATTAATTACATCTGGAATGATCCTATTTCCAAATAAGGTCACATTCTGAGGCTCCAGGAAGACATGAATTCTTGGGAGCCACCATTCAATCCAGTACGGTGGGATGATCAACCACATTATTCAACCTTTTGATTACAGAATTAGCCAATCAGACTCCTTGGGGATTTTATATATGAAAACTGGTAGAGAGGATTTCTCTCGTTCTTCTTGGATCACCACAGAGAGACAATGTAAGCCTGAAACCTTTTTCAACAGTCTTTTTAAGAGGCTAATATAAAGAGAAAAACAGAACTGAAAGATGTGAGGAAGGGAGAGTACGGGGATGGGGAAGGGAAAGAAAGATCTGGAATTCCAGATACTCAGAGCAGAAAAAATAAATCCTTTTATTTGTTTATCTATGAGGATGTTTCTGCTACTGAAAATTGTTGTTTATTTGTCTATTTTAATGGAGAGGATTTTCCATAGAGCCAAGCACACTCTATTATATGGCAATTTTGAATCTTAGAGAGAAGGCAAGTGAGAGAGGGAGAAATGTGTGTGAGTTGAAAAATATATTCAATGTACCTATTGTTTTTATAATACAAACTTTATAAACTTAAGATTGACAGTTTTAATCATGGTGGCTATTTCCAGTTTTTTATTCTTCAAACAGCCTAAATGTGTACCAATGATGGAATAATTAAATAAATTAATGTGATTTATATTCTGAATATTATGCTGCAATCAAAATTGTGGGGCAGGGCTTCCCTCGTGGCACAGTTGTTGAGAGTCCGCCTGCAGATGCAGGGGACATGGGTTTGTGCCCCGGTCCGGGAAGATCCCACATGCCACGGAGCGGCTGGGCCCGTGAGCCATGGCCGCTGAGCCTGCGCTCCCGGAGCCTGTGCTCCGCAACGGGAGAGGCCACAGCGGTGAGAGGCCCGCGTACCGCAAAAAAAAAAAAAAAAAATTGTGGGGCAGATCTCTATGTACTTATGTGGAAAGGGCTCTATCATTATGTTAAAAAATAAGTCATGGAACAAGATGTATATTTTGCTCTCATTTATGAGAACTGTGCATGCATGCACTTGCACACCTACACATGCACACTTGAAAATGTATACTGGAAAGATAGTTATAAAACTGTTAATACTTACAGCTGGGAAATGTGGGGATGGAGAATTGGGGGCAAAGATAAAAGAGGATTTCTAATTTTATCATTCTATGTATTTATTCTCTCTTCATATTTCTACATATATTCATTTAATACTTCCTTTATTAAAATCAAACAGGTCAATGACACAAAAGGAAATACTCTTCTTATATAGGTTGTGTTTTCCTTCACTTCCATATGCTCCTATAGTTGTAGAGACGTTGCCCTTTGAAAAGCATATATGGGTGTCACACGCATAAGTACCTTTAAGGAACAAGAAGGTATCAGCAGTGAATAAAGAGTGCTGAGCTGAGACTCTTTGAAGTGGACAGGACTCCTGAAGTGGACAGGAGAACGTGTTCTCTATCTAAAGTGGGTAAGTGTTCCTTAGCTGCAGGCTGTTGCTGACATGGTGCCATTGTGACCGAGCATTGTGAATCTTTATACATGTTTCTTGATACACATTTGCCAGTCTGTAGGATAAATTCCTAGAAGTTGTACTGCTGGGTCAAAATAAATGCATATTTTGGAATCTGATAACAGCTAAACAAAAGTCAATCGTTATTACTGTTTTAACATTACTAAATGCTAAAGGCTTTCCTCTGATATCTGGGTAAAGTGTAGATCTGGTTAGATCTTGGTGAGGGCTCCCTAAATATAATGTGGCATTTTTATGTAATAAGACAACTGGCTTTGGTTATGTTCTCCTTAAGTGCAAATATAAACTGTTTAGTATCAAAAAATAAAGAAGAATGGCACCCGCTGCTCCCTTCATGTCCCCCGCACACATCAAAGGGAGTAGAGCTGTCTGTGAAAAGTAGATCAGACATCTTTCACTTATGATGAAGACAACAGTAGAGAAGACAAAGCGGATCTTCATAGCAACAAATCAGATGCCTCGAGGAGAGCCAAGTGGAACAGAAACGAGGCCCTATGCCAAAAATCTGAAGAGGCAGGAAGTGCCTTGGGATGTGCTCCAGCTGCAGCGGAAATGTGAGGAGCCTCAAATGGTTAAAAGCAAATAGTCTGCCAAGAAGAGACTTGTGTATTGCAGGATGTGTCGCTACAAAGAATTTCTCCAGCTCTTTGTTGTTAAGTTATTTAATACTGTGCATATCAATTTTCTTTTTACTGAATTTTACTGCATGAGATGGGGGAAAGGCTGTGGTAGACAGATATTGATTTCACCTATTCTGCCGTTGCTGCATCATCTCATCTTGCCTGTAACATCCCCATGAAAACACCATTGAAGGGTCAATGAGCTGTAAAATGATTACTTTTATCCTCCAAAATAATATTTCACTAATGTCTATAGTTAGAAATTCATACAGTATTTCAAGGGTATAGATTTATTATGAGACATAATCTTTGCACTTAGGCAAGGCCTATACTTTTATTAAAGACAAATTTCATCCAAAGGGCAAATATAAACAGAGATTAATGGATTCGTCAGTTTTAAATTTACACACTGAGGAAAGGGGCAAATAACATTACTCCCACTGAAGATTCTATATTCGATAAAGTGAGCATCGGTATATTGTGACCTTAACTGAAAATGATCAGTGGTGAAATCTAGAATAGTCATAACAATAGCTTTTATTTGTGAAGTATCTGCAATTCAAAAAGCACTTTCACAAACCCTCACTTGCAATCTATGCCGATTAGCAACCTTGTGAGTTTTCCAAAATAGGTGTTAAATTTGATTCATCAAGGTTACCTCAAGTCCCTTTGTAAAAAGGTCAGAGTATAAAATTCAATAAGCAATTCTGAGATTAGAAAACTGAGAGGTTAAGTTTATTACCCAAGGTCGTACGAGTTCGTAATAGAGCAAGGCTTAAACTTCTGCAGAGCTCAAGGGCAGAACTACTGAGGTCCTACTTGCTTTTATCTTCTGTCTTCAGAGAGTGTGTTCTTTATTGTGAGCGTTTTCTCCTGCTCACTCTGTCAATAATGGGTATCATGAGTTCAGAGCCACTTTTTACAATAAGAAATGTTTCCTCATACAGAACTATTTACTATACTCAGTGTCATTTGCCATTAGCTGTGCTGTTTGGCTCCATTGAAGGAAAATTATTTTCAAGTTGAAAAGGTAAAATATATATGAAAAGGTACAATAAAGCCCAAATACAGGTGAAGAGAATAGCTATTGGCTTTTAATGAGCTGATACCTGTTAAGGCCAGGGAAATTTGGTGTGGTGAAAAGAGCATAGGTTGTTTATCCAGTTTGGGTTTGAAATCTGGCTTTTCCATTTCTTGCTGTGTGAAATATGATCAAAATAGTTCTTAGCTACTTTGAGCCTCAATATCTTCAATGATAAAGTGGGAGTGGTAATAGCTATGTCATGGGATATTTCTTAAGACCTAAAATAATGCATGTAAAGTGATTGTACTTCATGGGTACGTCATAAATTGTAGCTATATAACTAATATAGTATGATATCAACTTGCTGAATTGACTTAGATACCATGTGATTTGCGGAATACATTCTAATTAATAAATGATTTATCAGAACTTTGGGGGAAATAAGTGAGTATTAAGGCTTAGTATTCACTAAAATCAAATCTTAATGTATTAATCTCACTTCCTTTATAAAGGGTGATACTAGATCAGGGATCAGCCATCTAAAGCCTACAGGCCAAACCTGGCCTGCAGCCCGTTGTTGTGTGCCCTGAGAACCAAGGTTTTTACATTTTTAAATGGTTGAAAGAAAATCGAAAAAGTATATTTCATACCCTGAGAAAATTATATGAAATTCAAATTTCAATGTCCATAAATAAAATTTAATTAAAATAGAGTTACATTTATTTATTTGCATTATGTCTAAGGTAGCTTTCCCATCCAGTGACAGGGTTGACTAGTTGCAATAGAGATCACATGACCTGCAAAGCCTAAAATATTTACTATCAGGCTCTTCACAGAAAATGTCTAGACCCCTGCACCAGAATATTAGGTTAGAGAAATACCCCAGACACAGTATAACTGTACTTCAGAAAATGTTTAACAAAGCTACCTGAGAAAGGCAGCTAACACTTAAATAAACATAAGTACTTTCCCTCTATATTCTGGACATATCCCTGGGAGGTAGCTGCCTGCTATGATTATATTTCCCATGTTCCTTTCTTCTTGGTGTGGCCATGTGACAAGTTTTTGCCAATGAAATGTGACTGAAAATAATATGTACCCTTTCCAGGAGAGAGTTTTTAGGAAGCAGGAGTTCTTTCTCTTATGCATTTTACCCAGCAGACCCTAGGGGATGGCAGAGCCACAAAATGTAAGGAGCCTGGGTCCCTTGATTGGATGTGGAATGGAGTCACCCGCCTACCAGAAATACCGGTTTTAGATTTTTTTGAGTAAGAAAAAAGAAGTTCTCTTGTATTATCACTGAAATTTGGGGAGTTTGTTTTATTAGTGTTTCTCTAACTCACTCTTAGGGTGTCCTTTTGAAAAAGATAAAGCAATGTTACTTAAATGGATTTAGAGATGAACAGCTGGGCTCAAACAGGATTAATCGATTGATGCCATCATGGGTGGAAGAGGCATAGTACCACAGAGGTCTTCTATCCTTGATCTCATCCTAGTAATTAGTTTTATAGACAAAACTAGCAATTTTAAATGTTTTAAGGCTGCCTTTAGAAGAGTTCTTTTGGATTTTTTTTTTTTTCTGAAAAGTTCCAGTGGATAGGGTGATTGGGACAAATAATAGTGAGACAGATTTTAGCTCAGCATAAAGAAGAATTAAAAATAAAATAGAGATAGCTGCCCAAACAGTTACCTGGCAATGTACCGTGCTCTCTACAAAGTGTTGAAGTAACTGATAAAGAGTCATCACTAAATCTGGCAAAGAAAATTCTGTAATAATACAGGAATTTAATTACTCTATAAGATTAATAATTACTCTAATTCCTCCTAACTTTCAGTTCTTTAATTTCATCATTAAATGTTTTCTTGTTTTAATCATGCACTTACCATTTAGTTTCAAGAAATTTAAAGTCAAGGAGATGAAAATGCAATTTGGCCACTTCGGTTTTCCATAAATTGACTATATGCACAGGTTTTAAATATACAATTTAAGGACTCTTGATTGTTATTCATTTTGTCCTTCAGTAGATAAAGTACCCTTAGGAATAGGAAGATAAGTAGGAGGATTGATGTATTTGTTAGGATGTATCCATCTGCAAGCAAGATAATATCAACTAACAGGGGCTTCAATAATTTAAATATTTAATTGTTTCACATAAAGGAAGTTTATACCTATCTGAGACCATGTGAACTAAGAGATCAAAGTCACCATAATATGCATTAAGATATATTAGTAATTAGTTAATAAAACATATTAACATCATGTACACTGAGAAGGGCTCATCACTTCTTTGTTTTTCTGGCCCAAAATGTATAGTCTAATCATATGAAAACATCAGATAAACCCAAATTGTGGGACATTCTACAAGTTAACTAGTAGTCTTCTAAAGTGTGAAGGTTATAAAAAACAAGGCAAGACTGAGAAGTTGCCACAGACTGAAAGAAGCTAAGAGACATAATAACTAAATTCAGTGTGATAACTTGCAATGGATCCTGAAACAGAAAAAACGGACAATTGCAGAAAAACTGGAAAAACCCAGATAAAAGCTACAGTATAGTTAATAATGTTATACCAATATTAATTCTTAGTTTTGGTAACTTTATTATGGGTATTCAAGATGTTTACATGGGGGGAGCTGGGTGAAAGATATATGGGAACTCTTTGCTATTTTTGTAACTTTTCTCTAAGTCTAAAATTACTTCAAAAGAAAAAATTGCTGGAGTTGGTAGTTCCAGATGCAGTGTGGTAACTCAAGAACATCATCGGGTACTTAAGATTTGTTTCTACTTTTCTATCTGTGATCTTCTGTGTTCCCTTCTTTTCTCTAGGCTTATCTGAATAGTAGATATTCTCCCCTGCACCACAGGTCAACATAGTTCCTTCCTGTTCTGTTCCTGGGCAAGATGCCTTCTATGGATGATACCAACTGGACTTCCCTGCCCTCTGGCTTCTGGTTGACTAATGCCAGCAGCTGATCTAAGTACAAGAAGAGTGGGAGGTCAGAGTTTTTATTCCCCTGGGTCTTTCCATTTTAGGCTAAGGTTTGTAAGACCTGAGTTCCTCCACCTGTGTTCCTGATGACAGCTCCTGTAGGGCACCTCTCCCCTAAGGCTATAGTTACAACCTTCTACATGTTCTGATAAACATTCCCTCCCCTTGCATCTTCAAGCCCACTAATGATAATGGCTACCCTCCCCTTCTCTTTCACATACATATATAGTGTGACCTCCACAATAGCCAGAGAGATCTTTGCAAATGTAACAGATCATGAACTCTCCCACTAAGAACTCCCCCAGTTCAGTCAGAGGAAAAACCCTGGTGTCCACAATGGCCTATACTGTCCTATGAGATCTGCTTCCTTCCACTTCTTTCCTCTCCTAACTTCTGTCTTCCTTAGGCACTGTCAGCCACACTGGGTTCCCTGTTGCTGCTGAAACATACTAAGTGTGCTCTCCTCTCAGGGTCTTTGTTTTTCTTTCTTCTACCTGGAACTTTCTTCCACCAGATACCTTCCTGACATGTTTCCTCACTTACTTCAGCTCAGATGCCAGCCTTCCTTAATCACCCTAAATAAAACAAAATAAAATTCCTTCCTTATCATACCATCAGCACTCCTTATTCCATTCTTTTCTTTATTCCTTTTCCATAGAACTTACTACTTAGGAATATATGTGTTTTTCTCTACATATACTGCATATGCCTATATACGTGTGTGTATATACACACATACATCCTGTTTCTCTCATTAGAATATGTCCTCTTTAATGCCATAGATTTTATTCAGTATTATATCCCCAGTGCCTAGAATGGTGCCTGGTACATAGGAGGTATTCCATAAGTGTTTCTGAAATAAATGAATGTATGAATATGAATTGAATGTAAATCTGGACAAATGCTTTTTAAAGGTTATTTTCAGGCTTCCCTGGTGGTGCAGTGGTTAAGAATCCGCCTACCAATTCAGGGGACATGGGTTAGAGCCCTGTTCCCAGAAGATCCCACATGCCGCCGAGCAAGTGAGCTCGTGTGCCACAACTACTGAGCCTGCACTCTAGTCTGTGAGCCACAACTACTGAGCCCGTGTGCCACAACTACTGAGGCCCGTGCACCCTGGAGCCCGTGCTCCGCAACAAAAGCCACCGCAACGAGAGGGCTATGTACTGGAACAAAGAGTAGCCACAACTAGAGAAAGCCCGCACGCATCAACGGAGACCCGACACGGCCAAAAGTAAGTAAATAAAATAAATAAATTTATTTTTAAAATAAATAAAAAATAAAGGTTATTTTCCTCCTGGGATTTGGGGAGGTGTCTTCATGTGAAGGAAGCAGAGAGAATTTGAACAAAATGACTTCACTGCCCACTGAAGAAGCTCTCCAGAAAAAGTAAAGGCACTGCTTACCGAGTATTTTCTCAGCATTCCTCTCACAGAGCCAACCTGAATGGAGACTTCCATAGGCAGTCAGAGACAGTTTTATGGATACAGTAAATAAATTTGTATTGCTAAGTAAGCCAAACTGTAAGCAGGAATGCTTCATGATACTCTAGATACACCAGGAGTGAAATTTCCCCATACTTCATGTCAACCACAGGACTTCACACTTGACTGAGGACCTATTAAAACAATTATCAGGTCATTAACAAGGGCCTTTAAGACTAGTTTTGAAACCATATTAGTGAGAAAAATTTGCTTTGATGGCTGTATTAGCCCAGAGGGTGGCCTGGATTGGGACAATTTCCAGCTTTAAGGCCCTGTTCTCTGGCTTCTTATCTCTATTCCTCTGATTCCTGAGGACACTCCCACAGGTAAGTAGAAGAACTGTTTCAAATTTCATTAAAACCCCATACAGTTTTGCCTGAACAAGTGGAAGACTGTGCTAGAATGCCTTGGGTTCTGAGTATCCACATTCTGACCATTCAGGGAGGTCACGGGAATAGGAGGAACTGAAAGAAGTACAGCCCCTTTCTTGTACTCTAGAGGATCCAAGGACAAGATTCAATTGGAATTCCTGCCCCATCCTTTAAAAACTTTTTATGGCAATTACCACCACCTGAATCTTGGGCACAGTTTTCAAGTTGGTGCAATTTACCTTTCCTTAACTAACTTCGTTCTGCTTACTTCTCTCACAGCTTGGGGCCTTCTCTTCTCTCACCTCCAACACCCCAATGTTCACTCTCCATGTGGTCTGTGGCTGTCCTAAAGCTCCACAGAGACAGCGCACACTCCCCTGTCCTCCCACGATGCCACACAGTGCTTCTAAATCTCCCCTGGAGGCAAAACTTCTATCCCTTTTCTTCTAACTTGGTATAGAGGACATACATTCATATTCTGGTCATAATCATCTATACAGACTATAAGTTATTAATAAACCTAACCAATGAAATAAGTATTTGTGCTTTAAAGAGAAGCCTAGGGACCTCCCTAGCAGTCCAGTGGTTAAGACCCCATGCTTCCACTGCAGGGGGTGCAGGTTGGATTCCCGGTGGAGAACTAAGATCCTGCTGCCCTGCCGGAATGGCAAAAAAAAAAAAAAAAAAAAAAGAAGCCTAACACAAATGAGTTAAATGTTGTGTAACTTGTTAGCTCTGAGGAAAAGAGTACTGTTTTTTTATTTCACTGAGGAAGAAATTAACACAATAATACAGAGACTGGTTAGGAAGGTCTTGATTCTCTTTAAATTTATGACTAAATGAAAAACTTAGCAAAACCATTATTACCAGATGTGCTTCTCCCTGCCTTCCCTCCCCACAAGGTGGGATTCTTTATAAATAGGCCTAACATGTAGAGATACAGAGATGAATGTGCATGCCAGAGGGGTTGACTATGATGTAGCTGAGATCTGACAGCTAGACCAGGTGGCCATTCTAAGTGGGTGTTCTAACCCTTTACCACTTTCCACAGGACATTCTGTGACAACTTTATTACTCATCTGAGACACTGAGGTGGAGTATCTTCTTACTCATTTATGGAAACATTAAACACTTAGCCAATGTGATTTCTAAACAAAGAGATTTTTAAGCAGAGGGTGTATAGATATTACATATTTTCTCTTATTGCAGACACCAAGCCTATCTCAGAAAGGAGAAAGAAATTACGTAGAACTTCACTTAATAAGCAATAGTCAAAGTCTGTTGCTGATATGGAGACTCAGGCCCCATTTGGGGATTCTTCATAGTCTCTTACAAAATAAGTAACAAGTATATGTTTGATTAGGAAAGTCTCCCTCTTTTTTTCACATCAGTTTTACTGCTAACCCATCCCCTCCCACAGAAAATAATTGAGTAGGAAGCAGATCTTGACATTCTACTCCTAGAGTCTGGCTGTAATCAATTGCAGCTCTTATGGGAAGTAATATTGCTGTCTGTTTTGTTCCATTTCTTTTTTAGACTACCTAAGAGATGTATTTCAATACTTTGAAAAATACTGTTTATTTAAGGCTGTTTAAAGTCTTAATACCGTTCAAAGCAAGTTATTAATAATAGCAAAACAACCATTGAACTCTTAATTTTGATAATTGTTTACAGTAACTAAACAATGAAACTATTATTTTCTGTTAAGAATGTTGCAAAGTTTGAGAATCTATTTTTTTTCCCCAGATATAGACATAAGGTGATGTGCTAAGTTCCTTCTAGTACATATTTTTCTTTGTTGTCTTTCAAAAAATATAATTATTTAGCACATTAATTTTTTTCTCATGTGATAAAATAGGCTGTGTTAATTATCTGGTGCTGTGTAAAAAATTACCTCATAATTTAATGGCTTAAAACAAGAATAAGCATTTCTTCTCTCATTGTTTTTGTGGGTCAGGAATTTGGGAGCAGCTTAGATAGGTGATTCTGTTTGGGGGTCTCTCTTACTAAAGCTGCAATCAAAGTGTTGGCTTGGACTGTAGTCATCTGAATGCTTAACTGGGCAATGGGCAAGGAAGACTTCAATCCAAGATACCTGACTCTCATAGCTGGCAAGTCAGTGCTGGTTGTTTACAGGAAGACTTAATTCTTCCTGCATGGACCTGTCCATTGGATGCCTTGAGAAACCTCCTTATTGCCCTTACTCAGAACAAATGGCCCAAGAGAGAATAAGGCAGAAGTGACCCTGTATTTCATGACTTAAACTTGGAAGTCACACACTTGCTCTGCCATAGTCTCTTGGTCACAAACTCTGACAACAATGTGGGAAGGACTACACTAGGGAATGAATACTAGGAAGCAAAGAGCATTGGGAACTAACTTGGAGGCTGGTTACCACATAGCAATAAGCTGGAACAATGGCTAGCACAGAGTAGACACCCAAAAAATATTATTTGATGATTTTTTTTTAATAAAGTGAGAAAATGAGAGGCAGAAATTGGAATGTCCAAAAGGACTGACAGTGCTTGAATAAGCACTAGCTTGTCTACCATGTTCTGTAAACAAAAAAGAAAATTTTATTCTAAATTACTCATATAGGACATTATTTTTTCTTTGTAATAAATATTCTTAAAATGAACAGTTGTGAATGGAATAATAATTCAAATAAGTCTCTTAAGATGTTCAAATATTATAATTTTGTAGTTTCCTCATCTAAAAATGTTTGACAATATTTAAGCAGAGGATGGCTGAAGTTAAAATAGTTTTTAAATGATTATCATAAATTCTTTTGAAAATTATCTACAAATTAGGTTCTATGTTGTTTTAATACCTTTCTATAAGGAGTACAGGGAAAATAATGTGCATAAAATTAACAATCCTGATTATTCCACTGTAGTATATATACATCTCCCTAATTTCATCTTTTTAAAATAAAAATGAATAATATTTTTAAAATCTTAAATGTGACTAAACCTTTTAAATCAAAGATATATGTCTTTCTTCACTTAATCACTCCCTTCCCAAAAGATCAATGGACTTCTCTACTAGAAAAGGGGAAATGATTTTTGAAACCAACTCTCTTCATTGTTTCCCCTTCAAGTCCTTTTATCCTTGGAATTAAGAAAGGTAAAAGTTCTTGTTAGAACTCATTAATTCAAATAAGACATTGGCTTGAAATTTTTGAAAATTTTCTGAGAAGTAAACAGTTCTCAAGACACTAAGAACTTGGGACTTCCCTGGTGGCACAGTGGTTAAGAATCTGCCTGCCAATGCAGGGCACACGGGTCCGAGCCCTGGTCTGGGACGATCCCACATGCCGCAGAGCAACTAAGCCGGTGCGCCACAACTACTGAGCCTGCACTCTAGAGCCTGTGAGCCACAACTACTGAAGCCCGTGCACCTACAGCCCGTGCTCCACAAAAAGAGAGGCCACCACAATGAGAAGCCCACGCACCGCAACGAAGAGTAGACCTCGCTTGCCACAAATAAAGACCGCACGCAGCAACAAAGACCCAACACAGCCAAAAATAAAAATAAATTAATTAATTTTTTTAAAAAGACAATAAGAACCAACTTTCTTCTTTTGAAAATTAAGCATAATTACTTCACTTAGAGGATTATTTCACAATTCAGTAGATTCACTTCCAGGAAAATTGTCTTGGTGTTAAGCCTAGTTTGGTTTTCTTTTTCTTCTTTACATTAGACTTACTTACAGTAGCTCTCTTTTACTATGTGAGGCACCCTACAGGGAATGGGGATGCTTTGCAAATTAAACACTATTTGAAAATTCAACATGGAAATAAAGGCCTTTATACCGGAAATTATGTTTAGCCTCTGTTACTTTTCTTTGTGTCAATGGTGGTGGTCAATGTCAGCATATTCATATTGACTATGAATTTGGCGCTAAGAAGCCTCTAATATTGCAAGGGTTTTGTGAGAGTGTTTATATATATGGATTAGTAGTGTTGTACTGTTCTATTTCATGTTACACTGGGTAATTTTTTTCTGTTCTTCTCTGTGTTTTGTCAGCATTCTGAGATAGTCATCTAGTAACTAGACTCTTCTCTGCTCTTCTGATTCTTTTGATCTCTCTTCATAAATCATTCTCTCCAGCTCCTTAAGGCTCTTATTTCTCATCTGAACTCATTCCAGATTTGTTTGTTTCTTTTAAAATTGTTTTGTTTTAACTAAGTGGTGGCCAGCCTTGAATGTACTCTTTCAGAGCTTCATTGGAAAGGAAATGTGTATATTTTTGGCTGCTTGCCTGGTCAATAGAGACACAAATACATAAACATAGATATTGACCTACATATAGATAGATATAGATATCCAAAGGAGAAGCAGTATATAATATAGTAGAATGAGCAGAGGACTACAAACTAGGAAGCCTGGTTCTAGGTCTAGCTGTTATACTGGCTTGCTATGTATAAATGAGGAAATCAGCTCATCACTCTCACCTCCCTGTCTTCATTTATTCATCCCAAAAGCACACATTATGTATACACATCATGTATACACATCATGTATAAGATAAGCTAGGTCTCTGCCTTCTTGGAACTTAAATTCTAGTGAGGACTGACAATTATAAAGTCAGCAAAAATTTTAGAATCTTTAGATTTGAAAATTGATTTTAATGAATAAATATAGTAATTTGTTGGAAAATTACTGTATTTAAATAGATGGGCAGGAAAACCCTCTCTGAGAAGGAATTATTTGGGCAAGAAGGACCCAGGTATGGGAAGAATCAGGGAAGAGCAGGAAAAACAGACAAAAATTTGTAATTTTAGGTGTTTTTATTGTTTCAGATTATAATTTTATTTATATAACTACATCGCTGACAAGGTCATAGTTTACAAAAAATTTTGTAGGCAAATTTTCTAATTTTCTTATCCCTACATCTCTGTGGGAAAGACATAGATGTTATCCACATCCTTAGACCTAAAAATATGACCTAAAAAATTAAGAGAATATTCTGGAATAAAAAAATTGCTGCCCTTAACTCAAAATAATGATTTTGATAATGACATTTGTTAAGAAGTATTCAAATGTGTATAGAGTGTGATTTGGATAATAAAGCCTCAAGATTATTCTGGGTCCCAGTTCAGTCTGGAGGCTTAACCCCTTACCCCTAAACAAAGCCAAAACCTCAGAAGAACCACAGGATAAATCTTCCTTCATGTCTTTCCGTAGAGAGACACCTGGTCTAATCAGAGTTCTCAGACTTACCCTCCATGTTAAAGACCTCAACATAATTCTAAACACAATCCTAGGGAAACAAACTTGGGCAGTTTCTGCAAGAAAGTGAGCATAGACACTCTTAGCCATACTCCAGTTATCCTAGGGAACTGGTTCTGGTTCATCTGACTGCATTGTGTTTTAAAGTTTAGCAACACACCTTCTGGAAACTTGGTAAGATTGTTTCTTAGTTATATCTTCAAAATGAGGATATTGAACTAAATAAATTCTAAAATCTACTTGAGCTCAAAATTCTAAATTCTTAAATCCCTCCAGAACAGCACCTATAATGATAAAATATTAGAGGTGCAAAGGGTCTTGGAGACTATATGGCCCAGTATTTTTCAAATTATAATCCAAAGAAATCCCTCAGAAGTCACAGTAATTAGGGAAGTGAAAGATTAAAAAAAAAAGAAAACCTGCATTTCATACCTCCCAACTCATGGAATCCTCCCAATGATGAAACTCCTGATTTGGTCAGTTGTATACTGTATACTCTGCTTCCTTCCCTGAAGATATAAAGTTTTAATCAACATTGTGAAAATGACTATACTACCCAAAGCAATCTACAGATTCAATGCAATCCCTATCAAACTACCAATGGCATTTTTCACAGAACTAGAACAAAAAATTTCACAATGTATATGGAAACACAAAAGACCCTGAATAGTCAAAGCAATCTTGAGAAAGAAAAATGGAGCTGGAGGAATCAGGCTCCTGGACTTCAGACTATACTACAAAGCTACAGTAATCAAGAGAGTATGGTACTGGCACAAAGACAGAAATATAGATCAATGGAACAAGATAGAAAGCCCAGAGATAAACCAATGCACATATGGTCATCTTATCTATGATGAATGAAGCAAGAATATACAATACAGAAAAGACAGCCTCTGCGATAAGTGGTGCTGGGAAAATTGGACAGCTACATGTAAAAGAATGAAATTAGAACACTCCCTAACACTATACACAAAAATAAATTCAAAATGGATTAAAGACCTAAATGTAAGGCCAGACACTATCAAACTCTTAGAGGAAAACATAGGCAGAACACTCTATGACATAAATCACAGCAAGATCCCTTTTGACCCACCTCCTAGAGAAATAGAAATAAAAGTAAACAAATGGGACCTAATGAAACTGAAAAGCTTTTGCACAGCAAAGGAAACCATAAGCAGATGAAAAGACAACCCTCAGAATGGGAGAAAATATTTGCAAATGAAGCAACTGACAAAGGATTAATCTCTAAAATTTACAAGCAGCTGGTAGCTCAATATCAAAAAAACAAATAACCAAATCCAAAAATGGGCAGAAAATCTAAATAAACATTTCTCCAAAGAAGACATACAGACTGCCAACAAAGACATGAAAGGATGCTCAACATCACTAATCATTAGAGAAATGCAAATCAAAACTACAATGAGATATCATCTCACACCGGTCAGAATGGACATCATCAAAAAATCTACAAACAATAAATGCTGGAGAGGGTGTGGAGAAAAGGAAACCCTCTTGCACTGCTGGTGGTAATGTGAATTGATACAGCCACTATGGAGAACAGTATGGAGGTTCCTTAAAAAGCTAAAAATAGAACTGCCTTACAACCCAGCAACCCCACTACTGGACATATACCCTGAGAAAACCAAAATTCAAAAAGAGTCATGTACGACAATGTTCATTGCAGCTCTATTTACAATAGCCAGTATGTGGAAGCAACCTAAGTGTCCGTTGACAGATGAATGGATAAAGAAGATGTGGCACGTATATACAATGGAATATTAGCCATAAAAAAACGAAATTGCGTTATTTGTAGTGAGGTGGATGAACCTAGAGTCTGTCATACAGAGTGAAGTAAGAAAGAGAAAAACAAATACCATATGCTAACACATATATATGGAATCTAAAAAAAAAAAAAGAAAAAAAAAGGTCCTGAAGAACCTAGGGGCAGGACAGGAATAAAGATGCAGATGTAGAGAATGGACTTGAGGACACGGGAATGGGGAAGGGTAAGCTGGGGCGAAGTGAGAAAGTGGCATGGACATATATACACTACCCAATGTAAAATAGCTAGCTAGTGGGAAGCAGCCACATAGCACAGGGAGATCAGCTCGGTGCTTTGTGACCACCTAGAGGGGTGGGATAGGGAGGGTGGGACAGAGACGCAAGAAGGAGGAGATATGGGGATATATGTATACATATAGCTGATTCACTTTGTTATAGAGCAGAAACTAACACAACAGTGTAAAGCAATTATACTCCAATAAAGATGTTAAAATAAATAAATAAATCAAACAAGTAATTTAGTCCAACACCTTACAGATGAAGAAACTAAGTCCCAGAAATCTAAGTAGCTTGCCCAAGATGACACAGCTACTGGCTGGCAGAATATGAACAGTAGTTCAAAACTGATAACTTTATTTTTCTCAGAATTGTGTTTAAAGCAATTTTAACCTCACTGGGTTTAGTCTGCTAAACGTACAAGCTATTTTTCCTTCCCAGTATGTTATTTTCTAGTGCTGGAAAATCCTGAGACGAAAAGGATGAGAAAGACATCTGTATGTTTAAGAGTGTACTCTAGCTATTAAGAGATGAAGTAAAGGATTTATTATTCTAAATTCTAAGATTTAATTTTAAAACTGTTTCTCAACTGTTCATTTCATTTTACTGTATAATTAACAAGTGGTTAACATATACTACCAGAGTGGTTCAGAGTTCAGATCTACTGCAAATCTGTACTCTAAAGAACAAATTGGGAAAACAAAATAAAACATAATATACAAAACACTACACTAAAGCCATAAAATACACACTACATTGATTATTCTTTTCCTTCCAGTTTAGGAGGCCTTGTGAAGATTGTACCTGACTTTCAGGATGAGAAATATTATACCCCCAAAATTTTACCACTTGGTTAAGGGTCAAGGGAAAAAGCAAAACTTAACTTTGATATTTTGTTTGTGAGTGGAAAAAATATATACTAGTTTTCTTCACAGAAAACTGTAATTTAACATTCAAAAAAGACAAACATTATTTCTACTTTACTTAGGAAGATTCTTAAACTTTGTTTCAAAATATTCACATACAAGCACACAGAGCAGGCTTTGAAATCTTCTGAAGCCTTGGGCAGATGAAACTAATATTTTATACAAATACCAGTTGCCTTCATTGTTCTTTTCTTCTTTGTAATTTTTTTCCCATTTTTAAGCAAATATTGGGACATCTGGAACACTAGTGTTTTTATTAGAATTCTGACAGTATACCAGAAAAAGCCTGAAAATTCATAAAATGTCTCTAGAAAATACATAAAATATGTCACTGGTTTAAGAACAGATTCTTTTGCCAGGCTAAAAACTTATTTTTTATGTTGAAAAAGTAATTATAAAATCATTTGAATTCACAAATTCACAGAAAATATTTTTAAACTATTTTTTTTTTTTTTTTTTTTTGCTAAAGAATTTAGGTTTATGATACCCAATGCTGCCAAATAAGCTTTTGTTCTTGGGCTTAGCTTTGGCAGATTCCCTTGGTACTACTCATGTTCCCTAGACAACTAGATAATGAAAAAATGTATATTGAGGTTCATATGACACAGAAGAGGCTAGCCTGGGAAATGAACTTTTTCTCACTTGTTCAGCAGTTATTCCTCTGAGATGGAAGCATCTGGCCTAACTGATTAAAGCTGCCTCACCTGCCTGGAGGCCATTTATAATCCACTTTCTAATCTAAATCCAGGAATTTCCCTGCTGTGGATAATCATAGACTGTCTCGTGTGAAGACTCAGTGTGCCTCTGCTTGAGAAGAGAGTGAACTCTGAGTTTTACAAAATCCCACTGTTTGCCTTAGAAATCTCAATAAGGGCCCTCCATGCTCCAGGCACCGTGACCGAGGATGGAACTGGGGCTATGCCTTGAGGCCTGGCACTCCACAGAGTGTGCTGAACAAGCCATGTAAGAAAACATATTGCCATAAATCCAAATGAAGGTGTTCCTTAAAAGTCTCACGTGTATCAGGCTGCTGTTCCTCTTACTTACAGTAAGTACATAAAAAGTTACACTCCTCAGCTTTGTATCAGGTACTGGGCTGAAAGTAGATAAACTTGTCTTAAACAAACTATTGAGAATGTGAGACCACAGGAGAAAATGGGCCTGCATTAGGGTCAGTCTGGCTACAGCAGGCACTTCCCAAGAATTCTTGGCAGTATCTGAGAATGAAGGGGGGAACAAAACCCACGCTTTCCAAGAAGCTCTGAGTAATTTTCTTAACATTCTAAGCTGATGAATATTTAAAGAATAAAAAATCTACCCTGGGGCAGACTAACAAATGAGAAGGACAAGGGCCTGACATTTCCTGGAAATCTTGTAAATTAAAAAGAAAACCATGAAAACCAAAACCAAAAAAGTTATCAGTCTCTCACTTATATGAAAATTGCCATCAGAATTTAATAGAAAATTTTAAGCACGAAGTTTTAGTTCAAATGTTTGTTGAAAAGTATCCGTAAAGAGAGAAATTGCCCTGTTATATCTGAATGCTAAACGTGACCTTTAATTTTTTTTTTCATACAAAATTCTGCCTGAGTCATCAAAGTGTAGGAAGCAAATAAAAGACATTCTTCTTTCTTGAATTTTGAAATGCTTTTTTCTAGTTCCTGTGTAACTATAAGTGTTTGGATTAAAATCTCAGAATTGGCTTCAATTCTCTGTTAAAGGAGAACAGGAGGATTTTGGAGGGAAAAAAAAAAAAATCCCAACTTAAAGGAAAACGAACAAGTTCTGGGCAATTCTGTCTCACGTGTCCTTATTATGTCAGTCCTAATCCGTCTCATTGTATGAACTCATCAAATTCTCAACTTTTTCAGAAAATATCCTGAAAAGTGTTGATTTTAAGAAAAAAGAAAAAGTAAAATGAAAATACTCAAAATTCCTTAGAAAATCTTCTACCATCTTAGCCAAGATCCTTACTGCTTTTAAAAATGTTTCCTATCTGACTTAATTTTTTATCACTTTCATGTAGGGGGTAAAGAAACATTCCTTTTTAGTGCTTCTCTACATGCTTTCATGAGAGTATTTACTACACATTAGGGCAATGCCTGCTGCAGTATCAGTGAATTGTGGTAGATAATGTATGTTAGAATAGAGACAAATAAACTCCCTTTTCTGCCTTGTGACTTACGAAGTTGAAAGAAATGAAAGCTGAAGACAGATAATAGTGAACTACCAAGTGAAAAGGTAAACAGATTAAAAAAGAAACACAGCTGTAGAAATAAATAATATTGCAGTTCAGCAAATAGAGTGAAATAATCTCCCGTAAACTCTTCACCATCTTAGTAATAAGTTTTTGTGTAAATATATTTGTGCACTTTGCACTTTTTACATGCATATTTTCTAAAGTTGTAATCACAGTACGTGTGTATGTATGTGTGTGTGTATTTAAAGTATTTATTTTTCGTTTTATGCCATCAAATAAATGTGCCACAATGTACTTAACCAGTTCCCTATTTTTGGATAGTTGGATTGTTTGCAAATTTTAATTTTGTGAAATAAAATTCTGCTGTGAACTTCTTGCTTATAAGGATGCTTATAAGTAGGATTATTGAGCCTGTGACTGTGATTATTTGAACATTTCTTAATACCTAGTGCCAAAGTACGTTCCAATACAATGGATGTGATTCTGTTACACTAGTTATTCACACTCAGGAATAAGTAAAAGACTGTGTTTTGAAACTCTCAGCCTGTCGTTTTTCAGGCATCATGAGGAAAATTTTACTCATTCAGGCATTCAATTTATACGTTCATCTACCAATTCAAAAGTCATTTAATGAGACTTTCTGTAATAAGCTATGATGCTAGATATGAAAATAGAGTATTGAATATACAGTAGAGATATAGAGAGATATAGAATTTGAGATATAGGAGATCAAATTCTTAGGGCAGGTTCCAGTGTGGGAGACAGAAATTAAGTTACTATGCTATTAATTATTTCAATATAATTGCTTTATAAGCAATTACGCTAACTACTAAGACATACTGAAAAAATAAAACAGGATACCCTTAAATTGGTGTGGTGGACGGTGCAGTTTCCATGAGGAAGTTATCTTTAAAATTAACGCTAAAGAGTGAGGAGGAATTTGTCATGTTACAGGCAAATAGGTGGAAGCAGAGGGTTAAACATGAGCCATTGCCTTAATGCAAGAAGAACCCAGAGATTCAAACAATCAAACATTGATCCCCAAGGGTGAAGCACTAGTGAGAAAGCAGGAGATTTTTCAGGATATGAGGGCTGCAAGGTAAACTAGGAAGAGGTCACCCAGGGCTTTAGAACTACAATAAGGATTGTTAGTTTTATACCAAATCCAATAGAACTGTCATCTAAGAGCCAGGAGGAGACATAGACTTTTAAGTGGCAGACTAATAAGATTAGATTTATCTTTTTAAAAAAGCTTTCTAATGACCATCTGGAGAAGAGACTGGAAGCAGAAAAAAAAAAGAAAAGAAAAGGTGACGTTATACCATTTAAGAGATTCTTAAAGAAAATCAGCATAAGAAATGTTAACTTGGGTTAAGGAAGCAGCATCAGCTATAGAGAAAAAATTGACCGATTCAAGGTCTATATTGGAAGATTCTTAACAGGCCTTGGTGATTGGGTAAATATGGAGAAGAGGTCACAAAGCCAACACCCAGGTGTCTGGCATGAGTAAGCAGTTAAATGCTGGTGCCACTTCCTAGGTGGGAATCAAAGTAAAAATCCTGAGAATGTTGTTAGACCATTTAATTAGAGTAGATATGTTGATAGTTGAGTACATGTATTAGAGACTCAGAAGAGGGGTCTGGATGGACGATGTAAATTTGTAATCATAAATGAAGCCACGGCAGTGGCTGGAGATCATCTGGGAGGAATCCTAGAGAGAGATGAGAAAGATGGTAATACAAAGTCCTGAAGAATTCAAATACTTATCCATCACGTTTAAAAGGAAGATCCCCCAAAAGATACTGAGAAGAAGCCAAGAAACAATTTATTCACAAATTGGTCAAGACAGAACAAGTCTCAAATCTGCCTACCAGAAGGCAAGGGGGTTGGGCTATTTATGGGATAAATAGGGTGGTCTTAGGAACTGGGAAAGGTGATTGGAGGCAAGGAAAGCGGTGAGGTAATCGGTGTTCTGCACAGGTGCATCTCGGTTAGTGTTCCGCACATTCAAAATGGAGGCGAGTAGCGTGATCCGAGGTGGGAGTCTTCCGTTCCAACTCCGGTCCTCTGACAGAGACAGGCCATCCTGGGACACCTGAACAGGACCAGTTTTAGGGTCGGTGGTCCCAACCAGCCTTAGCCGCTCGCACTGGGCAGGAGCTGACTCCACGTTCTTGTAAAACAACTGAGCTTCGTGAAGCTGGAAGGTATGCCATTAAAGAGAGGAAAAAAGAATAACTAAAGCAAACTTAATCAATGACGTCAGTTTACATGCAAAGGGGTTTTAACAAGCTGTTCCTTTATCTGTTCCTAAGACAAGCTTAAGCATTTTAGTTGGTTATAAGCTTCTGTTAACTCTATGGGGCACAGTTTCATAAATAGTATTTTTAAGTATCTTTATCATTTGCAAGATCAAGGAAATGTGACACCCATAAATTTCGGTTGGTGAAGAAGGTAGAAGGGTTGGAATATTAGGCAATGCCAAGAGCTATTTATAAGATTTTCTCAGGTATCCTGCTACAAGACGAAGGCTTTGTATTCTCAGGCATGTTGAATACTAGTTACTTATTTGTAAAAATCTCAGGTTCAAAGTACATTCAAGTATTCATTTGTTTAAAATGTTAATCAGTTATTTAGATTAATTCCAGTTTAACATTTCAGGTACATCTTTGATCCAAATAGAATAGTCTGTTTTATTTCCAGGGCTCACCGAGAGTCCAGACACTGCTGTTTTTCCCGTGAGTGTCCTTTTAGGATATGGATTGTAACGAGCAAGCCTGTGTTCTCACCTACAGAAACCCTCTTTAACCCAACTTTCCCTTTCCTGGGCTCCTTTTTGCCTGAACAAATTCCTTTCAGTAGCTTGTTTTCAAGGATTTTCTGGGTCAACTACTGAGCAACCAAGGTTTGTCTTTCAAGATACCCCAGCAGCCCTTCCATATTTATCAACTCCATCTGTTTTCTATTCCAGTTCCTCTAAGCTCCTTTTTACTTGTCAACCTTAATCACTCCCCAGCCACTGTCCCCGCCCTAATCTTAGTTTATCTGGGCTTCCCAAGAGACAACTGCCATGTTAAGTCATTTGGCAGGATTGTTCCCTTCTCTGTGAAATGATCACAGCAGTATTTGTAAGCCTGTTTTACAATGGATAATTTTTATTTTTTATGTGAAGTGAAAAATCTAAAATACATATCTAAATATAGCACTTTTCACCATAGTGGGCAACTGAATTTCCTAAGATCACAGCCAACACAAATTACAGATACCTTACTTGTACTTTGGCTTTTTGCTTTCTAATTACAGATTATGAGAGTAAAGAAATCATTTTTATATCTCATCAATCTCTTCTTAGAGGAAATGACAGATGCAGAGTATATTCAGTATTGAAATGTAAATGTTAAGACATTATGTCACAGTTAAAACTATTTACCAGATGAGTAAAAATAACACATTTTTATGTGGTGAACCACTTAACTAGAACTGTATAATTCTACATTATTTGCTCTTTTTTCGTTTTTGAAAGAAGCCAAACATCTCTAGAACAAACATTTTCCTGTGTCGATTGGATTTAGAGTGCCAACAAAGTTTTGTTTCTTTTCTTTAAAGCATGTTTATTTTTAAACCTTTCAATCCACTATTGCAAACAGATGTGCTCTTTTTTTCTTCACATGGAAGAAAATAAATAACCAAAGTTGCAATTCCCTTTCAATACTTAAAAAAAAAAAGAAAGAGAAAGAAAGAAGGAAAAACAATAGGAGTTTTATTTCAGAATTCTGCTCTGTGCCAAACATCCAATCTGTAAAACATTTTACTATGTTGGTTTGGGGATGGGAAAGACATCTGTGTGAGGCATCAATCTGTTCTTGTGAAACACAATTTCAGTTCACAGAGCTTTGATCTGCTGAGTGATAAACACAATTTTCTGAGGCTTTTTTTTAAAAGGCAGAAATGTTGACAGCCTAAATTCTAACACCTTAAAAACTTTTACCCAAATAAAAACAATAATAATAGCTACTATTTATGGAACCTTACAATGTCTCAGATTCTGTGCAAACTAATACATGTATATTACCTCAGTTATTATTTACTTTTGAAGATTGATGCCAATATTATCTGCATTTTACAGATGAGAAAGTAGAGAAGCAAATGGTTCTACCTTTTGCACAAATCACTTGGTTTATTAGAGTTACAACCAAGTGTAAGATCCACTTCTGTCTCTTAGTCCAGGCATCTTTCTTCTAAAATGAGCTACTTCCCTCAATTAAAGTACACACTGGAATAAAAGGATGAACCTAATGTGAATCAGATTCGATTGCAGCAATAAACTTTCTTTTAGGGTCAGCTGGGGAATCAGAGAAAGAGAAAGATTGGGTTCTGTCTACTGTATCTGCAGGGGTCCAGGCAGTACCTTATATACTTACCTAGAAAAGCTTTTTTATTGAACAGAAATGATGATAAAGCAGACATCTCCTTGGCATCCATTCAGTACTCATTATATATAAAGAGAGGTCTTATCATCTGATTTCAAAAGCATTAAATGGTCTATAGTTCCAACAGTCCCCTTCTTCAGGTTTGGCTTAAAGCTGTGAAAGGTGGTTCTTTAATACTCAAGCAGTAAGTATTTTCTCACATTGAAACCAGTCCTCTGTCTTTAAGAGCTCTAGGCACTTTTACAGGCATTATCTCACTTATCTTCTCAACAACTTCATGTAGAGGAAATGAACTTCACCTTTTCTGGCCTCACTCAGTGTGAGTCAGTAGGTTTGCATATTCACATTCCTACTTAATTGTCCACGCACCTTCCTAGAAACTAAAATAAGAATTCCAGAATCCCAGTTCTGGCTTCCCCATCAACCTTGGTCACCATGGGCAGCCTCTTAGCTGCCCTTGGCTGGAGTTCCCTCTGGTATACAATGAGGGTATCAGGCTACGTAAGCAGGAAGTTCCCTTCCAGCCCTACGGTTCTACAACTCTAAGCTATTGGAATGTTTGTGGCATTTGGTGGAAGAATTATCTTCAAATCTAAAGAAACTTTGGGCTCAATTTGCTTCTTCAGCTACTACAGTTGCCTTTGTATTTCTCCAGTAGCCGGGCTATCACAGAGCAAGGTTCGCCAAGGGCATTGGCAAGACTGCAGCTTAGGTAGTAAAAAATGGAAAAGAGGAGAGGAAAAATAGGTGGAACGAAGCAAAGAGAGGAAAAGTTGTTACAGAGAGAAAGAAAAGAAAGAGTGTGAGGGGCTTCCCTGGTGGCGCAGTGGTTGGGAGTCCGCCTGCCGATGCAAGGGACACAGGTTCGTGCCCCGGTCCGGGAGGATCGCACATGCCGTGGAGCGGCTGGGCCTGTGAGCCATGGCCGCTGAGCCTGCGCGTGCGGAGCCTGTGCTCCGCAACGGGAGAGGCCACAACAGTGAGAGGCCCGCGTACCGCAAAAAAAAAAAAGAGTGTGAGGAAGGGGGTGACAACAGGGAAAGGGAGGGAGGAAGAGATGAGAGATGGAGGAAGGCAGGAAAGACAGGAAGTTAGTAAGGCCGCTAAAACTCTGTTTTTTTTACCCTACATTATCATAATAATGCCTTTGTTACATTATAGAGGAGGTGGCATTGGTTTGCTAGAAAGAGATGGGTTTTGGAGTTGGACTACACTTGGGTTCAAGTTCTGACTCTTCCACTGACGAGCACTATGATGTCCCTGGGCAACTCTCTCAAACTTAGTTTATTTTTAATTATAAAACAAAGATAACAGCTCCCCTCCAAAGTTTCCGTAATTTATAGTATACATTACCTAGCACAGCGTAAGCACACAACATATGTTAGTTATAAGAGATATATGGCAATCATCCTTCATCTACCAGCATCAGTATTAGTTGCACCTAATAAAGAACACGCAAAGCATGCTTTACACGTCTTAGAATACCACTAGTTCCTGTATCCCTGTCAGTCTCATATACCAGACATTCATCTCTGTTGCAACATGTATGAGTGCTAATGGCCATGGACCTTACATTTTGGGGACATCTCTCCCTGTTCACTGTATCACTCCCTACAAGCAGATAAAGTAATAAATGGAAGCAGCACAAAGACATCATGGAGATTCTGCTGGCTTTGTCCTCTCTATTAGGACTTTCTTTGTCTCTGTACACACAAAATATTGAATGCTTTTTTAAGGCCATGATCTTCAGATAATTTGAAAACTCCATGGCCTGTGTGTATCTACTAACTTACTCACCTGTGTCCAAGTGATTCCCACTTTAATTAACACCCATGACTGCTCTGTGTGTTCTAAAAGAAGATATGTGTTAGAAAAATAAGCATTTCCAGCCTAGATCTCTAGAGGCAGTGAGACCTATTGGAAGATAAATTGCACTGTAAGACTTCATTCTTAAACGAAGAATATAAATGACTGCTAAGAAGAATGATACACAGGCGTCCTGTTCAGAATTAATATGTACAATCTCTTCATGTACTGAATTGTTCCACTTGCAGTATTTCTTTTTCCTAGATTTCCTTATAACTCATTCAACTGGTAAAAAAATAATTGAGCTAATTGGGGGACTGATCTTGTCGCTAGGGAAAAGAAAAGGATATGACAGTACATGACCTTTGCTTTCAAGAAACCTGTGGTCCATTTACAGGCCTTCAACTGGTTTAATTCTTTCATCTAGTGTGTGACAGTTGACACCATTTGGTTTATAGCTACTGGGTCAGCCCTAAGATTCCTTATAGGCCCACTCCATTCATGTCATTAAGGTAGATGACAAGGAATAGTCTAGCACAGCACTGTCAGATGGAAATAGTATACACAAAAATCACAGAGGTAATCTTTAAATTTTCTAGTAGCCATGAAAAAAAGGTTAAACAAGTAAAATTATTTTTAAAAACTGTATTTTATTTAATACAAGTTATCCAAAATATTATCATTTCAACATGTATTCAATATAAAATGTATTGATGAGTATTTACATTTTGCTTTGCACTCAGTTTTCAAAATCCAGTGTGTATTTTTCATATGTAGAGCATGTCACAGCTTGGAGTAGCCACACTTCAAGTACTTCACAGCCATATGTGTGGCTCCATATTGACAGCACAGCTCAGGCATTTCCTCTGAGTTGCCAAGTAGTTTATTCATTTCCATTATCTGTCTATACTCAACTGTTCCCCCTCTGCATTTACCCTTACACTTAAACCTCCATTATTTTAAGGAACAGAAAAGTGTGTCCACATCTGATGATGCCAGGGACAACGAGGTGGGGCTCAGTTTTCTTGAATTTAAGTTTAGTGTTTTAATGGTAAGCCACCATGCTTTGATATGTCTTACTAGCTGTATTTAGAAAAGTTTAACATTCAGGGTAGAAGAACCATAATGGCAACATAAAATTATAGTCCTGGTCAGGAAATGTCAATGAGTGCTGTAAGCCACTGAAAGAACACCCAGAGTTTGGGAAAGAAGAGGATATAATTGTTGTGCTCTTGGCAGCACTTAGCTGGGTAATGCCCCTCTCATTACCTTCCAAGACCACCAACAGTGGCACTCTCACATTTATACACTGCTTTGATGAGAACATGGGACAGTGTCTTCAGTTAAAATATATTACCATGATTGACTAGGAAGTAGACCATTCGTATAATTTTTAATCCCATTTCTCTGGCTAGTCATGGTCTTCCTTAGGATTCCTTACAGAGCCACTCAGTTTGAATCACTAACATAGACGTCATAGCTAAGAATGGCGGAAATGTAGTATAGGAACGTTGACAACGTCACCTTTTGTCAAGAACAGTGATTGAATCTGAGATTTTACTTGCTTCCAAGCTATTAAGTTAGTTTGCCATCGTTACTAGCAGATGACATGAGACTCCTGGGTCAGAGACAAAGGACTTTATTGCATTGATTGAATGTTCTCTTCAGTTCCCCTTGCCCCCCAAGTTCCATGGGGAGATGCCCAAGGGGATGCTGTGCTCGCTGTGAGTACACATTACATCTTAAGAATATCAGGTTATGGAACTCTCAGTTTTCCAAAAAGTCTGTTGGTAAATCTACCCAACCTTAACCCTGGAGGGAAATTGTCTTTATTATCCTGGACAGCAAACAAATCTTTCCTCTGCCCTGAAAGGAGATACTTTCTCCATATTCCAAGGCTGTTTAACATACAAACGCCCTTGAAAAGGTACTTGGGGGACGAAAGCTATCAATGGATTTGCTCAGAAAATGTACAGAAGTGAGAGCAACCCATGGAGAAATGTCTCACAACACCTTGTATTAAAACCCCTCACTGGCTCTTTATTATCTATTGAATAAACTCCTTTTCTCACATTAATCAATATTAATTTGTTGCTTTTTATTAGACTTGAATGATTATCAGATATTTGCAAAATCTAAGATCTAATAGATATAAAAGATTTTAAAATAATCAAGGTAAAAATTAAGAGGACAATTTTGGTCATTCCCATAAATAAGGATTTTGAGGAATTAATGGATCTTTTTATGAGGTCTTAGTTTCCTCAAGTCTCTGACATTTCTAAAATCTGTATCTTTGAGAGTTCAGGTTTTACTTATTACATTTCTTTACTATGTGCCCTGATTTAAGGTTCAGAAAATATAATTATTAGAATAATATTTAATCTTTTGCATTCCCATGACATTATTTCACATTCCTCTTTATTTTTTTCTAACAGAAAATAACAATAATCTAAAGTGTCTTTTAATATCAAATATATTTCATAAAATGTATCTAGGTTATACAAACTCATGCTGAAGCCTTCATATATATATAGGTTATATTTAAATACATAAGCACCTATTGTGTGAACTACTAGTACTCATTGCCCTGTATAGAATCTACAGCTTTTTAAACAGCTGTTCAGAGAGCTATGCAGTTTAGGATAGCAAAGGAAGTTGGAAACCACATCCATTTTAAGCTTTCAGGAGAATATAGGTCAGCTAGAGGTCATTCTTTAAAATGGAATCAGAAAGCAATCCTAGAACTTTTGCCCAACTAGGACCTACTTTGGAAGACAAGTCAACTTATGCTATACTCTGTGATTTGTGGAGACCTCAGAGAGGCCTAGGTTTGGCTCACTTTTCAGCTGACAATACAGAAGACTTGGGAGTAGACCATCACAAGGAACAGTGCTACCCACTGAATGAATCACTCCCTATTTCTTGTAGCTCCTTGGTGTTTTTGAATGACTTAGTCATCAAAATCCTGACTCTTAAGGGAATCAGTTCTCAAAGTTCACATAGATTGTACTTCTATGGTAGATTGATAATTTTCTGCTCTAATGCAAAATAATCAACCAGCATTTTAAAAGTCATTATTGGTGACCATATAGTGTGTATAAAAGAATACGGGATGAAAGTCAGCTGTCAAAGCATGTCTTAGTTTTGCCACTAGTTAGCTTGGGCCACTATTACTTATAGAATGGCCGGAGGGGGAAGGGGGCTGTGATTCAGTGACCTCTCAAGTCTTTTTAGTCTTACCTTTGTAGAATTCTATCTCATTTAAGATCTAGCCTTGTAAATTGTGTACTGGAAAGAGCATATCTAGGCACATTTCAATTTCTGCTGCTATTGCTGCTTTATGAAATAAGATGCTTGTTGTCCCATTCAGAAAGCATCATGTGCAGAGCTGGAGAAATGTGTGCGGCCATTGGTCAGCATCAGTATCTCCTCTGTGACACTTGGATCACACAACTAGTTTTTCTTTTTTTGGGTGACTCAAGCTCTCAGGGTCATCCTCCTGGGTGACATGTCATATGGTAATATGAAGCATGAAGCAGATGTTGTCAGTTTAACCAGAAGGTAAAGGAAAAATACAATCACCTTCCAATCCACTCATTTTGAATCTTCTCACAGCATCAAAGGGAAGCTCAGAGATAGATTCTTGCAATTTTCCCCCTTGACAGTGTGGGATACCTCAGTCAGATGAATGATACATGCACTTGCAAGCAACACGATTTTAAAAGAATCTGGCATTTACAAAGCAGCTTTACTGGTGGAAAGAGTAAAGGCTTTGAATATTCTGTCAGTTTGAAAAGAGGTTCTGTGTCACCCTATCAGGTCACACAAACCATCTGATCAACTGCCAATTGATGAAAGCATTTATTAAAGTCAGAATAGGGAAATATCAGTTTGAGGAATGGAAAAAGGCTAAAGGATTTATTGTTAAACCTCTGGGAATAGAAAGAAGTGAGAATTCTGTTTCTAGAGTGAAATACAATATGAAATTTGGTTTTGATTGAATAGGGGAAACGTAAGTCCTGAAACTGAATTTTTTTTTAAGTTTTAAGAATTGTGCTTCCAGGAAAATGGAATGTACTTTTCCCTATTCCTCCAACTAAAAACAACTAAAAACTCTAGGCATTATGTATGAAACAAATATAAAAAGACTCTGAAAAGTAGAGAAAAGAAAGCTAACCAACTGACTTCACGACACAAGGAATGACATGGTGGTGACTTCCTTGGGTTTTCTTTTTTCGCCCTTATATTCAAGACTTGAAGCTGAAGAAGCTGGCAACCCAGAAACACCAACAGGTGTTGACCCCAAAAGACCCCCAAAACCTACTCTCTCAAGCCAAAGGACCATAAGGCAGATAAGCAAAATGGAAAACTATTTGACAATAACTGCTCTACTCTAGCCAAAGAACACAGAAAAAACTGTGGCACCACCTCTACCTATTCCAGCAAAGGCTGAGTGGGGAACCTAGACTCCATTCTGTCTTGGCTATAATGAGGTATTCCCCATGCCCACACCAGGGTCATGTCAGAGAAGGTCAAGTTGGGACCTGGGACTTCCATGATCCTCACAAGTGATAGTGAGGCCAGCCCTCATCCCAGTGTCATGGAGACCACGTAGTGAGCATGGACTTCACCTAAGCCAGCGGTAGTGAGATGTTCCTCATTCCTCACCGGGGTGAATCAGAGGAAGCCTAGTGGAGATTCAGGACTTTCACTATCACCAGCAATAACGAAGCCACTCACACTGTGGTGTTAGTGGGAAGAAATGGGGGCCTGGAACTCCTATACCTATCTAGCAGTAACGAGGTTCCCCCTATATCAGGTGGCAATGAAGATTGACTAGGGAGCCTGTACTTCTGCCTTTGCCTGGCAGTAAAGAGGCAGACACTGGATCAGTGTCAGAGAAATCCACCTAAAACAGAAGGTTAAAATAAGATCCAGAGTCTTATAACAGGAAATTAATATGATCCACAGTCTTATAACTTAAATTATAAGACCAGAACCTGATAATTTAAAAGTTTCAATGAAATTTCCACATTTCAGTAAAAAAGTCATATCAAAAACCAGAAAGTTCTGAAACTGGCTGAAAAAAGATAATCAATGCATGCCAACATAAAGATAACATGTTAGAATTATCTGACAAAGATTTCAATATCAGCCACAATAAAAGTGCTTTAATCAGCAATTATGAGCATGCTTGAAACAAATCAAAAGATGGCAAATAGCAGAGTAATAGAAAGTTTTAATGAAGACATAAGAAATCAAAATAACAATATGGAAATTTTAGGACTGAAAAGACAAACAAAATACTCAGTAGAAGGGCTCAATGGCAGGATGGAGGGGCAGACGAAAGAATCAGTGAATTAGAATATAGAGCAATAGAAATTAGTCTGAAATCTGAACAGCAGAAAGAAAATAAAGTGGACAGGGGGAAGCTTCTAAGTGACTTGTGGGATCATAATAAATGACTGAATATTTGTGTTATTAGAGTCCTGAAAACAGGAGAAAAAAGGTGGAGCTGAAAAAGTACTCGAAGAAATAATTGCTGAAAACTTGATGAGAGATATAAACATACAGATTTAACATGCTGAGTAAACACCAAATAGGAAAATCCCGAGGAAATTCATGCTAAGACGTCATATTTTTTTATTTTCATCAAATAGTGTTTTTATTTCCCCAAAGGTTTTCTTTTTCTTTTTTTTTTAACATCTTTATTGGAGTATAACTGCTTTACATTGTTGTGTTAGTTTCTGCTCTATAACAAAGTCAATCAGCTATATGCATACATATATCCCCATATCTCCTCCTTCTTGCGTCTCTGTCCCACCCTCCCTAACCCACCCCTCTAGGTGGTCACAAAGCACCGAGCTGATCTCCCTGTGCTATATGGCTCTTCTCACTAGCTAGCTATTTTACATTTGGTAGTGCGTATATGTCCATGCCACTTTCTCACTTCGCCCCAGCTTACCCTTCCCCATTCCCGTGTCCTCAAGTCCATTCTCTACATCTGCGTCTTAATTCCTGTTCTGCCCCTAGGTTCTTCAGGACCAGTTCTTTTTTCTAGATTCCATATATATGTGTTAGCATATGGTATTTGTTTTTCTCTTTCTGACTTACTTCACTCTGTATGACAGACTCTAGGTTCATCCACCTCACTACAAATAACTCAGTTTCATTTTTTTTATGACTGAATAATATTCCATTGGATATATGTGCCACATCTTCTTTATCCATTCATCTGTCAGTGGGCACTTAGGTTGCTTCCATGTCCTGGCTATTGTAAATACAGCTGCAATGAACATTGGGGTGCATGTGCCTTTTTGAATTATGGTTTTCTCAGGGTATATGTCCAGTAGTGGGATTGCTGGGTCGTATGGTAGTTCTATTTTTAGTTTTTTAAGGAACCTCCATACAGTTCTCCATAGTGGCTGTATCAATTTACATTCCCACCAACAGTGCAGGAGGGTCCCCTTTTCTCCACACCTTCTCCAGCATTTGTTGTTTGTACATTTTCTGATGATGCCCATTCTAACTGGTGTGAGGTGATACCTCATTGTAGTTTTCATTGGCATTCCTCTAATAATTAGTGATGCTGAGCAGCTTTTCATATGCTTCTTGGCCATCTGTATGTCTTCTTTGGAGAAATGTCTATTTAGGTCTTCTCCCCATTTTTGGATTGGGTTGTTTGCTTCCTTAATATTGAGCTGCATGTGCTGTTTATATATTTTGGAGATTAATCCTTTGTCCATTGATTCATTTGAAAACATTTTCTCCCATTCTGAGGGTTGTCTTTTAGTCTTGTTTATGGTTTCCTTTGCTGTGCAAAAGCTTTGAAGTTTCATTAGGTCCCATTTGTTTATTTTTGTTTTTATTTCCATTACTCTAGGAGGTGGATCAAAAAAGATCTTGCTGTGATTTATATCAAAGAGTGTTCTTCCTATGTTTTACTCTAAGAGTTTTATAGTGTCCGGTCTTACATTTAGGTCTCTAATCCATTTTGAGTTTATTTTTGTGTATGGTGTTAGGGAGTGTTCTCATTTCATTCTTTTACAAGTAGCTGTCCAGTTTTCCCAGCACCAGTTATTGAAGAGACTGTCTTTACTCCATTATATATCTTTGCCTCCTTTCTCATAGCTTACTTGACCATAGGTGAGTGGATTTATCTCTGGGCTTTCTATCTTGTTCCATTGATCTGTGTTTCTGTTTTTGTGCCAGTACCATACTGTCTTGATTACTGTAGCTTTGTAATATGGTCTGAAGTCAGGGAGTATGATTCCTCCAGCTCCGTTTTTTTTACCTCAAGACTGCTTTGGCTATTCGGGGTCTTTTGTGTCTCCATACAAATTTTAAGATTTTTTTGTTCTAGTTCCGTAAAAAATGCCATTGGTAGTTTGATAGGGCTTACATTGAATCTGTAGATTGCTATGGGTAGTATAGTCACTTTCACAATATTGATTCTTCCAATCCAAGAACATGGTATATCTCTCCATCTGTTGATATCATCTTTAATTTCTTTCAACAGTGTCTTATAGTTTTCTGCATACAGGTCTTTTGTCTCCATAGGTAGGTTTATTCCTAGGAATTTTATTCTTTTTGTTGCAATGGTAAATGGGAGTGTTTCCTTAATTCCTCTTTCAGATTTTTCATCATTAGTGTACAGGAATGCGAGAGATTTCTGTGCATTAATTCTGTATCCTACAACTTTACCAAATTCATTGATTAGCTCTAGTACTTTTCTAGTGGCATTTTTAGGATTCTCTGTGTATAGTATCATGTCATCTGCAAACAGTGACAGTTTTACTTCTTTTTTTCCAATTTGAATTCCTTTTATTTCTTTTTCTTCTCTGAATGCCATGGTTAGGCCTTCCAAAACTATGTTGAATAATAGCAGTGAGAGTGGACATCCTTGTCTTGTTCCTGATCTTAGAGGAATCGCTTTCAGTTTTTCACCATGGAGAATGATGTTTGCTGTTGGTTTGTCATATATGGCCTTTATTATACTGTGGCAGGTTCCCTCTATGCCCACTTCCTGGAGAGTTTATTATCATAAATGGGTGTTGAATTTTCTCTAAAGCCTTTTCTGCATCTATTGAGATGATCATGTGGTTTTTATCCTTCAATTTGTTAATATGGTGTACTACATTGATTGATTTGCATATACTGAAGAATTCTTGCATCCCTGGGATACATCCCACTTGATCATGGTGTATGATCCTTTTAATATGTTGTTGGATTCTGTTTGCTAGTATTTTGTTGAGGATTTTTGCATCTATATTCATCAGTGATATTGGTCTGTAATTTTCTTTTTCTGTAGTATCTTTGTCTGGTTTTGGTATCAGGGTGATGGTGGCCTCATAGAATGAGTTTGGGAGTGTTCCTTCCTCTGCAATTTTATGCAAGAGTTTGAGAAGGATGGGTGTTAACTCTTCTCTGAATGTTTGATAGAATTCACCTGTGAAGCCATCTGGTCCTGGACTTTTGTTTGTTGGAAGATTTTTTTTTTTTTGCTGTACGTGGGCCTCTCACTGTTGTGTCCCCTCCCACTGTGGAGCACAGGAAGATGTGGGATCTTCCCAGACCGGGGCACAAACCCATGTCCCCTGCATCAGCAGGCAGACTCTCAACCACTGTGTCACCAGGGAAGCCCTGTTGGAAGATTTTTAATCACAGTTTTAATTTCATTACTTCTGATTGGTCTGTTCATATTTTCTACTTCTTCCTAGTTCAGTCTTGGAAGGTTATACCTTATAGAATTTGTCCATTTCTTCCAGGTTGTCCATTTTATTGGCATAGAGTTGCTTGTAGTAGTCTTTTAGGATATTTTGTATTTCTGTGGTTCTGTTGTAACTTCTTTTTCATTTCTAATTTTATTGTTTTGAGTCCTCTCCCTCTTTTTCTTGATGAGTCTGACTAATGGTTATCAATTTTGTTTATCTTCTGAAAGAACCAGCTTTTAGTTTTATTTTATTTTATTATTTATTTATTTATTTGCGGTATATGGGCCTCTCACTGTTGTGGCCTCTCCCTTTGTGGAGCACAGGCTCCGGACGTGCAGGCTCAGCAGCCATGGCTCACGGGCCTAGCTGCTCAGCGGCATGTGGGATCTTCCAGACCGGGGCACGAACCATGTCCCCTGCACCAGCAGGTGGACTCTCAACCACTGCGCCACCAGGGAAGCCCGCTTTTAGTTTTATTGATCTTTGCAATTGTTGTCTTTGTTTCTATTTCATTTATTTCTGTTCTGATCTTTATGATTTCTTTCCTTCTGCTAACTTTGGGTTTTGTTTGTTCTTCTTTCTCTAGTTCCTTTAGGTGTAAGGTTAGATTGTTTATTTGAGATTTTTCTTGTTTCTTGATGTAGGCTTGTATAGCTATAAACTTCCCTCTTAGAACTGCTTTTGCTGCATCCCATAGGTTTTGGATCATCGTGTTTTCATTGTCATTTGTTTCTAGGTATTTTTTGATTTCCTCTTTGATTTCTTCAGTGATCTCTTGGTTATTTAGTAATGTATTGTTTAGCCTCCATGTGTTTGTGTTTTTTACATTTTTTCCCTGTAATTCATTTCTAATCTCATAGCATTGTAGTCAGAAAAGATACTTGATATGATTTCAATTTTTGTAAATTTACTGAGGCTTGATATGTGACCCAAGGTGTAATCTATCCTGGAGAATGTTCCGTGCGCACTTGAGAAGAAAGTGTATTCTACTGTTTTTGGATGGAATGTCCTATAAATATCAATTAAATCTATCTGGTATATTGTGTCATTTAAACCTTCTGTTTATTTATTTTCATGTTGGTTGATCTGTCCATTGGTGTAAGTGAGGTGTTAAATTCCCCCACTATTATTGTGTTACTGTAGATTTCCTCTTTTATAGCTGTTACCAGTTGCCTATGTATTGAGGTGCTCCTATGTTGGGTGCATATATATTTATAATTGTTATATCTTCTTCTTGGATTGATCCTTTGATCATTATGTATTGTCCTTCCTTATCTCTTGTAACATTCTTTATTTTAAAGTCTACTTTATCTGATATGAGTATTGCTACTCCAGCTTTCTTTTGATTTCCATTTGCATGGAATATCTTTTTCCATCCCGTCACTTTCAGTCTGTATGTGTCCCTAGGTCTGAAGTGGGTCTCTTGTAGACAGCAAATATATGGGTCTTGTTTTCATATCCACTCAGTGGGCCCGTGTCTTTTAGTCGGAGCATTTAATCCATCACATTTAAGGTAATTATCGATATGTATGTTCCTATGACCATTTTCTTAATTGCTTTTGGTTTGTTTTTGTAGGTCCTTTACTTCTCTTGTATTTCCCACTTAGGGAAGTTCCTTTAGCATTTGTTGTAGAGCTGGTTTTGTGGTGCTGAATTCTCTTAGCTTTTGCTTGTCTGTAAAGCTTTTGATTTCTCTATCAAATCTGAATGAGATCCTTGCTGGGCAATCTTGGTTGTAGGTTCTTCCCTTTCATCACTTTAAGTATATCATGCCACTCCCTTCTCGCTTGTAGAGTTTCTGCTGAGAAATCAGCTGTTAAAATTATGGGAGCTCCCTTGTATGTTATTTGTCATTTTTCCCTTGCTGCTTTCAATACTTTCTCTTTAATTTTTTCCAATTTGATTACTTTGTCCTAGCGTATTTCTCGTTCGGTTTATCCTGTATGGGACCCTCTGCACTTCCTGGACCTGGGTGGCTATTTCCTTTCCCATGTTAGGGAATTTTCTGACTATAATCTCTTCAAATATTTTCTCAGGTCCTTTCTCTCTCTCTTCTCCTTCTGGGACGCCTATAATGTGAATGTTTTTTCATTTAATGTTGTCCCAGAGGTCTCTTAGGCTGTCTTCATTTCTTTTCAATCTTTTTTTAAAATTCTGTTCTGCAGCAGTGAATTCCACCATTCTGTCTTCCAGGTCACTTATCCGTTCTTCTGCCTCAGTTATTCTGCTATTGATTCCTTCTAGTGTAGTCTTCATTTCATTTATTGTATTGTTCATCTCTGTTTGTTTGTTCTTTAAATCTTCTAGATCTTTGTTAAACATTTCTTGCATCTGCTCGATCTTTACTTCCATTGTTTTTCCAAGGTCTTGGATCATCTTCACTATCATTATTCTGAATTCTTTTTCTGGAAGGTTGCCTATTTCCACTTCATTTAGTTGTTTTTCTGGGGTTTTATCTTGTTCCTTCATCTGGTACATAGCCCTCTGCCTTTTCATCTTGTCTTTCTATGAATTTGTTTTTTGTTCCATAGGCTGCATGATTGCAGTTCTTGCTTCTGCTGTCTTCCCTCTGGTGGATGAGGCTATCTAAGAGGCTTGTGTAAGTTTCCTCCTCATTGTAGTTTTGATTTGCATTTCTCTAATGATTAGTGATGTTGAGCATCCTTTCATGCATTTGTTGGCAATCTGTATATCTACTTTGAAGAAATGTCTATTTAGATTTTCTGCCCATTTTTGGATTGGGTTGTTTGCTTTTCTGATATTGAGCTGCTTGTATATTTTGGAGATTAATCCTATGTCAGTTGCCTCATTTGCAAATATTTTCTCCCATTCTGAGGGTTGTCTTTTCATCTTGCTTATGGTTTCCTTTGCTGTGCAAAAGCTTTTAAGTTTCATTAGCTCCCATTTGTTTATTTTTGTTTTTATTTCCATTTCTCTAGGAGGTGGGTCAAAAAGGATCTTGCTGTGATTTATGTCATAGAGTGTTCTGCCTATGTTTTCCTCTAAGAGTTTAATAGTGTCTAGCCTTACATTTAGGTCTTTAATCCATTTTGAGTTTATTTTTGCATATGGTGTTTTGGAGTGTTCTAATTTCATTCTTTTACATGTAGCTGTTCCGTTTTCCCAGCACCACTTATTGAAGAGGCTGTCTTTTCTGTATTGTATATTCTTGCTTCATTCATCATAGATAAGATGACCATATGTGCATTGGTTTATCTCTGGGCTTTCTATCTTGTTCCATTGATCTATATTTCTGTTTTTGTGCCAGTACCATACTGTCTTGATTACTGTAGCATTGTATTATAGTCTGAAGTCAGTGGGTCTGATTCCTCCAGCTCCGTTTTTTTACCTCAAGACTGCTTTGGCTATTCGGGGTCTTTTGTGTCTCCATACATATTTAAAATTTTTTTTTCTAGTTCTGTAAAAAATGCCATTGGTAATTTGATGTGGATTGCATTGAAGCTGTAGATTGCTTTGAACAGTATAATCATTTTCACAATATTGATTCTTCCGATCCAAGAACGTGGTATATATCTCCATCTGTTGGTATCACCTTTAATTTCTTTCAACAGTGTCTTATAGTTTTCTGCATACAGGTCTTTTGTCTCCCTAGTTAGGTTTATTCCTAGGAATTTTATTCTTTTTGTTGCAATGGTAAATGGGAGTGTTTCCTTAATTCCTCTTTCAGATTTTTCATCATTAGTGTACAGGAATGCGAGAGATTTCTGTGCATTAATTTTGTATCCTGTTACTTTACCAAATTCATTGATTAGCTCTAGTAGTTATCTAGTAGCATATTTAGGATTCTCTCTGTATACTATCGTGTCTTCTGCAAACAGTGACACTTTTACGTCTTTTCCGATTTGTATTCCTTTTATTTCTATTTCTTCTCTGATTGCTGTGGCTAAAACTTCCAAAATTATGGTGAACAATAGTGGTGAGAGTGGGCAACCTTGTCTTGTTCCTGATCTTAGTCAAAATGGTCATTTTTACACCACTGAGAATGATGTTAGCTGTGGGTTTGTCATATATGGCACTTATGATTTGAGGTAAGTTCCCTCTATGCCTACTTTCGGGAGGGTTTTTATCATAAATTGCTGTTGAATTTTGTCAGAAGCCTTTTCTGAATCTATTAAGATGATCATATGTTTTTTACCCTTCAGTTTGTTAATAAGGTGTATCACATTGATTGATTGGCATATATTGAAGAATCCTTGCATTCCTGGGATAAACCCCACTTGATCATGGCATATGACCCTTTTAATGTGCTTTGGATTCTGTTTACTAGTATTTTGTTGAGGATTTTCACATGTATGTTCAGCAGTGATATTGGCCTGTAGTTTTCTCTTTTTTTTGACATCTTTGTCTGGTTTTGGTATCAGGGTGATGGTGGCCTTTTAGAATGATTTTGGGAGTGTTCTTCCCTCTGCTGTATTTTGGAAGAGTTTGAGAAAGATAGGTGTTAGCTCTCCTCTAAATATTTGATAGAATTCGCCTGTGAAGCCATCTGTTCTTGGGCTTTTGTTTGTTGGAATATTTTGAATTACAGTTTCAATTTCACTGCTTGTGATAGGTCTATGTATATTTTCTATTTCTTCCTGGTTCAGTCTTGTAAGCTTGTACTTTTCTAAGAATTTATCCATTTCTTCCAGGTTTTCATTTTATTGGCATATAATTGTTTGTAGTAATTTCTCATGATCTTTGTATTTCTGCAGTGTCAGTTGTTACTTCTCCTTTTTCATTTCTAATTCTATTGATTTGAGTCTGCTCCCTTATCTTGATGAGACTGGCTAATGGTTTATCAATTTTGTTTATCTTCTCAAAGAACCAGCTTTTAGTTTTATTGATCTTTGCTATTGTTTCCTTCATTTCTTTTTCATTTATTTCTGATCTGATCTTTATGATTTCTTTCCTTCTACTAACTTTGGAGGTTTTTTGTTCTTCTTTCTCTAATTGCTTTAGGTGTAAGTTTAGGTTGTTTATTTGAGATTTTTCTTGTTTCTTGAGGTAGGATTGTATTGCTATAAAGTTCCCTCTTAGAACTGCTTTTGCTGCATCCCATAGGTTTGGGGTCGTTGTGTTTTCATTGTCTTTTGTTTCGAGGTTTTTTTTGTTCTCCTTTTTTATTGCTTCAGTGATCTCTTGGTTATTTACTAGTGTATTGTTTAGTCTCCATTTATTTGTATTTTTTGCAGATTTTTTCCTGTAATTGGTATCTAGTCTCATAGCGTTGCGGTTGGAAAAGGTACTTGATCTGACTTCATTTTCTTAACTTTACCAAGGCTTGATTTGTGACCCAAGATATGATCTATCCTGGATAATGTTTTGTGAGCACTTGAGAAGAAAGTGTATTTTGTTGTTTTTGAATGAAATGTCCTATAAGTATCATTTAAGTTCATCTTGTTGAATGTGTCATTTAAAGCTTGTGTTTCCTTATTTGTTTTCATTTTGATTGATATGTCCATTGGTGAAAGTAGAGTGTTAAAGTCCCCTACTATTATTGTGTTACTGTCCATTTCCTCTTTTATAGCTGTTAGCATTTGCCTTATGTATTGAGGTGCTCCTATGTTGGCAGCATAAGTACTTACAATTGTTATATATTCTTGGATTGATCCGTTGATCATTATGTAGTGTCCTTCTTTGTCTCTTGTAATAGTCTTTATTTTAAAATCTATTTGTCTGATATGAGAATTGCTACTGCAGCTTTCCTTTGATTTCCATTTGCATGGAATACCTTTTTCCATCCCCTCACTTTCAATCTATATGTGTCCCTAGGTCTGAAATGAGTCTCTTGTAGAGAGCATATATACAGGTCTTGTTTTTGTGTCCGTTCATCCAGTCTATGTCTTTTGGTTGGAGCATTTAATCCATTTATATTTAAGGTAATTATCGATATGTGTTTTCCTATTACCATTTTCTTAATTGTTATGGATTTGTTATGGTAGGTCTTTTCCTTGTCTTGTATTTCCTGACTAGAGAAGTTCCTTTAGCATTTTTTGTAAAGCTGGTTTAGTGGTGCTGAATTCTCTTAGCTTTTGCTTGTCTGTAAAGGTTTTAATTTCTCCATTGAATCTGAATGAGATCCTTGCTGGGTAGAGTAATCTTGTTTGTAGTTTTTTCCCTTTCATCACTTTAAATATGTCCTTGCACTCCCTTCTGGCTTGTAGAGTTTCTGCTGAAAGATCAGCCGTTAACCCTATTGGGATTCCCTTGTATGTTATTTGTTGCTTTTCCCTTGCTGCTTTTAATATTTTTTCTTTGTATTAAATTTTTGATAGTTTGATTAATACATGTTTTGTCGTGTTTCTCCTTGCATTTATCCTGTATCAGACTCTCTGCACTTCCTGGACTTGACTATTTCCTTTGCCATATTAGGGAAGTTTTTAACTATAACTTAGATCTGTAATAGCATGACCTCACATAGGGCCCAACATACAAAGGATAGCCACCGCTGACCTTCTCCATGATGCAGATATCTCTACACACACACACACACACACAGTGTCTTTCTTATTATCTTGTTAAATATAGTGTCCTATGGGTCATCCCAATGAAAGTTATCAGGAGAAACCTATGAGGAAGTAATTAGAATATGGCAGGAGAAAAAGCTAAATTAATATGCGATTTTAGCACTTGATTCCATGTGTAACTCTGGAGCACAAATGGCATCACAAAGTTGTTCCATCTTGATGTATAAGAGCTGAGTATTTTTTTACCCTTATCAGTCAGTTCTGGCTGAGAGCCTCTACTGGGAAGGGTGACATAACCTCCCAGGAGTCCCAGGGTTAGATGGCTCCTGTTGGCCAAAGATAATTCTCCAGAGAAATATGTAGATGAGTCATTACCAGTCAACACTCATAGTAGCTGCTCAATATGGGTGCACCAACCCAGTAGTTCTAGGCAGGGCACCACCTTTACTATAATTTAGAAGAATACAGTGGTAAGACAAAGCTGCCATGGAATTGAGCTTGGACATAAAAAAATGATTAGAGCTATTTAGCAGCTTCAATGGAAAGGTTAAACAAAGGGAAAGAGACCGGGTTGATTATAGTATAGAATTATTGGAGCAGTTAGGATTCCAGAATCCAGATATGACCTATTCAACTACTGCATCCTCTTTTTCATTATTTACTATTTTATTTTTCCTTTGAATATATAATACCTTCACAAACATTCAAAATTAAAAATGTACAAAAGAGGATGCAATTTTTTAAAAAGCCTTCCAAACTTATTCATCTGTCATTCATCCAGTTTTCCTAAACAGGGTCTAGTCATATCTCCTTTCAGAGATAGTCTGTTTTCCTTTTGCCTTCTTAATTACATAACTGTAAATATACACGTGAGATCAGACCATCTTATTAATAAAAATTTCCTCATCCTTTTTTTTCAGCTTCATAGTATTTTTGTATGATTGCATAATATTTTATTTAGAAATTTCCCTGTTGATGAACATTTAGGTTCTTAATCATTTATTAGCATAATAACAGCCACAGATTATCTACCTACCTACCTATCATTTTATACATGCATGAGTATAGGTATAGAATAAATTCTAAGAAGTAGAACCACTGAGTAAAATACTGTATCAGTTCAGACTAAATTATAATAGCAAATGGTGTCAAATCCTTAGTAGCTTACAAAACTAAAAGCTAATCTCTCACTTATGTTACATCTCTATTGCAAGATTCTTTGTCTCTTTTCTACATCATCCTCATTCTAGGACCTAGGCTAAAGGAGCAATCCCTTTCCAGAGCAAACTAGGTTTTTGGTAGAAGGAAAAGAGGACATGGTTAACTATATGATAGTTCTTAAAGCTTCTGCTTGAAAATAGTACCTGTCACTTCTACTTACAGTTCAGTGGCCAGAGAAGGTCGTGTGGTCAAGCCAGACATCAGTAGGATATGGATGTATATTTCTTTCCTCATAGGAAGGCCAAGCAAATAATTAGAATACCAGCACAGTTCACCATAATGTGTGGATATATTTTATAAATTTGAAAGATGCCAAATTGTTATCTCTAAAAGTATTACAAATTTAAACTCATAAAAAATATATGAGTGTCTCCACCATTCCCTCACTGATACATTATGATATCAGACTCTTTGATCTTGGTCATCTGAAAGGTGAAATATATTTTGAAGTAAGCTTAATTTGAATTTTTCTTATCCTGAATGAAGTTCAGACTATATTCATATTCAAATATGTCTTAGCATAGAAATGTTTGAGTGCTTCTTTCATTAACAGTCTTATTCCTTTTATTTGGACACTATATTTCTGTTAATTCGGCCTGTGATCAGTAGTTTTCTGTTGTTATCAAGTTAGCTTGTACCCCTTTAAGATCCAGATTTTTTCCCACATACTGACAGCTGATAAGTCTGTTCTTTACAGCTGACAAGCTATGTCTCTACCATTTTGTAGTTTTATAACAGATTTTTAAAAATAAAACACAAATGTAGTACTTTTTATATCTTCCTCTTGAATATCATCTTGTGTTTAGCTCAATATTCAAACCTGTCTGACCCTTTTTGCATATTTTAAAGTAATTTTTCTTATTAAAATAATACATACAGAAAATATTAAAAATCCAGGCAAGGAAATAAAAACCCCTATACCTGTTATTCTTAGACAGCCATTTATTTTGAATGTATGTCACCTTTCATGTTAGATCATCTGGAATAGAGTCATAGGGGAATTTTATAAATAAGCTTCCCAAGGCTTTATTCATACCATCAAAATAATTAATAGTACCAGACAGATTTCCAGCTTTCCCTCTTGGCTTCTTCTCACTTGGCAATTATCAAGCAAATGGGTAATGATTAAAATCCAATGTGCTCCCGACAAACTTTTCTTTCTATGGTAGGGTGTCTCTTTACTTGGGTTTTTAGGGAGTCATTAAGAATTGTAAATGTGGGCTTAAAGAGGCAAAAAAAGAAGAGGTGGGGAAGACTGAATTATTTGGGCTGACTCTGGAGCAGAAACTTTTTTTCTAGAGGCAAAAGAGAAAACCAAACAACAATCCACTGTATAAAGTCAAGGTCCCCAAACAGGAAAGATCATCTACCAATACAAAGTCTAGAAGGTCCAGAGATGAGAATCAAGGTTGGCAGTGGAGAATTCTTGGGTTTAGAGCCTTGTCAAGGAAAGATCAAACCAGCTATTGTTTGGGGACAGGGAAAATTCAAATTGTAGTCAACTGCCTTGAATATTTAACTTGCTCTTATAGGTTAGGGAGGAGGTATGTGGGGCACACAGGATGTCTGGACTGTTTTAAAAGTTCATTGTATCAGAGTCACTTGTCAGCCTCCTGTGTCTTTTAGTCCTTAGATCTAACAGGTGCTCACAAGGAGGTTTACATTTATGGTTCCAAACAAAAAATTGAAAAGTAATAATGTGATGTTCTAGAATGGGACCTGGAAAAGTTGCTGGTTGCCCATTAATTAATATCTAATAATATTTACTAATTTTGGTGAAGCTCATAAAATCTCAGTGGCAGAAACTTCAGAAGTTATATCCTGGTGCCTGAATATCAAATGTCTGATATTCAGAATCCAATCAAAGAGCTTCACATAAAGAAATTCATGCAGTTAAGTCTAAAAAAGAAGAGAGAGATGATTAAAGGATTCTTTCTGATCCCTGAAGTTAGTCATTTTTTGCCTGCCATCTTGATCTTCTCTTTTTCAATTGCTCAGTTGCAAATTCTGTGAATAAGTGGTTCGGGTTAAATGCAACCTAGCCATGCAATTTGTTTTCTGTCATGACCTATGGCACTGAAAACTATTTTCTTTGTATTTATTTCTAGGCTAGCTATCTTATAATTTTGACAAATGCCCTATGCCTGTCCTTGTAAGTAAAAAAACATGGCACAGTTTTTCTAGTGAGACTCCCTATTTGTATCATCTTTACAGTTCAGAGGATTATGGTGACAGGTGATTGACAGAAGAGAAATAGAGTATATAAAGTGTTTATTTCACAAAATATAACCATTGATGAGGTCCTGAACTAGGCTGAGAATGGGGACAGAAAAGAAGACATATCGAACTGGAAAAAAAGAAAAGCTGACAAGATTTGGGAATTGATTGGCTTTGAGGGATGGGGGAGATGCAAGGAGAGGGAGGAGTCAATTATGATTAAGGTTTTGAGTAAGGTGAAATAATTGAAATAATAATGGCTTGTTTGTTTGTTTTCTGAAACCAGTCAGAACTTTGAAAGCTGAGTAAAATGTTATGATAAACATTATTGTCATGACATGAAAACCATATACCTGAGCAAACTGGATTTCAAAATTACCATGCTACTCTTATGGAAAATGGTGTGAAAAGAAATCCAACAGAAACTCCTAATAAAAATATCTTGTATTTGCTGTAAGGCTGTGCTGACAACTAGAGGAAATTACTCATCTGATTTTCTCTCTGTTTTTAAACAAAGAACCATCCCTTAGTAAAGAGGTGGCAAACTAGTCTGTTTAGCAAATCTGGCCAGCCTCCTGCTTTTGAACAGTTTGTGAGCTAAAAATGATTTAAAAATTTTTAAATTATTGAAAACATCAAAAGAAGAATAATATTTTATGGCAAGTGAAAATTATATAAACTTTGAATTTTAGTGTTTACAATTAAAGTTTTATTGGTACACAGCCATGTCCTTTCCGTGGCTACTTTCATTTACAATGGCAGAGTTTAGTAGCTTTAACAGAGACCATATGACCTACAAAGCTTAAAATATTTATCATCTGATCCTTTAAAGGTGACATTTGTCACCCCTACCTTAATATAAGCTATACATCTAAAGATAAGTTAGGAAAGAATGATAATGTAACTTGAAAGCATAACTAGAAAAAACAGTAGTTTAATTTTAGCAATATTTTTGGTTCCCTTTCACTCAATAAATATTTGTGGAGAGCATACTGTCTGTCAAGCACTATCTGAAATGCTACAGACACACATCAATTTAAACACACAGATTTAAACATTAGTCCACTTCTTACTAATGAAACACTGAAAATGAGTCCTTCTTTTGGTTATTCCTGGCAAGAAGATGGCAAGGAAATAGACTGCAGTTAGAATAGAGGGCTTCTCCTTAAGACTCAGTATATCTTGCCAGAATTAGAGTCTTGGCAAAACAAGAGGGAAGACAGTGAATAAAGTAAATGTATACATGTTTTTGAATTTGCACATGTTAACAACAGGTAGAAGTTTTCCTGTCCCTAGTGCTTTCCTGGTATATATTTAGTTTTTGTTTCTAATCCTTTAAACAATTCAGTGGGGGTATCATCCTCATTTTACATATGAGGAAACAGACTGGGGATAAACTGACATATTTTTCAAAATAGTGCACTATGGCTATAATTGGTATGTTCTAGCATTGAATATAATTCCTCTCGTTGCTTGAGTAAAAATAGTAAATCTAACCCATAAATATGTTTGGATGATGTAGATTTTGTTGGAAATGGGAAAGCATATTACATCACACAGACTTCTTAAATATTTCTTTTAAACATCTCTTTTCCCCTAAAGATCCTCACAAGTTCTCACTTTAAAAAAAATTTGTCAATACATAGGAAGCCACTGATGGGCCTGTTTATCAATTTCTTACTATAGACTATTTTATAAATCAAGTATAGATGTATGTGTGTTTCTTATACAAAAATGTTATAGTTTCTATACTCTGTTTTATAGAACCTGAAGTTTCAACAGTGGTAATTTAAGTTTTACAAATATTACATATAACTATATATATATAATATTATATAAAATTATAATATAGTTTTATATATATAATATATTGAAATAAAATGCTCCATCTTCCAGTTAAAAAGGATGGACTGTCCATATATATTTACTTCTGTTCTTTCCAAAATTAGAAAATAACAGTAAAGAGATTCTAAAATGTAAACTCAAAAAGATAACACGGATAAAACAAAGCAGATTAGGAATAGCTTTTTGCAATGCAGAATGTACAAGTATAAATAGTAACTGACTTAGAAGGCCCAAATATGCTGAAACCTAACCAAGCAGTGGGGAAATCCAAGAAATGATCTAATTGTACATCAGAATTCATATCACAAAAGGCTGAGAAATGACAATGGCATGAATATCTGAAGGTGAGGGTACAGGCATGGCTAAAACAAGTGGGAACTTGATACATTTCTTGTTAGAAGTCCAGATTCCATCCAGCACCTCAGTGGAAGACTGGAGGCTTATTCTCTGGTGGCAGTAAAATGGAAGTTCCTGATTGCCTCAGGAGGCCAAGTACTGAGGTGTGAAGGGTACTGTTCCCAAAATAGTGGCAGCCCAGGAGTATATATGCGACGTTGAAACTGACCATATGTCTTTTCCCATTCAATTTCCAGAAGACTGGCAGCCAGACTTAGAACTTTAGGCAAAACTATTCTTCTCTAAGTAATGACCAGAGCTAGAGAAAAGATACTACTATTTTCCAGTGAAAGATTACAACCAAATCAGTACAGTGAAGCCTAAATTCAACAAACCTGTAGCTTCTAAACAATTTTTTGTAATCCACTTAATACATGAATAGACAATAAAGGATCAGTAGACACTTCATTCAAGTGTGTAACATGAATGATAGAATCAAAAGACACAAACAGAAAAAAAAGCACTAAAAGGAAACAGATTATGTAAGGAGAGGAAAAGTTCAAATATATATGTACTAATAATAATAGAAAAATAAAAAGACATTGCATTCATGACACAAAAATAGAAATATATATATGTATATGTGTTGAATATATATACATATGTTTCCTGTACATATCTTGTATACATTTATATATGAATATATTTATATATAATAATTTATATATGTTTGTTCAGAGAATAAGAAAAACATTAAAAAATTAAAAATATAATAGCAAAAAAAGAAAATCTCATTACAACAGTTAGAAAATAAAATCAAGGAAATCTCCCAGAGAGTAGAGCAAAGCAACAAAAAGATGAGAGTTAAATGAAAAAAAAAAAAAAGAAAATTAATGAACCAATCCAAAAGGAAGGACAGCTGAATGATAGAAGTTCCAATGAAGAAAGAACAGACGAATCAGACTCAGGAAATCAGTAAATAAACAATCAAGAAAATTTCTTGTGTCTACTGAGTGCCCACTGAGTAGATATAATGGATCTACTCCAGAGCACTTCAGAGTGGAAATTCAGACTACAGGTTAAATAGAAGATTCTAAAGCTTCCAGAAAGATAAAATAGGTCACAAACAAAGGATCAGAAAACTGGATGGTTTGGGACTTCTCGAGCAGTGCTGGAAACTGAGAGATAATGAAGATATAACTTTGGAACTCTGAAGTAAAAAGATATTGACTCTGGTTTTCTATTTGTAGACAGACTAACAAATCAAGGGTAAGGGTAGACATTTTCAGATATTCAAGGGCTTAAAAAAGTTTACCTCCCATGTGTCCTTCCTTAGGAAACTTTTGCAGGAATGCTGTACTAAAATGAGGGAGTAACGAAGCAAAAGAAAGACAGGGAATCCAGAAAATGGGATTTTCTTTCCTTTAAGAAAGAGGCAAAGACTATCTCCAGGATGGAGATGATGGAATATAACAGGAATGTAGCAAATCATTGGCCGGCAAGAGCAAGAATAGAGCAGCTCAGAAGGTTCCAGGAAGATTATCTCTAACAAAGTAAAAATGATAGAATATCTGATGTAACTGGGAGAGTTTGGGCATTTTTCAGTGATTAGTACATAGAAAATAAAGCCAACAAAATAAAACAATTATTAGCTACAGAGGAAACAAAAAGTCACTTAAGTAAAAGTAGTCATGGCTTATACATAGCTTCTCTGTGAATAGTTCTTGCGTAAACATAATAAAGTTCCCTAAAAATTTTTAATAAAAACTATGCAGTAATTTTAGTGGGAAACTAAAGGACATGGGAAGTATGTGTATTTACTTCTGGGGCGTAGTTGAAGAGAGCGAAATCCTTATTTTCCATTGTAGGAAGTAAATAGATACAATCTAAAAGTGAAAGATCAAGAAAGAGCAATATTGTTATTTTACTTACACAAATGGAGGGAAGTTATCAAAAATAACAGCTAACTAAGAAGCTAAAACAGTTGAAAAAATTTACCTCTGAGAAAATGGAAGTGGCAGGAAGGGTTGGGGCATTGCTATTTTTCTTGGTAAGAATTTCAGAACCACTTGACACTTAAATGTGTGAAAAATAACTTTGGCAATCATAAAAATCAAATGGAGGAAAATGTTTACACTGAAATGTGTTAATTTTTAACAATTAGAAACAGATTCATTGACTTATGCAGCCAGGGTAATTGATTTTTATAGAAATCTCATAACACAGCTACTCTTAAAATATCTATTCGTAGACAACTTATTGTAGCTGTGCTGTTAATTAAAAGTGTGTAGCTTGGTGCTGTTATTACTATCATTATTATTAAGTTATAATCATTAAATTCAGGATTGCATATGTCCATTCACCTAAAATTGTGTGGTCACCTATTAGCTATTTTGGTGGGTGAAATAGGCTCTCCCTCCCCCCATAGCAAATGTTAAATTGATATAAAATTGAACATAAATCTGCACGCAGAGTGATATAAGGATGCCAGTCTCATCAGTAATCTGTAATTACAGATGTTTGTATTTATTGAAATAACCTTGTTGAAATTACTGAATTACAGAATCATAAAATGCTAGAACTCATTTGAAAACATGGTCATTGAGGCCCAAGAGGAAAAATGGCCTGCCCGTGATCTCACATCTAGGGGAAATAGAAAGTAGGAGAAATAGCTGCTTCCCTCTCAGCAGTGCTAATACACTAGGACTGAGCTATGCTGGACTAGATATCACAAGAGGCTGCATGTTAGCTCATTTCTAAGACCACTGCAATTTCAATGGAAATCTACAGGTTAGTTTTCTGTCCCAAGCAGAACACAAATAACCACTAATGAGGATCTCAATAAGTGAATGAGATACTGCATCATTAAAAAAGTAGAGAAAAATTAGGCCCAGCCTAAGAAAAAAAGTGATGTACTTCCAGTCCTGTTCTTTCTGCCCATGAAAAAGATTGTATCGCTGCCTTCTCCTTCTGAAGATTAACATCAGCATAACTTTTTTTTTTTTGCAGGAACATGTGAGAACAAAGGGTAGTTTTCACAATATGAAATAGTACATGTTAACTGTATTTTCCTAGATTCCTTGCAAAATGTCTTTTGTATCACTTAGGAGTTTTTGACTGTAAAAACAGAAACTGGTGCCAGCTAACCTAAGCAAAAGAGGGTTTAAGATAGTTAGGATGCATAGTGGAGACGGGGAGACCACAGAATTGGACTAGAACTAGCCTGGAAGAGCCAAGAAAGCTTCAGAGGCCTAAGAAACCAAATGTAGGCCTGGGCTGGACAGGGAACAGGCTGATCAGGCCACCGCCTCTGTGAAGAGGAAACTCCAACCCATTCTTCTCTTTTTGCATCACTTGTCGAAGATTCAAAGTGTATCTTGATACAGTTCAATTGGCTGAGCTTTGGCCATTTGCTCTCCTAAAACAGTGAGAGGAAGCAGGTGGCACTTCTTTGGTAGATTACCAGCAATCGGACTTCTCTGCCACCAAACTGCATGCTGGGAAAAGCCAGTAGGAAATGAGGGCAGTATTAGAAATGCCAAAAAGTAGCAAATCCCTACTGTATCAAATCCCTACTGTAACAAATCCCTTTTTGTTAAACATGCCTGAGCTATTGAGTTGACTCAGTGGTCTGCGGAAAGAGCATGCTTCCTTGTTAAGATAGTAACTGGTTTACAGTGTTACATTTTTGGCAAACTGATAGTGAAAAGCTTATTAAGGGGACATAGGTCCTGCCAAGACCTACTTTCTTTCTTTCCATATATTGGAATTCAAATGCAACATAGGTAAAACTTCTAGCTCAGATCAAAGGTAATACATCTACGTGGATGTAGAAAAACGGGGCATTTACCCAGTGGTCTATGTGGTGATGCTAAAAGATATGTTTTGTATGTGGCACTGCATGTGTGTGTGTTAGAGGAATAGAAAAGGCCAGAACGGCTTGGAAAGTATTTCAGTATATTGATATCAGGATAATAAGCTTGACCTCTTTCAACAGGCTGTCATTTCCTGTCGGTCTCTTAAATTCATTGATTTTTTTTTAGAGTTTTGTTTTATTGTTTCTCATTTCACGGTAAAATAACAGGAGCAGTAAGTCATTTCCTTAATCAGAAAAAAAATGATGATTTTTGGAATTTTATGAGTTGCAATACCCAGGGAAGACCAGGAAGATATATGCTAGAGAGGGTGGGGGAAAGGGAAGCAACAAGGGGAGCGGGCAAGGCTTTTGCTTCAACTTTTCTATACCAATAGCTTGTACAACATTATCTTTTAACAGTTCTGTGATTTTTTTTCTGTACTCTAAATTCCAGCAAGGAATTTACTGAAACAGCAAATCATCTCTCCTACAAACTAAGTGTCAAAAAGCTCAGTGAAGTGTTTAGAAATAATAAAGCAAGTGAAGAAAAAAAAAAAAGAAACCGATAATAAGGTGAGGAGAAAATATTTTCAAATGAGATTTAAAATCAAGAGAGAAACATGTGAACTAGAGCTTCAAATAAACAAGGAGCAATGGAAGTCATTTAGGAAACCTGCAGATAAAGATTTTATGTGTTTTATAGAAGTGAGCAAAGTGTCAGCAAGTCTCAAGTCTGGTAAACATTGTTTGAAGTTAAATTTTCTGGTGAGGTGAGAAATTACATAGTCACTTATCGCTCATTTCTCTGTACTGGAAGTGAGGGTGGCTGACTTTTTCTCTATTGCATGCAACATCAGCACATTCTGAGGTTGCCTACAAAGTTACGGAAGCCTCAAATTTATCTTAGCCTTTGATATGATGAGAGTTTAGTGATGTAAAGGGCTTTTAAAATGCAGTGCATTCTTATGCTGGCTAGGCCATAAGTAACTTTTGAAAATAATTACATTGACCATATATTTTATAAAGGCTAAAGCATCTAAATGTAAATAAAACACAACATTCCTCAAATGTAGGTAGCAAATACCAAGATTAATTTACTTTTAGGGTTTGCAACAGTAAGACAATGTAACTCAGGTGAACTCAAGTGAAAATACTATTATAAAATATAACCATTGTTAGCTGTTCCTAAATTTGTAATTAAGTTTTTATGTTCAACAGAAAAATATATACAAATGGTTTAATGGGCCAAACATTTCCATAAGAATTATCGAAATGTTCTGTCCTCCCTGTCTCCTGCATTTCCCACACATCAGTGTTCGCTTTCAGCACTCACTTGTGTTTATTTCCCTTCATTTAACAATAAACATTGTTATATTGGTAGCTTTAAAGCAATTTTTAAGCGTCAATTTATTAATTTCCCACTAGGGGAAATGTGGATTTAGCATTCTTTTTTTCCACCCTCTAACCTTCCTTACTGTACAAATTTCCCCATACTTGAGAGTTATAACATTACTTAGATCAGTATTCAGGGCTCACATCATTATATTTTTGTAAATGTTGACTGTGCTATATTTTATACTAGGATTATGTTTGCCTTCTTGAACAACCTTCTGTATACCTTCTTGCTGTTAAGTGTACTACTTTTTTACTGACTTGGTTTTCTATGCCCTTACTCTCCCTGAATTGTTCCAAATTCATTAGGATTATATCAAGTTCTTGCAGACAACTCTTCAGAGGCTGCTGATCTGCTCCAACTGGATTGGTTATGCTGTATGCCTTAGAAATGCCATCATCCTAAAATCTACCTTCAATTTGAACCTAGAGAAATCCTATCCTCTCTCCTGAGCTGAAGCTCCCATTCTCTGCATCTCATGCTTTCCTCTTTCTTGATTTACTCTTCCATTAGGGTGAAGCAACTTTTCCAAGGGCTTTGTGAGAAAGACAGCATGGGAAACAAATTGTTAGGGAGGTTGCACATCTGAAAATATCTGTAGACTACCCTCATACTTGACTGGTAGTTTCAGTGGCATGGTGTTAATTGATTCAAAATAATTTTCCTCCACATTTCAAAGGCATTTCTCCATTGTCCTGTATCTTAAGTGTAACTTTGAGACATCAAAATCCTTTCTAATTCCTGATCATGGAAGCTTTTACAATCTTTTCCTTATCGCTGAAGTCCTGAAATTTTACAGTTAAATGCCTTTGCATCTACTGATTTTCAGCTGCTGTGCTGGCCATAATCTAGAAATTCATATCCTTCATTTCTGGGAATTTTTCTTGAATTATTAATGATTTTCTACTTTCTAGTATTTCCATTCTTTCTGTCTGGGTTTCCTATTAGTCAGATATTGAATCTCCTAAAATGGTCCTCTAATTCATTTCATTTATTTAAAATTTTTTTCAATGGCTTAGGGTTTTGAAAAAAAAATGCGTGTTTTCTTTTGCTCTACTTTCTGTGAGAATTTCTTTTATCTTTCAAAACATTTTCTGAAGTTTCTATTTCTGCTGTTTATAATTTTTAAGAACAATTATTCTATTTTATATAGCATTTTATTATTTTTTCATGGATGCAATATTTTTCCTAACTCTGAGCATTGTAATAAAACTTATATTAAATTTTCCTTCAATCTGTATACTATCTGCTTCTTGTTCATTTTATTCTTTATTCATACTATAAGAGATAGATTAAAAGATTTTGGGGAAGCACACAGGGGTAGTTTTTTCTATTGCAGACTGTGCTGTGTGAAGATCTGACTGTACTGTTTTTTGGGAGACTCTGAATTTTAGTATTTTAGATCTTTCTCTTGGTCTGGTAAAAATTTACAGGAGAGAATATTCCAGATATAGGTCTGCCTGCCAACATTCTGGAAACTGAGTGAGGAAAGAGGGCTAAGGGGTTCTCTACATTCCTTATATAAACATTGACGACTCCTAACCATAACCTGCTCTCAACTATAGCTGCTCATCTATACAAAGACCTTTTGTTTTACCCTTCTCAGAGAATAAAACTACAATCTTCTGTCTTGGTCAGTGTAGTTAGCTCACACTGCCATGACAATACCACAGACTGGGTGTCCTAAACAACAGAAATTTATTTTCTTCCAACTTAGGAAGCTGGAAGTTCAAGTTCAAGGTGCCAGTAAAGTTGGTTTTTCCTGAGGCCTCTCTCCCTGACTTTCAGACAGCTGGCTGTTCACTGTGTCCTTGTCTCAGCCTTTCGTCCGAGAATACACTCCTGATCTCTCCTCCTCTTTTTGTAAGGACACTAGCCCTACCCCGTAACCTCACTTAACCTTAATTACCTCTTTAAAGGCCCTATCTCCATATATAGTCACATTGGGGTTAGGACTTCAACATATGAATTTGTGGGGGGCACAGTTCAGTCCGTAACATTTGGAGAGAGGCAGTTGTTCAGCCATATAGAGTGTGATTGAGGAGCTGTGGGTCTCTCTACTTCTTAAGCTCACTCCACAAATCCTCTTTTCATCCCACATTCATCCCTACCCCAGAGTTAGCAGGTGATGCCAGTTCCTGAACCTGTTAGAGGTTCTATGATATAAATCATGTTGCTTCTTTTTCTCCCTCACTGCCAGCTTAGAATTAAGCTTTTTCAGAGTGACTCAATTAGAACTCCTCTTTCGGCTTCCCCAGTTCCAAAATTTTATATCATTCCTACCCCCGGAATAATATAATGTTTAATTATGATAAAATGTTTAATAATGGGTATGTTATGGGAGTCAACCAATCAGAAAAGATGCTGGACTGATCAGGGTAAGCCCCAGCTAGATACCATGCAGGTACCTAGCAGCTGAACACTGGTGTTCTGCTTTCTACTTCTTTTACTCTTTGTGACTATATGCCATATGAAATAAAATAAAATTCCTTTACCTGTCATTTTATATTGGTTTCTAGAGGAAGCACAGTTAAATGTGCCTGTTTAATCTATTGTCTTTTGCCAGAAAAACATGTTGTTGTAAAAGTCAAAATTAAATGTGAAGCATTACTTTAATTCTCCTTATTCCTGGCTAAATGTGACTTATGAAATGTTTAAACATTGTAAGTGGACCATTCTCACTGGATAACATTCAGAAAGAGTTTAAGAAAAGATAAATTAAACTTTTAAGTTGCTCCAGGTGTTATAGTTATCTGGCTAATCCTCCAAATCAGGAAATATAAGAATTTTAAAAATCTTTTACTGTCATATTTTCAATATTTTTATCAATGCATGAATCCCTTTTAACCTTCTCTGGTGATCTTCCCTGAAATCTATCTAGTACAATATTGATAAATTTCCCCATTTGATTTCATATATACTTCTATCACTTAACTTACTACTTTTTAATGTGGCACGTATTGTTAATTTCCTACTCAATATTATTCCTAATTCTTCCTTGATTTGGACTTAGATTTGATGTGTAAAATATTACTTTTCCAGGATCTCTCAAGGTATGTATGGCCATGTGACACAGTTCCAGCCAATGAGATAAAATCAGAAATGTGTTGAAATTCCTGTACATACTCAATGTTTTTAGAATAAATGAGTGAATGAATAAATAACCCCAACAAATGGTCAGATACTGTAGAAAATTTCCTGAGTTGGAAGTTTACAATTTTAACTCTTGTTAAATGACTCATTATTTTTGTAGAACTGAAGATTCTGAATCTTACAGCTCTGCTCTACCATTTTATATATATGTGGTTAAATCCCTGAGTCAGGGGTTCACAAACCACAGAGAGCCTGGGGCCCATTTTTATAAATAAAATTTCACTGGAACATAGCCACACCTGTTTATTTATGTATTGCCTATTGCTGCTTTCACACAACAATGACAGCTGAGTATTGAAACTGAGACCATATGACCCAAAAAATCTAAAACACCAGCAATTTGGCCCTTTAGAGAAAAAGTTTGTGGATCTCTGTTTCTAAATCATTTAGCCTCTCTGAGGCTTCTTTTCTTTACCTTTAAACATTATAACTTCTGAGCATTTTAAAAAACATTTTTGGATATATTTTTTATGACTAGAATTTATTAGAAAAGTAGTGAATAACCAGTAAAGATGTCTTTCACATTGTATCCCTTCAAATATTTGAAGACAACAAAGCATGATCTAAATCACCTTGTCTTGAAGCTAAATCACAGCAGTTCATCTAGCTGTTTCTCATATGACAAAGGGCACTATATTTTGTAAAATATTTTATTTTGGTTTGCAATGTTACTGTTAAAACTTAGAGCCCAGAACAAAATACAATCCCACAGTGTGATACAACAAGCACAGAGAATGACTTCCAAAATGGACAACTTTCTTGTAAACCAAATTCTGATTAACTCATTCCAAGATTATGTTTACTTCCTAACCACTTCATCTCGATATTGACTTTTGGAGAATTAAAACTTTTAGGTCTTTTTGACAGCCCCATCAATCATTTAAATTGACATATAAACCTTTTCATTTATTCCTGTCAAAATACATCTCACTGATTTTAACCCATCTTCTAAATATAGTGAACTAACTTCAAATATTGACTCTGCCATTCATTATTTTAACTATTCCTCTAAATTTTGAAACTTTTAAAAAATTTAATGCAAGTGAATAACAACTCGTTGAAATAAGATATTGCCATAGGGCAGAGTTGTGTCATCATTATCATCAAATTCATTTACCTGTATATATTTAACATATAAATAAAATCAGTTTTGCTGATTTTTTACTATGTTTCAGGTCTGTGTTAAATCTTTTTATGCATTATCTTATTACATCTTCATGATAACGAGGATACTCCTAATATCCCCATTTTACGCATGAAGTGTCTGAGGCCCAAAGAAGCTAAATTAAAACTCGGGTAGTCTTACTCCATAATTGGTACTTTTCTACTAAGATGAATTGCTTCTTCCTAAGGGAATGGTAAAAAATATTTCCAAAGGAAGATCTTTTTTTTTTTTTTTTTTCATTTAATTTCAAGAGAAGGGATTAGGGTACAGTGAGAAGAGGTACAGCCATAAATTGTGAGAATTTGACTTGAACTTTTAAAGCATTTCAACTTTGAGAAGTATATGTATGCACTGGTAGTGAACATGACCTTAAGTGTAAGGTATTTGTACTATGGAAAGGCTAAAGGAACACAGGAGACAGCTATAGATTAAAGTAAATGAGGAAGGAAAACTGCTTAACCTCTGAAGTCATTTTGTCTAATATACTGGCATTTAGTGTTGGAGTATTGTAGGAAGGAAAAAGTGTTTTCCCTCTACCCATCTTAAGTTCATTGGCTGAGGCCCTGGAAATTAGACTAACAAAAGACAGGTTAACGAGAGAAAAACAGACAAGTTTATTAACACGTGCATCCTGCGTACACATGGGAACACTCAGAGATGAGTAACCGGAAGCATGGTTAGAACTTGGGCTTATATAGCATCTTCACAAAAGTACAATAAATTTTTAAAGAAGTGACAAGGCAAAAGAAAATGACTTTGAGCTTCTAATGACTGGCAAACTATGGGAGGGCAAATATATGGGGAAATTAATGGTAGATTAGGGCTAGTTTTAACAAGGTTTGTTAGGTAGATTTCTCTGGTGCCCTCTCTGAGCTGTAGGGGTCTAGAGTTGTCTCTTGGGATTAAATTGTGTCCTTCCTGTTTGCGGGGTTGGGGGTGGGACACCTTTACAAATCGATGTCCTGCTTTTAGGAAGTAGGAGAGCAGAGAACTTTTCTTGTATCTGCTCCTTCTCAGTTGCCTTCACCTCAAAATACTCCTTATGACAAAATGGCATGTTTTGGACTGGCATATTCTGCTACCCTTCATTATAAATGGATGTTAGGTTCAGGAAAGCATAATTGACTTTAGTTTTATTTACCATATAGACTCCTAAAAATGTGTGTGTAAAGGAGCTGGTCAGATAAAACACTCAGAATGTACAAAACCTGGTGGGAAGTGGGGAACTTAATGCTAAGAGCTCTTAGAAAAGGATACTTACCAAAAATCAGTGGCCTTGGGTTCTTTCACCTGCCCTCAGGGCATCTAAAAGGGCCTCTAGAGAAGAGAGAATAGGGGGAGATGGGGAGCCCTATTGTTTTTGACTGTCAACAATAAGTGGAAGAGTTACTGGCAATTAATATGGGTGCCAAATGTTGGTCAGTGAACAAGAACAGTCCTGTCTACAACTGTCTACAACTCTCCTGTCTACCATTATTTACTTTAACCTTAAGAAAGTAAGGTTAAGAAGTGGGAAACCGTCCCTTAAGGAGTAGGTTTAGCTTTAAAGGCTATATTCCCACATGTTGTGAAAGGGAAAACCACCAGCAATAATTTGTTTTAAAGAGATTCCTTTCCTTTTCTACCATCATGATTGAAGCAATGGGGAAAATTGCCTAAACTCTAAAATAAAAGCTAAGAACTCTGGCTCTTACTCATAACTATCTAGTAATATGGAGTATGACCTTGGGCTATTTATTAACTCTGTCCATGTGTAAAACTGAGGAGAATGCTAACGTCATTGGAAGAACATCTGAATTCATTAACAATGGTGAAGTATATTTGAAAATGTAATGTCATATTTCAGTGTATAACTTTAAATAACCCATGTGCCACCCCGTTGCACCAATCACTAAGGTTGCGTAACAATTAATAAATCAGTTATGTATCAAACATCATGGGCTCTCCCACCTTATGAGAGTTTTTCTGATTTATAAGCATGAAAGTTATGCCTATGGAGGGAGCAAGTCAGTAAATTAAGAATAAATGATATAGGGCTTCCCTGGTGGCGCAGTGGTTGAGAGTCCGCCTGCCGATGCAGGGGACACGGGTTCATGCCCTGGTCCGGGAAGATCCCACATGCCGTGGAACGGCTGGGCCCATGAGCCATGGCCGCTGGGCCTGCGTGTCCAGAGCCTGTGCTCCGCAACGGGAGAGGCCACAACAGTGAGAGGCCTGCATACCGCAAAAAAAAAAAAAAAAAAAAAAAAACAAGAATAAATGATATAATTGCCTGATATGTGTTCCACAGTCCTCATTTTTAGCCTGAGGGAGGAATGAGCTTTTCAACTTTTTCCATAACAATGGTCTTTTTCAGAGCATTAATGATCTACAGATATATTTGGCCATAAAAACAAGACCAATTGGTTTCAAAACAACTGTAACCTCAATTAATAGGATGCAGGCTCCCCTGAGACTTTGTCAAGGTCTCCATTTTATTAAAGCATACCAGGACTATCAAAATTCAGGGAGCAAATGCTCAAATTGAAACAGATGTGTATATTTGATAGTGATTCACACAGAAGACCACCCTCCGGTAAGTCAGGGTCTTGGGTTCTTGTCCCAAATTTAGCTCCAATTAGTTCTGTGATTTGGAGCAAGTACTTTGTTGGATCTTAGCTTCCATAAATGTATAGTTAAAATTTAAAAGTCATTGAATGAGTAATATAATAATAGTATATTGATAGTTAACAAATATCCAGCTCTGAGTATCTATAGGCACTGAGCTAAGTGGTCCTCTTGCTATATTATCACATTTAATTCTCTCAACAACTGTATGAGATGGGAATTATTATTCTGGTTTTTTGGTGTAAAAAATAGCTGAGTAATCCTCGAGCCAGGGTTCTTACTCACCACTCTAATCATTCCAGGATGTATCTGCTTGTCCTGCACAGGATAAATTTAGTCTAATATACGAATATGCTTAAGAGTAAAAAATTTCTACAGATGTAGTCATTATTTGAGGTACTAAGGCAGTAAGTAGTCTGCTAAATAGAACCTGCTAGTCCAAAAGGGTTAATGTATTTGATGTGTCCAATGAAGGTGCTGGGTAAAGATGAATTGTTTGTTGGTTATTCAGTGGTAGAGAGATGAGATAGGGACAAGTGAAGAGGACGGCTAGAGAACTTCTACCAATTAGTGAACAGGAGAGTCTTTCCTTCAGCTCCAGGATTAAGTTTTTCTGAGATCTAGAAAACCATGTGACTTGCCTTTTCTCTGTGGGCACCTACAAGCATTTCATCCCATTTGTGATCCAAACTTCTCTTAACAGCCTCACCACATCTGTAAACATAAGCCCTCTGGTATCCCACACCCCTAGGGATTATCTATCATGAAAAGCACTCTGGACAGAAAGGACAAGGATGGGAGATGGTACACTAAGGGCCAAAAGATCGGCACAGGGCAACCATTCACCACCCACAAAACACTTGTGCAAACCACCAATTCCTAAACCAAGATTTGGTTTTCTTGATATTCAAATTTAACTCTAAATTAAAATATATAGATTTTCAGCTCTAAACATTTGCATTAAAAATTCTTATGTCAAGAACTTTCTGAGCCTCCAATCTTTGTAAAGTGGACCTACGCCTGAAAGGCCTGACTCCCCAAGTTCCTTATAGAGTCTCAGAGGCTGTCTTCCTCAGGCATTTCTTTCATGGCTGAGCAGCCTTTATGTGTGATCAGATAAAAAAGTTTCCATGATCTTTCTTCCTTGAGTTCCCAATTGACCATTCAAGCTCCATCTCCCACCAAACCCAAAGCCACATCCTTGCTAGGCATTGTCAGACAAAAGCCAAGTTCCTACTCAGCTGAAGCTCTGTATATAGTACCACAGTCCTAGGCCTCACACTTACATCACAGAGCAGTAATTTTTAATTGAGTCATGGACAGTTTTGAAAATCTACTGGAAATTCTGGACCAAACCTCCAGAAAAATGCACACATGTAGAGAAAAAAAAAAAGAAAAAAGAAAAAAAAACACACATGTACATATATACATAATATACTCTTTCATTTCATGGTGTTCGGGACTCACTGAAGTTAACCCATGGACCTAAGTCAAGAAAACATGTCTCAGAAACTTTCAGGTCTCCCCTATCCTAATGCTCTATTTGGGACCTAGAGCCCATTATGGACATAAATAACATGCCCCCCAAAATAGTAATTAAATGTCTCTAATATTCCCTCACTTCTCCAATATATACCATTGATTCTCGTTATTCATAGTTGTTTCTCTCTAAAAGTCACCATGAACACTGAATTAGCAAATACTGAACCATTGCTCCTAGGGGAAATACAGAGTTAGGTTCCCGTGAGCTTCTGGTCACAGTAGTCTTATCAACCAATCAATACATAACTTTGTTTCTGTTTAAAGACAACTTATTTAATATATACTGTTTATTCACTTACACTGAAATTGAACTCACAGTCAACTGTGCTCTAGCTCACTTCTAAACAAAGCTTATCTATCACATATCTTTTCTCCATAAGGCACATCACAGCCTTCTTGCACATAGGAACACTAGACAGCACTTCTGCACTACACACGGGGGCTATTTTAAACAGTAAAGGTAAAAAAAAAAAAAACCAGAAAAATGGGCACTAAATAGACCATGGAAAGGACACTTGTTTACGTATGAGAGCTGAAACAAGGATGCAGAGCATCGCCTAGTGACCTGAGCTGGGAACGGGAGCAGCAAACTACTCTGCTCTGCACGTGAACACACGTGACTGTGAAAGCACCATGACTATTGATTTTAAGGCTGCAAAAAGTTTGTAGCAAGTAGGCAGATTCACAAATACAGAATCCACAGTTAATTAGGATCGACTATATATCTCCCCTCCAGCTTCTTACTCCCCATTTCTAAGGCCATCTAAACATCCCACCTCCTAATGTCAGTATCCTTGATTTTCAAGTTTTGAACCCTACAGTGTACAGTGTACAAATTCTAAGCGTGTACTTTACAAATGGTCATGTAATAGGCCACCAAATTTGGCTCAGTTTGACCCCTACCTTAGTGAGCTCTATAACCTAGAGGACTCCAGTCCTATTCCCTTCAGTTCCTAATACTTATCACCACCATTCATATAATTTCTTTGTCAGTGTATAAATCAGGTTTCATTTCTGTAGTACCAAAGCTTTTGTATACTTTTATGGAAAAAAGAAAATATCAATTATACAGAAATTCTTTAAAGGAATTTGAAAAGTAATGAAAGTCAAACTGAGTGGAAGGCTAATAGAGAAGATATATAAATGCAAATTTCACTATTCAGTTTTAACTATGTCACCTCATTTACTGGTGGCACATTTTAATGCTTAATATTGTTAACCTTCTAACATGACTGCAATTGTAAAGGATCTACATTTTTCAGGGGAGAAGTAAAATTTGTTTTTTTTAACAGTTTTTACAGTGGTGTGATGGTGAGGATCCTGGTGCCCAATGTGCAATTCCAAGTGACTAGAAGGAAGTTTTGAAATAGAGTTATACATTGCTTGTTTTTCTTTTCCAAAATAGCAGCTTATATTTCCACTCAAATTTAGGTTAAATGTATGGTCATAATAGAAACCAATGTTCCTTCGTTTCTTTTGAGCCACCTAAAAAAATCTCATAAGATATCTTGCAATAGACACTTTGTACTGAAATGCTGTTAGAAATTCATATATAACAAAGGGTCTGAACCTTAGGAGAGATGGAAAAACCATTGTGACATATATAGTGACAGTGTGGCAAGAAAGAACTCAGAATTCCAAGTGAAACATTAATAAAGAATCCATAGAAGTTGATTCTGGCTCTGCATTTAGCCTCATGCCCTGAAAAGTTGATGGTAAACCACAGCCTACAGCTCTCAAGGAGAAAACATTATGGTCTTCTTTATCAACTTTGCAATGAGTTAAAAATACCTTATGCTTTGTTAATGGATATGACTGGAATATATTCTATTTTCCTATGCAATTAAAGTAAGAACTATTTAAATTTACAGTGACTTATTCTAGTTGGCTATACACTTATTTCTTTTTTTATTTTATTTTATTTTTTATTTTTACAGTTTTATTTTTGTGTACAGATTTGCTTAACCATCACTGAATTTCTAGGTCAGGTTCAGGTAACTGAAGAGCCTTTATAAGTAGTTTATATTGTCTAGACCCAAGGTATGCTGCAAACCCAGTCTGAAGCAAAATGGGAAATAACATCTTTCTAAAGACAGGCTTAGAAATCCTAATCCAGTAATTTAAGATGTTTCCTTTCTTGGATAGCGGGGCTGAGCTATACCTGGCTGCTAGGTCACCATTCACAGGGATAGCCAAGAAAGCAGGGTACAGGCCACCAAAAACAAGACCAACCAGTCCACCTCGTGTTATGATACAGGTTTCACAATGTAAATCACCTGTATTCAAAGGTAAACTTACTAAACCTTTGTAAGATACGTGTGCCGTCAAAAATGGGATCACTGCCATTGGTAAGCCAGCAGCTACATGAGCCTGTGTCACATGTAGGATGCATCGAAAGAGACTATTTGCTATTAGGCCACAGAGGGCAGCATTAAGTCCAATATATGTTGATCCATTTTCAAGCAGATTCCTTTCTGCTTCTGGAAGTTGGTTAATTTTTCTGGTTATGATTTCAATTAAGTTCTTCTTGACAGTACCATCTGGTTTATGATTTTGCATCTTGAGCCTTAAATTAAAATGTCATTTTTCAATAATGTGTATCTTTTACTGCACCCCTTTACCCGGAATGCCGGTACCTTACGCTCTCCTCCCAGCAGTCACTGCCTCCTCCGGCCTCCATCAGCCACGCGAGTGCTCACTCCTACACTTATTTCTGTTTTTATGATTACTGAATCTTTCCAGGGTTACTTAGCAGCTAATGAGTATTTATCATGAGGTCCACCTTGCGCAGGGCTCAGTGAGTGATGAAGTCATTTACAAAGGCCCGGCCTTCAAAGTATTTAAAATGTAAAGTTGTGCTGTCCAGTACAGTAGCCACTACCCATAGGTGGCTATTTAAGTTTAAATCTAAAGAGATTAAAAATTCAGCTCCTCAGTTAAACTAATCACATTTCAAGAGCTCAGTAGGCATAAGCACACGTGGCTAATTGCTGCCATGTTGGACTGTGAGGATTTCCATCCTCACAGATATTTCTACTGGGCTGTGCTTATCTACAGTAATACTCATTTAAGACCGATTTTAAAAAATGGTAAATTTAGAGCTTAGTTCCATAGTTGAATTTCTTTTTTTTAAAGAGATTAAGTTATAGTTGGTAATCCCAAATACAGCAATAATTTTCTCTATAGTTGGTGGTAGAATGTGGGAAAGGCATGACTTTCAGCCAAACTGGACCCCTCCTCCCTCCTTCCTTCCCTTCCCTTCCCTTCCCTTTCCTTTTCCCATTCCCATCCCCTTTCCCTTTCCTTCTCTCCCTCCCTCCCTTCCTTCCTTCCTTCTTCAGGTTCCAAAGAATATTCTGGGTCATTTGCATATATGTGTGGGAAAGGGAGAGGGGAGTTTGGGATCTCTCTGTTGGAGGAAATGAAGCAATGAGTGTGAATTCTCTGATTCTAAGCACTTTCTGTTACTCATATGAGGTGTTCTTGGATTCACCTCTTTGCATACTGTCTGAATGACCCCTTCTGTGTTTACCTAGCCTAATGTAATTGTCCTTTGTTTTTTTGAAATGACTTTTCACCAAGAGCTCATAATATCCTCTTCAGTTGCTAATTATTCCATTTCTTTCTTTATAACTTCTTTTCCCATATGAGCCTTCAGTTTGCATCTGTGCCATTTCAGGCCTCCCTATATATATGAAGCTATTAATTGTGCACCTAATATATGTTCACCAAAATATTTTACCATAGCACCTAGCACAGTACTCAACACATGGTAGGTTATTAGGAAATGCTGCTGATGGTTTAGAAACAGGCGCTTACAAAGTGAAATGATAACTGACCTACCTCAAAGTGTGAGAAAAATGTTTAACACTACAAGATCTGTTGAAAATACAAAATGCAACCCAATTCCCTATTTTTTAAAGGTAGTCTTTCCAAATCATTTTCAAAATGTCATGGTGAATTTTATGCTGTAATTTCTGACCATACAAAATTGGCTTTAACAAAATGACATAAAAAAAGCACTCATTTTCTGCTTGATAATTATCTCATCTCTCTTCACAGCCACATACTCATCCACAGTGTATACCACTGTCAGGCATTTTCTGTCCTTGGGTGTATTATGGTCACTCCAGTATATTAAAACTCAACTGTAGCTTAACAAAGTTGTACCAGTTCATATGTATTCTTATTAAATATTTGTATTTGCTACTCTTTTGTTCTCTCTAATATTTATACATTTTTATCAGTGTTAAATTTTCTTTGACCTCTAAGTCATTAATGAATATATTGAATAATATTAATCTTAGAAACAATTCTTTGTGTAGTTTTCTCCACAATTCAGACAAAAGTATGAATTCACAGCGTGTAACTGCCCGTGTATTTAGTACAGTCATCCTCCAGATTCAGGGATTCAGTTATTCACAGTTCTAGACATTTGCTGTGCTGTGAACTAACACACAACTTTCTTTTATTGTTCACTGTTACTCTGGCAGCTCCTGCCATCTGTAGCTTATTCTGCCTTCCTTGTTAAAAGTAAATTTATAAAGCATTAAAGATGGATAAGCACCCAGTGGAGTCTTCTAGGAAATAAGAGAAAATTTTTCAAAATAGAGGTACTTTCATACACTGTTGGTGGGATTATAACTTGCTACATTTTTTCCAAATGCAATTTGACAGTTTACATCAAGAAGCCCTTTTTAAAAAGTGTTTGGGGGCTTCCCTGGTGGCGCAGTGGTTGAGAGTCCGCCTGCTGATGCAGGGGACGCGGGTTCGTGCCCCGGTCCGGGAAGATCCCACATGCCACGGAGCGGCTGGGCCTGTGAGCTATGGCCGCTGAGCCTGCGCGTCCGGAACCTGTGCTCCGCAATGGGAGAGACCAAAACAGTGAGAGGCCCGCATACCGCAAAAAAAAAAAAAAAAAAAGTGTTTGGGGTTTTTACTTTTTTTCCTAACAAAGGGGTAGATACTTGAAAAGCCATTGAAGAAAGACTGCGTAGACTGAATAAATCAAGGATTTTCCCACTTGATGGGACTTGCAGATAGTAATTCCAGGTCTAAGAAGCAGAATCTATTGGATCATTCATTCTTACCTTTCTTGTGTCCCCAATGTGGTTAATTCTGTTGAGTAGAGGATTTGTTTACATTTAATATCCATTCCCAAAGAATTTGTCCCTCTCAAAAACTTCATTTTTCACTATTGAGAATGGGGGAATGAATGGAGAAACAAGTTTATTTGGAAAAGTCTGCACAAATATCTGTCGACTATAATTTAGTTAGCATTTCATTGCATATCTGTATTAGTTACCCACAGTTTGAAAGTGGCTACTGAAATTGTGGCAATTCTTATCTGTCCTACCTGAGAAGCTTAGTAGCACTGTAGGTCAAGGTTAACCACCTAATTTTGTGGATCCCAGACTGATCTTATTGAATACTGGAAGCAGTTCTTCATAATGATCAAAACTTGAATAAAGCATTCAGGAAGGTGTCTTACTGGTAGATCTATTCAAGGACCGCTTATAATGATGGACTTTCAACATTGCTCATTTGTTTACCTGTATCATTCCTACAAGCATAGTACTTTGTGATTAGTGCCATAATTTTTTAAAGAAACCCCCTTTTAAAAGTCTCCCAAGTGACAGTAGATTCATGTATTAAAATATTTGCCCAATAACTGTTTCATGTTTCATTAAATACCAAAAAGGACTTACCTGACCATTCTTTCACATGTAAATTAAATAGGCTTTAGGTTTAGGTATTCCACTGTATATTACAAACTTGCAGCAAAACCTGACCATAATGAAGTAATTGTTTGAAGGTTATGTTGACCTTCTCTCAGGCTTTGAGGTTAACTGGTTAGCAAAGTTGCATGAACTCAACCTAGACATCCAATCATTACTGCTGCATAACAACCTTCACTTATCAGTGGCATTGTTTGTGTGTGTTCACCTACCTTTTAATTTTTTTCCTTAAATACTTGATATACCATTAAAATGAGATGAATACACATCTTCCGGCTATAAAGAAAGACTGTTATTCTTTTATACCCATATGTTATATTTTCATCATTCAACTTACTGTGAATATTATTTTGGGTGCTAAAAAAGAGAAGGTAGTCTTGGTTATTACATTTAATGGGCTGTGTTCCTAATTATGGTTTCAAATTAATAATATAAAGTTAAATTTATTGTTGTGATAAACAACCCTCAAGTATAACTGTTTTATAAACAATGATCCCCCTCCTGTCTCATTCAGAAACAGCAGTGTATGCTTTGCCAAAAGTTTATTTAATATAGTTGAGTACCTTGTTGTTTGTTTATTGGCCGTTGGAAACTTCCAACTATATTCTTTTAAATTATTGCATCTTTCTGTATTTTATGACTCAGTATAACCTGCCTTAAATTATTATTTGGACAAAACAAGATATTAAGAAAAAACACAATTTCATTTTTACTTCCATATGTCTATAAGTCATCTTCTTTAGCTGGAGGATGATAAAACTTGATTTCAAGAAGATTATAAGCATCAATATTGTACTCAACTATTTTTATTAAAACTTAATTTCTTTAACTTCAGCGTTCCAGTACAATAGCAAGGGTGATCATTTATACATCTATAGAGTGAAAAACAAAAATTGCTAAAAATTACAAACCAAGAATGGCACAAGTGCTATTAGCCCCAAGTTAGATAGAAAATTGTAAACAGCAAAATCTTGGAGACCACTATGATATATTTTAATTTAAATTTATCTACATGTGAAAATATGTGCAAATATTATTTTCACTTATATTTAATAATGTACAAACAACTTTGGGTTCGTCTTACTGCTGCAGTAAAAGCTGCATGTTGGAAATATAAGAAGTCTAGGGAAGATGCGCTGTTTTGGAGATGTTACAGCTCTTCAAATAACTGCCCTCATGTGTGAAGGTTAGGACTATACATTGGCATAAAACCAATAATTGAAATATTTCCAGCTTTCTGCAAGGTAAACAGTAATTTATCCAGACAGCTGTGTGCTTATAGATATCAATATAAATACAAGCTCACTGTGTATATAAAGAAAGGGAGGAAGTCTGTGTGTGTGTGTGTGTGTGCATGTGTGTGTGTGTGTGTGAGCTTATATGTGTGTGCATTGTCTAGTTTTTGGAGAAGCAGATCACTAACACAGAAAAAGCACTGGATAAGGAGCTTGTGCTTTTGCATGTGTTCTGTTTTTGACTCTCACTTGCTGGATATATAGCCTTGGGTAAATGATTAAATACCCTTTTCTAAGCCCTAATTTCCTTCCATATCGACTCATCCACATTAAGGGATGTTTTGTAAGTATAAAGTAATGTGTGGAAAGATTTATACAAACGAGAATTTTTTAATCATTTCTTTTCATTTCAGGATTAAAAATGGAAATAAGAATATTAAAGTTACAGAAAACCTTGGAACCTACTCATCCAACCTGATTTTACATTTGAGAGGAGAAACTCAGAGAAGATAAATAACTTGACCAAGGTAACAATATTCAAATATAGGTCTCATTATTTTGGGATCCAAAGCTGTTTTATTTTTTAATAGAAGCATAGTTGACATACAATATTATATTAGTTTCTGGTGTACAACATAGTGATTTGACATATACATTATGAATTGATCACCATGATAAGTCTGGTAACCATCTGCCGCCACACAAAGTTATTACAGTATTATTAACTATACTTCCTAGGCTGTACATTTATTCCCATGACTTATTTATTTTATAACTGGAAGTTTGTATCTCTTAATCCTCTTCACCTATTTTGCCCAGCCTTTCACCCCTCCTGCCCCTGGTGACAACCAGTTTGTTCTCTGTATCTATGAGTCTGTTTCTGGTTTATTTAGTTTGTTAATTTGTTTTTAAAATTCCACATATAAGTTAAATCATACAGTATTTGTCTTTTTTTAACTTATTTCACTTAGCTTAATACCCTCTAGATTTATCCATGTTGTCACAAATGGCAAGATTTCATTCTTTTTTTATGTCTGAGTAGTATTCCACTGTGTGTGTGTGTGTGTGTGTGTGTGTATCACTTCTTCTTTATCCATTCATCTATCAATGGGCACTTAAGTCACTTCCAAATCTTAGCTACTGTAGATAGTGCTGCAGTGAACATAGGGGTCCATATATCTTTTCAAATTAGTGGTTTTGTTTTCTTCTAATAAATACCCAGAAGTAGAATTGCTGGATTATATGGTAATTCTATTTTCAGTTCTTTAAAGAACCTCCACACTGTTTTCTGTAGGGCTGCACCAATTTACATTCCACCAACAGTGGACAGGTGTTCCCTTTCCTCTGCATCCTCCCTAGAACTTGTTATTTGTTGTCTTTTTGATAATAGCCATCTGACGGCTGTGAGGTGATCTCATTGCAGTTTTGATTTACATTTCTCTGATGATTAGTGATTTTGAGCATCTTTTCATGTGTCCGTTGACCATCTGTATGTTTTCTTTGGAAAAATGTCTATTCAGGTCCTCTGCTCATTTTTTTAAAAATTTGTTTCGGAGTATACTTGATTTACAATGTTGTGTTTGTTTCTGCTGTATACCAAAGGGAATTAGTTATACATATATATATATCCACTCTTTTTTAGATTCTTCTCCCATATACGTCATTACAGAGTATTGAGTAAAGTCCCCTGTACTCTACTAGGTCTGTATCAGTTATCTATTTTATATATAGTAGTGTGTATATGTCAATTCCAATCTCCCAGTTTATCCCTCCCCTCACTTACCCGCCTTGGTAACTGTAAGTTTGTCTTCTACACCTGTGACTCTATTTCTGTTTTGTAAATAAGTCCATTTGTACCATTATTTTAGATTCCACATATAAGTGATATCATTTGATATTTGTCTTCATCTGATTTACTTCACTCAGTATGGCAATCTCTTATACATGTCAATCTTTCATATCAATAGTAGGTATATTCCTTATTTTAGTATATAATGACATTTTAAGGTAATTATCTTATTAAAATAATAATATAATCCTTTGTGAAATAAATCAGAAGAATCTAAACTGCAGCCTAGAACACATCCATCCATTCATTAATGTAGCCAAATTCACTTGAGCTTCTACTTGGTTACATGCTTCTATGGATGCAAAGGTGAGCCAGAGAGATATCCTGTCCTCAGAGAACTCATAGCTTATTGTGAGAGAGAGAACAAAAAGAACATAAGGATACATAACATAATGTAAAAAGTATTAAATACTTAAGAAAATATTGAACTAGTTCTTGAAGCCTAGATTGGATTTGTACATGTAATTGGTACCATAACAAAGGTACAGTGGCAGGAAAACAAGTAAGTTTGGATGGAAGACAGGGTATATAAAAGCAACCAGTAGGAAATAACTGTTTTCCAATTGCTTCCTTGTGTAACCCCCATACTTACCTTGTTTGAATTTTGCTGCCCAGTTTCATTCTTTACCATGAGAGCAGCATGGATGGTTAAATTGGCAAGTTAAGAAATTCAATATAATTTGATTATATACCCCAAAGTGCAGACAATCCTTTTAAAATTCATTAAAATATGTAATTTTAAACACAGCAGCCAATATTGATAGAGCATTTGATTGCTTTAAGCAAAGAAGCAATTTTACCCCCCGTGGTCAAAATAAGAAATCCTCAAAGGATAAACTGAGCTTTCTACAGCAATATGCAGTTTTAATCTTACTTTCTCTGTTAGTAGCGTGCACCTCACAATAGAGATTAAAGCGATGTGGAAAAGGAGAAGAGGTAAAAAAGTGACTATACAGGTTGCTACAGTTGAAAAAAAAAATCAAAAATGTTACAACCATGTAAATATTTTTAATCTACTTTCTATCATTATTATTTTGGATCTAGCAAGGATCTATAAGATCTCCCAACCCAGGTATAGCATAGTTTTCTTGTTTCTGGGAAAGAAGTCTATTTTGCAGGACAGTCAATTGAAGACACATGAAGGAAAGAGAGAACTGGATACAATACTACAGTTCACTTTCACATTTGGTATTTGTGCTGGAAAACTTGGAAGGCTAGATCTGTTACCTTTTGTAGTGAAGTAACATTTTTCTGCATTTTAAATAATAAAAATAACTAGCAGTTTTTTGAATTAAAATTTTTTTTTTTTTTTTTTTTGCCTGGCTACATTGAAACACTAAAAACACTTGGAGAGTGAGCACCAAAATATATATCAATACACACATCACCTATGGAGATGCCAGATCTACTTGGTGCACAGGACTTGTTGAAGTAAAGAGGAAATGTACCCAGACCAACCTCTATACGAAGGGCAGACACCACTGTAAATGAGAATGTGCCCTTTAACACATAATACACTCTGACCATGTTTGGTAAGGGAGGCACCAGAATTTGTCAATAGTAATGGTGTAGAGGCCACCATATTTAGGTACCTCTAGGTAGCTATCCATGAAGTGTTTTTTCTTATGACTTCATGTTTTATGAAGGTGATACAAAGATTGATTGAGAATGATCTTTAACAAACTATAAAATGGGTGTAGTGTGTTCTTATATCAGTCGTAGTTCCTCTTCACAAAGCTCCTTGAGGTGAGAGACTCTACCTTGTTGACAGTTATATTCCTAAGGCCCATCACTGCACTGTGGAACATAGTTAATCACTCAGATATTTGTTGAATGACTATATGCATGACTGAGCAAATAAATGATCGGGTGAAATTAAGAAGGTATAATAATCTGTTAATAATGAAGCCATGTAATGGTTCTCTCTAGTGTCCAGTTCTCTTTGGGTCCCACATTTTAGGGTTTGTTGTCAATATGTCCAGCCCTCCCTTTTGGTCTTATTACCAAACAGAACATATATTTAACCTGTCTTTTAAACCTGAGAACAACAATGTAATGATACAGCTCTGTCTCTCATTCCTGTTCTTGAAGGTCTAAGAAATTCTCAGGGAAGATGCCTCTTTAACTTTCCAGTGATGCCTTCATTTGTAGGAAGGGGTCAGTATTCTTTAGCTCTAGCAGGAGCATTTTCCCCTGCAGTCCAAGACAGCTGAGAGGACAGGGGTGCTGAGGAGAAATGCAGAAAGCAGAATGCTTTTTAGAAGAAAAAGTCTCTGTTTGGAGTCTTTACTGAAAATTAATCTACTATTTCACTGCTATATACTCTACTAATCTAATGTGATCTACTACTGTATCACGAAACTTTCTATGTGGTCAAGAATCAAGGATGTCCAGTCAAATAGTTGATAAGAATTTAATAAAAGATGATTGGCAAAGGCAAGGTTTAAGGGATAGAGCAGTACTTGGGCGAGTAGCAGTACAGAGTTGTTACCACCTAGGATGGGAGGGGCATCCCCACCTGGGTGGGTGTAAGGGAGTGTTGCCTGACAGGAACTGGGACCTGTGGTAGAGGTCATACACAGACAAAACACAGCAACCTGAAAGGGAGGGACCTGGCAAAATAAACACTCACCCTCTTCTACCGGCTGCTCTTCTATCAGCACCAACAAGAAGCCAAAGGGTAGGGAAGCCATTGATAAGTTCATGGGGCCAGCTTTCTATGCAGACCAGGGTATGGAAGTACACATCATAGATCTGGATGGGCAAAGGTTAGCTGCCTCATTAAACCCTACTTTCTACCAGTCTAGGTCTGCTCCCAAACTAGATCCCCTCCCAGTAAGAGAGAGATCTTCAGAGAAATGTTGCTCTTTTATAATGTGGGTAATTCCCTGATTTAAGAATATATGACCTACCAAATTCTGACTTCCAGAACTGATCAGTGAAGAGGTGATTACTCGTACTGCGAACAAATTTACACAGGACTCCCTTTACAAAGAGCTCTCTTAATGAAGTTATGAAACTGACTTATACAAATGGTTTTAGGTATAATAGTTACAAAGCACTGATAGGTGAAATCTACTGTTCATGCATGACTGTATCACTATTACCTATTTTAGATTCCCTGCTCCCCCCCAAAGTATAAAAAGTCTTCCTGCTGGGCTTCCCTGGTGGCACAGTGGTTGAGAGTCTGCCTGCTGATGCAGGGGACACGGGTTCGTGCCCCGGTCCGGGAAGATCCCACATGCTGCGGAGCGGCTGGGCCCGTGAGCCATGGCCGATGAGCCTGCATGTCCGGAGCCTGTGCTCTGCAACGGGAGAGGCCACAACAGTCAGAGGCCCGCGTACAGCAAAAAAAAAAAAAAAAAAAAAGTCTTCCTGCTTACTTTGCTTTTCCTAGCACTAGTCAAGAGCCTCGTTTATGGAAATAAGTATCTGACAGTCATTGTTTCTTTTTTTCCTCTTTTGTGTTGAATTATATTGAGATGACAAAGGGGGCTGTCGTGACTTCAGAAATAAGAGATTTGAATACTTGTCTTCTTTCACTTCTTGATGGTTGAGTTGTAGGCTAACTCCCCATGGTCTTCTCTATAATGTTGAAAAGAAGAGTAACTAGTTTGAAAAGCGAAGGGAATATGACTAATGTAAGCCACCTCCAGTGGTTCAGTGACATCCCTTTACCAAGAAGAGAGAAAGGGAATAAAGGTCCAAGGTGAGAAAGAGATAGCATCACTCCCTATGAATTTCAACACTAGAGGTTTATAGGTTTTTAATAGTAAAAAAACCTATTTTTTCCTGACCCTTTGTCATGCCTCCCCTTACAGTAGTCCCATTTTGCTCTTAATAATACACATTATTTTTGACTATTATGCAATTTCTCTTTTGTTTTCTTCAGAAAATAGGAGATTACTTCTTAAAAGAGAAGCAGACAGAAAGATGCTAAAAATGAGAATGGGGAATAGATGCCCAAACTAGAATTAGTACTCACAAATTCCTAATGATGCTGTAATTCCCAGGGGGAAATATTTATTTATGTAAAGACATTTGGTTAATTATTTATAGAAGTAAAACTCGGGAAAATTCCACTCCCACTGTTTTGATCTGCATATACTGTCCCTAGAGGCCTTGTCTCCTGCCATATGGGTTTCCATTCTCAGAAGCAGAAAGTCCCTGTTTGCCTTGATAGTGCCTTTTTAAAAAATGAAATTTGTAATAGTCACAACGACACTGATTTTGTGTGTTTTTAAGGTCCATTATTTTATAGTCTGATTGCCCTTTAAAAAAAACAAACAAACTTTTTTTCCATAAATACTGGAAAGACATACATTTGGATGTCTTGATGTAGTTCAAAAGCCAGAATCAACTTATGTCCTTGCTTGACCCACATCATCAGCTGGAGTGACACCATTCAGTACCTAAGGCTTAATGCCCTGCCACACGTGTCTGATAATGCCAGGCATAACTTCATGCTCCAGAAGAGGCCAAAGAAAGACCCAGATAATATCAAGCTTGGCAAATAGTAGGAGAAGAAGAGGGTGAAGGCAATCATTTATTTAAAACACATGAAGCTCGGATTTTTCCTTTTGCAATAAAAGAAGAGAGAGGAGGTACTAAAATGTAGCAGGTTTTTCATGGTGAAAGTATTCTAAAAATACGAAGTGTTTTATGACAACATTTCCCAGGAAATTATAGAGTTCCCCAGGCAAGAAAAGTACTTCCTGCATGAGTAGTTTCCACCTTTGTACACCCCATTTCTTTTTCCTGTGATTTTTAAATATCCATTTAAAAAATTATAATTTCATAATAGGCACTCAAGTGAAAAGTATTAAGAGGAATCATCTAATGCTAATGACAGTAATAGTGAAAAGTACAAATCACTCCCACTCATTCTCACATTTTAATGCAAGGGCGTTTAGGGATCATACTGATAATTTATTATAAAAGAGCATGATTGGTAGTCATTACCTATTCAGAAGCAAATGTGAAAACATAATGGTCCAAACACTCTATTAAAAAAAGATTTAGGTTTGTAATGGAGACACACAACTTTATTGTGCCCTTCATATAACCAATAATCCCCAGTTCAATCAGCTGAAATAATATTTTATTTAAAAGGTCTAGGCTTATATCAAAGACACACACTCTGTAGTGTCCTTCATAATACCAAAGATCCATAGTTCAGTATGCTTAGTTAAAGAATTTTCCCTTTGGTGAAAATAACAAAACAAGTTTTCTTTTTTCTGACATCAGATAAGAAAGCCATTGCCATCCTTTAGTGCTTACATCTTTCTCCAGTGGAGGTTGCGTGCAAAACTCAAACACAAGCTGGATTGTGATTAAAAATCCTTAAGCATGTTGGACAGGGTCCTATATGGATGATGATCATTTTCATATTTCCTGTAACAACCCAAAGATTGCATAATTCTGATAGAAAGTAATAGGGAAAGCAAGCCAAAATTGTGGGCTGAATATGGCTTTTTGTCCTTTAAAACACTGCTTTCTATGTGTTGCAATTGAGCACCTGGAGATGTTAGAGGGGAAGTGAAAGATGCTTGCCAATGTTGTGAAACTGGTGGCTTGGGAAAGAATAACATGAGGTGTTAGCCTCATAATAGATGACATTCTTGAAGAATTACTTATAGCTATATTGTCCAAAGCTTCACCAATCTTACCATCAGCTATGCTTCCTTCTTTTGAAACTTTACCAAAACATACTTCTAAACTCTAAAATGGTGGGCAGTTAGATGGATTTATAACTAAATTCTAAAATGTTCTGTTGAAAGACTGATTCCCTCTCTCTCAGAGAAAAGAATATGAGATTACCAGAAAGATGACAGCAATTGCTGTTAAAAGGAGTTAAGGCCCACTCTATCTGGTGATATAGAGAGGACTTTCGTAGACAAAATGTTGCAGATGTAAAATTGGCATAGATAGTCAGGAGTAATGTGTGACCTTTGGCAAAGGAAGGGATGCAATCCAAAAACACAATGTTCTGGGGCCAGTGGCAAAAGAGGAAAGAACTGGAGCAACTAGGTGAATTCAAAAGAATATTCCTGGGTTTACTGTTTTCATGCAGTAAAATTCTAGGAAATGCTGAGAGACCGAATAAAGAGGCAAAGGTATATATATCAACCCTCACTAAATTGCATGAGAAAAAAGCATAAACCATTGGCTTCAGTAAACTTATTGACTTGCAGATAGAGTTTTTTCCGGAATTCTGAGTTTATGTGTAGATGGTGTGTTAATTTTTGATAATTTAGATGGTGTTTTCCTTTAATTAAGTACTTTAGTTGTGTGGCTAATAGTAGATATTCCTAAGAATACAGGGAATGGGGATGGAGGAAATGTGCTAGTCAGCAATATCCATAAAATTAATTATCTTGGAGAGTTTAAGGGAAAAAAATGTGCATATAGGTATAGTATATGTCATAAACAGATGTTTGAATCCAAGATTTGTGGTTGTCACCACCAATGCTTTCATATTCATCATCCTCACAGACCAAGGTCCCAAGAATATAAGGCATTTAACTAGGATCACAAACATTCTAGGTGACTCCCATCAAATTTAAACTCCTGTTTTAAGATTCAAGCCTCATGCAACCTATGCTAAATTATATTTCAGGGTATGGAAAGGAATGTGCATACATCATTGTAGAAAGGTCATTTAATGATAGTTTTGATGAAGGTTATATTTTTATTTATTTTGTTGGCCTCAAAAATGATAAAATTATTATTCTTTTAAATTGTTATATTATTTTACAAATTATTATTAATAAAATATTAATTATCTTAATGATAAATTTGAATTCTAGCTACAGATTCAAAAAGTATGACATATACACCTAAAAGTATTTGGGTAGAATTTAAGTCCATAACTTGTTAATATTTAACAGAGGAACCTGGTGCTTATCAGGAAGCAGAATGGATTCACTAAAGACATGACAGTCTTTTCAATAGGCATTTGGAGAATTCTCCCAGGAAGATAAGCTAGAACAACATATGCAGTTACATAGGTTCATAGCCAAATAATCTTACAAAAAATTTATTAACAACTTATAGGTCATTTTTTAATGGGACAGAAGAAGATTCACCACTTCACACTGTTTTATTCCCATATAAATATATAGATAATATACAGTCATCTAGAATCATAAGAATCAAGATCAAAGTCAAAACAATCAAGGTCAAAATTCAAAATTCTACATTATTTTTCAAGTAAAGCAATTAAACAGCTCACTTGGAAAAAAATAGTAAGCACTTAAGTTAACTGAAACTTAATATATGCCACCATGTGTAGTGAGTTGCCAAAAATACTCATGAAAATCTAATTTATACTAAGAGAAGAAGAAAGAACATACTTAGACCACTGTACTTGTCTTGGTCATATCCCATATAATATATTTATATCTGGTTACCATGTTTTAAAATGTACTGTGATAAAGCTGTAGAAAGTTTTGAGCATGGTGGCTAGACTACAAAAGGGACCTTGCCATATTATGTAAGAAGTATCTAAAGTATCCAGGATGTTAATTCTGGAACTAGAAATCCTTAGCTGGGGATGTGAACGCTATCATAAAATATAACAAGTAAGCTCTTGTAAAAATACTAACAGAATTGCTTTATAATTGGTAATCTTAAAGCATAGACCAGTGAATAGAAGTTCAGAAGGAAATCTCATTTCAATATCAGGGAAGACATTCTTATGTTTAGTAAATACTTGAAATTGAGATTTGTTTCATTTCAAGTCCATGAGCTCCCCATCACTGGATGATCAAGTGGCATATATCCTATAAAGAAAAGCTGACAATGTGATCTGTAAGGTCCCTTCCAAAACTAAAAGTGTGCAATAAATGCCTACATTAAGAAAAAAGAAAGATCTTAGACAACCTAACTTTACACCTCAGGGAACTAGAAAAAGAAGAAAAACCATAAGCCCAAAGTTAGTAGTGGGAAAAAAATAACTAAGATCAGATAAGGGATAAATGAAATAAAGACTGAAAGGTCAATAGGAAAGATCAAGAAAACTAAGAGCTGCTTTTACTTTTTGACAAGATAAACAAAATTGCAAACCTTTAGCTAAAGTAACCAGGAAAAAAAGAGAGAGGATTCAAATAAATAAAATTATAAATGATACATATCACACAAAGGATTGTAAGAGACTACTATAAATAATTATATGCCAACAAACTGGACAACCTAGAAGGAATGGATAAATTCCTAGATATATACAACATATCAAAGCAGAATCATGAAGAAAGAGAAAATGAGAATAGACCAATTGCTAGTATGGAGGTTGAATCAGTAATCAAAAACCTTCCAACAAAGAAAAGTCTCAGACCAGATGGTTTCACTGGTGAATTCTTCCAAATATTTTGGGAAGGATTTGCATTAAATATGGATCTGTATTAATTCTTCTAAAAAATAGAAGAGGTGGGAAGACATCCACATTTATATTATGAGAATGGCATTACCATGATACCAAAACCAGACAAGGAAATAAGAAAAGAAAACTACAGGCCAATACTTCTAGATGCACATAGACACAAAACTCCTCAACAAGATATCAGCAAAACAAATTCAACAGTACATCAAAGGATCATACACCATGATCAAATGGAATTTATTCCAGGGAGGCAGGGATGGATCAACATCTGCAAATTAATCAATGTGATACACCACATTAACAAAATGAAGGATAAAATCATATAATCATCTTAATATATGTAGAAAAAGCATTTGACAAACTTCAACACCCATTCATGATTAAAAAAAACCCCTCAACAAACTGTGTGTAGAGGGAACCTACCTAACACAAAAAAAAGCCGTACATGACAAGGCCATAGCTAAAATATTCAACAGTGTAACGCTAAAAGTTCTTCCTCTAAGGTCAGGAACAAGACAAGGATGCCTACTCTTGTAATCTTTACTCAGCATAATACTGGAAGTCCCAGACAGAATAATTGGGGGGGGGGGAGAAAGAAAAGGCATTCAAATTCAAAAGGAAGAAGTAAAATCATCTCTATTTGCAGATGACATGAAATTATATATAGGAGGCCCTAAGGTCTCCTAAAAACTCTACCAAAAAGCTGTTAGAAATAATAAACAAGTTCAGTAAAGTCGCAGGATGAAAATCAATATAAAACAATCAGTTGTGGCACGGGGGAGAGGCTTCCTGGATGATTTAACCTGGGAGTGCCGCTCATATGAGGCACAGTTGGGCGCCGGTGTGCGTGTGGGCCCTTGCTCACCTGCCAGCCTCCAACTGCCCAGTGGCCATGATAGCCGTCTGGCTGACAGAGTCTTGGTGCTCCGGCCGGGTGTCAGTCCTGTGCCTCTGAGGTGGGAGAGCTGAGTTCAGGACATTGGACCACCAGAGACCTTCCAGCTCCATGTAATATTAAACAGCAAAAGCTCTCCTAGAGATCTCCATCTCAATGCTAAGACCCAGCTCCACTCAACAACCAGTAAGCTACAGCACTGGACACCCTATTTCAAACAACTAATAAGACAGGAACACAACCCTACCCATTAGCAGAGAGCCTGCCTAAAATCACAATAAGGACACAGACACCCCGAAACGCACTGCCAGAAGTGGTCCTGCCCACCAGAAAGACAGGATCCAGCCTAATCCTCCAGAACACAGGCACCAGTCCCTTCCACCAGGAAGCCTAACAACACACTGAAGCAACCTTAGCCACTGGGGGCAGACACCAAAAACAAGGGGAACTACGAACCTGCAGCCTGCAAAAAGGAGACCCCAAATACAGTAAGTTAAGCAAAATGAGAAGACTGAGAAACACACAGCAGATGAAGGAGCAACGTAAAAACCCACCAGACCAAACAAATGAAGAGGAAATAGGTAGATTACCTGAAAAAGAATTCAGAGTAACGATAGTAAAGATGATCCAAAATCTTGGAACTAGAATGGGGAAAATACAAGAAACATTTAACAAGGACCTAGAAGAACTAAAGAGCAAACAATGATGAACAACACAATAAATGAAATTTAAAATTCTCTAGAAGGAATCAGTAGCAGAATAACTGAGGCAGAAGAACGGATAAGTGACCTGGAAGATAAAATAGTGCAAATAAGTACTGCAGAGCAGAATAAAGAAAAAAGAATGAAAAGAATTGAGGACAGCCTCAGAGACCTCTGGGACAACATGAAACGTACCAACATTTGAATGCTAGGGGTCCCAGAAGAACAATAGAAAAAGAAAGGGACTGAGAAAATATTTGAAGAGATTAGAATAATATATGTGAAAGGAAATAGTTAATCAAATCCAGGAAGCACAGAACATCCCATATGGGATAAATCCAAGGAGAAACACGCCAAGACACATATTAATCAAACAATCAAAAATTAACTACAAAGAAAAAATATAAAAAGCAGCAAGGGAAAAACAACAAATAACATACAAAGGAATCCCCATAAGGTTAACAGCTGATCTTTCAGCAGAAACTCTGCAAGCCTGAAGAGAGTGGCAGGACATATTTAAAGAGATGAAAGGGAAAAACCTACAACCAAGATTACTCTACCCAGCAAGGATCTCATTCAGATTCAACAGAGAAATTAAAACCTCTACAGACAAGCAAAAGCTAAGAGAATTCAGCACCACGCAACCAGTTCTACAACAAATGCTAAAGGAACTTCTCTACGCAGGAAACACAAGAGAAGGAAAAGACATACAATGACAAACCCAAAATATTAAGAAAATGGTAATAGGAACATACATATCAATAATTACCTTAAATGTAAATGGATTAAATGCTCCAACCAAAAGACATAGACTGCCTGAATGGATACAAAAACAAGTCACATATATATGTTGTCTACAGGAGACCCACTTCAGACCTAGGGACACATACAGACTGAAAGTGAGGGGATGGAAAAAGATATTCCATGCAAATGGAAATCCAAAGAAAGCTGGAGTAGCAGTTCTCATATCAGACAAATAGACTTAAAAATAAAGACTATTAGAAGAGACAAAGAAGGACACTACATAATGATCAAGGGATCGATCCAAGAAGAAGATATAACAATTGTAAATATTTATGCACCCAACATAGGAGCACCTCAATACATAAGGCAAATGCTAACAGCCATAAAAGGGGAAACTAAAAGTGACACAGTCATAGTAGGGGACTTTAACACCCCACTTTCACCAGTGGAGAGATCATCCAAAATGAAAACAAATAAGGAAACACAAGCTTTAAATGACACATTCAACAAGATGGACTTAATTGATATTTATAGGACATTCCATCCAAAAACAACAGAATACATGTTCTTCTCAAGTGCTCATGGAGCATTCTCCAGAATAGACCATATCTTCGGTCACAAATCAAGCCTTGGTAAATTTAAGAAAATTGAACTCATATCAAGTATATTTTCCAACCCAAATGCTATGAGCCTAGATATCAATTACAGGAAAAACTCTGTAAAAAATACAAATACATAGAGACTAAATAATACACTACTTAATAACCAAGACATCACTGAAGAAATCAAAGAGGGAATCAAAAAATACCTAGATACAAATGACAATGAAAACACAACAACCCAAAACCTATGGGATGCAGCAAAAGCAGTTCTAAGAGTGAAATTTATAGCAATAAAATCCTACCTCAAGAAACAGGAAACATCTCAAATAAACAACCTAACCTTACACCTAAAGCAATTAGAGAAAGAAGAACAAAAATCTCCAAAGTTAGCAGAAGGAAAGAAATCATAAAGATCAGATCAGAAATAAATGCAAAAGAAATGAAGGAAACAATAGCAAAGATCAATAAAACTAAAAGCTGGTTCTTTGAGAAGATAAACAAAATTGATAAACCATTAGCCTGTCTCATCAAGAAAAGGGAGAAGACTCAAATCAATAGAATTAGAAATGGAAAAGGGTAAGTGACAACTGACACTGCAGAAATACAAAGGATCATGAGAGATTACTACAAGCAACTCTATGCCAATAAAATGGACAACCTGGAACAAATGGACACATTCTTAGAAAAACACAACCTTCCAAACCAGGAAGAAACAGAAAATACAAACAGACAATCACAAGCAGTGAAATTGGGACTGTAATTAAAAATCTTCCAAAAAACAAAAGCCCAGGACCAGATGGCTTCACAGGCGAATTCTATCAAACATTTAGAGAAGAGCTAACACCTATCCTTCTCAAACTCTTCCAAAATATAGCAGAGGGAGGAACACTCCCAAACTCATTCTACGAGGCCACCATCACCCTGATACCAAAACCAAAGATGTCACAAAGAAAGAAAACTACATGCCAATGTCACTGATGAACATAGATGCAAAAATCCTCAGCCAAATACTAGCAAACGGAATCCAACAGCACATTAAAAGGATCATACACCATGATCAAGTGGGGTTTATCCCAGGAATGCAAGGATTCTTCAATATACACAAATCAATCAATGTGATACACCAAATTAACAAATTGAAGGATAAAAACCATATGATCATCACAATAGATGCAGAAAATGCTTTTGACAATATTCAACACCATTTATGATAAAAACCCTGCAGAAAGTAGGCATAGAGGGAACTTTCCTCAACATAATAAAGGCCATACATGACAAACCCACAGCCAACATTGTCCTCAATGGTGAAAAACTGAAACCATTTCCACTAAGATCAGGAACAGGATAAGGTTGTCCACTCTCACCACTATTATTCAACATAGTTTTGGAAGTTTTAGCCACAGCAATCAGAGAAGAAAAAGAAATAAAAGGAATCCAAATTGGAAAAGAAGAAGTAAAGCTGTCACTCTTTGCAGATGACATGATACTATACATGGAGAATCCTCAAGATGCTACCAGAAAACTACTAGAGTTAATCAATGAATTTGGTAAAGTAGCAGGATACAAAGTTAATGCGTAGAAATCTATTGCATTCCTATACGCTAGTCATGAAAAATTTGAAAAAAAACACTCCCATTTACCATTGCAACAAAAAGAATAAAATACCTAGGGCTAAACCTACCTAAGGAGACAAAAGATCTGTATGCAGAAAACTATAAGACACTGATGAAAGAAATCAAAGATGATACAAACAGATGGAGAGATATACTATGTTCTTGGGTTGAAAGAATCAACATTGTGGAAATGACTATACTACCCAAAGTAATCTACAGGTTCAATGCAATCCCTATCAAACTACCAACAGCATTTTTCACAGAACTATACAAAAAATTTCACAATTTGTATCAAAACATAAAAGACCCTGAATAGCTAAAGCAATCTTGAGAAAGAAAAATGGAGCTGGAGGAATCAGGTTCCCAGACTTCAGACTATACTACAAAGCTACAGTAATCAAGACAATATGGTACTGGCACAAAAACAGAGATATAGATCAATGAAACAGGATAGAAAGCCCAGAGATAAACCCACACATACGGTCACCTTATTTTTGATAAAGGAGGCCAGAATATACAATGGAGAAAAGACAGCCTCTTCAATTATTTGTGCTGAGAAAACTGGACTGCTACATGTAAAAGAATGAAATTAGAACACTCACTAACACCATGCACAAAAATAAACTCAAAATGGATTAACGATCTAAATGCAAGGCCAGACACTATCAAACTCTTAGAGGAAAACATAGGCAGAACACTCTATGACATAAATCACAGCAAGATCCTTTTGACCCACCTCCTAGAGAAATGGAAATAAAAACAAAAATAAACAAATGGGACCTAATGAAACTTAAAACTTTTACACAGCAAAGGAAATCATAAACGAGATGAAAAGACAACCCTCAGAATGGGAGAAAATATTTGCAAATGAAACAACTGACAAAGGATTAATCTTCAGAATTTACAAGCAGCTCAACATCAAAAAAACAAACAACCCAATCCAGAAACGGGCAGAAGACTTAAATACACATCTCTCCAAAGAACATATAGAGATTGCCAACAAACGCATGAAAGAATGCTCAACATCACTAATCATTAGAGAAATGCAAATCCAAAGTGCAATGAGGTATCACCTCACACCAGTCAGAATGGCCATCGCGAAAAAATCTACAAACAATAAATGCTGGAGAGGGTGTGGAGAAAAGGGAGCCCTCTTGCACTGTTGGTGGGAATGTAAATTGATACGGCCACTATGGAGAACAGTATGGAGGTTCCTTAAAAAACTACAAATAGAACTACCATATGACCCAGCAATCCTGCTACTGGGCATATACCCTGAGAAAACCATAATTCAAAAAGAGTCATGTACCACAGTTTTCACTGCAGCTCTATTTATAATATCCAGGATATGGAAGCAACGTAAGCATCCATAGACAGAGGAATGTATAAAGGAGATGTGGCACATATATACAACGGAATATTACTCAGCCATAAAAAGAAATGAAACTGAGTTATTTGTAGTGAGGTGGATGGACCTAGAGTCTGTCCTACAGAGTGAAGTAAGTCAGAAAGAGAAAAACAAATACCGCATGCTAACACATATACATGGAACCTAAAAAAAAAATGGTTATGAAGAACCTAGGGGCAGGACAGGAATAAAGACACAGATGTAGAGAATGGACTTGAGGACATGGGGAGGGGGAAGGGTAAGCTGGGACGAAGTGAGAGAGTGGCATGGACTAATATATACCACCAAATGTAAAATAGATAGCGAGTGGGAAGCAGCTGCATAGCACAGGGAGATCAGGTCAGTGCTTTGTGACCATCTAGAGAGGTGGTATAGGGAGGGTGAGACGGAGATGCAAGAGGCGGGAGATATGGGGATATATGTATATGTATAGCTGATTCACTTTGTTATAAAGCAGAAACTAACATACCATTGTAAAGCAGTTACACTCCAATAAAGATGTTTTAAAAAAATCAGTTGTATTTCTATACACTAACAACAAACTATCAGAAAGAGAATTAAGAAAACAATCCCTTTAAAATAGCAAAAAGAATAAAATAGCATTAAATTTAACCAAAAAGGTTACAGATCTGTAGACTGAAATCTATGACACTGATGAAAGAAATTCAAGAAGACACAAATAAACAGATATTCCCTGCTCATGGATTAGAAGAATGAGTATTGTAAAAGTGTCCACACTACCCAAAGCTATCTATAGATTCAGTGCAACCCCTATCAATATTCAAATAGCATTTATCACAGAAATAGAAAAATCAACCCCAAAATTTGAATGAAACCACAGAAGATCCCAAATAGCCAAAGCGATCTTGAGAAAGAAGAACAAAGCTGGAGACATTATGTTTCCTGATTTCAAACTATATTGCAAAGCAATAGTAATCACAAGAAATACGCTATTGGTGTAAAAACAGACACATAGATCAATGGAACAGAACAAAGAGCCAAGAAATAAACCCATGCATATTTGGTTAATTAACTTATCATAAAGTAGTGAAGAACATACAATGGGGAAAGGATGGTCTCTTCAATAAATGGTGTTGAGAAAACTGGACAGGTACATACAGAAAAAAAGAAAAAGAAAAGAAATTGAACTCTATCTTACACCACTCACAAACATCAACTCAAAATGAATTAAAGATGCGAATGTAAGCCCTGAAACCATAAAACTCCTAGAATAAAACACAATGGGTAACCTCCTTGACAATGCCCTTGGCAATGATTTTTGTGGATTTTATTATGAAAGCAAAAATAAACAAGTGGGACTACATCAGTCTAAAAAGCTTCTGCAAAGCAAATGAAACCATCATCAAAATGAAAAGGCTACCTATGGAATGGGAGAAAATATTTGTAAATCATAAGTCTGATAAGGGGTTAATATCCAAAATATTAAAGAACTTGTACAACTCAATAGCAACAAACCAAGAATCTGATTAAAGAGTTGACAGAGGAACTGAATAGTCATTTTTCCAAAGAAGATACATATGGCCAACAGATTTATGAAAAGGTGTTCAACATCACTAATCATCAGGGAAATGCAAATCAAACTTACAATAAGATATCACTGTTAGAATGGCTGTCATCACAAAGACAAGAGGTAGCAAGTGTTGGCAAGGATGTGGAGAAAGGGGAACTCTTGTGCACTGTTGGTGGGAATACACGTGGGTGTAGCCACTATGGAAAACAGTGTGGGAGACCTCAAAAAAATTTTAAAAAGAACCACCCTGTGGTCCAGCCATCCCACTTCTGAGTATATATGCAAAGGAAATGAAAACAAGATATCAGAAAGATATTTACACTCCCATGTTTACTGAAGCATTATTCACAAGAGCCAAGTTATGGAGACAACCTAAATGTTCATCAGTGGATGACTGGATAAAGATAATGCAGTATACATATACAGTGGAATGTTATTCAGCCTTGAGAAAGACATCCTGCTATTGGTAATAGTGTGGATGGACCTTGAGGGCTTTATGCTAAGTGAAATAAGTCAGACAGGAAAGACAAATACTATGTGATGTTACTTCTATGTGGAATCTAAAAAAGCCAAACTTACAGAAACAGAGACAAGAATAGTGGTTACTAGCGGCTGGTTGGTGAGGGGAATGGGGAGATGTTGATCACAGAGTATAAACCTTCAGCTATAAGATGAAAAGGTTCTGGGGATCTAATGTACATGGTGGTTGTAGTTAACAATACTGTTTTATATTCTTGAGAGTTGGTAAGAGAGTAAATCTTAAATGTTTTCACTTCAAAAAAGGCACAAGATAACTATGTGACATGATGGAGGCATTAGCTAATGCTGTGCTGGTCATCATTTTACAATATACATGTGGCTCAAGTCAACACCTTGTATACCTTAAACTTACAAGGTGTTATATGTCAATTATATCTCAATAAAGCTGGGGAAAAAAGATAGATGTGTTTTTTATATGCATTTTTATTCTGCCTTTTTGAATGAGGAAATTGTTCTTCTAGGGAGTCTGTTTTTCCATCGTTACGTACCACTTAAGGGCTGTGTGTGGCAACCAGCAGGAACAGAGGATACTAATATTGATGCCAGGGAAGTCAGTCTGGAAGCAAATGATCTGAGGAGTCCCAGAGGTTTGAAGGCAAGTCTTTGAAGAGCCCCTCTGTATGGCAAGCCTCAGATCTGACGTGACTGGTTTGCTGCACCCCTGATTAGATGAGATTCCTTGAAGTGAGACGTCTGCAACCTAACTCTTCCTAGTGACTTTACCCTCTGACAAAAGCCTATTTTTTCTCTGTGTGGCAATAAAGATAAAACCCAGTTTAGTTTGTTTTAAAAAAATCATAACACCACAATCCTCTCTACCTCCTCATACACAAAAATCAACACAGCCTTTCTAAATGATGCATCCCTGGGCCACTTGAGATAAAACTTTTCTCTTTCCATCCAATGCTCTGTTTTTTTGTAATAATTAAATATTGCAGGAAGAAAATGAAATTTTCAAATGTTGATGAGCCAGTGATATTCCTCTCTTATGACCCCTTTGAATTTCAGTGATCCAGCAGACTATCTTGGCTAGGAAGACTTTGTACTTTAATATTTAGAGAGCATCAAAATAGAAACCAATTTATTAAAAACAAGCCCAAGAATACAGCATCTGATACTACTTATCATTAAAATATTAACTTGATAGAAAGGTATTAGTACAGATAGTGGGGTATTTTTAGCCAACAGTTCTTGGGGGAAAATTTTTACCAAAATTTCAAGGTAGATACATTAAAATTCAAAACCATACCTTCCTTTGCAGGTTAGGGAGAAGAAAGCATCTAAGAATAATATTCAAATATTTGTCTCTTTTAAAAGAGCTGCTCAAAATGAAGCCCAGAAAATGACTATAGCACTGTACCTTTGGGTGATTATCATGTAGGGGAATTATTGCTGGTTTAACATTGTCACAATGACTTCTCCAAAACAATGAAGACTGCCCTCCACACCCTCAGCCTCTTCATCCTTCAGGTGGAAGGGATGGGCTTCCAAAGAGGAGATAAGGTTGAGGAGCTTTATTAGTGTAGTAGGTAGAATGGATAACCCTCCCCCCTTATCCTACGAGACTGTAGACTGGGTTCCTTTGATATGATCTGGGGCAATGTCAACTGAGAGGGAGGCACCAGGGGCCAACCAGGTGAGACTCCGCTAATCTCTAAGAAGCTTTAGGCCTGTTGATGTATTAAATGTCCCACTGACAAAGCTGAAAGATAAATCAAGTCACTGTGTGACAATAAATACTTACATATACCTGATGGAAAGTTACAAAACCAATTCTAACCCTCATGGTGTTCATTTTAACTGCTTGTTTCAATTCAGTTCAGTAGATGTTGGATAATTTTCTAGTACCAGTTTTCTTCTTCTGCTTGTTTTCTTTTCTGGGACTGTGCTGTATCTTCTGAGCCTTCCCCTAAGTATTAGGATGGGTCCTCTGAACCCTCTAGCTCGTCTCCCTCTGCAGGTCCCAGGTACCTGTTGTCTCCTTTTGCTGCTCTCCATACGCAGACACTGTCCACTTTTCTCTTCTCATTCCTTGAGCTACAGCTACTGCCACAAAGTGGGGAGATCATTTTTCCCCCTTTCAGCCCTCACAGCTCTTTAGGTTTCCAAATTGCCACCTGAAGTTTCAGTTTTATAGTCTTGCTTATTAAGGAGAAAAAGAGTTCTCTAGAAATAAGTTCAAGAATTAAAGGCTATAACCCAAAGCTGCATATTTTCACTATTGATTACAAGCCTAGTATGTCAGGCCAAAAACAGGCTAAAAAAATCCCTGTATCATTCCCAGCCTCAGGACGTGCTTTTACATAACTGCCTCACAGCCATTTCCTCTTTCTCTGATATCCTGAGGGGCCTGACTATTTGGCACCAAATCTCCTTTTCTTGCTCCTTGGAAGTCAATGAGGTACTCACGCATGTAGGGCTCCAGATAACCTGCCATCATCACAGAATTGCTAAGTGGACATATTATACAACCACTGTGGCCTCCATCTCAGTTTCCAGAACTCTTCGGGAGTCATAAATATGACTACCTATAAATAGACAAACCAAGAACCAATGGAGCACTGTCTTTTCTGATTTCATATACATTGCCTTTTGTTTGAACCATAATCCTAATATTACATACGCTTCAAACCAAAATTGACAGTCACTTTTTATTCCTGTGATATGTTTTCGCAAATACAATCCCATATTTCTGATTCTCCTTTTCATCTTTTCACTGATTTTTCTTATTTCAGATTATGTGCAAACAACACGGGGATTTTGTTAAACTCTAAAATTATCCCAATTTCCCAGACTTAAAATCTACAAGTAAAAATAACCAACAATCTGACATAACTTTGATAATGTGTGATGTTAAACTAATTAAACAAGGACACTGTTAGACTGAGGTGGCACAAAGAAGCAAACCAAAATCTTAGCCTGTAAATGCCTCAAGATTGCAAAATTGAAACCTAAGGACAACCAATCACAAACAACCAACTAGACTTTAAGCTACAGCCAGTCCACAATTTCCTTCCACTTTTTCTCTTTAAAAATCTCTCCTCAGCTCCTGTTGGTGGAGCTCTCCTAACCACTTCCTATTTGGTTATGCCTGACTCTAATCGATTTTTGCCCAAGTAAACTCTTAAAATTTTTAATATGGCCCAGTTTATCTTTTAAGAGTAAAAACCAAAGTTAAATAGCTTTTATTCCACCAAAACAGTATAATCAGGCCATTAAGTACTTGTCACCCAAACCTATAACTCTCCTCACCTCAAGCTCCTTAGAAAGACCTTGTTCATCCTCTTGTCATGGAGTCGATTTATTTTAATTAAAATAAGCAGTTATTTCTGAAAATAAAATAGAAACAAAGTTCGTGTGGAAATGCACATTGATATAAATACCATGTCATATCTATAGGATGTTTAAATATCATAAAAACATATTCCAAATGATTGTTCATTACTCACTGATTCTGAGGATGAAAGTAATTTGAAATTGAACAATTGAAAGTGAAAAAAAAATCCAGTATTGTTTGTATTTAGCATAGTATTAGAACAGATAGAACTGTATATGTATTTTAAGTGTTGGCACTGGTCACGTTTCAAATTAAACAAGAATAGTTGGATGTAATTAAAGCAGACATCTGCCTTGAAGATAAAGGCTACAACCATTTAGCTGGCTAAAATGCTTCTGATTCTTGGTTCTGCCAGACATATTCAGAATCCATAAAGAAGAACCTGGGATGTCAGGGATTCCAAAACTATTGCTGAAAGGAGGCTGAAAACACAATGTAAAGATCAGTGAGCTGTTTCTCTATTGACGCCTTTTTCTAGTAGCACTATTTCCAAGTTGGAAGCATCAGTTTTCTAAACCTCAGAAATATTTTATAAAAACTCCATTTGTTTTTCATCTAGAGCAACTATATAATTATCACTAGCACAGGATCATCTCATTTTTTAGCAAACTTTAAATGAAATCTAGTTGCATTGATATTTTTATGCCATGAATTTCTTTTTTATTTGTTATCCAGGTGTTTACTGATTTGCCAAATATTACAATTACCTTGAATATAGCAACATAATAATTTATATTTGTGTTGACCTTACATTTTTTAATGTGCACAATCACTTGTATGGGCAAATAAGCATTATTACTCCCAATTTCTTTATAATTAATAAGCTTCATTTCTTCAAGCAGTTTTAGCTTCACAGCAAATTTGAGCAGAAAGAACAGAGCAGAGAGTTTCCCTTTACCCCCTGTTCTCACACATGCACAGCCTCCCCATTATAAAAATTCCTTAGCAAAATGGTACATTTATTACAATAAATGAACCTACATAGACACATCATTATCACCCAAAGTCTGCAGTTTTCACTAGGGTTCATTCATTCTTTGTGTTGTATACTCTATGGGTTTTGACAAATGTATAATGACATATATCCATCATTACAGTATCAAACAGTATTTTCACTGCTCTAAAAATCCTCTATGCACAGAGGATTTTTAGGACAGTGAAACTTCTGTACAATACTACATACAGTGGAGGATACATATCATTATCCCTTTGTCCAAACTCATAGAATGTACAACACCAAGAGTGAACCCTAGTCTACTGTAGTCTCTGGGTGATTATGATGTGTCATTGTAGGTTCATCAGTGGTAACAAATGTACCACTCTGCTGGGGATGTTGATAATGCAGGAGGCTGTGCATTTGTGGGGGCAGGGAGTATATGGGAAGTCTCTGTACCTTCCTGTTAATTTTTCTGTGATCCTAAAACGACTTTGAAAAATAGTTTTTTAAAAAATCCTCTATGCTTTGCCTCTTCACCCCCACCCCACAACCCTTGGCAAATACTGAAATTTCTACTGTCTCCATAGCTTTGCCTTTTTCTAGAATGTTATATATTTGGAAACATACGGTATATAGCTTTTTCAGATTGACTTCTTTCACTTAGTAATATGCATTTATGTTTCCTCTGTGTCTTTTCATGGCTTCATATTTCATTCATTTTTGGTGCTAAATAATATTCCATTGTCTGGATATACCACAGTTTATCCATTCACCTACTAAAAAACATTGTGTTTGCTTCCAAGTTTTGGCACCCATGTGCAGGTTTTTGTGTGGACATATGTTTTCAACTCCTTTAGGTTGTTTGATTGCTAGATAATGGGGAAAGAGTACGTTTAGTTTTGTAAGAAACAGCCAAATTGTCTTCCAAAGCGACTGTACCATTATGCATTCCCACCATCAATGAATGAGAGTGCCTATCTTTATATTTAAAGAGGGTTTCTTGTAGACAGCATATGGCTGGGTCTTGTTTTTTGATCCAGTCTGTCAGTTTCTACCTTTTAACTGGTAAATTTAGCCCATTGATGTTCAAAGTTATTATTGACATAGTGGATTAATATCTAACATATTTATGTCTGTTTTCTATTTGCTGCCTTTGTTCTTTGTTCCTTTTTACTCTTTTTCTGTCTTTTGTGGTTTTAATTGAGCATTTTATATGATTCCATATTTTCTCCTTTCTTAGCATATCAGTTGTATTTCTTTTTTTACTTTTGTTAGTGATTGCCATAGATTTGCAATATATACCTACAGTCAATCCAAGTCTGCTTTCAAATAACAGTATATCAATTCACAGGTATTGCAAATACCTTATAATAGCAAAATATTTGTAATTCTTCCCTCCCATCCCTTGTATAATTGCTGTCATTTATTTCACTTATACATAAAAGGACATAATCTAAGATTTGTTGCTATTATTATTTTGAACAAACTGAAATCTGTTAAATCAATTAAGAATAAGAAATATGTTAAATCAAGTAAGAATAAGAAACATTTCATCTTCACTTATTAATTCTGTAATGTTCTTCCTTTTTTATGTAAATCCAAGTTTCTGACCTATATCATTTCCTTCTCTCTGAAGAATTTTTTAAAAATGTTTCTTGCAAGACAGGTCTACTGGAAACAAATTCCCTTAATTTTTATGTGTCTGAGAAAGTCTTTATTTCTCCTTCACTTTTAATGGACAGTTTTGCAGGGTACCAAGTCCTAGGTTGGTAGGGTTCTTTTCTCTCAATACTTGAAATATTTCACTTCATTCTCCTCTTGCTTGTATTATTATTACTTTTTTTTTAGGAGAAGTAAGATGTAATTATTATCCATGCTCTTCTATAGGTAAGGTGGGTTTTTCCTCTGGCTTCTTTCATGATTTTCCTTTATCTTTAATTTTTTTTTAAGTTTATTTATTTATTTATTTATTTTTGGCTGTGTTGGGTCTTCATTGCTGAGCATGGGCTTTCTTTAGTTGCCGCAAGCAGGGGCTACTCTTCATTGTGGTGTGCGGGCTTCTCATTGTGGTGGCTTCTCTTGTTGTGGAGCACGGGCTCCAGGTGCGTGGGCTTCAGGAGTCGTGGTGATATGCCTATGTGTGGGGTTTTTTCTTGGTGTTATCTGCTTGGTGTTCTCTGAGATTCCTGGATGTACATTTTGGTGCCTGGCATTAATTTGGGGGAAATTCTCAGTTATTATAGCTTCAAAGACTACTTCCATTCCTTTCTCTCTTTAGCTTCTCCTTCTGGTATTCCCACTGCACATATGTTACAAATTTTGTGGTTATACCACAGTTCTTGGGCATGCTGTTCTATTGGGGATTTTGTGAGTATGTCTTTTTTCTCCTTGCTTTTCACTTTTGGAATTTTCTATTGTAATATTCTTGAGTGCAGAGATTCTTTCCTAGGCTGTTTCCTGTTTACTGATGAGCTTATTAAAGGCATTCTTCATTTCTACTACAGTGTTTTTGATCTCTAGAGTTTCTGTTTGATTCTTTAGTAGAATTTCCATCTCTTTGCTTACATTATTCATCTGTTCTTGTACATTAGAGTTCTTAGCATACTAATCATACTTGTTAAAAACTCCTGGTCTGATAACTCTGGCATTCTTGCTGACTCTGGTTCTAATGCTTGTTCAGTCTCCCAAAACTGTTTTTTGCCTTCTAGTATGCCTTATAATTTTGTGTTGAAAGGGAGACATGATGTACTGGGTAAAAAGAATGACAGTAAATAGGCCTTCAGTAATGTAGTGGTAAGGTGTGGGGGAGGGGAAGCATTCTGTAGTCCTCTGATTAAGTCTCAGTCTCCTGGTGAGCCTATGCTCCTGGATTTTAAACTTCACCAGTGATTCTCAGGTTTTCTCCCCGTTAGTCAGCACAGAATGGCTAGAGGAGGCTGGAGTTGTGTGTTTCCCTTCCCCTATGTAGAAAGCTAGAGGGAAATAGAGTTGAGTATTTCCCTCCCAGGTAAGTTAGGCTATTATAAATCACCAGAAACTTAGGCTCTGGTAAAACAATTTCTCCTGAAGGCAGGCCTTGTTAAGAACAGAATGTTCCTTTTTATGGCTGAGTAATATTCCATTGTATATATGTGCCACACCTTCTTTATCCATTCATCTGTTGATGGACACTTAGGTTGCTTCCATGCCCTGGCTATTGTAAGTAGAGCTGCAATGAACATTTTGGTACATGACTCTCTTTGAATTATGGTTTTCTCAGGGTAGTGAGGTGGATGGACCTAGAGTCTGTCATACAAAGTGAAGTAAGTCAGAAAGAGAAAAACAAATACCATATGCTAGCATATATATGGAATCTAAAAAAAAAAAAAGGTCATGAAGAACCTAGGGGCAAGATGGGAATAAAGACACAGACCTACTAGAGAATGGACTTGAGGACATGGGGAGGGGGAAGGGTAAGTTGGGACAAAGTGAGAGAGTGGCATGGACATATATACACTACCAAATGTAAAATAGATAGCTAGTGGGAAGCAGCCGCATAGCACAGGGAGATCAGCTCGGTGTTTTGTGACTGCCTGGAGGGGTGGGATAGGCAGGGTGGGAGGGAGACGCAAGAGGGAAGAGATATGGGAACATATGTATATGTATAACTGATTCACTTTGTTATAAAGCAGAAAGTAACACACCATTGTAAAGCAATTATACTCCAATAAACATGTTTAAAAAAAAAAAGAACAATGTTCTTGTACCTTTCAAATTGGATTTTTTCCCCTTTCTTCTTGCCGGAAGCTTGAGGGGATTTTTCTCTGATATTCACCTCATGGACCTGGTTGAGCTCCTGTGCTCTTCTCCAACAACGACGGGAGTCTCCCTTGAGTTTAACACTCAGAGCTGTCCATGCTGAGCTTCCAGTAATTCATCAATTACAGTTCAGGTTTCCTTACCCTGGCACTGGTTCCCACAGTGCTTGTGGGTTTCTGCTTTGGTAAGTTGGGATTCTCTGTGTCCCCTTGTCTGATGCTCCAATTTTGCGTGACATCACATTTCTGATGATTCAAGGAGTTGTTGATTTTTCCATTTCTTCAGCTTTTTACTTGTTATTAGGATGGGGTAGTGACTTCTAAGCTCCTTACATGCTGAACTGGAAACCAGAGGTCACTATTCCCATTTTAAGATGAGAAAAATAAGAACTGTAAGAGGTAAGTCACTTCCCAAAGATTGTACAGGTATTAGAGATAGAATTGAGACCTAGACCTACTAACCCCAAGTCTGAGTTATCAACCTGTTTTACAATTGTGTAAAAGGAGGTTTGGATTCTTACTTATCTATTCTGAAAGGAAGTGACTAAATTGGATTACTGATTCAATTTCTTATATTCAGGAAAGAATGTCATTAAAAGGCCATTCTATTTCTCAGAATTCATCTTATTTAAATTATAAAAACTTATATACACAAATAGGTTTATTACAGTGTGATTTATAATGGGAAAAATGTAAATAGCTGGAATGATTATGGTAAGTATGTACGTACTTGCAATAGGATATTAAGAAAAGCAGGTAACAGCAGAGTAAAATGTTTATGATACTGTATTAAGTGAAGAAAGCTGACTATAAAATTGCCCATGTAAAATAGACGGTGAAGGAAAATAGAAAAAAGTGCTAGCTGTGAGTATTGAGCTTTTTAAAAAATTGTATTCATTGTAATAAATATGTAAAAAGTAACTTTTAAAAAAATATGCGTCGATGATACTTTTGTATGTCGGAAACACTGTACTAGTCTTTGGATAAAAGGACAACTTATTTCTCACAAGTTTAGTTTAAAATTTAGAGTCATAAATATCAGCTTTTGACAGAAATATATCATTTTTTTACATGGAGGAGTATGCTAGTATAATGGATCCTAGGTTGTTCCCCTTGCTGTTACATGTATTTAAACGAATGGCTCTCCAGGGGCTTACTAAAATGGCATTGCATGTTAGTTTAAACTAGGTATTTATGGTACAACAATGTAGAGAATAAAAGGAATGCAACACTGGGCAATTTATATAGAAAAGGATTTTAGTAATGTGGTTGGGTGCAAGGCACCATCAACACAGGCTTGTATTCACGCTCATTCATTCAGCTCACAGTAAAAAATGTGTGTGCCTAAATCCAAGAGAGTAGATAAGTCTGACTTGAAATGTGTTTCTCTCTTTGGTATAATGCTTTTTTTTTTCTTTTTTTTTTTTTTTTAGTTCTTTTTCAGTAATTCCTTGCAGCTCCAGCTTACACACAATGAATTGTTGGTTCCTTTATTGAAGGGGAGGGAGAGGGGGGGAACACCACTTTTTAAAGCCAATACCAAAGAAAATAACTCCTTTTGTGTAAAGAGGGATCAATAGTAGTCTCTGTGTTCTTTCTGTTTCTTGTTTGTATTTTCTGTTGATGTGTACAAAACCTAGACATTTGGCTTTAAGTGTTCATTAAAACGTTTTTTTACAGAAAGAATAGAAAAGAAAGAGTAATTTTAACCACCATTGCACTACTTTTAAAAATTCCATTCTGTTCTTAATTCACATACCCTGACAAAAGAAAGAATCTTGAAGTATGTCTACATGCCAAAACACTTCCTAACTTAAGTTTCATTATTTTTTTCTAGGGTAATGAATGCAATTATGAAAGAGGTCCAACTGGAATTATTTTAAAATCACAAATTTTCAACCATGATAATTATTTGCCTCTAGCCATCTCTGCCTTTAATTATTATGCACAGATGATTGTCTCACTTTGAACAAGCGGCTGAGTAGAATGCAAGGAGGAGCATTTTCCTTCCATGTGATGGTCCTTTTCCATTCTAGGGCCCTGATTGCCTTTATACCAAACCAGGAATGGAGATGCCCAAATCCATTGGGATGTCCAGTTTTTTCAGGAATTACATGTATCAAAAGGCCATTTTCTTTTTTTTTTTTTAACATCTTTATTGGGGTATAATTGCTTTACAATGGTGTGTTACTTTCTGCTTTATAGCAAAGTGAATCAGTTATACATATACATATGTTCCCATATCTCTTCCCTCTTGCGTCTCCCTCCCTCCCACCCTCCCTATCCCACCCCTCCAGGCAGTCACAAAGCACCGAGCTGATATCCCTGTGCTATGCGGCTGCTTCCCACTACCTATCTACCTTACGTTTGGTAGTGTATACATGTCCATGCCTCTCGCTTTGTCACAGCTCACCCTTCCCCCTCCCCATATCTTCAAGTCCGTTCTCCAGTAGGTCTGTGTCTTTATTCCCGTCTTACCCCTAGGTTCTTCATGACATTTTTTTTCTTAAATTCCATATATATGTGTTAGCATATGGTATTTGTCTTTCTCTTTCTGACTTACTTCACTCTGTATGACAGACTCTAGGTCCATCCACCTCATTACAAATAGCTCAATTTCGTTTCTTTTTATGGCTGAGTAATATTCCATTGTATATATGTGTCACATCTTCTTTATCCATTCATCCTATGATGGGCACTTAGGTTGTTTCCATCTCTGGGCTATTGTAAATGGAGCTGCAGTGAACATTTTGGTACATGACTCTTTTTGAATTATGGTTTTCTCAGGATATATGCCCAGTAGTGGGATTACTGGGTCGTATGGTAGTTCTATTTGTAGTTTTTTAAGGAACCTCCATACTGTTCTCCACAGTGGCTGAACCAATTCACATTCCCACCAGCAGTGCAAGAGTGTTCCCTTTTCTCCACACCCTCTCCAGCATTTATTGTTTCTAGATTTTTTGATGATGGCCATTCTGACTGGCGTGAGGTGATATCTCATTGTAGTTTTGATTTGCATTTCTCTAATGATTAATGATGTTGAGCATTCTTTCATGTGCTTGTTGGCAGTCTGTATATCTTCTTTGGAGAAAAGGCCATTTTCTTTTAGAAATTTATAAGCTGAATAGAAATTTATAAACTCAAAATAATGTTTGACCAAATGCCTAGGCACCCCATGGCCCAGCCAAATTGACACAGAAAATTAACCATCACAGTGGTTAGGTCAAGAAGGTTGTCTTGAGGAAGAGAAACCTGAACACTGAAGGACAGTATGTTATAAATAGAATATTAAATTACTACTTTCTCATAAGTAAATAATACCACTAAATATGTAATATATGTGTGTCTTCAGAAATGCAATGTTTTCTCCCATTTTTAGGGGAAATAATTGGTTCTTCATTAAGTTAGGTTAAACTCCTAGAGAAGCCAGTATTAGAATTGAATTTATAAAATGAAAGTATCACATGGAATATTTCTATTATATCAATAGAATATATACTGATTATATTTTCAGGACTGTACAGTTTACAAAATGTTCTCACCTACATTATCTTATTTTAGGCTACCCATTTATGATGAGATGTTTAATCTCATCATAAATGAGTAGCCTAAAATTAAAGACATTTACATTTTAAAAATCTTTTATTAGAGGTAAATTTTTCAACTGAACACAAAAATAGTGAGAATACAGAGCTCTTGATTTGGTATGTGTGGATGGTGTTTGGGTGCTCTTTCTAATTTATGTATATAGAGAGATCCTAATTGGCATAGCCTTTAGAAAGTCAAAGTTTTATTTGAGAGATTATAGCTAAAAAGACAAAAATTTTCAGGCAATATTTTTTAAAAAAGCATTTAGAAAACATTAAAATGTTTATTGGTTTCAATATTTGATATAGAGAAATAAATCTATGTGCACAAAATTACCCAGTTTGGGGAGTTCCCTGGCAGTCCAATGGTTAGAACTCTGGGCTTTCACTGCCGAGGGCCTGGGTTCAATCCCTGGTCAGGGAAGTAAGATTTCACAAGCCACATGGCACAGCTAGAAAAAAAAAAAATTACCCAGTTTTTTGTACAGTACATTGCTACCCCATCCCCTCATGTCTTATGCCTTTAGCTTTCTTCACTACAGAGTTTTTGGTGCTAAAAAGTGCATTGTTCTTCAGGAACCACAATAAACCCTACTGTAATTGAAAAGAAGACAGTAATAGCTATTATCCGTACTGACCCATGAGTTATTGCTTTCCTCATTTTCCCCTTTATTCATTTGTGTTAGGAATAATCTGTACAGATGTTTTAAAAATGTATTGAGTCTGTTTTATGAGACCAGAATATGGTCTATCCTACTAAAAGTATCATTGCACTTGAAAAGAATGTGTATTTTGCAGTTGTTTGACGTAGTGATCGATTAAATATCAGTTAAATCAAGGTAGTTGATAGCACTGTTCAGTTCTTCTTTATCTATATTGATTTTTTTTTCTAGTTCTGGCAAATGCTGAGAGATATTAAAAGCCCCAATAGTGATTGTGTAATTGTTTATTAATTATGTAAATTTTGCTTCATGTAATTTGAAGCTCTGTTTACAATTACTGTGTCTTCCTGATGAATTGACCATTTCATCTTCATGAAGGATTTCTCTTTATCTCTGGTAATATTTTTGTTTTGGAATCTATTTTGTCTGACATTAATATAGCCCTCTAGCCATCTTATTCTTAATGTTTACATGGTGTATCTTTCTCATCCCTTTACTTTCAAAATGTCTGTGGTTTCATATTTAACATGTGTCTCATGGAGTCAGTATATATTTGGGTTTTGTTTTATGTTCATTCAAAAGTCTTTGTCTTTTAATTGGAGTGTTTTGGTCTTTCATGATTAATGTAATTATTGAAATGTTTAATGTAGTAGGCAGAAAAATAGTCCTCAAGGATATTCACTCCCCAACCCCTTAGAACCTGTGAATATGATACCTTGCATAGCAAAAGACTTTGAAGATGTGGTTATGATTAAGGACACGGAAATCAAGAGATTATCCTTGATTATTTGGGTGGGCCCATTATAACCTCATAAATCCTTTAAAGCAGAGAATCTTTCTCAAATGTGGTCAGGGAAAGATGTAACCACAGTGGAAGAAGGTTCAGAGAGATGTGACATGAGAAGGACTTAACCTGCTGTTGTTAGGTTTGAAGATGAAGGAAAGGAACCAAGAGCTGGTAGCTTCTAGTTCTGGGAACAGCCCTCTGTTTACAGCTAGGAGGAAAACAAGGACATGAATCTTACAACCTGAAGGAGCTGATTTCTACCACAAACCCAAATGATCAGAACAGATTCCCTTCTAGAGACTTCAGAAAGGAATGCAGCCTGTTGATGACTTGATTTTAGTTCACTGAACTCCATGCCCTATTTCTTTGTTTTTAATTGAAGTATATTTGATTAACAATGTTGTTTTAGTTTCAAGTGTACAGCAAAGTGATTCATTTATACATACATATATATATATATATATATACAATTTTTCAGATTCTTTTCCATTATAGGTTATAACAGGATATTGAATATAGTTCCCTGTGCTATACAATAGGTCATGTTTATCTACTTTATATATAGTAGTGTGTACATGTTAATGCCAAACTCCTAATTTATCCCGCCCCCCTCCCTTTCTTCTTTGGTAACAGTAAGTTTGTTTTCTATGTCTATGAGTCTGTTTCTGTTTTGTAAATAAGTTCATTTGTATCATTTTTTTAAGATTCCACATATAAGTGATATCATATATGATATTTGTCTTTCTCTAACTTACTTTATTTGGTATGATAATATCTAGATCCATCCATGTTATTGCAGTAATGCAGCCGTTATTTCATTTTTTATGGCTGAGTAATATTGCATTGTATGTACACATGTATATCTATATCTATATACCACATCCTCTTTATCTGTTCAGCTGTCAGTGGACAATTAGATTGCTTCCATGTCTTGCCTGTTGTAAGTAATGCTGCTATGAACATAAGGGTGCATGTATCCTTTTGAATTAGAGTTTTTGTTTTTTCCAGACATAATGCCCAAGAGTGCAGTGGCTGGATCATATGGTAACTCTATTTTTATTTTTTTAAGGAACCTCCATACTGTTTTCTATGTACTGGTTTACATTTTCACCAACAGTGTAGGAGGGTTCCCTTTACTCCACACCCTCTCCAGCACTTATTATTTGTAGACTTTTTGATGATGGCCATTCTGACTGGTGTGAGGTGATACCTCACTGTAGAGAGATTTGCATTTCTCTAATAATTATCAATGTGGATCATCTTTTCATGTACCTATTGGCTATGTGTATGTTTCTTTGGAGAAATGTCTATTTAGGTCTTCTGCCCATTTTTTGATTGGGTTGTTTGCTTTTTTGATATTGAGCTGTTTGCATATATTGGAAACCTTGTCGGTCATATCTTTTGCAAATATTTCCTCCCATTCTGTAGGTTGTCTTTTCATTTTGTGATGGTTTCCTTTGCTCTGCAAAACCTTTTAAGTTTAATTAGGTCCCATTTGTTTATTTTTGCTTTTATTTCCATTACTCTAGGAGACAGGTCCAAAAAAATATTGCTGTGATTTATGGCAAAGAATGTTCTGCCCCTAGGAGTTTTATAGTATCTGGTCATACATTTAGTTCTTTAAGCCATTTGGGGTTTATTTTTGTATATGGTGTTAGAGAATGTTCTAATTTCATTCTTTCACATGTAGCTGTCCAGTTTTCTCAGCACCACTTATTGAAGAGACTGTATTTTCTCCATTGTATATTCTTGCCTCCTTTGTTGAAGATTAATTGACCATGGGGGTATGGGTTTATTTCTGGGTTCTTTATTCCATTGATCCATATATCTGTTTTTGTGCCAGTACCACACTGTTTTGATTACTGTAGCTTTATAGTATTGTCTCAAGTCTGGGAGGGTTATGCCTCCAGCTTTGTTTTTTTTCCTCAGGATTGCTTTGGCAATTCTGGGTCTTTTATGGTTCCATATAAATTTTAGGATTATTTGTTCTAGTTCTGTGAAAAATGTTATGTTGATAGGGATCATGTAAAATTCATAGACTGCTTTGGGTAGTATGGGCATTTTAACTGTATTAATTATTCCAATCCAAGAGCATGGGATATCTTTCCATTTCTTTGAATCATCTTCAGTTTCCTTTATCAGTGTCTTACAGTTCTCAACATGTAAGTCTTTCAGCTCCTTGATCAGGTTTATCCCTAGTTATTTTAATTTATTTTGATGCAAGTTTAAAGGGATTTTTTTTACTTTCTCTTTCTGACATTTCATTGCTAGTGTAAAGAAATGCAACAGATTTCTGTATGTTAATCTTGTATCCTGCTACCTAGCTGAATTTGTATATCATTTCTAATAGTTATTGTGTGGAGTCTTCGGGGTTTTCTATATAGAGTTCCATGTTATCTGCATATAATGATAGTTTTACCTCTTCCCTTCCAATTTGGATACCTTTAATTTCTTTTTATTGTCTGATTGCTGTGGCTAGGACTTCCAATACTATATTGAAGAGAAGTGGTGAAAGTTGACATCTTTGTCTTGTTCCAGATTTTAGCAGGAAGGCTTTCAGCTTTTCATTACTGAGTATAATGTTAGTCTTGGGTTTGTCATAAACAGCTTTTATTATGTTGAGGTATGTTCCCTCTATACCCACTTAGAAGTTTTTATCATGAATGGATGTTGAATTTTATCAAGTGCTTTTTCTGCATCTATTGAGATGATCATGTGGTTTTTGTCTTTTCTTTTGTTGATGTGCTGTATCACATTCATTGATTCCCATATGTTGAACCATCCTTGTGATCCTGGGATGAATCCAACTTGATCATGATGTATGATCCTTTTTTTGTGTTATTGGGCTCAGTTTGCTAATATTTTATTAAGGATTTTTGCATCTATATTCATCAAAGATATTGGCCTATCATTTTCTTTTTTGGTAGTGTGTTTTGTTCTGGTATCAGGGTGATGGTGGCTTCATAGAATGACTTTGGGTATGTTCCCTACTCTTCAGTCTTTTGGAAGAGTTTGAGAAGGTTTGATATAAGTTCTTCTATGTATGTTTGGTAGAATTCCCCGGTGAAGCCTTCTGGTCCTAGACTTTTGTTTGCAGGGAATTTTTTTATTACAGATTCGATTTCACTTCTAGTGATTAGTCTGTTCAAGTTATCTGTTTCTTCTTGGTTCAGTTTTGGTGGGCTGTGTGTTTGTAGAAACTTTTCCATTTCTTCCAGTTGTCCAATTTGTTGGCATATAGTTGTTCATAGTATTCCCTTATTATTTTTTTGTACATCTATGGTATTGGCTGTTATTTATCCTCTTTCATTTCTTATTTTGTTTATTTGGATCCTCTCTTCTTTTTGGTGAACCTGGCCAGAGGTTTGTCAATTTTGTTTACCCTTTCAAAGAACCAGCTCTTGGTTTTATTGATTTCTTTTCAATTTTTTAAATCTCTATTTTATTTATTTCCTCTCTGATCTTTATTATTTCCTTCCTTCTGCTGCCTTTAGGTTTTGTTTCTTTTTCTTTCCCTAATTGTTTTAGGTGGTTGGTTAGGTTGTTAATTTGAGTTTTTTCTTGCTTTCTGAGGAAGGCCCATATCACTATGAACTTCCCTCTTAGGACTGCTTTTGCTGCATCCCATAGATATGTATGGTTGTGTTTTCATTGTCATTTGTCTTGAGCTATTTTTAAATTTCCTATTTGATTTCACTGTTGATCCATTGGTTTTTTAGTAGCATATCATTTAGTCTCCATGTAATTGTTTTTTTCTCTTTTTTTCCCCCCCCTGTGGTTGATTTCTAGTTTCATGCCATTGTGGTCAGAAAAGATGCTTGAAATAATTCCTATCCTCTTAAATTTGTTGAGGCTTGTTTTGTGTTCTTGTATGGTGTCTATCCTAGAGAACATTCCATGTGTGGTTGAAAAGCATGTGTATTCTGGTTTTCTGGATGTAGTGTTCTATAGATATCAATTAAGTCTAACTGTTCTATTGTGTCATTTAGGGTCTCTGTTGCCTTATTTATTTTCTTTCTGGAAGACCTGCCCATTGATGTCATTGGGGTGTTAAGGTCTCCTACTATTATTGTATTCCTATCACTTTCTCTCTTTATGTCTGTTAGTATTTGTTTTATTTATTTAGGTCCTCCTCTATTGGGCGCATATATATTAACAAGTGTAATATCCACTCCTTGTATTGATCCTTTCATCATTACATAGTGTCTTTAACTTTCTTTAAGGCCTTTGATTTGAAGTCTATTTTGTCTGATATGAGTATTGCTACTCTTGCTTTCTTATTATTTCCATTTGTATTAAATATATTTTTCCGTCCCCTCACTTACAATCTATATGTGTCCTTCACCCTAAAGTGGGTTTCTTGTAGACAGCTTATTGTAGATTCTTGTTTTATTATGCAGTCTTCCACTCTGTATCTTTTGATCAGAGCATTTAATCCATTGACATTTAAAGTAATTATTGATAAGTATGTATTGCCATTTTAAACCTTGTTTTCCAGTTGATTTTGTATTTCTTCTTTATTCCTTTCTTCTTTTTGTTTTTTCTCTTGTGGTTTCTTTTGTAGTATGCTTAACTACCTTTCTTTTGGGTTTTTATGACTCCATTGTATGTTTTTGATTTGTGGTTACCCTGTTTTTCAAGTATGTTAACCCACCACTGTATCAACTTGCTTTAGACTGGTAGGCATATGAGCTCAAATACATTCTAAAAGATCTACATTTTCTTACTCCCCTCCCCCACACCTTGTGATTACTATATCCTATTTTACATCTTCATGTTTATCCTTTTACTATTCATTGTAGTTATAATCACTTTCACAGAATTTTTTAATTGTTTTTTAACCTGTGTAGTGGTCTGTTTAAGTGAGCTTCAATCCTTTTATATATTTACCTTTCCTATTTTGATTTTCCCTTTCCTATAGATTCTTGCTGCTTCTGTATTTAGAGAAGACATTTCAATATTTCCTTTAAGATAGGTTTGGTATTGCTGTATTCTGTTAGTTTTTGCTTGTCTGAGAAATTCTTTCTCTCTCCTTGTATTCTAAATGATAATCTTGCTGTGTATAGTATCCAAGATTGTAGATCCCTTTAAGGACTTTGAATATATCTTGCCACTCCTGTCGTGCCTGAAAACTTTCTGTAGAGAAATCAGGTGATAGCCTTATTGGGGGTTCCCTTGTAACTAACTCTTTGATTTTCTCTTGCTGCCTTTAGAGTCCTCTCTTTGTCTTTATGTTTTGCCATTTTAATTATGATATATCTTGGTGTAGATCTGTTTGAGTTCATCTTGTTTGGGACACTCTGTGCTTCCTGTATCTGGCTATTTCCTTCTTTAGGTTTGGGAAATTTTCAGCCATAATTTCTTCAAATACATTTTTGATCCCCTTTTCCTTTTCTTCTCCTTCTGGGATTCCTATCATGCATAGATCCAATAGATCTCATATGTTGCTTTCTTTTTTGGTTTTTCATTTGTCTTTCTGTTTGCTGTTCTGATTGGGTGATTTTTGTTATTTTATTTTCCAGATCACTTATTTGTTTTTTTGCATTATTTATTTTGCTGTTCATTGCCTTTAGCTCAGTTTTCATCTTGACAGTTGAGTTGTCTAATTTTGATTGTGGGCAAATTATAGTTTGTGCCCACTCCTCTTCATAGTTTCTAGTTACAACAATCCACATTTCTATTGATAGCTTTTCTTAATTCCTTCAGCATTTTTATTTCTTCCTATTTGAATCAGAGTCTTGTAGACTAGAGCAGTCTGTTTCATTCTTCTTTCAGAGGACTTCTCTTGTTTTTGTTTTTGTTTTTTTGCAGTACACGGGCCTCTCACTGTTGTGGCCTCTCCGGACGTGCAGGCTCAGCGGCCATGGCTCATGGGCCCAGCCGCTCCACGGCATGTGGGATCTTCCCAGACCGGGGCATGAACCCGTGTCCCCTGCATCGGCAGGCAGAGTCTCAACCACTGCGCCACCAGGGAAGCCCCTGTTCTTTTAATTGGGAGTAATTCCTTTGTTTTTTCATTTTTGTTATATTTCTCTGACTCTGTGAATTTAGGAGAAACAGTTATCTACTGTGGTCTTGAAGTGTTGTTTTTATGTGGGAGTGCCTCTGTGTAGCCTGCTTGAGTCCAATATTTTTGGTGAGAGGGCTGTTTTTGGTATGGATGCTTGCCATGTCTTTCCTCAGGGTGTGCTGGCCCCTGTCCTTTTAACAGGGGGTGTGTTTATTGTCGTGGTAAAGAGAGCCCATACTGGATGCTGGGTAGGGCCTCCTCTTTGCTCTGTGGGTTTCACAGCCCTGTCAGGTAGGATCTGCTCCCAGTTGTTGTAATAGAAGTCCTCAGATCTGATTCTAAGTTGTGCTGTGAAGTAGGTGGGACTGGAGCACTCCCCCTGAGAAAGGAGCCACAGTGTGTTCCTCCCTAAAGATGCCCACCCACCCATATGATACCGTGATGCCACCTGCCACCCAGTGTATGTGCCCACAAAGATCACTGTTGATGGCACTGCCTTTGGCAGCTGCCTCCTCTTGGGGGCTCCAGTAATCAGCTTGGAAGTCCCTTAAGCATGCATGCATGCTCACAAAACTTCCAGCATGCAAATCCACTGGATCTGAGTCCCCTGAGCCCACAGACCATCAGCCCAGATGGTGCTCAGAGGCAGGTGCAGTACTGGTCCCAAATTCGACTGGAGCAAGAATACATTGGAGCTGCTTCTCCATGCGTGCAGTGGGATTGCTGGTAATCAGCTCAGATTTCAGCCCTGCCTCCACATGTGCATGCCCACAAAATTTGCAGAGCCCATGGTGGCCCAGAGCCATGCCCCATTGTGAACACATTGACAATGAGGTGAGTTGGTGGACCCACATCCCTCCCTTCCCCTTGTGTTGACAATGGGGCTCCTATGGCAGACTGACGCTCTGTCCTACATGTGCCCTCAGCTGCTGCCTGGCCACACTCCAGGCCCTTTGGGCTGTCTCCATGCAGCCAAACCAAGTCTCTCCACTGAAGCCCGAGTTTCACCACCCAGTCACTGCACACACCAGCAGCCATGCTCTTTGGGGTGGAAAGTGTGGCAACATGTCCAAGATTGCCAGTGTTGGTCTCTTTCTACCCTGCAGTGCTGCAGGCCAGCTCCCACACTCTCCTCTCCAGCATCTAAAACTCCCTACCTGTCCCAGAAGACCTACCACTCAGTGAAAAATGTTCCCAGGGTGAGGAAAGCTTTCCTCTTTCACAGCTCCCTCCCAGAGGAGCTGTTCCTATTCCTCTTCTTCTCCTTTTTCCCTTTGTCCTGTCTGGTTACAGGGGGATCTTTCTTGTAGCTTTGGTTGTATGTGATTTTCTGCAAACTTTCAGTAGGTATTCTCTGGGAATTGTTCCACATGTAGATGTATTTTTTATGTATTCGTGGGAGGAGGTGAGCTTCTCACCTGCCAAGTCCTTCTCCTCTGCCATCTTGGACCGGTCCCCCATGCCATATTTGTGTTGTTTTAAGCCACAAATATTGCAGTAATTTGTTATTACTGCAATAGAAAATTAATGCAGATTTTCGTAGCTGAAAGCAGGATGCTTTTGTAATAAATACTAAAATGTGAAAATAGATTGGCTTTGGAACTGAGCATTGAGCAGAGGCTGGAGAAGTTGGAGGAGCATGATAGAAAAGGTCGAAATTCAGTGTGTTTGCTTAAGTGAAAGCAACAGAAGATAGCATTTCACAATCTTGTGTTCTTTGTCAGTGCTTATTAGTCTCGTAGAATTTGCTTCAAAAAACTCAGCACAGATGTTTTCAGTATGTATCATTTTGAAAATGTATGTATCATACTGAAAATGTATGAAGAAAAAGGGGACCGTCTCTTTTTGTTTTAAAATTCTGATAAATTGGGATTTGTAAACTAACATAGCTTTGAGAATAAAAACGATTTTTGTTTGTATTTAGCTGAGATTCATGTTTGATAGATAAAATACATTAAAAACTATGCTATAAAGAAAAGAGAGAAAGCCTAGACTATCTTTAAAATACTGTAAGGAGAAATATGGATTTTAAAGATGCTGTCAGTGAAGGCTCAGAAGGAAATAAGGAACATATTATTTGAAACTGAAGAAAAAATCTTTATTATATTGTGACAGAAAACTTAGTATAACTGTGTCCTAGAGTTATGTGGAAAACAGAAGTTGTAAAAAATGAAATTGGAATTTAGCTGTGACTTCCAAGCTAAATGTTGAATGTATGGTTTGGTCTTTTCTTTCTGCCTAGAGTAAAATGTAAAAAGAAACTGAGAGAAGAACGTTAAACAAGATGGAACTATAACTTGATGATATTGAAAGTTCTCAGCCTATCTAGATTTTAGAAAATGCCAAAATTAAGAGATTCATTGTCAGAAAAAGCCAAGGTTGTAACCTACAGCCATGTGCTAATATCTCAGAAAGATCAAAAGTTCAAATATTTAATTATATCAAAGGTTCAGTGAAGACATTAAGGATGTAACTCACAAATTTCATTAAAAAAGAGAGCAACTTAGAAGCTTAAGGGTCTTGCTCCCCACCATCTCAGCAAAAGCCAAAAACAAAGAAGAGATTGTGTAGGGAAATCTGTGCACAAGCCTCTTTTCTAGTAGATTGAATCCCTGTGACATACACAGGAGACCCATAAGGTTCCTGAGAATTTTATACCAGCAGAAACACTGCCAGGTTGAACTGAAAGGGAAAGTGCAAAATGCAAGAAGTCTGCCTGATCCTGAAATTCCATAGTCAGGAAACAGACTGATAAAACTACTCAGTTATAAACATGTGCTACTTTGCCTTGAAAGGGAAGGATGGCTCTGAGGATTAGAACCTCAAATCCAGAGGGCAGGAAGCCTAGTGACAAAGAGGATTATTCCCAGGTATAGACCAAGACCAAATGGAGTTTGCCTGGTTGAATTTCTGTATTTCTTGGGACAAGTGACTTTTTTTTCTTCCCACTTCCAATATGCTTTTGGACTGGAATTCTAGAGCTATTATCCTATGCTTGTACTATCATCATATTTTGGGAGCAGATAATTCTTCTTTAACTTCAAAGGTCCAAAGAAAAAGAGGAACTGTATACTAGGGTGAATTATACACAGAGCCTCACTGATATGTAATTTAGATGATTTAGGTGATAGGATTAGGTGGTTTCGAGATGATGAGATTTAGATGAGAATTTAGACTTAGTTGATGCTGTAATGGGCTCAGAGTTTGGGGGATCTTGGGATGAGGTGAGTGTATTTTGCCTACCAAGTGAACATGAATATTTGGAGGCTAGAGGGCACTATGATAGGCAGAATAATGACCACCAAAGATGTCTATGTTCTAATCCCCAGAACCTGTGAATATGGCATTTTGCATGGTAAAGGGGACTTTGTAGATGTCATTAAGGTTAAGGACCTTGGAATCAGAAAATTATCCTGGATTATCTGGCTGGCTTAATCTAATCACATTTGTCCTAAAAAGTGAGAAACTTTCTCAGCTAGAGTGAGAAAGGGGATTGTAAAAGAAGGAAAAGAATAATTGTCTCTTTTGTTTTTTTCGCTTTATATTTTTTACTCCTAAAAATATTTGAATAATTTTTTTAAATTCCATGTTAATTTTCTTGTTTGTTTTTTAGTTATACTTCTTTCCTTTTTTTTTTTTTCGGTTGCTCCAGGTCTTAAAATATACATCCTTAACTTTTCTGAGTCCATGCTTAGTACTACAATGTACTATTTTATGTAAAATATGAAAATCTAACAACCGTGTAGGGCCATGTCCTCCCTGTCCCTTATTTTATAATTGTTATATGCAGTACATCTACACACATTATAAACTCTATAATGTTATGTTTTCAAACAGGTATATAGTTTATAAAGAAATAGAAGAAAATGACAAAAAGAAACATAAGAATAGACTTTTCCATTTACCCAGATATGTACCATTTCCAATGTTCATCATTCTTTTCTGAACTTCAAGTTTTCCATCCAAAGTCTTTTTGTTTTTCTTGAATAGCTTCCTCTTTCTTTACTAGTCCTTCTAGTACAGATCTACTGCTTCTAGTTTTTTTTTTTATCTGAAAATGCTTTTATTTCATCTTCATTTTTAAATGATAATTTGGATATAGAATTCTTCATTGACTGTTTTGTTTCTTTCAGCATTTTAAAGTTGTTGATCTGATCTCTTGTTCTGGTCTCCATGGTTTCTGATTCAGAAAATTTATTTCTTGCCCTTATGCAATTTTTGTCTTGCTACTTGTTGGATTTTCTCTTTATCTTTGGCTCTCAGCAGTTTGCTGTGTAAGTAATATATGTCTTAGCTGAGATTCTTTGTGTTTATCCTGTTTGGTTTTCCTCTAGCATCTTGTAGCTTCAAATTTTGGTTTTTTTAATCAAATTTGGAAATTTTTAATCATTATTTCCTCAAATATTCTTCTCCCTCATTCTTTTTTTCTCTCCTTCTGGAACCAAATTAATGTATTTGATCATCAAAGGTCAGCAAACTTTATCTGTAAGGAGCCAGACAATACATAATGTAGACTTTGCTGGCCATATATGATCTCTGTTACATATTTTTCTATTTCTTTTTAAAAATGTTTAATTGTGGTAAAATACACATAAAATTGACCATCTTAACCATTTTAACATGTACACTTCAGTGGTATTAAGTACATTACATTGCTGTGCAACCATCACCACCATTTAACTCCAGAAATCTCTTTATCTTGAAAAACTGGAACTCTGTACCCATTAAACAATAACCATCCACCCCACCCTCTCCCTAGCAACCACCATTCTACTCTTTGTCTCTATAAATTTCACTATTCTAGGCACATCATATAAATGAAATAATATAGTGTTTGTCTTTTCTTTTAGTATGATGTCCTCAGGCTTCATCCATGTTGTAGTATGTGTCAGAATTTCCTTCCTTTCTAAGACTGAATAATATTTCATTGTATGCATGTTTTGAATTTTGTTTATCCATTCATTCCTTGATGGATTCTTGGGTTGCTTCCACCTTTTGGCTATTGTGAATAATGCTGCTAGGAACATGAGTGTTCATGAGTGTTTTTTCTTTTTTAAAAAATAATACTTTAAAAATGTAAAAGCCATTCTTAGCTTGCAGGTTGATTTGGCCCATGGGCCATAGTTTGCTGACTTCTGAAACAGGTTTTTGAGACTCTATTCACTTTTTTTCAATCTTTTTTCTATTTTTTACCTTGGATGATTTCTATTTCTATTTTTTTCAAGTTCATTTACTTTTTCATGCAGCATGTTCATTTGGCTATTATGTCCATCCAGAGATTTTTTTTTAATTTAATAAAACATATTTTTATTTCTAAAATTTCCATTTCAGGTATTTTCATTCATTGTTAACATATTTAGCTTTTATTTTATTGATCATAGTTATAATAGCCAGAGACTGTTACTTCATTTTTATTAAGAAAACAACAAATAATAAAATGTAATCTCAGGTGAAAAATCAAAGAACACCCACTAGTAAAGGAAACAGAAAAAAGATGTTATCTGTGGCTCATTAAACTCTGAGCATCATTTTTCTTAAGCACATCGTCAAAAATGAAGGGTCCACTGAAATAGAATATGATATCTTCTTAATTTCACCTTGAAAGTTTCTCATCGATTTCCCTCTGGCCTCCACAAAATATATAGTCATGGATATTAACTATTTGCCTTTGCCCCAGGCTTCCAGAAAATAAAGTCTGAGAAAGGGATTAAAATGTTTATACTTTATCAGTAGGTGAAAGTCCAGGGCATTGAAGATGAAGAAATTGAGAGAGATGAGGCAAGGAAAGGTGGACCTGATGTAACGAGAAGTAGTGCTAAGAAGTACGCTCTATAAAGAGATGAGGTAGGTCATCAAGCAGGTGTTTTACTCAGTGTGTGAGGCTTCTCTGGAAAGTTTGCAAGGGGAAAACATACACTGCAGCAGTCTGGAAGGGAGAGATAAAGAGATACTTATGTGCCCTGCTCTCTTTCATCTCCCTTTCCCATTGGTCAGAGTTCATATCAGGAGATGCTGACCCCCACAGTTCCAAGCTGTGTTATCAAACAGAGTAACAATCCATCCAAGTCTGAAGGTGAAGGTGGTAGGGTATAGAGAGATCTAAATGTATACAGTCTGTGAAGTATGCAGGCCCTAGGGTTCAACTTGGACTCCAGCCAGATTGGGGAACTCAGCAAGGGCACCAGCAAAAGAGACAGAAGTGTGCATTAATATTAGAGTGAGAACAATTGAGATTGTAATTCAGGTAGTTAAATCTTCAAGAGTGGACGATGACTATAATAAGGAGGAATGACATTGCTTGATATCATAACCTTCAAAGATTCTGGGGATTTTTAGGAAAAATGGACAGAGGGGGGAGAAGATTCTGGAAAGGGCATGAAGAAGAAGAAAGAAAAAAAATAGGAGAAGAAACAAGCATGACGTGAAGGAGTCAAAGGGAAAGCAGGGTTGCCAGGGGTGAGACATATTATGTGTTAAGATAAATAAGGGAATGGAGACTTCAGAAGGGGCAGAACATAAAGGGTAAATTGATGATGACTGACTCAAGTTTTAGGGAACCAAATAGAAGGGTTTGTTGGGTCAGTAGGGTATAAGACTGTGTTAGAGTGGGAGATGTACAGAGCTTCCTGGGAAAGCATGTTTAGACACCACATAGGGAGGATCTGGGAGTGAGGGACTGGATGAGTCTTCCAGTCCCATGCAGAGCCTTCCTCAACCTTGTTCATAGCCTGGCCTGTGTGGGCAGGCAGACAAGTGCTAGCACTGAAAGAACAAGGGTCTCCAAGCTCCCACTCTTCCCAACACAGTGCTCTTCAGATAGCATTACTAAGGCATCAGAGGGACTTTGGAAGACCAGGGACTTTGGAAGGACAATGGGGTAGATGAGGATACACGAAATGCTCATGTTTCTCACCATCAACATTATCATTTGCGTGTGTCATAGTTGAAAACTATTTACCACTGGCTTAGTCCTACTATAAATGTCTTCAGGCTGATCATCTAAATTGTGTGGCAAAGAGGCAGGGAGGGATAAACTGGGAGACTCGGATTGACATATACACACTACTATATATAAAACAGATAACTAATGAGAACCTGCTGTATAGCACAAGGAACTCTGCTCAATTCTCTGTAATGCCTATATGGGAAAAGAATCTAAAAAAAAAAAAAAAAGAGTGGCTATATATGTATATGTATAACCGATTCACTTTGTTGTACAACTGAAACTAACACAACATTATAAATCAACTATACTCCAATAAAAATTTTAAAATAAAAGAAAGTACCAAACATGATTTTAAAAATAAATAAATAAATAGTGTGGCAAAGGACTCTGCTTAACTAGTCACCCTTGTATGAATGAGAGTTGGCAGTTATAGACTTTATCTTTGTTTGGGGGCAGGGAGTGGAACTAATACAGAAATCCCCAAATGGTATTATTCTAGGAGCAGAGTTTTTAAATAGAAAGAAAGATATGTTTGTTCTTCTGGAGTACTGTTTTTAAAATAACTCCATTGCTTTTGACATTTCTTACATTACCATAAACAGACAAAAAATGGCAAAAATCTTGTGCATTCATTAGAATGTCTCTGAATATCGTATCAAAATTTGGCACACCAAAATATTTAGATCAAATCTAGTTACTGGAAACTATTCTAAGATTTGCTACTTTTTGACTTTTTAAAAGAATGCTTACAAAGTAAAAATGCATTATTTAGAGAAAGTCATTATCTAATACATAGGGTGTTATTATTACATAAGTCTTGAATGTTTCCATTTGTGCTCATCAAAATGCATAGGAACATGAGTTACTGCAGTCCTCAAAAAAACTGCTAAGAGCTTGCAACATGTATAGATATTAATACTCTTTACAGACCTGGAAGAAAATTATTTTTAGCCCACATAACCTTACATCCATTCCTAGGTGCATTAAGACTCTTTTTAGAACTGAATACAAATTATTTTCAGCATAAGTATCTTTATATCTCTTCCTAAATGTGTGGCTATTTTCTTCATTCTGTGTGCAACACTCAGGTTCTATTTAGGCCACCAACATGCCTATTGTCTGAGAATTTTAAAAAAAGAAACATAAAATCAAATTGCCATTGTGCTACCATTTTGCCTTGTTAATATAAAATTTCAGATCAGAGGCCTGAAAGGAAATATTCCTACATAGCATCCAAATTTTTTAAAAAAAATTCTATTGGAGTATGGTTGATTTACAATGTTGTGTTAGTTTCAGGTATACAGCAAAGTGATTCAGTTGTATATATACATATATCCACTCCTTTTTAGATTGTTTTCCCATATAGGCCATTATGGAGTATTGAGTAGAGTCTCCTATGCTCTGCTATACTATACAGCTATAGTAGAGTGTATAGTGCTGTATGGTATAGTGCTACTACTGTATAGTACTACTGTATAGTGCGATACAGTAGGTCTTTGTTAGTTATCTATTTTATATATAGTAGTGTGTATATGTCAATGCCATTCTCCCAGTTTATCCCTCCCCCCCCTTAACCCCTGGTAACCATAAGTTTGTTTTCTGCATCTGCAACTCTGTTTCTGTTTTGTAGATAAGTTCATTTGTAGCCCTTTTTAGATTCCACATATAAGTGATATCATATGGTATTTGTCTTTCTATGTCTGACTTCACTCAGTATGACAATCTCTAAGTCCATCCATGTTGCTGCAATGGCATTATTTTCTTTTTTGTGGCTGAGTAGTATTCCATTGTATATATGTACCACATCTTCTTTATCCATTCCTCTGTTAATGGACATTTAGGTTGCTTCCATGTCCTGGCCATTGTAAATAGTGTTGCAATGAACATTGGGGTGTGTGTATCTTTTCGAATTATGCATGTTTTCTCTGGGTATATGCCCAGGATTGGGATTGCTGGATCATATGGTAGCTCTTTTTTTAGTTTTTTAAGGAAGCTCCATACTGTTCTCCATAGTGGCTGTACCAATTTACATTCCCACCAATGGTGTAGGAGGGTTCCCTTTTCTCCACACCCTCTCCAGCATTTATTGTTTGTAGATTTTTTGATGATGGCCATTCTGACCAGTGTGAGGTGATACCTCATTGTAGTTTTGATTTGCAATTCTCTAATAATTAGTGGTGTTGAGCATCTTTTCATGTGCTTTTTAGCCATCTGTATGTCTTCTTTAGAGAAATGTCTATTTAGATCTTCCACCCATTTTTTGATTGGCTTGTTTTTTTGATATTGAGCTGCATAAGCTGTTTGTGTATTTTGGAGATTAATCCCTTGTCGGTTGCATCATTTGCAAATACTTTCTCCCATTCTGAGGGTTGTGTTTTCTTTTTGTTGATGGTTTCCTTTGCTGTGCAAAAGCTTTTAAAACTCTTAGAGGAAAACATAGGCAGAACACTCTTTGACATAAATCGCAGCAAGATCTTTTTCAATCCACCTCCTAGAGTAATGAAAATAAAAACCAAAAATCAATAAATGGGACCTAATGTAGCATCCAAATTTAAAGACTGCTTTAACAATCTAGAAAACAAAATGAATTTAGGGAGAACAGAGAATGAATGTTCACTTCAAGCCACTGGCTCCAAAGAGAGAGAGAAGGGGTTTAGTTATAATCAAGTCAGGCACAGTAAAGGTTAGGACAAAAAGCCAGGACTATTTAGGAAAAATTCCTCTTCCTTGAAACCAAAGGAATAAAATAAATCATTTTCCTCTAATAAATAAAAGATATAACTCAAAGAAGGCATGAGATACAACTAAAGAGAGCCCCAGCTGACTGCAAGCTCACCATCTTGCAAATACACTAGTAGGTTTGGTTTATTATTTCAGGTCTTGAAAAAGTTTTAAGAGCCAGAAAAGTTAAGAAACTAACACACACATACATGCATCCACTACCCAGGATGAAAAATATTCACTCTGTGTCATATTAGCTTCAGACGTATTTTCAGGAAAGAAATGAAATTATTATGAATACAGTTGGTCTCCATCACTCTACTTATCCCTGAACCATCCAGAGGCCACCACCATCAAAACCTTGTGTATTCAATCCATTGATGCTTTTGCATTTTATATCATATATATGTTGTCACTATCAAAACATTGCATATTTTAAATTTCCATAAGTGATATCATTGTGTGCTATCATTTGCAACTTGATTTTGTTTTTCATTCCATCTTACATTTTTGAAATCTATTCATGTTGACACATGTCACATGTAAGAATATACATTTTATTACCCATTCTCCTTTTGATATTGATTTTATTAGTTTCTGACATTTCACTATTACAAATTGCTTTAAAATAAACATTCTTATTTGAATCCTCATGAGATGTGCGAGAGGGTCTCTGGTATGTGGATGTATGAGGAGAATTGCCTTAGCACAGAGAGAAGCATCTTCAACTTTATATCACCAATCTGTAAAGTGGTCCTTAGACTGTATACTTTCCCCAGAATATAAGAGTTTTTATTTACTCACATTCTCAGTTATACTTGGAAGGGTCAAAATTAAAAAAAATTTTCCATTCTTATTGGTGTAAAAGAATCCATCATTTCTATCTAAATTTTATTTTCTGGATTAGTTTTGAGGTTGAGCATTATTTTCAACTTTTTTCTTTGAATAGTCAAAGCTTGCTCTTCTCCAAATTGCTTTCCATTTACATTGTCTACTTGTTTACTAAATTGGTTACATTTTCTTTCTTATTCACTTTTATGAATTCTTTTTAACATTATAGTTACCTTATTTTAGTTACATAAGTGAAAAATTCTCTTCTTATACCTTTAATTGTTATGTATTGAATTAATCTATATTTACTTCATGACTACTTGTCTTATTTAAGAAATTCTTCCCTTCCACATAATAAGAAAAATAATCTCATCTGTATTCTTCCAAAAGTTTTTAAATTTTGCTTTTTATCTTTAAGTGTTAGATCAGACAGGATTATTTTGTTGTGTACAGTTTGTGATAGGGAATCTTATTATGTTCTTACCTTATGCAAAACCAGTTGACCCAGCACCAACTACTGAGGAGCTCAACTTTTTGTGATTTTTTCGTATCACCACCTCTAACATACATTGGAGAATATTTTAAAGTCTCCCACTGTAGTTATGTATTTGTTCATTTCTTTTTATAATCCTGTCAATTTTATGTACTTTAATTATATATTGTTAGAGTATCACAATTTATAATATTTGTATTCACTGGTGAATATTTTATTATTATGGAGATGCTCATCCTTGTTGGGCTTTGGTTTTAAATTCTAGTTAGTAATTTCATTATTTAGTAGTACTCTACCAGCTTTCTTTTTATTAATATAATCAATATATAAGTATCATTTTTATTCCTATTTCGCTTTATATCCTTTTATTTCTGTATTATTTGGCTTTATTTGTGTCTCTTAAAGAACCATTTAATATAGATTTTTTAAAATATATTCTGATAGATTATATATTTTAATACATGAGTGGATTACTGATTTTGACGTATATCTGGCATGGTGTTTCCTTTTCTCTTTGATTTTCCTAGGTTCTTTTCCTTCTTTTCTTTCTGCTACAATAATAAAGTTCTTCTTAATCCTTTTTTTATGTTTTGCTTGTATAAATTCATCAATTGTGCTTCTATTATTTTAGTGGTTACATGTTTTAGATATATATTTAGATGTATAATTACAATGTAATTATTCTTGATTTCTGTCTTTATTTTTTGGTTATTTTATCAACATCTATATTTTACCATTTAAGAAACAAGGAAAGTCAGAGAAGTGGAACTGGCCTGTGTCACTTAGCAGCACATCAACCCACTTTTTCAGCAAACGGGCTACCTGAGGTTGAGCCTATATGTTCTAAACTTTAGGTTTTTCTAACAAATTTAAAGTAATTTAGCATCTCTTTCCTCCTCTCAAACAAGACCTCATATATTATTTCTATCTAGAGTTTTAGTTTCTTCTTTTTAAAAAGAAACAATAAAAAGTCAACAAAAATTACTTATTTTTAATCAAATGTACAAACACATATTATCTTTTTTCCCCTCACGATTGCTTTTTGCATCCCACTCCTTCCATCCAGGTACACTTTTCTGTTTGCTAAAGTAAATGCTTCAGACTTTCTTCAGCCAAAGTGTATGGGTGAAAAATTCCATTAGTTGTTTATGTGTTAAAAATGTTTTCCTAGCGTCCTTACTCTTGAGTGATGGTTTAGGGTGCACATAATATTCGGTTGGCCAAAAAGTTCGTTCAGTTTTAAATAAAAATAAAAGACACATTTTTCCTTTACACCAAGAACTTTACTGAACAACGTATTCATTAACAGAACGAACTTTTCGGCCAACCCATTAGTAAGTTTGGTGTCATTTTCTCCAGCACTTTGAAGCTATTGCTTCATTGTCTTCTGGGCCCTATTGCTTCTCAAAAAAATGTCTGCTCTCACTCTAATTATCAGATAATTTGCTTTTCTCCCAGGGAAGTGTTAAGATTTTTCTCTTTAGCCACGATATTTTACAGGTTCACTATGATTGTCAGGGTACAGATTGTTCACTTTTATCTTTAACTGTCTGCATTTTCTAAGTGAGGATTTGGTACTTCTGTCTGGAGATTTCTAAGCTATTATCTCTTTAAATATTGTTATTTTCTCTTACGAAAATTTTATGGGAAAAAAATTTTAAGTTGAACCATTCTCCAGGTCTGTTGTAATGTTGACATCATAGTTTCCCTTCCTTTATCTTTCTTTTACATGCTCTAGGTCACATCCTCAGTGCTCTTTATTAATATTCTCTTCAGCTCTTCCAACCTGATTGTTCATCCAGTTTACTCAGGTTTTTTGGTTATTGTTACATAATTTCAAAGGCTACATTTTTCATTTCTAAGATTTTTCTTCAGTACTTTTTTATAGCCACATGTTTTTTATGCTTAACCCTCTTTTCAGTATTACAATCATTTGTTCTTTCCTTCATTCATGCATTTCAAGACCTTAAGTATATTTAAGATCTTAAATGTACATACTTAAGTCTTTTTTGAATTACTAAACATGTTACCAGATTAACGTTTGTTTGATGGCTATCTTTCATGATTAATTTTTTTCTCTTTTTATGCTTTGAAATTTTAGTGTGCTTTCTTCAATATGCATTTCCTGATTTCCTTCTTTCTTTGGTTTTGTTTAGTCTCATCTTTCTCACCTTGCCATGTGTGACCGTTTTACGGTTGTCTCTACCTGCCTTGCCCTTTTATTGGCAACCAGAGCTCTCATAATGCAAGGATATTATGGATACATTACTAACTTAGTTGGATCTTGGCCCAGCTTTGGTGAAGCAACTATTTGTGCTTCCTCCTAACCCTCTAGGCAAAAACTTGATGTTTGCCTCTGACCGTGGATGCCCTGGCCTAACTTTCTATTTCACTCACTGAAACCAGCTGTGTTCTCCTACCCATTTTGACCCTCAGGAGATAAATCCATGGCCACTTCTGCTCGTTTCTCATCCTGGAACTCAGTAGGCCTGTGAATTAAACCACACTTACTGTTTTGTGTTTTTATTTTGTTTCTGGTCTTCAGAGATGTGTATCTTACTTTTGGTTGTAGCCATGTTTTTAAAAACTATATGTGGTATATCATCTATCTTTGTTGTGGTTTTTGGAGGAGGAGCAGGGGAAATATTTTGCATAAACTGCCAGTGTCAACTTGACAGCAATCTCATTGCAAGTGACTTTATATGAGCAAAGGCCATAAGAAGCAGTTACAAATCTAACTACAAGCTTTTCATGAAAGTAGTAAAGCATCAGTCCATCTGTCACAGTTGCAGTTCTGGGTACCACTTATTTAATTGGGGAGGATCACTTATGCAACATGATTTCAGAGTAGTGATTAGTTTCTTTAACCCACTTGCATCTTGATGTCTAAAATTTGGGGAAGTGTTTCAAGCATATGACATAATATTACAATTAGTCTTTTCCCCTGGTAAAATATACATCTCCTTGTGTTAGATATGAATTTAAGCCTTTCAGGTCATTTATGTCTTACCGCCTTATTGTGAATCAGTTTGTCAAATTCTTTCCTGAGATCAAGTTTTGACTAGAAGGACAGAAAAAATATGAGGACACTCTCCGTCTAGAGTGTAGATCTGAGTGATAAACTGTGTTGTTTTTGAAAGAACACCGGTCTTGGAGTCTGTAAGTAGGAAGTCCCGTCACTGATAGCTGTGTCATCTTGAAGAGATTTTTACGTTTTATGAAGTTCAGTTTCCTTCGTCTTAAAATGGAATCTTTATGAAGATTACATGAAATGATATATGTAGTAGCACTGGGTACATAGTAGGTACTCAATAAAGTTAGTTGAAAGATAGTAATAAACAGAAAAGTGAAACCTGAAGCTCCAAAGAGGTTTCCAAAGTCATCTGCATAGTTTTGTCTTTGTCAGTCACAAATTCTAAGAAGCTAATCTGCATAAATAATTTAGGTCCTATCTGCAAAATTGCACATCTGGTTATTAATTTTAGGGATGTACTTTAGGTGTGAAGATCTTATAATCGTGGCTTCCGAGAAAAACATTCAAATTGGATAGGCTTCAATTAACAACTGAAGTCAAAGATTCTGACCAATTTGTTGTCATTGCACATTTATTATTTTCATTGACAATTTTCAGTGGAGACTGTGAACTAACACACTTGCAAGGAGAAAAACAAATCACTTTGCAGAATGGCTAAGTAGGCAACAAAGGGCAACTGAGTTTGTTGCTAGTTAGAGGTGTTTGTTTTTATTAGGCCTAAGAGAATCATCATGGCCCAGGACACTGTTGTCGAATTAAATCTTAAATTACATGTACAGATGTTTTTAAGTCCACAAATTAGCCCCAAGTCCCAGACTACTCTTATGAAAATCTCACAATTGTTGCCATGGTATCAAAACTGAGCCCAAAGGACAGTAACAACCGTATCTTATATTTTCAGAGATCTTGCAGTTTTTCAAAGCACTTCTATAGGCATTGTCTGACTTGAGCCTCACTATAATTGAATAAAGTAAGAATTACAACCTCTAGTGTAAAGATAAGGAAACTGAGGTTAAGAGAAGTGAAATGATTTTCCCAAGTAAATTGGAGCTCCTTCAACTGTGGAATAGTTGGCAGAGTTCCAGTGCCTAGGACAGTTCATCCACACTGTGGGTGTCTAAATATTTATTGCAGGCTATGAGTGAGATTCGCTGAACTGAGTGTTATACAGTATATTCAAAATTGTATTCTCAAGATTGCTTAGAAGATTCCTGTTGTAGACTATAGTTAAAATGCATGTTTGGGGCATATAGAGGAAACCAGTGATTTCTAAATCCCTGTCTGTTGAGAAATTGTTTTACCTTTTTTATTTTGGAGATTCCTAGCACTTTGCAACATGTTGAACAACTCCAAACCAGTAATGAAAGCAATTTGTAAATATAATTTTGTACAATACCACAAAACCAAGCAACAAGAAGGAAAAGTCTCCTCCTTACTGTTAGATAGTGTAACACATCCTGATATGTCCAAAATTTCCTTATGAAACATGAGATACTGAGCTCAAGTAACTACAACAAAGGCTTAAGCACAGGGCTTGCCTTAGCAACAAGTTCAGATTCTTTTTGTTAAGACATTGCACTTGTATGTCAGCATGTTTTAAATATAACTTAGTTCCTCTTGAGCAAAGGGACTTCTGTAATATTTGTAACAATACATATCTCTATGACTTTATTTTAGCTCTCCAGTGTATTTAAAAATTATTTGTATGATTTTAAATGAGGTGCTGTACCTCCTATCTGAATAGTAAAAACCGTTTCTGTCTCTATTACCCTTTCCCTATTATCTGAATTACTCACCCTGGCCTTATTCACCTACATTTCTTTCTACTATGTCCTTCCATATGCTGATGTTACTGTGATGATTTATGTCAATGTTAGCCTGAGAAAAATATACCTGGTACACTCTAAAAAGATAAGTCCATCACTCCACCTAGCCACCAACCTCCCCACCCCCATCCACCAGCAGTCAAGCAGAAAAATAACAAAGGAAGGTGCCATTTCCTAGTTCAGCTGACTCACTGTGTCACCTAGGGAAAATACTATTACCTACATCACATTTTAAGCATTATGATTTTCACAGACCTTGGGCAGCTTTGTCTTCTTGGGCCCCTTCATTCATAAAAATATATTTTAAATGTTATTTTATGACTGTATTGGTATAAAGATGTATATATTGATATGATATATTGAAACACTGTTTACCTAAAATTTATATTTTCTCCTGATTTTAAAATAAATTATTTTTGTGGTCTTCTGTGGGTCCTAGGCACTGAGCTGCCTAATGGATAAGTCAACCTGGATTCTAAAGCCAAGTAATCCTAGGAAATCCTCAAATTAAAAAAAAAAAAAGAATGTAGAAAGATTTCCTAGGAAACTCTATTAATATTGATGCTCTTCTTAATGTTCAAGTAACTGAAAAGTGTCTGGGGCTTCTTCACCTTCCAAGAAGTAAGCATCTCATGCAAGTGAAATAAAGACCAAAGATAATTAATTTGACTAATTTCACACACAAAAATTAGTCTAACATGTATTGAGAGTTTATAATGTGCTGGGACTACACTAGTGTCTCTATGCATTGCTGCATTTAATCTTATTACCACTCCAAGAAATAGGTGCTATTATTACTTCTGTTATGAAAACCGAAGGTCAGAACAAAGTGATCGGTCTAGTGTCCTACAGGAAGTAGATGGTAGAGGCAGGATCTAAACTGATATTTGAGCCTTAACCACAATGTTTATCCCAGTTGGTCTTTAATGTATTGTTTTTTATGATTTTAATGTGTTAGTGTTACTTTTACAATGTAATGTACAAGTTCTTCTCTTAATAGTCATTGCTAAAATGGGAAAAGAAAAGATCATCTGTTTCCACTGTTTTATATCATAAGAAAGAACCAGGCTATCTAATTTAGCCTGGTTTTAATCCACCCTCCTCCCTACAGACATACACATACATTTGTGTGTGAATTTTGCACATCCACACATACCCGCCCCCCAGCCCACAATCTCACCTGTCCTCCCCAGACATGCATTGTGTCAAAATCTTCATAGAATATTCAGTCTCTTACTTTTACTTTTAGTTCAACAAATGTCTTCAGTTCAGTTTCTAGCCCCAGGACTTCCCTGGTGGCGCAGTGGTTAAGAATCTGCCTGCCAATGCAGGGGACACAGGTTTGATCCCTGGTCCAGGAAGATCCCACATGCTGAGGAGCAACTAAGCCCATGAGCCACAGCTACTGAGCCTGCGCACCACAACTACTGAAGCCCGCGCATCTAGAGCTCGTGCTCCACAACAAGAGAAGCCATCGCAGTGGGAAGCCTGCGCACCACAACGAAGGGTAGCCCCTGCTCGCCGCAACTAGAGGAAGCCTGCACGCAGCAACGAAGACCCAACACAGCCAAAAATAAATAAATAGGCCATTAAAAAAAAAAATTCTAGCCCCTATAGTAGGCACAAATAATGCAAATATGAGAATGACATGCCAGAAAAAAGAATCTTAATAAACAAAAACACTTTCTCCTTAATGAAAAAATAGACTTCTTGTATTATTTTGACTAAGGGGTCACATCGGATCTCAAGCCTGTTGATATCCACAACCCTTTAGCTCCAGGCAGCTGCTATTCAGCTAAGAATAATGAGTATTAAAAGGATTGCATATTACTTGCCAACATGAAAAGAGAGGATAACCCAAGTGGGCAGATTGGCAAGCATGGTGGATGAAGACCTGTCACCAGCTAATGGCCTGAATTTTACTCTAACTGTTTAGACTAGATGATGACCCTCCCAGCTGCATCAAAAAGAAGCACTGCAGGCAGCCTTGATACCTAACGTGCAGTCAACTATGCCTAAACGTCTGTTCTTACTCAAAATAAGTTTGTTGCGGTAATTCATATGCACTGTTTTTCTTAGTGGATGTTACCATGCGTAAGGGGTTTTTAACAATGTCAATTAACTTTGAGGGGGCAAAAATGAATTGGTCAACCATTTGTCCTTTAGCTAAGGTTCAATGTATAAATCTTAGACATATTTAAGGAGAACAGTGATAAAGTCAGATTGTATTCATTAAATGCCTTGAATATGTATTAAAGGGGAGAGCGGTGCATTAAGCGTTTGAATTGATTTGTGAAGCTGTTTTACCTCACAGAAGCCGTCCCTGACCAAACACTGCTGGTACATGGACGTCACTTTCCTAGGGTGTGTTAAGGTGACCAAAAAGCAACACAATGCCAATTGTACTCATTTCCTCTTTCTATTCATGCCCATGCAGCCAGGGGCATCCTGTCTCTGAAGCAAAAGGGAATTCTGGAACAGACTCCTCTCATCTAGGAAAGGAAGTCCTAAGTTAAAATAAAAAGAACTGTGTAAAGGCAACTATAGTATTCTACACTAGAAATAACGAAGTATTGTCTGGGTTCTAAAGAATTATTTCCTCTCCGAGCCATGTGTAGAATTTCTTCCATGATCAGACTTATTTTAAGACTTTCCAGCTATAAATTAGAGTAAAACTTAATAGGGAATGGACTGGAAAAATTAGAATATGAGGAGACTGCGGTGGTTTTCCAAACTGTAAATCCCTGTGTGCTAAAGTATTTGATTGTAGTTTGAGGCCTGGGATAGAAGAACCTGTGGTTTACACTGGTAGACTAGTCTTATCCAAATGCTGGGGCTACTGCCCAATATCTTCTAGAAAAGTAGGCAGCCTCAAGGGCCACTTTCAAAAGTGCCCTCAGTACAGGACCTGCTTTCTGACCAGTCTTGCCATTTCCTTTAGTAATTGATAATTGAGATTCAATCATCTTGATCATTCTGGTTTCTTACCTTACCTGGCTGACTATAAAAGCTCATGTTTTATAATACATAAGTTTATTGAAATCAACTGGACTCTGGACAAAACCATACTACAAGTGCTGCTAGATATGTAGATGTTTACCAAGGTAAGTAGACATTTGAATATGGATGTGTGAGTGGTGGTAAATTTTTAGCCATCATCTACGCTGTGTGTTCTATGTGTAAGACACCGTGCTATTAGTTTATCTACAATCTTCAGATTGTTGCTTAAGTTCACACAGCAAGAAAGTGGCTGAGCTAGGCCAACTATTACTACAAAAAAGAAGATTGAGAAGAAAACTGGATTCGATAAAGTGTGAAGCACAAATCAGGGCAAAAGAACAAAAACAACAGGAAAGAAAGAAAACCAGAAAAATTACGTAAGGAAAAAAATGACGTAAATTAGTATCAAGGAGATAGCCTATTTCAAAAGAATTCTTAATCCAAGGAAGTCACCAGACTCCCTTCCCTCAGGTTCCTCCTTTTGACTTATGTTCCCAACTTCCTCTGTCCTACCCAATATTTTAGGGACTGCTCAGAAATCCCATGACTCTCCAAAACTTTTTTGGTCAGAATTCAGCTTTCCCTCCTCTGTTCTCATGTTGCACTTGTGGCTTGCTTGTGACACAGTGATTCGTGTATGCTTTTCTTTCTCCAACTAAATGGAAGTGAAAGGGTCCAGAATATGCCACTATGGCAAAAAAAATTATTATTTTTTTGTTTTGTTTTGTTTTGTTTTGTTTCTGGTACACAGGCCTCTCACTGTTGTGGCCTCTCCCGTTGGGGATCACAGGCTGCGGACGCGCAGGCCTAGCAGCCATGGCTCACGGGCCCAGCCGCTCCGCGGCATGTGGGATCTTCCCGGACTGGGGCGTGAACCCGTGTCCCCTGCATCGGCAGGCAGACTCTCAACCACTGCGCCACCAGGGAAGCCAAAAAAAAAAAAAATTATTTTGAGCACAAAAATTATTTTGAGTTCCTGAAATGTCTTATCAATCTAAAGGTAGAGCCTCCCAAAAGAACTCAATGGGGACAAATCTCCTGCTTGGGAGCTACCAAGAAACTTGACTCATCGCTGGAGATGAGAAGTCCCCACATCACACCTAAAAAAACATTGTCACAAAATTATAGCTCCCATTTATTCTCCTGAGGGCCCATTTATCTTTCCTTAAAGTCATTTATTTTCCCATATGTATTTTTCTCCCTCTCCTCTTCTGTTAAGATTCATGCCCAAATTCTAAATACCTCCTTGAGTCACATTTTTCTGTGAACTCTCATTTGTCTTTTCTCTTGCTAATCTGTCTTTTGTCAGTTTAATTTCCAAGCACTTAAGACATGAACATAAGAGGATAGAAGAAATGATTTTCCTCCGTGACAGAAGGCAATGAGGCTCAGTCATCTCTGTTGCCCCTTAGTGCCAAGGTCATGGTAGATACCCAATACAGTTTTGCTGAAGTGAAATCAACTTAAATGAACTGAATTGAAATATAAACTAAATTAGTGACCAAGTATTCAGAAGCATATGAGAAGAAAAAATGCAACCTGTAGTTAAGAGAGAATTGAACCAAATGATTAAAAAACAAAGAGTTTATACCAGACTTATGAGAGCTTCATAAGGGCTGAGGCTGAAGTAAACATGAATTAAAAAGAGTTATAGCATAATAAATCAAGAGTCTAATTTATAGGTTAACATTTGCCAAACGAGAGTAAAATTTGGACTGGCCTTGTTGTCATTCTGTATTTGTATATTCTTTGTATTTTTTATGTTCGTGCAGTGTGGTAGTTTTATATGGTGACCAACTAGGTAAGGCTACTTTGCTGAGAGGATGGTGGGCTAGGATCCCAGAGTCACAGTCTTTTGAGGAGAAATCATTAATATACTAGGAAAAATCAGAAATTTATCACTGAGAAAATCATAATGGACTGAGCAGGGGAGTCTTCAGTCAGGGAGCTTTTTTTTCTCATTGTTCAGGCTTCGATTCTAATGTTGATTTTGTTAACTCTTTGAAAACAGTTTCAGATCTTGACCACAAGCTCTTGATTTACTGCAATATGAGTTTTACCCTTCCCTGTACTTCCTGGGTCTGATGCCTAAAGATTAAAAGTTCTAAAGACCATCAACCCTGAGCTTAACTCAGATGTGGAACCATCCCCAAGGCTCAGGGAAGATATCTGGAGAGGTTTCCAGGATGAGAGACAACTACAGAACAAACCAGGATAAAACGCCGCTCAGGTTTGCGTTCGTCACAGGAGGTCTAAGCCGGAAGATATTAAAAGTGTGAAAGCCGTTTGATCTGGTGCTTATGTACCTTTCATCACTACAGATGTTAATCTTGCTAATTTCATCACAGCATCTAGCACTTTTTATGGTGAGATGATAAAGAGCACACATAATGGGAGAAAAAATGCTTCTTCCCCCAGTGGGGCAAGCTAATGACAGTAAGCAGCATATTGATTCTAATGGGAATGGAACATGGTGTTTGGGACAAATCCACTTCGAAATAGCAGACAAGCAAATGATTTTAACTATGTCAACAAAATATGCTCCTGCTTTCTCTTGTACATTTCTCCTCTTTGCATCCCTGGGGTTGCTCCAGGAGAACCCCATGGCTAGAAAGGCCTGCCCTCCACCTCACCCAGCCAGATGGATTCAAGTCTCACACCCTCCATCCTCCTCTGTCTTCCTCCACGAGGCCATTCTTGGCCCTTTTCACCTAGATAACTCTTTCCTCATTACTTTATCAGATATTTTAGGGTGTGAATAATTCTGCTTTATCCCATTTTCTAATTACTCCTTGTGTGTGTGTGTGTGTGTGTGTGTCTTTTTTTTTCCAATAAAATAGTGCCTTAATAGCAGGAAGTGTATATACAAGACATCCAAGTAGTCCTATGTGTATCTTGATTTGAGTAGAAATAAAAAATTATCTGTCAGTATAAAATCCAGTCTAGTCTAACTCTCCTAATTTTTAAAGATTTACATATTTACATATGAATTCTTATGTACTGTCATGGGTTTTTTTCTTATAATAATAGTTAACCACCTTAGGAAAGCCCCTCCCCCCAACACACACACCATTTACTACTTTCTGTGCCTGAAATACTTCCCCTGCATGACCTTTCTCTATTAGCACTACCACTACTACTGCAACTACTACTACTATTACTATTACTGTAACTATTACAACCATCACCACCACCAAGGCCACCACTATTGTTAAGACTGCTAAGACTTGTCCTTCAGGTGTCAGCCTTATCCAATGTCCCAGACAAGGTGAGTCCTCAAAAGCAGCACTTTCCTACCAGCTACTGCAGCCTAACTTGAGCTGCTAATAAGCTGAGATATTAATCTCCTCTACCCTCTGTTGAGCTCATCTGCTAATCACTTACCATAATATACCATCACATCGAATCGTGTGCCTTGACAGGAAAAACGTTGTGAACCCTGCTCTAACCACCACAATCATTCTCTCTTTCCTTCCTGGTACAGATCATGATTATCTCTATGATTCTTTAATGCCAGGCAAGAAACAACATGAAGGCAGGGATTTACCTCCTTGCACAGTGCACATCACCCATGCTTAACAGTGTCTGGCACACAACCTGTCATCAATACATATTTGTTGAATGACTACATAAATTGGCATGTGTATATTTCATAGCCACTGTAAAGACAAAGGGAGTTATTTGGGGTTCCATCCACCTTTTCTGGAGAGTTTGAATGACAGAATCAAAAAAGTAGGTCTCCAGCTGGTTCTCAGAGGACGGGGGGTTTCAGAAACAGCCAGGTTGTCAAGAAAGAGAATGGGTAATAAGAGATAACTGTGGAGACTGAAAACATGTCAGAAAGCATTAAATTAAGCACTGGTCAATAACGATGTTCTGCTTAGCTTGTCATAATAGGTGGGAGAGTAAGATTGCTGGTTTGGGGGTGTAGGTGGGAGAGAGGAGGTGAATTTTAAACAAAGGAAACCAAAAGAGACACAGGAAATGTACACTAAGTTTCTCAATACTGCAGTGGAGCTCTAATTTTTTAAAGATATATATATAGAGAGAGAGAGAGAGAGAAAGAGAAAGATAATTTACACACTGTAAAAATTCACACTTCATAGCATACAGTTCTATGATTTTGACAATCACAAAGAGGTGTAAACACCATATAATCATAATAGACATTTCCATCACCTCCAAAATTTCCCTCAGTCCCCTTCTCAGTCTCCCTCCATGCCCACTGATCTGCTTTCTGTCACTATTGTTTTGTCTTTTCCAGAGTGTCATATAAATGGAATCAAACAATATGTAGACTTTCGAGCCTGGCTCACTTCACTCAGCATGATGCATTTGAGATTCACCCATGTTGTTGCATGTATCAGTAGTTCATTTTATTTTATTTTATATTTTATTTTACTGAGCACTAGTCCGTTGTGTGGATATATGACAGTCAACCAATTGATGAACATTTGGGTTAGTTTCAGTTTTGACTATTATGATTAAAGCTACTATAAACATCTGTGCATAGGATTTTTAGTGAACATGTGTTTTCATTTGTCTTGGATAAATATCTAGGAATGGGATCGCTGGGTCATAGGGTGAGTGTTATGTTTACCTTTATAAGAAACTGCCACTCTGTTTTCTGAAATTCTACCTAAATTTTAGATTCTTAAATTGGTAATATCCTATCTTCATGGATAACCACTGGTCAAGCTAAGGTCTTGAAGATGGCATATGACTGTTGTAAGGAAAAAATAGGATGCACAGATGTGATGAGAAGGCAAAAGAGATCACATGTGAAAAGTATACGTATGAGGTATCTTCTGATCTGGCCTTACAGTCTATACTTTGAAGATATAAGTCAGGATGAAATCAAGGTGGGACGATGCTGCCTGTCAGCTACCATTTGCAAACACCTATTTCCCTACTCCTGGCTCTAAAGCTCAGCACCTCTCATATTACATACACACCTCCTACCACATATACCAGTCTGACTCTGGGTTCTGTCCAAGGGACTGAGAGTGTATCAGTAATTCTAAAAACTTGATGTGTGCCAAGAAAAAGCAATCATGCCTCACTGTTTGACACTATTAACAGTGTCCTGGAGGCTCTTTAAGAGGAAAAAAAAAAAGCTAAGAAAGAAAACCTTACTCAAAATACATTTTTTTTTTCCTTCTGGCACATTTCCTGAATCCAGCTGTAACTGGAAAAGCATGTGCCAAAATGCAATTTGGAAAAGTGTTCATTTTTGTGGGTGTTTCAGCTCTGACTGGAACCAGGAAGCAGCCAAAGTCTGAAATGTGAATGAGTTCCCCCCGAGCCTTCCAAACCAGTTTTACAGTATTATTTTGCCCAGCATTATTGCCGTCCAAAGCTCTAACTCCAGGTCTCCTAATATACAATTTCAGGGAGGTGGGGTCTATTTACATTAACTCTAAGATTAATGAAGATTGGGGTGGAGAATGGGAAATGCTTCTTTCTCTGCTTCTGGTTGCTGACACTGTCAGAACTTTGTGTGAAATTTATAAGGCAAATGCCTTCAGGAAGAGGGGAAAAGGATTTAAGGAACTGATGAACCCTGTCCCTGAGGATCTGGGAGCCCTGAATGGTTTACAGATCTTCCTGTGTCTTGAGGGAGTAAATGGGCCCCTGACCATGTGTCATTTTTTAAAATGGCAGGGGCTATATAGGGCTCAGATAACTCAGTGTTGATAGAGTTCTTTAAAATAACTTTTCACATAGTGAAAATAGCACTCTTGACGAGTAGCTCTTCACAATCACTGATTGAGAGTCATACTTTAGTCACCACACATGACCTATCATTTACAACTTGCAGAGCACAGCTGTTTGTGGGTGATCTATGATGAGTTGTCTTAATAGGAGAAGTTGAGCAAGAAACGTACAGGCTTGTTGCTCATTAATTCCTTCTTCAAACTCTGTGAGAGATACAAGAAGCTGCCCAGAATTTAATACTCACAGACTAGTAGTCATAGACCTTATGAAAAAGGGATAAGCACAGAGAAATGAAGCCATTTAGAGTCTGTCAGAGAACAGTAAATTTCAAAAACAACCCTTCTGTTTCATTAAAAATTTATTTATTCAAGTTTAATGTACTTTGAAATGAATTTGCATTTTATAAAGAACAGAATATATTTTCATAATACTTTACCAAGGAAACACTACCCCAGAAAGGTTACTTATGTGCTGTGACAATGTCAAGTGGGTTATGCCCTAAATTTGACATGCTTGAGTATTAAATTCGTGTTCCATAAATTAGTCATAACGTCTTAACTTTTTAATATAACATGGCTCTTGATCAAAGCCTTCTTGAAATACACCTTGCACTTCAAGCTCATTTAATCTGAATATACCCATTCTTAATTCCTATCAAAGAAATATGTGTAATATATTTCCTGAAAGTGCACATAGTGAGAGAGATAACAAATTGAATTTTTTGCTTCTAAAATAATCTTAAATGCTAAAGGGTCTGTCATGCAAAATCTTGGCTTATAGACTTGTAGTTCCAGTTTTCTGACAAGGAACTTTTGTTATCAAACCACATAGTATTTTTCTAAAATATTTTATAGTTCATTAAAGTAGAGTTATAACATGTTAGACTATTGGGGGAATTTAAATAGTATTGAATTCAGTGGTCTATAAACTATGGCCCATGATCCAACCACCTGTTTTTGTAAATAAAGTTTTATTGGAACCCAGATGCTTCCATTTATTTAAGTAGTGTATATGGCTGCTTTCCTGCTATTGTGACAGAGTTGAGTACTTGCAACAGACACCATATGGCCCACAGGCTTAAACCACTTACTATTTGACCTTCAAGAAAGTTTGCCAAGATGTGATTGTCTATGCCCTACATTTTATAAAAGACAAAACAAAATAGTTAACATTTTCCATTACTGTTTGAGACAGGGGAATTGATTACCATATCATGAAATCTTAAAATTCCAAAAATATGTTCTGGTTTGCTTTACATTGGTATATATATGTGAGAAAATCTCCTTCATCCCTTTGTACTAAAATGAGATTGAACTAGTATGTGTGATGGGAAAGGGACATTGACTCTGTGTTCTTTCTCAGAGACCCAGATATAAAAGGCTCAGGGAACCTACAGCTACTTAGTATTTAATGCATTTAAACATTACATACAGAATTGAGTTATTGATCAGAATAGAGTAAAGGACTTCAAAACAAACTAGGCACGTGCAGTGAAGAGACATCTCTCCTTCCTTATAGTAAAAATATTCAATAAGGAGCTATGAAATAAATCAACTACACAACTCTTCTTGTAATCCCTCCCTTTTTTTTCAGTTTAGTAATGACAAAAAAGAAGCATCAGACATCGAAAGAACAACTGGAATGTTCCTCAGTCAAGTTGTAAGCTGACAGCTTTCTTGAAAGGAGATTAGGGACATAGTGTAAGAAAGCCCATAGAAGCATTTGACTCTAAGGTGTCCTGAAGTCAGAAAATATCAGGGAGTCTTTATCTTAAGGATGCTTGGAAAGGACTTTTAATGCCAGGTAAAACTGGTAAAATCATCTGCGGTGTCCAAGAATGGTGCCCCCTGGAGTTATACAGCATATAAGCTATGCGAACTTACGTGGCAGTACTGTATCTGAAGTACGAGCACTTACATTTTTAATGTAAATCAATTTTTAGTAGGAAAAACATAAATTTACAAAGTAGAAGTAATTATATAAAAGTGCTATTTGCATCACTAAACATTCTGGGTCCTTAAGTATGTGTTTCAATTCATTGACATTCAGTTGCTAGAGACCTGCCTCCCTATTTTCATCATAGATATCACAGTTCTGTCCAGCACCCACCTCAGAATCTTCACTTGCACAATACAAAATATATTTCTAACTCCAAATATATAACATTTTAAATAAAGGCAGTTAAAATCATTAATTTTTTATAATCATAGTTTTTCTTTTAAATAATGTTATTGAGGTATAACTTATGCACAATGAAATGCATCTATTTCAAGTATCTAGTTTGATGAGTGTTGACAAACTTGTGTACCCTAGTGACCACCAGCACAATCAACTTATAGAATATTTGCATTACCCCAGAAAGTCCCCTCTTGTCCCTTTACAATTACCACCCGACATCTGCAGATAATTCTTGGTCTGCCTTCAGTCATCATAGATTAGTTCTGCCTGTTCTAAAAATTCACATGAATGGAATAGTACTATGCATGTGTGTGTGTGTGTGTGTGAATATATATTTAGATGTAAAATTGTTTTTCTTCCACTCAGTTTTTGAGATTTATCCATGTTGTTGCATGTATCAGTGTTTCATTTTGTTTTGTTGCTGATGCCACTCCGTTGTATGGACATACCACAGTTTGTTTACCTGTTGACAGGTATCTGTTTGTTTCCAATTTGGGGCTAATATGATAATGCACCTATGAACATTCATGTCAAGTCCTTATGAGGATATATGTTTTATTTCTCTTTGGTAAATAACAAAGAATGAAATTTCAGTTTTAAGTTCAGCTTAAGTTTTTAATGCTTATTCTACTTTTTTTCTGCCAGAGAACTCTGTTCTCAGTATTCCTTCACATCTATGTTTCAATTTGTATTAATACTTATTAAAATAAAATGGGATTGGTTAGCAGACATTTGGTGCTGTCCAAAACATCCATAATACATTTGGTCCATAAGACATTTGGTCCACACTAAAAGGTCCTTGAAATTTGGTCCTATCTAAAATGCCCACAAGCATATTTGTTTCATGCCAAGTGGTTTTGGACAGGACCAAATATCAAGGATCTTTTGGCGTGGGCCAAACGAATAATGGACCAAATGTCTTATGGATGTTTTAGACAGGACCAAATGTCCTGCAAGGGCTCTGCTAAAGTCCTCAGAACAAAATTTAAACCTAGGAAACACTGATTACATGAATTCTTATTTTGCATGAATTCTTTTATTATTTGGGAGGAATCACAAAACAAAGATGAAACTCAGGGGCTTGTGCAAGACCTGAACAGGAAAGGTCTGCCCCAGGGTAAGAGAAATGAAACCCTTCGAGCATTCTAGAGCCTTGGTGACATACTTTCATGACCTATGTGGTGTGAAACCTTACTTGTTACAATTCTTGGCCGGGAGAGGAAGGAATGTAACCAAGAGATAAAAATCTCTAGTATCAAGTTGACATGAGCTTAAAAGTCTCATACCCTAAAAGATGGCCCAGTTGATCATGAGTGCTTCTTAAAAAACACAGAGATCCCTAAAACTTAGAACATACATTATGAGTCAACAACAAAATAATATACTTAGGAATAAACAAAAATGATCACTTAGATGTCAAGGCTGTCAAAATTGTGAAGGAAATGAGATTTTATTCTACATGAAAGCTAAAAAGTTGTCCTGCCACAGTTTCATGGGTTCTGATAGAATGCTGCCTGGGTAAGAGACAGGGGATGTTATTGCTCAGAGCATTGTCAGTAGCCAGAGTATCACCATTTATCCTGGCTGCCTAGACCCCAGTTCCCATGGCGAAAGGTGAAGAAGGCCAGGTCACATCCAGTGCTTAGTGGCGCAACTCTGTTACCCTGCTGGCTAGTGGTATGGCATGGTTTGCCTGGGGTTCTAGCAGCGCAGCTCTCTTTACGGCCCAGTTCTCTAGCCTTCCAAATGATTACCAGGATCTCTCAAAATTGTTTAAATCAGTTGTTTTTACTGCTTTAACAGGCCTGAATCAATTTCTGATAGTTGCCTTAGGACCCTGATGAACATACCAACTTTTTATTCAAAAGATTTTTTCCCAGGGCTTCCCTGGTGGCACAGTGGTTAAGAATCCACCAGCCAACGCAGGGGACATGGGTTCGAGCCCTGGACTGGGAAGATCCCACATGCCACAGAGCAACTAAACCCGTGTGCCATAACTACTGAGCCTGCGCTCTAGAGCCCGCAAGCCACAACTACTGAGCCCGCAGGCCTAGAGCCCGTGCTACTCAACAAGAGAAGCCACTGCAATGAGAAACCTGCGCACCACAGTGAAGAGTAGCCCCTGCTCGCCACAACTAGAGAAAGGCTGTGCGCAGCAACAAAGACCCAATGCAGCCAAAAATTAATTAATTAATTTTTTTAAAAAAGATTTTTTCTCAAACGTTCTGTTATAAAAATGAAATCACAAAAGAAGCTATTGTATTTGGGTTATTTTCTACTTTTCTAGTATAGGCTCTTATTTTCTGCCCAGCTGTACTGAGGTACTCAATGTAACATTTCTATTCAAGGTCCGTTTTGCTTCACAGTAAAATTCTTCAAAGAGGAAGGGATTAATATAGTTCAACTTAGCTTCTCTGTGTCACAAACAAGAAATGTAAATTGTGAAGTCAAATAATTTACTTAGTATATCTGATAAAACATAAATCCACTGAAGTACAAGTAATTATCAAATTATATTTGCCCCCCCCCAAAAAAAGAAGAAAAGATAGTCCAGAACAAAAATAGTGCCTCTGCTCTAATATGCAACATTCGAGAGACCCTTGGAAACTTGCTTCTCAACAATATGTCACTTGATTTTCCTTGGTCAAATCATCTGTCTCTACCAGGGTTCTATAAACATAAACATGTGGATAGCATGGAGAGCTCCAGAATCCCAGGGGCAGTATCATGCCCCTCCCACTGGAGTTTACCATAATTTCTGTGCTGAATCTTTTTCTACCATTAACACTTCCAACACCATAAAGTCTGCAGGATTGTATAGCCCAAGCGATAGGATGGTTGCACTGCAGTCTAGACCAACTTGGAGCCCCAGACAAAGCTAACAGCTTTCCATGCCACCCAGTATATGGGTTGATAATATTGCTAGGCATGGAATATGTTGCCTCCAGAGTCCAAAGAAGCCTACCAGGCTATTTTGTAGTAGGGGATGCAAGACACAACAATTTGTCTTTTACTTTAGAAGGGATATTCTAGCATAGCCCTGACCACTAGACCCTTTAAACCTTCACTGAAGTGGCTCTTCCCTGAATCTATGTAGGATTTATCTCCCACCCTCTGGCATGTCTTACCAAGGCCACCAGCATATCAGCCACCTTTTACTTTTCCTGTCAGTCATCATGATATCAATGTAGTGCAGTGGTTCTCAAAAACAATATGGTATCCCAGGGTGAGAGAGGGGCTGTGGCAGAAATTTGTATCACAATTAATAACAAAATGAGGTAGGAGTGGTAGTCCCTTTCATATCTTCATTTAATTTTCCAGTCTGGCCCCTAGAGAAAATAGATGGATCCTGGGAAGTGACTGCAGACTCCCTCTTACTTAAACATGAAGTAGCTATGATCAGCTATGCCTTCCACACTATGTGCAGAATTTACCTCAGAGACCAGGGACTTAATGTTGGTGCTACTCCAACTGCCAAATGTAGAAATTCCAGTCATACACTCAGGAACTAGGGAGATAACTGCAGGAGACCCACTGTGAGCTGGACTTGTCAGAACTCTGCTTACTACCTGGCTCCCATAGGTCCCCACTCTGAAGGGGTACAGTGATGGTGCTTTTAATCTCTGGGTATCAAAGTCAACTCCGTGTCCAATAATCCTCCCCAAAGCAGACATGGACCCAGGTAAATGGCCATAGGCTCTGTTGGGGAAGGATTGAGGGAATTGTGCTCGTATGTGTTTGCCATGGTCTAGCAGGGTCCTTCCTCCTAGAGACCCAGCCAGTGGGTTCTGGATCTGAACACTGGCTTAGGTATAGAACAAAGTGAAGAATCGTGACTCTTAATTAAGGAGACCACCATTGACCTCATGTTCTTCTGTTCTTGACTTTGATTTATTTGGTTTTGGTTTTAGTTATAGGTGGTAAGCAACACCCTACACATGTACAGATTAGAATTCAGGCAAAGATTCAAGATGTTTCCTATGCAGATTTCCAGAATTCTTTCTCTAACTCCTTCCTGTCTTGTAATGTGGCCTGCAAATTCAGGTCACCTGTCCCACTGCCTGCAGCCTGTGTCTCTTCAATTCCCCAGGACCACTGAGCTTTGCTTGAGATCTAGAAAGAGCCTTCTGATAGGAAGTTCACCTCATGTGCAGTTTCCTTCTCACAGTGACCACAGATCTGTTCTCCCTGGTGTCCAGTGTCTGAAAGCAGATGTTTCATATCATTTGTACAGTTTTCTCATTGTTCATGATGAGAAGTTAAGTGCAAGCATGGCTATTCTATGGTGGGAAGAGGAAAGTTCTGTCTTTAAACATTGACACTTATTTTAACCGTAGAAGTGAATTGCTTTTATAATTCAAATGATTTAAAAAGCTAACATTTATACAATGAGTTTATGACAAGAACATTATAAAATGTGTATTTTTAAAATAGTCTGTGGTAAACATCTGCCCTAACTCACCTACCTTCTCTAGCTTCTCAGCCAATTCATAGGTAAACAAGTAGCCCACATTCACAGATTTCATGGGGCTTCCAAATACCTGAAATAGATTGTAGTGTCTCTCCCAAGTCTTTGCCTTTCAACAGTGTTTATTTAATAAAGTGTCACTGAGTCAATTTTATTCCGGGCACAGTACTTGGTCCTCTTCACCACAGGACAGAGTGATCTTCTGAATGCACTCTGATACCCACATGCTTCTCTAGCCTGCCTCCAATTTCCCACATCTTGGATAGCAGCCTGCAGTTCTTTTCCTTAGTTCCAATAGGTTATCTTGAGCACAATTCAAGCTCTTCACCACCACCCCCCAAAAAAGAATTAGCCCCCACCTTCAATAGCAGTACACTTTGCTGAAATTCTGATATTCTGAAATTCTCACATTATTATTGCTTTCAGCCTCTCTTTTCTGGGTCTGAGGCCGACTTCCTAACTTCTCTGTTCTTAGGAGAAGTAGTAGAGAGCAGGGTGCGTTTAATTCCTGGCTCTTTCACTTTCTCTTTGAACTCGGGTAGGATATGTAACATATTTGGGTCTCTGTCTGTCTCTGAAAAAGGTGTTGTTAGTGTCTGTTGTGATGATTGAGTTTATATATATAAAGCCCTTAGAACAGTATCTGGAATACAATAAGCACTCAATAAATATTAGCCACTATTATTATTTCTCAGAATCATCAACACCTGGCTTCCAATCATTTGATCACCATATGAATTCTAAGTTGCTATATACCCTGTGCCTTAGTCATGAGTTTAGATGTCTTCAGGTCCAAGAATTTTGGAAGCAAAATTCAGACCGAGGTGCTTTTAAACTCTTGACCCCGACCCCTGGTGCCCTCTTCAAGGTGAGTGTCTGCAGCAAGGTCACTTTCCTCTGTCCCCGACCCATCCATTTTCAGCTTGCTCTGCACTAGTTGCCGGTCATGTGTCTCCCCGGGACTGGTACCACTCCCCTCGTGAGACAAGCTATCATGAATCAGTAGCATTCACAAGGCCACCATGAAGCCAGCCTTTGGCTCCTGAAGGGGCAGCTAAGGCCCCAAAGTGCCAGCTGTGATTATAAGTATATTTGAAAACGGATGAGAACAGAGAATAAGTGATGACAGGCAAAACAAGTAAAGCCTTGTGTATTTGGCTCTAAAAGCAAAAAGAAATAGGCAAAGAATACATCTTGGTCAGAGAAAGAATGTAGTTCTGAAAGAATGTAGCGCAGCATGCAGTAGATGTTTCCATAAACCGAATTGTAATTATACAATCTGTATTTTAGAGAAGAGACCCCTTATAGAATCAAAGGGATTTAGAGCAAGACTATAGCTAAAATTTAAAGTCTGTGTACACAAATAAGTAAAATAAATCAATCTAATTAATAAAACAGATATTTATATCCCAGGTATAAAACACTGACTTGGGCTTCCCTGGTGGCGCAGTGGTTGAGAATCTGCCTGCCAATGCAGGGGACACGGGTTCGAGCCCTGGTCTGGGAAGATCCCACATGCCACGGAGCAACTAGGCCCGTGAGCCACAACTACTGGGCCTGCGCGTCTGGAGCCTGTGCTCCGCAACAAGAGAGGCCGCGATAGTGAGAGGCCCGCGCACCGCGATGAAGAGTGGCCCTCGCTTGCCACAACTAGAGAAAGCCCTTGCACAGAAACGAAGACCCAACACAGCAAAAATAAATTAATTAATTAATAAACTCCTACCCCCAACATCTTAAAAAAAAAAACAAAACTGACTTCTACTTCAGCTGGAGGATTTGTAAGTCAGTAGTGCATCTTATAAATCAAGTGCATGAACCAGTCACCATTTCCTGAGAATATAAATCAGTCATGGTCTCAAAGCAGTTGCATGACTTGGAAAAAACTCCTTGGATGAATAAATCAGTCACTTCCAGATATATGAATAAGTGACATGCCCCATAAATCACATGACTGCATACTCGTGCTTCATCAATCAGAAACTTTTATTTATAATTGAAAATTTTAAAATGCTTATTGCGAACAATTTACTAAACACCAGTCCCACATTCCCATAGTACTGTAAGACGATGTGTACAAGAAATGCAAAAGTTTACCTGTGCCAGATAGTGTTTTTCACCGAACAGCAAACTGATATGTTGGGCAGAGTTTGCTGGTACTTGTGCTTATAGTAACACCTCATTATCCTGTATGGAAAATGTAGGTGAGTATGACTAACTCATACACAAGCATATCTTTCAAACCATGTCTTTCGAATTATGTGGCTATAAATGCATCAACTATTGGAAAACTGTTTCTTTTGGAGAATGTTTTTGAAAATAGGTAAAGCAATGTAATTGTAATTAAAAATAAATAAATAAAAATAAACATTTACCTAGATAATCATAAGACTACATGCTAATGTTCTATTAGCGTATGTAAATTTTACTAATATAATCACGTTTCGTGTTTGCTTAGCATTTTATACATTTATAACTTTCACTTAAAATTGTTATACTCATTATCATCATTTTACAGATGAGGAAAATGTGGATGATAATTAAAATCCAAGGTCAAGTGTCCAGCCCAGCTAGAATTCAGGCTTCCTGTCTTCTATTTTGTATTCTTTCTGTTTCACCATGTCACCTTTCATACGTTTTTCTGCCATTAGGATGGCATGGATAATTTTTAATCTTTTTATGAATATGTGAAATTCCTAGTTTTAAGCTTAAAGTTTACTAACTTAAACTTACTTCTACAGCCTTAGTAAGGTCACCCATATTCTGAAACATCAACTGCTGGTTTTTAATGGCATAGTCATCATAAAATATTTATTTGTACACCATTATACATCTGACATGAGCTGAAGCTTGGATTTACATTTGTAATAACAAATGCCTTTTTGCCGTATAGATTCCTTATAATCCATTACAAGTTTAATGATTTTTGTCACTGAACAAAGACCATCATTGAATGGTGGAATTTCATACATTTTCTAACTATAATTCGCATGACTGCATAATCACACTACTCTTATCTTAAAACCTATTCAAATGCGTCCACACGTACTATCTGATTATCAGGCACTCTCCAGGAAATGTCAGGCCACTCACTGAGTTCATTCCTGTGACTTAATATGGATGAAGTTTCAAATACTACTATTTCTCATTATCAAACAGGTAGCTTTTGTTAAAAGCAGTTCAGAGCCTAGCAAGGGAATCTGACCTACTTTCATAGAGAACCATGTTCAGTGTACACTATAAAAAACACGAATTAGAAGTCATTTTTCCTTATTGGCTTAAGCGTTAGTTTGACTTTAAAAGTCAATTTTAATTTCAGACTTTTTTGCATTAGAATTGTTGTTGCACTCAGCTTACACACTGTTTTGGCAGCTAGTTTCCTCCTCATGTCAGTTAGCTGTTGGGAAGGAGAAAGTGAAAATTGTAATACAGAATTCACAATATCAATTCCACAGTACGGCATTTAGAGTTATACTCTTTTTGAGTTGCTGCTTAGTAATTTGCTAAAGAATAATAACACACCTGTCCCATCTCTTGAGGGACAGGTATCACACAGACATTAAATCTTGCTTTGATAGCATAATCATATGGGATTCAGCATTATTCCAGTTTATCAACAATGTGAGACACTTGAGAACTGCATGGACAGTGTGATCTAGAGAAAGATTGCTGGTTGGGAAGAAGACAAGTAAACTCTACTTCAAGTTCAGGTGGTATTTACATGATCTTGGACATGTCACTAATTCTAATCTAGTTTTAGTTTGTCTGTCTTTAACATGAAGATTAGATTTCCCCCTTTGCGATTCTTTTTTTTTTTTGTATTTTATTTTTTTAAATTTTTTATACAGTAGGTTCTTCTTAGTTATCCATTTCATAAACATCAGTGTATACATGACAATCCCAATCGCCCAATTCATCACACCACCACCACCCCACCCCCACTTTCCCTGCTTGGTGTCCATATGTTTGTTCTCTACATCTGTGTTTCAATTTCTGCCCCGCAAACTGGTCATCTGTACCATTTTTCTAGGTTCCACATATATGCGTTAATATACGATATTTGTTTTTCTCTTTCTGACTTACTTTACTCTGTATGACAGTCTCTAGATCCATCCATGTCTCAACGAATGGCCCAATTTCATTCCTTTTTATGGCTGAGTAATATTCCATTGTATCTATGTACCACATCTTCTTTATCCATTTGTCTGTAGATGGGCATTTAGGTTGCTTCCATGACCTGGCTACTGTAAATACTGCTGCAATGAACATTTGGGGTGCATGTGTCTTTTTGAATTATGTTTTTCTCTGGGTATATGCCCAGTAGTGGGATTGCTGGATCATATGGTAATTCTATTTTTAGTTTTTTAAGGAATGTCCATACTGTTCTCCATAGTGGCTGTATCAATTTACATTCCCACCAACAGTGCAAAAGGGTTCCCTTTTCTCCACACCCTCTCCAGCATTATTTGTTTGTAGATTTTCTGATGATGCCCATTCTGACTGGTGTGAGGTGATACCTCATTGTAGTTTTGATTTGCATTTCTCCAATAATTAGTGATATTGAGCAGCTTTTCATGTGCTTCTTGGCCATCTGTATGTCTGCTTTGGAGAAATGTCTATTTATGTCTTCTGCCCATTTTTGGACTGGGTTGTTTGTTTTTTTAATATTGAGCTGCATGAGCTGTTTATATATTTGGAGATTAATCCTTTGTCCGTTGATTCGTTTGCAAATATTTTCTCCCATTCTGAGGGTTGTCTTTTTGTCTTGTTTATGGTTACCTTTGCTGTGTAAAAACTTTGAAGTTTCATTAGGTCCCATGTATTTATTTTTGTTTTTATTTTCATTACTCTAGGAGGTGGATCAAAAAAGATCTTGCTGTGATTTATGTCAAAGAGTCTTCTTTCTATGTTTTCCTTTAAGAGTTTTATAGTGTCTGGTCTTACATTTAGATCTCTAATCCATTTTGAGTTTATTTTTGTATATGATGTTAGGGAGTGTTCTCATTTCATTCTTTTCCATGTAGCTGTCCAGTTTTCCCAGCACCACTTATTGAAGAGACTGTCTTTTCTCCGTTGTATATCCATGCCTCCTTTGTCATAGATTAGTTGACCATAGGTAAGTGGGTTTATCTCTGGACTTTGTATCCTGTTCCATTGATCTATGTTTCTGTTTTTGTGCCAGTACCATATTGTCTTGATTACTATAACTTTATAGTATAGTCTGAAGTCAGGGAGTCTGATTCCTCCAGCTCCATTTTTTACCTTCAAGACTGCTTTGGCTATTCGGGGTCTTTTGTGTCTCCACACACATTTTAAGATTTTTTGTTTTAGTTCCGTAAAAAATGCCACTGGTAATTTGATAGGGATTGCATTCAATCTGTAGATTGCCTTGGGTAGCATAGTCATTTTCACAATATTGATTCTTCCAATCCAAGAACATGGTATATCTCTCCATCTGTTGGTATCATCTTTAATTTCTTTCAACAGTGTCTTATAGTTTTCTGCATACAGGTCTTTTGTCTCCCTAGGTAGGTTTATTCCTAGGTATTTTATTCTTTTTGTTGCAATGGTAAATGGGAGTGTTTCCTTAATTTCTCTTTCAGATTTTCATCATTACTGTATAGGAATGCAAGAGATTTCTATGCATTAGTTTTGTATCCTGCAACTTTACCAAATTCATTGATTAGCTCTAGTAGTTTTCTGGTGGCATTTTTAGGATTCTCTATGTATAGTATGTCATCTACAAACAGTGACAGTTTTACTTCTTCTTTTCCAATTTGTATTCCTTTTATTTCTTTTTCTTCTCTGATTGCTGTGGCTAGGAATTCCAAAACTATGTTGAATAACAGTGGCAAGAGTGGACATCCTTGTCTCGTTACTGATCTTAGAGGAAATGCTTTCAGTTTTTCACCATTGAGAATGATGTTTGCTGTGGGTTTGTCGTATATGGCCTTTATTATGTTGAGGTAGGTTCCCTCTGTGCCCTTTATGGAGAGTTTTTGTCATAAATGGGTGTTGAATTTTCTCCAAAGCTTTTTCTGCATCTATTGAGATGATCATATGGTTTTTATTCTTCAATTTGTTACTATGGTGTATCACATTGATTGATTTCCATATACTGAAGAATCCTTGCATCCCTGGGATAACTCCCACTTGATCATGGTGTATGATCCTTTTAATGTGTTGTTGGATTCTGCTTGCTAGTATTTTGTTGAGGATTTTTGCATCTATATTCATCAGTGATATAGGTCTGTAATTTTCTATTTTTGTAGTATCTTTGTCTGGTTTTGGTATCAGGATGATGGTGGCCTCATAGAATGAGTTTGGGAGTGTTCCTTCCTCTGCAGTTTTTTGGAAGAGTTTGATAAAGATGGGTGTTAGCTCTTCTCTAAATGTTTGATAGAATTCACCTGTGAAGCCATCTGGTCCTGGATTTTGTTTGTTGGAAGATTTTTAGTCACAGTTTCAATTTCATTACTTGTGATTGGTCTGTTCATATTTTCTATTTCTTCCTGGTTCAGTTTTGGAAGGTTATACCTTTCTAAGAATTTGTCCATTTCTTCCAGGTTGTCCATTTTATTGGCATAGAGTTGCTTGTAGTAGTCTCTTAGGATGCTTTGTATTTCTGTGATGTCTGTTGTAACTTCTCCTTTTTCATTTCTAATTTTATTGATTTGAGTCCTTTCCCTCTTTTTCTTGATGAGTCTGGCTAATGGTTATCAATTTTGTTTATCTTCTCAAAGAACCAGCTTTTAGTTTTGTTGATCTTTGCTATTGTTTTCTTTGTTTCTATTTCATTTATTTCTGCTCTGATCTTTATGATTTCTTACCTTCTGTTAACTTTGGGTCTTGTTTGGTCTTCTTTCTCTAGTTCCCTTATGTGTAAGGTTAGATTGTTTATTTGAGATTTTTCTTGTTTCTTGATGTAGGCTTGTATAGATATAAACTTCACTCTTAGAACTGCTTTTGCTGCATCCCATAGGTTTTGGATCATCTTATTTTCATTGTCATTTGTCTCTAGGTGTTTTTTGATTTCGTCTTAGATTTCTTCAGAGATCTCTTGGTTATTTAGTAATGTATTGTTTAGCCTCCATGTGTTTGTGCTTTTTATGTTTTTCCCCTGTAATTCACTTCTAATCTCATAGCGTGGTTGTCAGAAAAGATGCTTGATATGATTTCAGTTTTCTTAAATTTACTGAGGCTTGGTATGTGACCCAAGATATGATCTATCCTGGAGAATGTTCTGTGCACACTTGAGAAGAAAGTGTAATCTGCTGTTTTTGGATGGAATGTCCTATAAATATCAATTAAATCTATCTGGTCTATTGTGTCATTTAAAGCTTCTCTTTCCTTATTTATTTTCATTTTGGATGATCTTCCCATTGATTTAAGTGAGGTGTTAAAGTCCCCCACTATTATTGTGTTACTGTTGATTTCCTCTTTTATAGCTGTTAGCAGGTACCTTATGTATTGAGGTGCTCCTATGCTGGGTGCATATATATTTATAATTGTTATATCTTCTTCTTGGATTGATCCCTTGACCATTATGTAGTGTTATTCCTTGTCTCTTGTAACATTCTTTATTTTAAAGTCTATTTTATCTGATATGAGTACTGCTACTCCAGCTTTCTTTTGATTTCCATTTGCATGGAATATCTTTTTCCATCCCATCACTTTCAGTCTGTATGTGTCCCTAGGTCTGAAGTGGGTCTCTTGTAGACAGCATGTAGATGGGTCTTGTTTTTGTATCCATTCAGCGAACCTGTTTCTTTTGGATGGAGCATTTAATCCATTCACGTTTAAAGGTAATTATCGATATGTATGTTCCTATGACCATTTTCTTAATTGTTTTGGGTTTGTTTTTGTAGATCCTTTTCTTCTCTTGTGTTTCCCACTTAGAGAAGTTCCTTTTGCATTTGTTGTAGAGCTGTTTTAGTGGTGCTGAATTCTCTTAGCTTTTGCTTGTCTGTAAAGCTTTTGATTTCTCCATCGAATCTGAATGAGATCCTTGCCGAGTAGAGTAATCTTGGTTGTATGTTCTTCCCTTTCATCACTTTAAGTATATCATGCCACTCCCTTCTGGCTTGTAGAGTTTCTGCTGAGATCAGCTGTTAACCTTATGGGAGTTCCCTTGTATGTTATTTGTCATTTTTCCCCTGCTGCTTTCAATAATTTTTCTTTGTCTTTAATTTTTGCCAATTTGATTACTCTGTGTCTCAGCGTGTTTCTCCTTGGGTTTATGCTGCCTGGGACTCTGTGTGCTTCCTGGACTTGGGTGGCTATTTCCTTTCCCATGTTAGGGAAGTTTTCAACTATAATCTCTTCAAATATTTTCTCGGGTCCTTTTTCTCTCTCTTCTCCTTCTGGGACCCCTATATTGCAAATGTTTTTGCATTTAATGTTGTCCCAGAGGTCTCTTAGGTTGTCTTCATTTCTTTTCATTCTTTTTTCTTTATTCTGTTCTGCAGCAGTGAATTCCACCATTCTGTCTTCCAGGTCACTTATCCGGTCTTCTGCCTCAGTTATTCTCCTATCGATTCCTTCTAGTGTTGTTTTCATTTAAGTTATTGTATTGTTCATCTCTGTTTGTTTGTTCTTTATTTCTTCTAGGTCTTTGTTGAACATTTCTTGCATCTTCTCGATCTTTGCCTCCATTCTTTTTCCGAGGTCCTGGATCATCTTCACTATCATTATTCTGAATTCTTTTTCTGGAAGGTCACCTCTCTTCGCTTCATTTAGTTGTTTTTCTGGGGTTTTATCTTCTTCCTTCATTTGGTACATAGGCCTCTGCCTTTTCATCTTGTTTATCTTTCTGTGAATGTGGTTTTTGTTCCACAGGCTGCAGGATTGTAGTTCTTCTTGTTTCTGCTGTCTGCCCTCTCTAGAATGTTCTTCTTTTGGATATTTCCATGGTTGGCTCTCCCCCTTTGTGATTCTTGTGAATATTGTGAACAAACATTAATAAAATAGATGTGCTCTGAGTTCATCAGATAAGAATACTATGTAAGTCAAATAGTATGTGATTGAGTCACGACAGGGTCTGGGGATGCATGATCCATTCAGTGTACTCATTCAGGAGGAAATAACCCATTTTAACCATGTAGAATTCATTGCTTTTAAGATATTTTGGAAAATCATGTTCACTTCAAATCTGCCCCGTGTATAGCTTTGCATTCCTCTTTTAATTCCCATTGTTTTTTCTTAGTACTGAAAGCATGTATCTGGTCTTTATCTTTGTTAAATTTATTCAGTAAATGCAATTCTCCAACATGGTGATCACTTCTGTAGCACTTCTCTGTAGTTTTTAGAGTTGATGAAGTTCATGGAGAACTTCCACCTGAAGCTGAAATGTGTTTGACCATTGCATTGTGCTATGCATGTAACAAACACCAGTTAAGTCATCAATTAAATATAATGTTAAGGTGAAGCCTTTTTAAACAATAATATTAATCGGAACCTTAATATTAGTGAATTTATGTTTATGTGAAATGTGATCAATCTATCTTACTTCAGTGTATCTAGATATTCTGGCATCTATGGCAGGATTGTATTCCTTAGGTGTCTGTCCCCTCCTTCACTTCCACAAGAAACAGACTATAAAATAATCCTCATTTACCACCCTATCTGCACAGCCCTTCCTGTCTATCTGGATGTCGGATGGAAGCAAAGAGATCCATGGCTCTTTGAAGTAACTGAGGTGGCCCAGGTAGCATTTCATAATGCAGTTTGCAAAGCCAGGGTCTAATATCCACATCTCTGTTTGAACTATCACTAAGTGGATAATGGAGGCCACATTTTCCTCCAGAGTCACACTATTTCCACATCTTCTAATTCATTATTCTTGAAGCACTTTGAGTTACCTAGACTCGAATTAGAGTTTAGGCAATGCTATTCATAGGCCAACAGAGTACATTGCAGAATCGTCTTCTTTAAGCCCTTGACCTTTTCCCAACAAACATTTCCTTTACCTATACTGAGCCAGCCTATGTTTTCACACACAATTTGTTATTCTTGGAATGCCCACTCAAGACAAAGGAGAAAAGGGGAAATGGAGAAAAAGGAAAAAAATGGAAAATCAAGCAAGACAGCATAGCTCCAAGAAAATCCTTAGAAGAATGTAAGAGAAATGAATTGGCCAGTCTTCAGAATTTGAAAGCTATCTGTTATATACCTTCCCAGAATAGTATTAATGCCTTAAGAAAAGTTTGACAGAATTCTTGAACAGACACTTTGGTAGTCAGCAGCACTGTTCCAGTCCTCCTTGCCCCAGGTTTATTGTAGGATTGCACTTCCTAACTGTTTATGGTTGTCTGGGGCTATGTAACTAGTCTGGCAAATGTAGAGTGAGCAGAAGTGAAGTATTACTTCTGGGCTACAGTGAGACTCTTCAGAGTGGTTTTCTCCCTCTGGCACAACAGGCGAGATTCAAAATGTTGACTGTTAGACTGTCTACCTTAGTATCCGTGATAAGCACCTGGCCATGTGCCACTGTCAAGTAGCATGAGCAAGAAATAAACCTTTATTATTTTAATACACTGAGATATGATGTTGTGTTTTATGGTAGCACAACCCACACTATTCTATTACAAATACCAACTTTGTTAAGAATGAAAGGATAGTCCTCAGCAAGAATTTCCAATGCTTCAAGCAACTTTTAACCTGTATTTAGGCCTTGGTTTGGTAATAAAGTAATGGCATAGATGCATGTAATATGATATGAATTATTCTCATGTAGTAATTTATTGAATGCTTTTTAGTTTTCAATAGATCTATTTAGTAGTTCCAGCCATTTGCATAGTATGAGTCAGTTCCAGGATGAAAAAAGTCTACCCTTTATATAATGAACAGGTTCACCTGCCCCCGAGTGGCTGGTTGGTTCCCTTCAATATACTGCTATATCAGGGGCTCACCACTGTTCTCTCTTAATGCTATACTTAGTACACCACAATCTCAGTAGTCAGATAAAAACTTCAGTGGGAGGAAATATTGAGTCCCTAATATTATGTCCACTCTGTTCATGAGTCCAGTGGGCATGAACTGGAATGGTTGAAGAAAGACAGTGACACCCACAGTGTGGATCATATGGTTAACCTGAATGAAAGTGCTTAGAAGAGGGGGCCATAAATGATAATTTATATGGAAAACAAATAATCTTCCATTCTGGTCCCATTTCAAGAGATCCATTCACAAATCTCCTCCCCATAGCGCCTTGTCACCAAACTTATAACCTTCTCTCTATGTCCCTGCCCATCTGACCAAAGAAATTCTTCTCTGTTCACGCACCACCACAGACCTGTATTTCTGACAATCTCTTCAGTTGCAGAGCTTTCCACTTTGACCTTCCTAACATAGATAAATTTTGCTCCCCTCTGGTAAAGCAGATCAAGTGGGGAATGAATGGACTACTCTGTTTCAGTTCTAGAAATGCCATGTACAATTAGTTACCACCAAAGATAACTTGAGATCAAAGAACTTTTATTACCACCTTGGCTCTGCTGTCAATTACCTTGGCTCTGCTGCCTAATAGAATAACTATTACAGTCTTATCCCTTTTCATTAGGTGCTGCTTCTTTGCCTCTGTCACCCAGGGATTTCATAACCCCACTGATATCAGAGAGTCTGTTTCAGTGTCACCATTTCCCATTTTCATACATGGCCTACAGAGAACAGACACTACAGGGCTTTGGCTAATGTACTTTTCTACACTGACATAATTCTCAATTCTGTGGTGAAGACAGAATTAAGGGGTGATTGAGCCAGTTGCCTATAAAACAAATAATCCATTTCAGCAGTCTTATTTCCCTAAGACTTTGGATATTTTTCCTACATTATACTAAGGAAATTCTGACATCCCAAATTCATTAATGATAGACCAATATTGAATCCAGGTTTTAATCAACTCACTGAGAAACCATTTAAAAGCACTCCCAGGTGCTCAGACTGGAACTCTAAATCAAGAAATAGTTTAAAAATCTCTAGTCATATAAACCCATATTAAGAATGTCAAGCCTATCTTAAAATGATATCTTTGCCATCCTTGTCTAGAATCTGAGAGTCCATTCCTCAGATTTTTCTTTTACACGTTAACACAATATTGCAATTGTTTTGATGTGAAAACCTTATTTTTCCTGGTTTACTTTTTAATTGGCTCCCAGGGGAATTTTGCAACCTGACTCCATTTATAGGCCTTGAGGCAAAGAATGGAAGTAGACATATTTTTTAAAAATAGATCGTTATTAGAGTATAATTGCTTCACAATACTGTGTTAGTTTTCTGTTGTACACCAAAGTGAGTCAGCCATATGCATACATATGTCCCCATATCCCCTCCCTCTTAAGCCTCCCTCCCACCCTCCCTATCCCACCCCTCTAGGTCATCGCAAAACACAGAGCTGATCTCCCTGTGCTTCGCTGCTGCTTCCCACAAGCTAACTATTTTACATTTGATATTGTATATATGCCGATGCTACTCTCACTTCGCCCCAGCTTTCCCCTCCCAACCCATGTCCTCAAGTCCCTCCTCTATGTCTGCATCTTTATTCCTGCCCTGCAACTACGTTCATCAGTACCTTTTTTTTTTTTTTTAGATTCCATATATATGCGTTAGCATACGGTATTTGTTTTTCTCTTTCTGACTTACTACACTCTGTATGACAGACTCTAGGTCCATCTACCTCACTACAACTGGACAGCTACATGTAAAAGAATGAAATTAGATCACTACCTAACACCATACACAAAAATAAACTCCAAATTGATTAAAGACCTAGATGTAAGACCAGACACTATAAAACTCTTAGAGGAAAAACACTCTTTGACATAAACCACAGCAAGATCTTTTTTGACCCACCTCCTAGAGTAATGGAAATAAAACCAAAAATAAACAAATGGGACTTAATTAAACTTAAAAGCTTTTGCACAGCAAAGGAAACCATAAACAAGACAAAAAGGCAGCCCTCAGAATGGGAGAAAATATTTGCAAATGAAACAACAGACAAAGGATTAATCTCTAAAATATACAAACAGCTCATGGAACTCAATATCAAAAAAACAAACAATCCAATTAAAAAATAGGGCAGAAGACCTAAATAGACATTTCACCAAGGAAGACATACAAATGGCCAAGAGGCACATGAAAAGCTGCTCAAAATCACTAATTATTAGAGAAATGCAAATCAAAACTACAAAACCCTCCCACCAACAGTGCAGGAGGGTTCCCTTTTCACCACACCCTTTCCAGCATTTATTGTTTTTAGATTTTTTGACAATGGCCAGATGTGAATGTAGGAGTCCCTCACTGCATTAAATCATACAAAGGCTATGACCCAGGGACCACTACTCAGAAGTAGGAGGGTAATTCTTATGCTGTTGATGGGAATGTAAAATACAGCCACTATGGAGAATAGTATGGAGGGTCCTTAAAAAACTAAAAATAGAACTACCATATGATCCAGCAATCCCACTCCTGGGCATATACCCTGAGAAAACCATAATTCAAAAAGAGACATGTACCACAATGTTCACTGCAGCTCTATTTACAATAGCCAGGACATGGAAGCAACCTAAGTGTCCATCGACAGATGAATGGATAAAGAAGATGTAGCACATATATACAATGGAATATTACTCAGCCATAAAAAGAAACAAAATTGAGTTATTTGTAGTGAGGTGGATGGACATAAAGTCTGTCACACAGAGTGAAGTAAGTTAGAAAGAGAAAAACAAATACTGTATGCTAACACATATATATGGAATCTAAAAAAAAAAAATGGTTCTGACGAACCTAGGGGCAGGACAGGAATAAAGATGCAGACTTAGAGAATGGACTTGAGGACATGTAGAGGGGGAAGGGTAAGTTGGGACGAAGTGAGAGAGTAGCATTGACATATATATACTACCAAATGTAAAATAGATAGCTAGTGGGAAGCAGCCGCATAGCACAGGGAGGCAGCTCAGTGCTTTGTGACCGCCTGGAGGGGTGGGATAGGGAAGGTGGGAGGGAGATGCAAGAGGGAGGTGATATGGGGATATATGTATGCATATAGCTGATTTACTTTGTTATCCAGCAGAAACTAACACAACATTGTAAAGCAATTATACTCCAATAAAGGTGTTTAAAAAGAAAAAAAAAAAAGATACATTCATCGCAGTGTTCATTGCAGCACTATTTACAATAGCCAGGACATGGAAGCAACCTAAGTGTCCATCAACAGAGGAATGGATAAAGAAGACGTGGTACATATATACAATGGAATATTACTCAGCCATAAAAAGGAATGAAATTGTGTCATTTGCAGAGACGTGAATGGACCTAGAGACTGTTATACAGAGTTAAGTCAGAAAGAGAAAAACAAATATCGTATATTAACGCATATATGTGGAATCTAGAAAAATGATATGGATGATCTTATTTGCAAAGCAGAAATAGAGACACAGAGGTAGAGAACAAACGTATGGATACCAAAGGGGAAAGGGGGGCGGTGGGATGAACTGGGAGATTGAGATTGACATACACATACACTATGGATACTATGTATAAAATAGATAACTAATGAGAACCTACTGTACAGTACAGGGAACTCAGTGCTCCGTGCTCTGGCTAATTCACTTTGCTGTACAGCAGAAACTGACACAGCAGTGTAAAGCAGCTATACTCCAATTAAAAAAAAAATAGTAGAGTTACAAGATAGAAGTGGAGGCCCTTGATGTCTTCAAGCAGAACTACCAGCTTGGACATTATAAATAAATTTGTCTAATCTAAACCATCATCATTTTGGGATTACTAATGCAGCAGCTGGACTGATATCCTAACACATAATTTGTACCTAAATGTGAGGTGCTACTGAAATAAAACCAGTAATGGAAGGCATTGGCAGTCAGGCAACAGTTGTGAGGATACTGCAGACTGGAACACTGGTGACTCATGCTATGGCAAAACATTTGATAAAACTATCACCAATGATACTTAAATTGCAGACCACATGCTTATAGAGCCTATAGCTCTATGGCAGTGTTTCTCAACATATGTCCTATTGGCATTTGGGATAGAATAACTTTTTTGTTGTTCAAGAATACCCTATATGGGAAAAGAATCTAAAAAAAGAGTGGATATATGTATATGTATAGCTGATTCACTTTGCTGTATACCTGAAACTAACACAACATTATAAACAACTATATTCCAGTAAAATTTTTTTTAAAATAAAAATAAAAGCAATAGGAGAGTAAGAGAACTCCAAGGGGAGAGAGTGATCAGATGGGGGGGCTTGTGTGTTTAGATAATGTCATTCAACAGCCCAACACGGAGTCTGGGTCAGAGAGTTTTGAAAGGCAGCAGTAGCTTGGCATCTTTTATACTGATGGGTCTTATCTATGGTTAGCTGACGTGGGTGTAGTTTCATGCATGTGGAAAGCAGGGAGGCTCTCAGTAGCTTAAAATATGCTTATTTGGGCTATGATTAAAACGAGTGGATATCTAAAAATTTTATATTAGTGCTGATTGCCTTTTGAGCTAATAGGAGTCAGTCTGCTATAAACAACATACAGCTAATATACAGAGGCCATCTTTGGCTCATTTATAAAACACTGGGAAATCAGAAGACTTGATTTTTTTATTACCTCAACTCTGCTGATATAAGAGAGAAGATATTATCTTAGAGAAGTCATAGGAATTCCTTGGTTCTCTAATGATATTTTGAGACATTCAAAGCTCTACAGCATAGTTAAAATTAGCCATTCCACCCACACAGTCTTTTTATGTTTGAACCAGCATTAACGGACTGTCCAGTCATTCAATCTGGATAGCTTGTCTTCAGCAGGACTTCATTCTAGGATCAACACAAGAGGTAATTTAAATAACTGTTTTACCGCTGGCTGACATAGGAACATATCTGACTTTCTACTGATAACTGGACCCTGGCCACAGAGCCAACTAAAGATTTGTATTCCTTTAAACATTGATTACCTGTAACCACTTCATGAAGCAGTTATTGTAACACTCAAACTTCACCTACAAATAAATAGACAACAGAATTCACTCTAGTTAGTTCAGGCAGAAGGGGTTTAATAGAGGAAATTATGTGAATGCAAAATTGTAGATTAGCAGGCTCTAAACTAAGTTGTGAGTAACTCTCACTCTCTAGAATCCTCTATCACAAGGACACTGATACAAAAGATCAAAGACTCTGAAAGCTGTTGCTGCTCCTGAGTATAAAACCACACCACCTCTGCCATGATCCAGGTCAGAAAAAAAGAAAAAGGGTGGGGGGGATGCTTCAATCCCTCCTTCTCTTAACATGGCACAGTTCCTAATTAAAGATTTTAGAGATTGAATTGCATTCATTCTATTATTCATTCATGCATTTATTCCTAAAACGTCTACCATATACTTAGCTACTGTTCAAGGTGCTAAGGATGCGGCAGTGAACAACACAAGCAAATGTCTTTCTTATAGAGGCAAGGTAATAAACAAATATAAATTTCTTTATATACTGTGCCGTACGGTAATAAATGATTCTGAGAAAATTAAAGTAGGATAAAAGGAAAGGATAATGCTTTTTTTTTTTTTAAAAAAGGAGGGATTACTATTCTATCTTTCTCAATCAAGGAAAGCTTTAATGATGTATGGCAATGATAGTAACATTTGAGCAGAGACCTGAAAGAATTGAGGGAATAAGTCATAAAGATATCTGGGAAAAGAGGAGAATGTGTTCAAAGGCTGAGGCAAGAGCCTGGTATGTTTAAGAAATAGCAAAGAAGTTCAGTTAGGGAGGGTCAGCGTGAGAAAAAGAGTGAGTGGAAGAGCATGAGGATAGAGTTGGTGTGAGTCCTCTGATTCGGTTAGTGCCTTTTAAATTGTGCTAAGAACTTTAGCTATTCTTCTGCATGAAATAGTAAGATCTTGGAAGGCTCTATGTAAAAGAGTACATGATTTGACAGAGTCTTGAATAATTTCATTGTGGCCACTCTGTGGAGAATAGAGTAGTAGTCTAATTCTAACTGCACTAGAGCTTTGGGTCCCTCTACCTCTCAAGGGAAAAGTCTAGAGTAGCCCACTGAAGAAGCTATAATGCATTGGACCAGTAAGGTGCCAGTTTCTGGATGTATTTTGAAGGTAGAATCTACAGGATTTGCTGTCAAATGTAAGAGAAAGAGATGAGTCAAGGACGGCACCAACATTTTTAACCTGATAAACTAAAATTGCCACTAATTGAGATGATGTTGAGTTAGTGGTTGGATGTACATTTGGAGTTCAAGAAAGAAAGCAAGATATAAAAAGTATATCAACATATAGAAAGTATGTAAAGCTGTGAACTAGATACTATTACCTAAGTGTACATGTACATAGAGAAGAGACCCCAGGTTTGAACTCTAAGATACCGTGAGGTTTAGTAATACAGAAATGGAGGATAATCTAGCAAATGAGACCAAGAATGACACCAAGAGTGAGTAATTTCCTGAACATTAAGTAAAGAACATGTTTCAAAAAAAACAGCATGCTGTATCAAATACTGTTGACAAGTCAAACAAGAACAGGGAGTTGACCATTAGATACAGCTATGTGGAAACATTGGTGATCTCGACAGCTGTTCAGGAGGATTACAAAAATGAAAGCTTGATTAGAGTAGGTTCAAGGGAGAATGGAGGAAAGGAAATAGGGACAATAAATATAGACAACTCTTTCAAGGGACTATAGCTGAAAATCATATGGGTCAAATGAGTTTTAAAAATAGGAGATATTATAGCAGGTTTATATTCTGATGTAATGATTCAGTAGAGAGTGAAAATTTGATGATGCCAGAGATAAAGGAGGACAAAAATAAAAGGATATCGTTGAGAAGTCAAAGGTCATAGAATGCAATGAAATTCATTCAAACTAATAGGAGACAAGAAGAGTGTATGGTGGTGGTGTTCGAAAATCTTATTTGATTGCTTATATTTTCTCAGTGAACTAAGTAAGAGTGAGGATGGGAGGGGGCAGAAGTAGAGTTATTTTGAGGCCTGAGAAAAGAAGTTACATAATATCCCATCTAGGATAAGAAGAGAGTGCATAGGTTGGTGAAAGGTAGAATTGCAAAGCAGCACAATGAGTACAGTTGAGGTTAATGGTCATGGGTTAAAATAAGACAAATCAGCATGGTTGTATGATTTTCTGCACCCATTTTTACTGCTCAGGTGCTGGCAGAGTATGAAGAGAGTTGAATTTAACCAGCTCTAGTACTTTTCCAAGTGAGTGTGAAAGAGAAAGAGAGAAGCAAGACAGTTGAAGTTATAAGCAAGGATGTGCTCACAAAGATGAACCATGTAATAGTAATAGTAAATTAATAGAAGCATTGAATTGTATGTCCTAGTCATATAGCATTCTTGCAATTGGGATAATAGAAGCAGCATGCTAGAAATATAGGAAGTAGTGGACATAGTGAAGGGTTTGAAACTAAGAACACAGTTAGTGCAGTTTTGGGTAGTGAAACAATCTGGCATGTGACCTTAAAAATAGGGGACTGAGGTAAGGCCAAGGAGATCACTGGAGGACAGAAGGCCAAGAAACAGCAAAACCAAGCACATGAAAAGAGTATCTTACACAGATATTGAAATCACTATGAGTTATGAAATGTGTGGTGTTAGAAGGAATGACAAGAAAGCCAGAAGCTCAAATCTTTAAGCAATGCCAGTAGCGTATGAGGACAGCTAATAAGGTAGAAGAGTAGGTATTATATTTTGAAAAAAAATGGAATCCTGAAACTGGAGGTGAAAATCTTCAAAGGAACCTGCAAAAAATACTTTTAAGTTTTGCATCCTCTGTAGACTGGAATGGGGTTGGAACAAATGTTGAGTGCGCCAGTCCAAATGTTCACCATAAATCTCATTAAATTATATGCAAAATTTTGTGTATGTGTCTATGTATCTCTTTTGGAGAATATAACTTTATAGCCTTACTCAGAATTTCAGCGGGTCCATGATCCAAGAACGTTTTGCAGGCATTTATAAACATTAAATTTAAATAAATATTTATTGGGCATCTATTTGACAAGTACTGTTCTTGGAATTGAGACCTAAAGATGTGTAAGATAGAATCTTTATCATAAAATTTCTTAGACTCTGGTTCTCATGGGGTAGGAATGAGGATATTTGTGAGGGGAAAATCTGTATTACAAGGTTTATTTGAATGAGTGCAACGGGGAGCAAAAGGGACATTCTATAGGACTGTAAGTGAAGAAGTTATTCTTTGTGACTGGATGGTTCAGAGAAGCCATAAGGGAAAGAGTAAACTTGAATTAGACTTTAAAGAGCAAAGGTGTTTCTAAAAATAAAGGGAAGAACCAGGCTCAAGAAATGATGTTTAAATAGTCTTAGAATTTCAGTATCTCCTCTGGGATGACAATAAATATTATTGAATTCTAGAGTTCAGGAAAGGACAGGATGCAGTAGAAGATGTTTTCTTTTGGGCCATTTCAGGAAAAGTTTGGAACATGACATGAGAGGGTGCAGACTTCTGCAGACAGCAGGAAGCTAATGAATATTACTTGAGACTACAAGTGACATGTGACATGATCCAACTTGTGATTTAGGAAAAAAATATTTCAACAGCAATGCAAAGAATGAATTAGAAAGTCAGGGGATTAGAAGAAGGGAGAGATTTTTAGATGACTAATACCATGATCTAGACAAAAAATTGTGAAGTTTAAATTAGGATGATAACTGTGAGGAGTGGACAAAAGGACATACTCATTAAAAAAAATAAAATAGAGTAGAATCTCTAGCACTTGGCTACTGATACATTTGCTTGGGTTAGAACGGGTATAGACGGTTGAAAAAAAAGGAAGAATGAAAAATTATTAGTATTTATAGCTTTTGAAACTGGGTCCCTGGTAGTGCCATTACCAGAGAAGAGACTCAACATGGAGAGATTTTCAGTGGATGCTAAGAGGGGAGAGTAGAATAGAGATGAAATCAGTATGGCATGTGCAGGATGTTTCAACTCTATCTGTAATATTGATTCCTTTTTGAAAAATTTGAAGCAAGTATGGCATTCATACAGCTGACTGTGGGAACAGGTGTCCTTTCTATTTTTCTCCTTGTATGTTTGCAACATTTCATTAAATTGTTTTTAAACTTAGTGCAATGCTTTAAAAAAAAAGTTACTGTGTTCAATCTCAGTCTTTGTGTTCATAGGAAATTCAGGTTTGGAGTTCAGGGGGAATGGGGGTTCAAAATACAGATTTAGAAGTCCTTAGCTTTGAAGTGACATTAAGATCGCTTATTTCATTGGATAATTTAGATGAGGAAGAGAATGTGAATCACAGAGGACTAATAGAGTAACTTGAAGATTACTACTAATAGCGATAATAAAAATATCAATAGCTCCCACCCAATCTGATAGCCAGACAGCAATACCCAGTAACGTCATTCCCATTGTTTACAGGCCAGTAGCTGTTCTTGCTGGTTGGTGCATCTGCTCCGATTCACAGTTGGTTAGGTACTTATCTTCAGCTACCCTGGACTAAAAATCATTATATTTAAGAAGGATCCAGTGATGAAGTCTGAGGATGAACAATCAGTGAAATAATAGGAGGAGAGCATTTTAAGAAGGTGTCAAACATATGTGTGATTGGGGGATTCTTGGTAACAAATAAAAGCAGTTTCAGTAGAGAGGTGAGGGGATCGGTGCCAGATGGCTCAGTCATGTGCAAGAGTATGTTTGTAGTGAAATGGGGGTAGCAAATACATATTACTTTTTTCCCAAGCTGGTTAGGGGAAGCAAAGAGAGAGATGATATATCAGTCAGGATTCTCTTGGTTACAAGTGAAAGAAAACATGAATTCAAAACACCTTAAATGACCACAATAAAAGAAAAAAATTGGAGGTTGGGGTAAGGAGTGATAATTAACCATATCTGGCTGGTAAACACACTTCAGGCAAGGCTAGATCCAGAGACTTTTAATGATGTGGTCAGGTTCTAGCTTTTCTTTTTCCATACAGTTCTTGGGGCTCTATCTTACCTGGATTTGACGCAGAACATAAAATAGAATCAGTTTCTCAGAATTTCCAGCAGTCAGTTGCCTAAGGTTGAGTGCATTGCTTTTTTCAGTTCATAACACGTCAGCTTGCAACTGGCCCTTACAAAACATTATGCTTTAAATATATGTTTATGTATTCATCTATGTATTTCTATCACTATGTGCTGATCCCACTCTGCTTTCCCTATGAAAACAATTTAATTTGTTTATTGTTTGTCTTTTTATTTATTGTGTTTTTGCAAAATGTGTACTATTTTGTGTAATTGTGTTTGAACTTAATGAGATGGATGTTATATATACTACTGTTTCACTAAGCACTGTTTTTAGGTTCCAGTTATGCTACTACTGTACATGGAATGCATTGATTCTATTTGCTATGTGCAACTACCATATTTCCCTTGTTTTTCTCAGTGATAGACATTCAGGCTGCCCCCAACCCCCTATTCTACAAACAGTGTATTTATTCACAAATATGATGGGCCTCTACAATGTGCCAGGCACTGTTTCAGGCACATGAGACACATCAGTGAATAAAACAGACACTGCTGCAATGAACATCCTTATCCATGGCCCCTTGTGGATCCGTGAGAAAACTTCCCTAGTATATATTTAGGAGCACCATCCAGCAAAATTCTTTATGCATTGGATTTTATTTGGCCGTGTGCCCCATCCATGAACCAATCACTGTGTTAGGGGAATATGATGGACTAATTAGCTTAGGCTAGATAAAGGCTTACCCCTAAACCAGTGGGCAGGGGCAGTTGTGGAATGTAGCTCACTCAAAGCAAATGAGGAGAGGAGTATCACACAGAAAGAAATTGAGGAAAGTAGATGATGAATGAATGCTGAGTAGAAAATACAACAGACGTCCTCTCACATGAGAAGGCAACTTGGTGGGGAGCCTCCCACCCCTGTGCCCAAGAGATCTGAATGCCTCATGATGAGGAAAAGTATTTTAAAACCAAAACACACAAACTGAGGGGTTCCCTGGTGGCGCAGTGGTTGGGAGTCCGCCTGCCGATGCAGGAGACACGGGTTTGTGCCCCGGTCCGGGAAGATCCCACATGCCGCGGAGCGGCTGGGCCCGTGAGCCATGGCTGCTGAGCCTGCGCGTCCGGAGCCTGTGCTCCGCAAAGGGAGAGGCCGCAACAGTGAGAGGCCCGCGTACCGCAAAAAAACCCCAAAAAACAAAAAAACCCACAAAAACCAAAACAGTTTCTCATTCAGCCCATCTGGATGGCACCAAAGGTCTGCAGTTCTGTCAAGCTCCCAAATGATGTTGATGCTGCTCATACAGGCTCCACATTCTAAGAACCGCTGCTCTCGTCTAAAGGTTAACAGTAATTAAATGTGGTCATCTACCAGTGCTGTGAGGATTAAAGCAAATCCTATATATTAAAGTGCTTGATAATCTTAAACATGCAACTTCTTAAATGTTGGTTGGTACTATTTCATTTGTTATGTGACTCTTAAGGTGAATAATTATATTAATCTTTGATGAGGTTTCAAGAAAATCATAAAGGACGGAATGTAAGTCTGATTAGTCTAAATATTAACTTCACTGACTTCCCAAATTTTCTAATGATCATCTAGGTTTTTGCTAATGACTGTTGTTGATTCTTACTAGAGTTTGCAGAAAGACTGTTTAACCATATATTTAACTCAGTGACAAGGTCAGGTCAGAAAGCTCACTCTTTGAAATATAACCTAATAAAATCAATATAAAATGGATAGGTTCAGCCATCTATAAGATGGTATCTGAGAGGGATATTAATGAGACACTCAGCAAGCCTTTTGCAAAACCAGCAAGTCATCTCTTGTGTCTAATAAAAACTGGAGTGCCTCAGTCTAATTAAGGTGACCAGAATGTATTCTCAGGGCTACAGCTTAACCATGGGAGAAGGAAGCTGTGTTGTTACCTGCTTAATTTGATGATGAGTTAAAGTAGGGAGGTGACCTGCCTAAATAACACAAAAAATAAATAATGGAACAGTAATAATGTTTTGATGTATACCCAGCACTGTCCAGAGAAGGGGGTTAATAGATCTGGTAGACATAAGACAATAGAGGGGAACAGTTTAATAAATAACAGGGAGAATTCACTGGGCTTAACTTTTCTTTTTAGCAAATAGCTGGTAAAACCATGAAAAAAAATTTTTTTTTGAATTAAGCTATATTCTGGTTATTTTTTTGGCCCCTGGGTGCCCTCCGAGAGAAAGGCAGTACCCTGGACCCTAGCCATTGAGGTTTTCTAACATTGCAAAAATCTAAGTATATTTTCCTCTTTCCCTTTCTGCCATTCAGCTAGACGCTGGATCTTTATTATATTGACTCAGAAGGAGGTACTTGGTGACATTTAGGTCCTTAAAAAATGCTTTAAATGTTGAGAAGGAAGTAAAGAGGAAAAAGGAGGTTCTTGGGAATAGAAAATGTATCCTGGGGAAGCAAGGGGTGAAGGGGGGCTTAACCTCTCCCGTCATCCCTAGAAAGCAATTCTCCTGGCCTGTAGCCTCTGATATCATCACACATATTGAGTTTGGTGAATGAAAGTCCCTATCCAAGAGCTATTCAATTTTGAATTAACTCACAAGTTTGTGTTTCTGGGATAGCAAAGTTAAGGGCCACATCCCACGCCCTGTGCCCTGATGACCACACCAGGTGTATCAAAACCTTAAGAGTCCCTGACCTAGCAGCTCAGTCACCCCTTCTTTTGACATTTTTTTTTTTTTGCAGCGGCAGTTCAGTACATTTTCTCTTAAAAAAAATTTTTTTTTTTGGTTAAAACTTTTTTATTAAGATCAAATCATGTCATGAAATATTTATTCTAATTATAGTCATTCCTCATTTTATTTTCTTATGTTTCATATTTTCTTTTATTTACAAAGCAAGTTGTTTCTATTTTTTTTTTAACTTTTAATATATTAAAATCTCTGTATCTCCCAGTTTGGTGACCAAAATATGCTTGGGTTTTAAGAAACATAAATATTACAAATATGATGGTGAATCTCTGGCTACAAATAAAGCTGTTTCATCAAATGTAAATATGTTAATCATATTAATTGAGAACATCCTTCATAATGCATTTTATATTGATGTAGTAATATGCAAAAAAGAATAATAAACCACATTCAACTTCCTAAACATTAATTATGAGGCATTACTAGGCAAATCATCATGATAAATCTCTGCATTTGGGGACTACCTAGTTAAGCACCTAATTTTTGAGAAATATGTTAGTGTCAGACATAGCTCCATAATTAATTATAAGACTTCTACAGTGTCAGAGTGATTAGACTTATTTTGTTTGACTCCAAAGGGCAGAGTAAGGGCCAGTGAGTAGAATTATAAGGAGTATAGTTTTTTTTTTTATTATTAGAATGACATTTCTAAGAAATAGATCTGTTGAAAAAATGGAACGGACTTACCCCAAACTGAAAATCTTCATGCAATGATTATGATCACTTACAGGTGATATTGAGGGCATTTGGATACCACATAAGGAGTAGACCAAGTGATCTCTGAGATCCAATCCCATTTGGAATTATGGTCTGAGGGGCTTCTAATAGTTTGACTGCATTTAGTCCTAAAATTCTAAAATCTAAGTGAGACTACAAACACTATACTCTGAATATAAATTCATTCCCTGGTAATGGTCCTTTTTCTTCTTTATATTCTCCCACAAGACTATGAGAAACCCCAAGGCATGGTAGATGCCTTGCTTATCTCTGAATTCACGGTACAGTACGTGGCACATTGTTAGAATTCAATTATTGCTGTTAAATGGGGACTGCACAATATTTGGAGGTATTGGCATACTCTTTTTAAATCAATATATTTCTTCCTTTCCTTTCCTGCCGTTCAACTAGAATGGATCTCCACTTTATTGATTCTGAGAAGGTATATGATACATCTAAACGCTTAGAAAAATATTTGAATGATTGTGAAGGAAGTAAGTGTAAATGCAGGATTCTTGGGAATACAAAATATGTCTTGGAGAAGCAAGGGGTAGATAGGGCTTAACATCTCCCATCACTCCTAGAAACAAATTGTTTTGTGCTGTGATTCTCTGAAACTCTGAACCAAGTTCTGTCCCCTAGCTGGGTAACCTGCAGACAGAATCAGCAAGGTGGGTAAAGCAGACAGGCCCAGGGGCAGATCTATCAGGTATTCTGTCCCTTCCTCCTTCATCTCTGAGCTCTAGCCACCTTGACCTTCTTTCAGTTTCTCAACAGGGCTGTCATCTTCCTATCTCAGGGACTTCACACTTGGATTGGGATCCTCACTCTCTCTCTTTGCTTTCTCTCTCCTCTCAGAGGTGGAAGTAGCCAAGAATCTCTTGACTCCAAAGAGTCAGGCAGACAGGAACCAAGAGTCAGGCAGACAGGAACAACAACACATGCAGACAGAACAACTGACACTGACTAACCCTCAGTGTGAACTGATGACCAAGAAGCAGAAGCAGTGCTTATAGCCTCAAAAACTGGGTTGTGGCTCAATCCTGGGGAAGAGAAAGAGCCCCAAGAGGAATTGAGGTCAACATTTTCCAATAGCCCATCGAAATTTAAAGTCAGAAATTAAGTGGTTAGGGAACATAAAGGAATCCCTCTTTTATACCCAAGTTACATACTGAGACTCATGCCAACCACTAAGGAATGAAAAGAACCTATCAAATTATATGAGCAGTTATTGAAAACTGTAAGACTTAATATTCATTCAGTTTTTAATGTTTCCACTGAGCATTTGTGCTATTTTTTTCCTTACTCACTAAAGCTCCACAATATCACAGTCTCTGCTTCTGAATTCTATTTTAATTAGTGACAGCACAATCTAAATCATATCGTGAGAAAGCACCTAAGAATGTGGTTTACATAGTATGTGGCCCCCACCATCCCATTGATCATAAAATATGGTCAAAGAAGTGTTTTTCTGTTTTGTTTTGTTTTGTTTTTTTATTTAAAGACACTCAGAATCCATTTAGCATGGAATGGACTATTTAAGCTTTCTTAAAGAAGGAATGCCAAGTTCCTGTCTTGAAAATCCAGTATAACAATGGCCTCTCAATCCTCCAGCGAAATCTTGTTTAAATGTTCTTTAAGTTGAAATTTTCTCTGTGTTTCACCTAAATATTCCTTACTTCAGCTCATGACCATTATATCCTATTCCTTTCCCCTTGTTGGGAAGAAATAATGGCTCCCTGGCCTCCTTTAATATCCCTTTATGTCATTATACACCATAGTTTTATCTTCCCTCTCTCATTGTGAGTAGGTCGACAATGCTCACATCCCTCAACCTTGACTTCTTGCTCTCACTTCCCAGCCTTTTCTACTGTGTAACGTGTGAGTTCTCTCACCGTCATTCATTTTCACCTCAAATGTACATCTATTTCAGCATGCAGAGGCTGCTGGGATCATATTAGAGATTAAAACTGAAGGAGCGCTGTTAATCCCAAGGCACTTCTGAATTTTAAAATCAGTTTGAAATGATCAGCCTTCTCAGGGGCTTTCAGGAGGTTTCCAGAGCCATTTGAATTAAAAGCATCTTGCTTCACAGCATGATGTAATAGAAAGTCACTGTTGAACTCGAAGATTGCTGAGGGCTGTGGAATACTTGACTGCTTTGATCATGTTGCTCCCTTGTCCAAAGTACTCTCCCTTCCCTAAGGATTAAAGCCAAAATCCATACCCTGGGGCTGAAGGCCCGGCTCCAATACTTCTCTTCAGTGACAACATACTGCTTCTTGTAAAGCCTTCACTTCAGTCTTGCTGGGCTTCTCAGTATATACTCCTTCGAAGTTATATTTATACATTCATATTTAGTACATAACCTACTTAACACATTATTTAATCTTATTTAGTGTCATATAGTTTCACATGCTAAATTGGTATATTTGTTACTCCCTTAGTAAAATCGCAGTTCTTGGGATAGGGGCACCTACCTCCCTTGTTGAACTCTTTAAAAGTGATCATTCTGGGGGCTTCCCTGGTGGCGCAGTTGTTGAGAGTCCGCCTGCCGATGCAGGGGACGCGGGTTCGTGCCCCGGTCTGGGAAGATCCCACATGCTGCAGAGCGGCTGGGCCCGTGAGCCATGGCCGCTGAGCCTGCGTGTCCAGAGCCTGTGCTCCGCAACGGGAGAGGCCACAGCAGTGAGAGGCCCGCGTACCGCAAAAAAAAAAAAAAAAAAAAAAAAAAGTGATCATTCTGAAGGTATTTTAGGTAATTTTAAAATTGGTACAAAGAAAGGTTAAAACACCTGATGTGAATATGCGTCGTCTCAGCCTAAATGAATAACTCTATTCCACAAAATTCTCTCTTACTCTTCTGATTATAGCCTTAATGGTCAGTATATTGCAGGTGGATTTCCAGAAGGTACTCCATCTCTGGGCCTACTGGGTACATCCACATAAGGAAAATAAAAGATGAAAGTGAGGGCAACCAAAAGGAGAGAAAGGAACACGCTTTTCTCATCCTACCTATCCATTTACATTTCTAGTCTTGTGAGGTCTTCCTTAAGGATCACCCGAGACCTATAAGTGAAGTGGACTCTACATTAAAATGCCATTACTAATATCAAGTAGCTAGGCCCACTTATTCTCAGCTCCCCTAGCAAATAAAATGCCTCAAAGGGCATATATTTCAATGAACCAATATATTTCACAATAATTTGGGCCAATTGTGCTCATTCAGGAGATATTCCAAATGTTCAGAGGCCAGAAAATTCAGCTTTATGAAATAACAGCATGGACCATCTGGGACATACAGTCAATTTGGATTTTTGTATGAGGTAGGAAACGAGGGGAGTGACCTCTGTACTTGGGGGATTTCATTTTTAAGTTGGATAAGGTCAGAGCCCTCAATGGAAAATCCCTGATAATGCCTAGAAAGGTTCCAAACAATTTATATTGGTGCCAAATGGGATCATATTTGGTTTTTAGTTGTGGAGAGAGTTGACAGAGTTTTTTAATGTCTAGTGTTTTTAATGTTTTCATTTTTAACATTTAAAATATTTTAAGTACTTTTATATACAAACTCTCAGTAGATTTAAAATTTCTTATTTAAGAAATAAGCTATACTTCACGTTTTAAATGAATTGTCGTTCTTTAAATATTAAAAACGTATTAAATGTGATTATAGCTGAATGACTAATTATAAAACTATAAAACAGCAGTTTTAGATAATGGCCCTACTGAAATCTATCAATCTCAGTGGTTTATAATTTTAAAAGCAATTAATTTTCATGTTTGCTGTAGAGTTACATGTCTGGTCGAACATCTAAGGACTTGAAGTTGTATTATCAACAACTTTTATTTTTCTTTTCTTTTTTTTTGAATATTATTTATTTATTTTTTATACACCAGGCTCTTATTAGTTATCCATTTTGTACATATTACTGTATACATGTCAATCCCAATCTCTCAATTCATACCACCACCACCACCACCACTCCCGCTTTCCCCCCTTAGTGTCCATACGTTTGTCCTCTATTTCTGCCTTGCAAACCGGTTCATTGTACCATTTTGCTAGATTCCACGTATATGCGTTAATATGCGATATTTGATTTTCTCTTTCTGACTTACTTCACTCTGTATGACAGTCTCTGGGTCCATCCACGTCTCTGCAAATGGCACAATTTCGTTCCTTTTTATGGCTGAGTAATATTCCATTGTATATATGTACCACATCTTCGGTATCCATTCCACTGTTGATGGGCATTTAGGTTGCTTCCATGACCTGGCTATTGTAAACAGTGCTGCAATGAACATTGGGGTGCATGTGTCTTTTTGAATTATGGTTTTATCTGGATATATGCCCAGTAATGGGATTGCTGGGTCATATGGTGATTCTATTTTTACTTTTTTAAGGAACCTCCATACTCTTCTCCATAGTGGCTGTATCATTTTACATTCCCACCAGCAATGCAAAAGAGGGTTCCCTTTTCTCCCTTTTCACCCTCTCCAGCACTTGTTGTTTGTAGATTTTCTGATGATGCCCATTCTAAGTGGTATGAGGTGATACCTCATTGTAGTTTTGATTTGCATTTCTCTAATAATTAGTGATGTTGAGCAGCTTTTCATGTGCCTCTTGTGCATCTATATGTCTTCTTTGGAGAAATGTCTATTTAGGTCTTCTGCCCATTTTTGGATTGGGTTGTTTCTTTTTTTAATATTGAGCTGCATGAGCTGTTTATATATTTTGGAGATTAATCCTTTGTCCATTGATTCATTTGCAAATATTTTCTCCCATTCTGAGGGTTGTCTTTTCATCTTGTTTATAGTTTCCTTTGCTGTGCAAAAGCTTTGAAGTTTCATTAGGTCCCATTTGTTTATTTTTGTTTTTATTTCCATTTCTCTAGGAGGTGGGTCAAAAAAGCTCTTACTGTGATTTATGTCAAAGTATTCTTCCTATGTTTTCCTCTAAGAGTTTTACAGTGTCCAGTTACATTTAGGTCTTTAATCCATTTTGAGTTTATTTTTGTGTATGGTGTTAGAGAGCATTCTAATTTCATTCTTTTACATGCAGCTGTACAGTTTTCCCAGCACCACTTATTGAAGAGACTGTCTTATCTCCATTGTATATCCTTGCCTCCTTTGTCATAGATTACGTGACCATAGGTGCATGGGTTTATCTCTGGGCTTTCTCTCCTGTTCCATTGATCTATATTTCTCTTTTTGTGCCAGTACCATATTGCCTTGATTACTGTAGCTTTGTAGTATAGTCTCAAGTCAGGGACTCTGATTCCTCCAGCTCCGTTTTTCCCCTCAATATTGCTTTGGCCATTCAGGGTCTTTTGTGTCTCCATACAAACTTTAAGATTTATTTGTTCTAGTTCTGTAAAAAATTCCATTGGTAGTGATAGGGATTGCATTGAATCTGTACATTGCTTTGGGTAGTATAGTCATTTTCACAATATTGATTCTTCCAATCCAGGAACATGGTATATCTCTCCATCTGTCTGTGTCAGTTTTGATTTCTTTCATCAGTGTCTTATAGTTTTCTGAGTTCAGGTCTTTTACCTCCTTAGGTAGGTTTATTCCTAGGTATTTTATTTTTTTGTTGCAATGGTGAATGAGATTGTTTCCTTAATTTTTCTTTCTGATCTTTCGTCGTTAGTGTATAGGAATGCAAGAGAGTTCTATGTATTAATTTTGGATCCTGTGACTTTACCAAATACATTGATTAGCTCTAGTAGTTTTCTGGTGGCATCTTTAGGATTCTCTATGTATAGTATCATGTCATCTGCAAACAGTGACAGTTTTACTTCTTCCTTTCCAATTTGGATTCCTTTTATTTCTTTTTCTTCTCTGATTGCTATGGTTAGGACTTCCAAAACTATGTTGAATAATAGTGGTGAGAGTGGACATCCTTGTCTCATTCCTGATCTTAGAGGAAATGTTTTCAGTTTTTCACAATTGAGAATGATGTTTGCTGTGAGTTTGTTGTATATGGGCTTTATTATGTTGAGGTAGGTTACCTCTATGCCCACATTCTGGAGAGTTTTTATCATAAATCGGTGTTGAATTTTGTCAAAAGCCTTTTCTGCATCTATTGAGATGATCATATGGTTTTTATTCTTCAATTTGTTCATATGGTGTATCACAATGATTGATTTGCATATATTGAAGAACCTTGCGTCCCTGGGATGAATCCCACTTGATCATGGTGTATGAGCCTTTTAATGTGTTGTTGGATTCTGTTTGCTAGTATTTTTTTGTGTGTGTGTGGTATGTGGGCCTCTCACTGTTGTGGCCTCTCCTGTTGTGGAGCACAGGCTCCAGATGCGCAGGCTCAGCAGCCGTGGCTCATGGACCCAGCCGCTCCACGGCATGTGGGATCCTCCCGGACCAGGGCACGAACCCATGTCCCCTGCATCGGCAGGCGGACTCTCAACCACTGCGCCACCAGGGAAGCCCTGTTGAGGATTTCTGCATCTATATTCATCAGCGATATTGGTCTGTAATTTTCTGTTTTTGTAGTATCTTTGTCTGGTTTTGGTATCAGGGTGATGGTGGCCTCATAGAATGAGTTTGGGAGTGTTCCTTCCTCTGCAGTTTTTTGGAAGAGTTTGAGAAGGATGGGTGTTAGCTCTTCTCTAAATGTTTGATAGAATTCACCTGTGAAGCCATCTGGTCCTGGATTTTGTTTGTTGGAAGATTTTTAATCACAGTTTCAATTTCATTACTTGTGATTGGTCTGTTCATATTTTCTATTTCTTCCTGGTTCAGTCTTGGAAGGTTATACCTTTCTAAGAATTTGTCTATTTCTTCCAGGTTGTCCGTTTTATTGGCATAGAGCTGCTTGTAGTAGTCTTGTAGGATGCTTTGTATTTCTGTGATGTCTGTTGTAACTTCTCCTTTTTCATTTCTAGTTTTATTAATTTGAGTCCTCTCCCTCTTTTTCTTGATGAGTCTGGTTAAAGGTTTATCAATTTTGTTTATCTTCTCAAAGAACCAGCTTTTTTTTTTCAATTGTTTTCTTTGTTTCTATTTCATTTATTTCTACTCTGATATTTATGATTTCTTTCCTTCTACTAACTTTGGGTTTTGTTGGTTCTTCTTTCTCTAGTTCCTTAGGTGTAAGGTTAGATTGTTTATTTGAGATTTTTCTGGTTTCTTAATGTAGGATTGTACTGCCATAAACTTCCCTCTTAGAACTGCTTTTGCTGCATCCCATAGGTTTTGGATCATTGTGTTTTTGTTGTCATTTGTCTCTAGGTATTTTTTTATTTCCTCTTTGATTTCTTCAGTGATCTCTTGGTTATTTAGTAACGTATTGTTTAGCCTCCATGTGTTTGTGTTTTTTACATTTTTTCCCTATAATTTATTTGTAGTTTCATAACATTGTGGTTGGCAAAGTTGCTTGATATGATTTTAATTTTCTTAAATTTACTGAGGCTTGATCTGTGACCCAAGATGTGATCTATCCTGGAGAATGTTCCATGTGCACTTGAGAAAAAAGTGTAACCTGCTGTTCTCAGATGGAATATCCTATAAATATCAGTTAAATCTATCTGGTCCATTGTGTCATTTAAAGCTTGTGTTTCCTTATTAATTTTCTGTCTGGATGATCTGTCCATTGGTGTAAATGAGGTGTTAAAGTCCCTCACTATTACTGTGTTACTGTCAATTTCCACTTTTATAGCTGCTAGTATTTGCTTTATGTATTGAGATGCTCCTATGTTGGGTGCATATATATTTATAATTTTTATATCTTCTTCTTGCCTTGATCCCTTGATCATTATGTAGTGTCCTTCTTCGTCTCTTGTAATAGTCTTTATTTAAAGTCTATTTTGTCTGATATGAGAATTGCTACTCCAGCTTTCTTTGGACTTCCATTGGCATGGAATATCTTTTTCCATCCCCTCACTTTCAGTCTGTATGTGTCCCTAGGTCTGAAGTAGATCTCTTGTAGACAGCATATATATGGGTCTTGTTTTTGTATCCATGCAGCAAGCCTGTTTCTTTTGGTTGGAGCACTTAATCCATTCACATTTAAGGTAATTATCAATATACATGTTCCTATTACCATTTTCCTAATTGTTTTGGGTTTGTTTTTGTAGATCCTTTTCTTCTCTTGTGTTTCCCACTTAGAGAAGTTCCTTTAGCATTTGTTGTAGAGAAGCTGGTTTGGTGGTGCTGAATTCTCTTAGCTTTTGCTTATCTGTAAAGCTTTTGATTTCTCCGTTGAATCTGAATGAGATTCTTGCTGGGTAGAATAATCTTGGTTGTAGGTTTTTGCCTTTCATTACTTTAAATATATCGAGCCACTCCCTTCTGGCTTGGAGAGTTTCTGCTGAGAAATCAGCTGCTAACCTATGGGAGTTCCCTTGTATGTTATTTGTCGTTTTTCCCTTGTTGCTTTTAATAATTTTTCTTTGTCTTTAATTTTTGTCAATTTGATTACTATGTGTCTCAGCCTTTTTCTCCTTGTGTTTATCCTGCCTGGGACTCTCTGCACTTCCTGGACTTGGGTGGCTGTTTCCTTTTCCATGTTATGGAAGTTTTCGACTATAATCTCTTCAAATATTTTCTTGGGTTCTTTCTCTCTTTCTCCTTCTGGGACCCCTATAATGTGAATGTTGGTGCATTTAATGTTGTCCCAGAGGTCTCTTAGGCTGTCTTCATTTCCTTCATTCTGTTTTCTCTATTGTGTTCCATGGCAGTGAATTCCACCATTCTGTCTTCCAGGTCACTTATCTGTTCTTCTGCCTCAGTTATTCTGCTGTTGACTCCTTGTAGTGTATTTTTCATTTAAGTTATTGTATCGTTCACCTCTGTTTGTTTGTTCTTTAATTCTTCTAGGTGTTTGTTATACATTTCTTGCATCTTCTCCATCTTTGCCTCCATTCTTTTTCTGAGACCCTGGATCATCTTCACTATCATTATTCTGAAATCTTTTTCTGGAAGGTTGCCTATCTTCACTTCATTTAGTTGTTTTTCTGGGGTTTTATCTTGTTCCTTCATCTGGTACATAGTCCTCTGCCTTTTCATTTTGTCTGTTTTTCTGTGAATGTGGTTTTTGTTCCACAGGCTGCAGGATTGTAGTTCTTCTTGCTTCTGCTGCCTGCCCTCTGGTGGATGAGGCAATCTAAGAGGCTTGTGCAAGCTTCCTGATGGGAGGGACTGGTGGTGGGTAGAGCTGAGTGTTGCTCTGATGGGCAGAGCTCAGTAAAATTTAAATCTGCTTGTCTGTTGATGGGTGGGGCTGAGTTCCCTCCCTGTTGGTTTTTTGGCCTGAGGCGACCCAACACTGGCGCCCACAGGCTCCTTGGTGGGGCTAACGGCAGACTCTGGGAGGGCTCACCCCGAGGAGTGCTTCCCAGAACTTCTGCTCTCAGCGTCCTTGTCCCCACGGTGAGGCACAGCCACCCACTGCCTCTGTAGGAGACCCTCCAACACTAGCAGGTAGGTCTGGTTCAGTCTCCTATGGGATCACTGCTACTTTCCCCTAGTTCTGATGCTCACACTACTTTGTGTGTGCCCTCCAAGAGTGGAGTCTCTGTTTCCCCAAGTCCTGTCAAAGTCCTGCAATCAAATCCCTCTAGCCTTCAAAGTCTGATTCTCTGGGAATTCCTCCTCCCGTTTCCAGACCCCCAGGTTGGGAAGCCTGACGTGGGGCTCAGAACCTTCACTCCAGTGGGTGGACTTCTGTGGTATAATTGTTCTGCAGTTTGTGAATCCCCACCCAGTGGTTATGAGATTAGATTTTATTGTGATTGTGCCCCTCCTACCATCTCATTGCACCTTCTCCTTTGGCTTTGGCTGTGGGGTATCCTTTTTGCTGAGTTCCAGTGTCTTCCTGTTGATGATTGTTCAGCAGTTATTAGTGACTCTGGTGCTTTGGGGAGAGGGAGTGAGCACACATCCTTCTGCTCTGCCATCCTGAACCAATTTCAACAAGTCTGATTTTAAACAGTGAATGCCAGATCTCCCTAGTCATCATGGATGGTCACTAAAGTTACACAAATTACTAGAGGCAAGCACAGAAGAGAGTATTGGGCCATTTTTCAGAAGATTTTTGGAACTTTTTAAAACCTTATTGGTAAAATTAAAGAAGATAATATATATCTGGAGATATATTCAAAAACTAACCTAAACAATATGTAGTAGTACTATATCACAAGAAATATTGGTTTACAAATACGTGGTTTTTCAAAATCTATTTTCTACAGATCTCAAATATTCCATCAAAAAGATCTATAACATATAGTATCTGGAGTTTCAAGTGACTTTTAAAATTTATAAATGTATATAAGTCACATGTACATAATTGATATAGTTAAAATGCAAGCAGTAAATTTATAGATGGAACCTCACAACCCAGGTGTATTATTATTATTTTTCAAATGGAAAGGGAGAAAAAAATGGAGACTAATATAGAGAACAAAGATTTTCCATGAAAATTCATATGGACATGAATATAATATACATTTCTAGCAGTTCGTATTTAAATTACTGACTTGTATGAAACATTTATCAGATAAAAATGGTACATTTTCAGGTAGAATGAGGTGTATAAATGCACCTTAAATGTCTGCCTTGCTTTAATATTTCATTGAGCCTTTTTAAAGAGAAAAATTGTTAAGGACATAAATCTCTAGAATACTAGTACTTCCATTTTTTTATTCTTGGCACTTCTCTTCCTGCAAAATCTTTTTCTTGCATAAAGAGCTCTATAATGTATAGGGACAATACAAAAGAGAAAGGTACAGAGAATAAGGAATAGAATGAGAAGCTCTTCACAGGTATTAAATGAAATAAATGGATAATTCGCCATCTAGTATTAACTGAATATCTCTTATTTATAACTGCACCAAACCCTGTGGTAGATGTTAAAGATGTCAAATGCATTGTCCCAGCTATCAAGGAGTTGTTTATTCAAAAAACAGTGATTATTATAATTATGGATTGGTCATTGTCTAAGTGCCAGGCACAGTGTTAGCCTCTGAAGAGTCATGTCTAAAAGGCACTTATCCAAACTCTAGAAGTTTAAAGCTCAGGAGAGAAATAAAGCACAGGTAACCAGAAACAAAAGAGTGAAAGTATCTAGAGCAGAAGTTAGCATTGTGGTGCTCTGGTGGCAGAGTCGTATCAGAATGTGAATGCTGTGGGGTGAAGGGAGTGCAGGACCCAGTAGGTGAACAGTCATTGAAAGCCTCCTGATGGGATGGAGACTTGGGCTAGTGCTGAATCAGCCAATGAAGGTAGCAGGAGCAGGTAGGCACAGAGAATAGTGTGTGCAAAGGTGCCAAAATTTCAGGAAACATGATATAGTTTAGAACTGGCAAATTTATATGTATGGCTGGCTTGAAAGTGAGAGATGAGATTTATGCATCAATGTATTTATTTCATTCAAGAAGTGTATATTGAGAAGTGACTACAGGCCAGCTCCCTCACTAATGCTGAGGATACAGTGGTGAACTAGACAATCTCTGACTATGAAATTTAAAATACATCAGGTCAAATAAGATTACCATAAGTAATTTCAGAAATCAGTAATTGTTTATAATAATAACAAATGCAACAAAGGAGAAATAAAAGATATTTTAAAGGTATCTAATTAGGAGAGGTGGCTAAACCAGTCTGGAATTTCAGAGGGTGATTGATTAACTTAGAATGAACAGGGGTTAGCTAAGAGGAGAGGAAGCAAGGAGGAGGGACTCAACATTCCATGCAAAGTATTATAGGCTATATTAAGGGTTCGACATAATTCTAAGAGCAACTTGGAAGTCACAGAAGGATTTTTAACTAAAGAAATGACATGATGCAATTTGCAGTTTCTGAAAGATCCCTTGGCCAGAGTGTAGTGAATAGATTGTAGCTGAGCAAAAGTGGACATGGGATGCCACAGAAGGCTATGTCAGTAAGTCAGGCAATATCTCATACTAGGAAGGTGGCCATAGAGTTGGAAATAAGTAGGCAGATTTTTTAAAATATTTAGAAGGATGCATCAATAATTCTTAGTGGTTGATTAGATCTGAAGAATGAGAAAGACAGAAGTGTGTAATATTTATTCTCAGGTTTGCCTTCATTAAACAGGTTCATCATTTACTGAAATGGGGAACACAGAGGTAGAGAGGACTGGGAGGAAAAGCAATGATTTAATGTTGGACGTATGAAGTTGGGCTGCCTGTAAGATGTTCATGTAAGGTGTTTTTTGTTTGTTTTTAATAAATTTATTTATTTATTTTTGGCTGTGTCAGGTCTTCATTGCTGCACGTGGGCTGTCTCTAGTTGTGGCAAGCGAGGGCTACTCTTCGTTGCAGTGCATGACCTTCTCGTTGCGGTGGCTTCTCTTAGCTGCAGAGCATGGGCTCTAGGCAGGCGGACTTCAGTAGTTGCGGCAGGCAGGCTCAGTAGTTGTGGCTCATGGGCTCTAGAGCGCAGGCTCAGTAGTTGTGGCACACGGGCTTAATTGCTCCGTGGCATGTGGGATCTTCCTGGACCAGGGCTTGAACCTGTATACCATGCATTGTTAGGTGGATTCTTAACCACTGTGCCACCAGGGAAGTCCCTCAAGTAAAATGTTGAGTAGGCTGTTTGGATGTGTGGGTCAGGAACTCAAGATTACATCTTGAAGAAATAAATCTTGGTGTCATTAAAGGATAAATGATAGTAAGGTTATAAAAAGGAATGAATTAAATCACCTAGGAGGAAAAAAAAATGTTGGATGAAAAGAGGAGCGAGCCTTGAAAAGAGCCTTGAGAATCTTCACCACATCAAGTAAGAGAAGGTGAGTTGAAAGAAGATGTAGACAAGGAACAAGTAGCGAGGTATAAGGAAATCCAGGGTAAAGTATTCTCACGGAGGTCAGTCAGATAATGTTTCAGAAAGGGTGCAGTGATTTATTGAATCTGGTAAGAGAGCAAATAAGATTAGAAATAAAAAGTATCTGCTAGACTTACTAAGTTGGCAATTATATTTTGTCAATTATATCCAGTTGTGTCTTGGATATGGAAATCAGTTTGGAATATAAAGATGTGTGAGAGATGAGAAAGTGAAGATGAGGAGAAAGAAGAATATTTTGAGAAGTTTGATCCTCAAGAGCTGAACGGTGGCACAGTAGTACAATAGGCAGAGGAAATATGGAGTCAAGAAAAATTTGTGGAGAGAAACAGAGGTCATATCATAAAGAGTTTTGCATGCCATGCTAAAAAATATCGACTTTTATCCTGAAATGGAAAGGTAAAATTCATGGTGATATTAAGCATTTCTCTGAGGTTTCTTGGCCTGCAAAACTAGCTGGACATGTGTACTAGTCACTGAGGGAATAAAGAAGAAAAATAGATTTGGGGACTTTATATGCTCTTATTGAGTTTAAAGTGTCTACAGGACTTCCGAGTGGTGTTTTCCAGTAGCTAAGACATTTGTAAGCTTCTCAGAAGGATCGTCTGATTAATCTAGTTGGGGAGAGAAAAAAATAAGTAAATAAATACTATGTGCAAAACTGAGTTTGCATAGAGGCTAAGCCTCTAAGGAATTCAAAGAAGGGAAAGCTTATCATTAACCAGAAATATAAAAACCATCTTCACTAAAGAGGCAGGATTTCAATCAGTTTTGTAGAATAGGTAGAATGGGTATAAGGGGAGAAGAAAAGTAGGAAGAGTAGAGAGTGTTACAAAAAGTGAAAACAACATGTATAAAGGCATGGAGAAAGAAATATGCATGACTAACAGGAAAGAAAGGAGGTCGAGTTGAAAAGATTTTTTTCCAGAGTCAACTTGAATTAAAGTCTACCATCAATCCATCAATACATCCTTTGATTTATATAAAAACACGCATACACACACACACACACACACACACACACACACACACACTAAATTAGGGCTGCAGAATGGAAAATTTGTTTGCGGAGGTGAATGGGACATCTGGTAGTGAGTCATATTTTTACCATATAATTGCTATAACTGAAGTGAGAAAAAAGGTGATTTCTAACAAAATGCCTTTCCCTTCTGCCATGATTAATGGTTTTCAAAGTGCCGTCATATCTGTTACTTTTCATTTTATCCTCTTATCAACCTTGAGGTTCAAAGATGCTTAGTGATTGCCTAGGATTATAAACCGGTAAGTGACCAACAACTGAGTTCTTCTACCTCTCAGTATGAACCATTTTCACAACATAACTATATTTTGACCTGTGTGGGCCCTTTACATGGCACAAGCATGTAGTTTGTTCAGTATGAGTATTTGCTCGTTTTGTTGTGTTTTTGTTCTCTGTTTTTCCTAAGACTAAATGCTTCGATTACTCTAATGGAGAGAGACACATATTTTTCCAGGTCCTTAGTAACTTCCACAAAGGAATCAATGATGGCCGTAATATCCAGCTTATCTGTAGTCTCCTCATTGCCTTAAATAAGAGTGATGTCCTTGGAGAGGTAATGCTAATTTTAAATGCTTTCCACCTCTATGAACATGTACAAATCCACGTATGACTGCGGATGGTAGCCTGCGCCCAGATGTACTTGTTGTTGGGGGTTTCTATGGAAATAGAGAAGCTTACTGTGTTTTTTTTTTAAATGCAGCTACAGAGGTATATAGAAATAAAAGAATGAGAGGATTTTTAATATGTGTGTGTTTTCCCCTTGGTAAAGGAGAAGTTGTGTTCACACTTCGGTGAATAGCAACAGTGGTAAGGACCTTTTGAAATAAATTCTCAAGTCTGTCAGATAAAAATTATATCTGAATTTAAGAAATATTCTTAATATTTACATAACAAACTGATTTGTTACCGCTATTTTTGCAGCCAGTGTGTATTTGATAGCTCATCATTTTTAATGAATTTCTCACATACTAGTCTTCTTCAGGAAAAGTTTTGGATAGTTTGTTCCATTTTATAAGAACTTGTATAAAATCTTTCTAGTATTTATGTGTATTCATCAGACCCTTAAGAGAGTCATAAAATGACACGAACTCCCAGCAAACACCTATCACTTTTTTATTAATCACATTCAACCTTTAATCAAGGCTGGTCTTAAAATGAGAAGATTGGGAGGAAGAATACAGTATGTTGACATATATATTTACACAGAGGACAATAATAAACTCCAATAGCCAATTTTTGGGAGGGATCAAAACCACAGAAAGGTGACCTGAGAAACATTAGTGGAACTCTAAGCCCCTTTGCTCTGGTGGTGGTTGTCAGTATAATGTAGTGGATATGAGAGACTTAGTTTCCAGTTTCAATCTGCTACTTAAAATCTATATATCAGATAGACATTAGAAGTTTCCAGCCAAGACAGAGTAACAGGGACTATTCCTGTTACTGTCCTACCTGAAACAACCTTTAAACCTGACAAAACATTTGAAATAAATGGTTTTCATGACACTGGACATCAGGTGACCCTGGTATAGATAATAAGACAATAAAGGAGATAAAATTAAATCATAAAATATACTAAACTATTCTAAAAGAAGTCAGAAAAAGAAGGGGAAGCAATAAAGTTCAGATGAGACAAATATAAAACAAATAGCAAGTTCATAGACTTAAACCTGACCATATCAATAATCACATTAAGTATAAATGGCCTAAACACTCCAATTAAACACAGAAATGGTCAGATCAGTTAAAAAAGTAAGACCCAACTATATAATGCCTACCTTATGACCCAGTCATTCCACTTCTAGGTGTTTTCCCTAGAGAAGTGAAACCATATGTCCATACAAAGACTTGCATTAAAAAATGTTTATACAAGCTTTATTTATAACAACTGGAAACAACACAAATGTCCATTAACAAGTAAGTGGATAAACAAACCATGGTGTATCCATAAAATGGAATGCTATGGTGCAATAAAAAGGAATAAATCATTCATATACAGTACAATATAATATGAAAGAATTTCAAAATATTCCATTGAGTGTAAGAAGCCAAATAATATACAAAACAGTACACGCTGTATGATTCCACTTGAAAGAAATTCTAGGAAATGTGTACTAAGGTATGGTGACAGCATAGATCAGTGGTTGCCTGGGGATATGCTGAGGGGTTTCTGGTTCCAGGAAAATAAAGGAGGGAGGGATTAGAAAGGACCGTGAGGGAACTGTCAGGGTAATAGGTATGTTCAGCAGCTTGATTATGACAGTGGTTTACTCAGATGTATACACATGTCAAAGTATATTAGATTGTACGTTTTGGATACGTATAGTTCATTGTATGTCATTATACTTTAATGAAGCTTAACACATTACCTAGCACATGAGAAAGGCTCAGTGAGTCTTCAGGCTTCTTTGCAGAGGACCCAATGGTATATATACTCTTTCCTTCCCCCACTGACAGTGGGTAGGCTGGAGTACATTACCATGAACTTTGATCATGCCCCATAAGACAAGTCATCATGATAGCACCTCTCTGAGTTTATTGGCAAGAAATTAATCTTCTAGCATTGCTGGGCTGTCTAGTGCTTGGCTGCAGTAAGTTAACTCTTGTATGCTATCCCGACCCTGAAATCTGTCTGTGGGAGCCAGACTGCCTTTATACTAAAATTTCTGATGGACAAAATGACAGGAGTAGGATGCAGTGGGAGAAAACTGCAACCGGAATAATTTTGATAGGTATTTTGATTTTCAAAACTGAAGTGTCAGGGCTTCCCTGGTGGCGCAGGTGGTTGAGAGTCCACCTGCCGATGCAGGGGACACGGATTCGTGCCCCGGTCCGGGAAGATCCCACATGACGCAGAGCGGCTGGGCCCGTGAGCCATGGCCGCTGAGCCTGCACTTCCGGAGCCTGTGCTCTGCAGCGGGAGAGGCCACAAGAGTGAGAGGCCCGCATACCACAAAAAAAAACAAAAAAAAAAACCTGAAGTGTCAGAATTCATCAGAGACCCTAGTTTCATGAGTATTTTTACATAAGTAGAGCATACTTTGATGATTCTAAAAGATACACCTTTGTGACAGACTGTTGTGGTCTGAATTGTGTCCCTTCCAAAATTCATATGTTGAAATCCTAACATCTGTATCTCAGAATGCAACCAGATTTGGAGACATGGTCTTCAAAGAAATAATTATATTAAAATGAGATCATTAGGGTATCCTTATAAGAAGAGGAGATTGGGACACAGACACACCGAGCGTCAACACTCTGAAGACACAGGAGAAGATGGTCATCTATAAGCCAGAGAGAGAAGACTCAGGCAAAACTAACCCTGCTCACACCTTGATCATGGACTTCTAGCTCCAGAACTAGAGCAAATAAGTATCTGTTGTTTAATCCACTCCATTTTTGATATGTCATTACAGCAGCCCTAGCAAACTAATACACAGACCATTTTTACTGCTCTTACAAACTAACACTTTCTCTCTCCTATTAGTACCCACCATATTCTCTCATTTAAGCACAGTAAAGTGATGATTTTGCTTGGGAATACTCATCATACCTATATATTTTTTTATATAGGCATGCAAACCGTCCTCAAAATTCCTCAGTTGCTGTATGTGGCTGTATTTGTGATTTTTCCTTTTCTAATGCCTCTCTGACTTTGCCTACTGCTAATTGTTTTTCTTGGAAGTGTTATTCATTCTTTGGCCTTGTACCACACTCATATTAGGAGCACAGAGTTTTCAGGAATCTTCCTCCTCTTTTCCGACGTGATCATTCTAGCTTACACGCTGGAATATTTTCCTCCCACTCATAAAGCTTAAGAATGTTAAATTTGTGCCATAGTGATCTACAAATCTCCCTTGCAAACCATCAAACAAGTTGAAAATGAAATGTATGAGATGCTGAGTTTTTTTTTTAATTGGGAATTTTACCTGTCCCTTTACTTAATTAATAATTCAAAGATATGTTTTGGTGTCGACTTTGGTTAATATTCATTGGCACCAAAATGAATAATTGAACTGAAAATTGAAAATAATTGAAACTGTGACATCTTCTTCGACCACTGAATTAAGGCTTCCCAAACAGCTGTAACTTTAGGAGATTCAGAAAGAAAAAAGAGAGGAGGAGAGTCTTAGAAGAGGCCGGAAGAAGCCAAAAGAGTGAATTTAGTGGTTAAAATCAATTGTTTTCCCCTTTGCAGTCATTTTCTGTATTTACTTGTTTATACCAGAGCCTTTAATGTTTTTTTGGCTACCTCATTTTATTAGTATTTTAGAAACTGGGACTATTGGTTATGTTAATGACTCAAAGCATGATTCACCATCCTCCTATATTAGAATTACTTGGTGTGATTGGTGAAAATGCAAAATCCCTGGGCCCATACCAGACCTACTGAATCAAAATCTTGGAGAGGATATGGCTCAGGAATCTATTTTTATCATGCTTCCATTTCTCTTTTTCAGTCTGGGAACCACTCTCTTAAGTTCTGTGGTGGCAGAGGAAGAGTGATGGTGATAACACGCCCTATTTGAGAGGAAGGTGACAAAATAGGTGGAGCCCAAGGAAATGGGCAGCAAATAGAACAGGTGAGTCTGCTGGTATTCTGTTGATGTTACTGTGAACCCAGAAAGCATTGTGAGGCTGGAAATAACCTCTTGTTACAAATAAAAGGACTACTTCAGAACATGTTAATAGTTCAGAGTTCTCAAGAGATCAATATCTTTATGACTCGAGTTCAATATACCTATTTATAATTGAGTTTTATGATATTTAACAGTGATCCTTGCGAATATTTTAGGCTACCGTACAGAGGCTGATCTTTTCCTTTAAAATCAAGAATTAGAATACATTAACTGCATAAAGTACTTTGAGCAAATAAAAATTTGGGTTTTCTGGTGTTTTCCAAAAAAAGGGGAGCTTTATCGGCAGAGATTTTAGAAATTACAAAGACATTTTCAGTGAAGAACAACGGGAAGTTAGCCACTAATTATTGTCTCATCTGAAAAACAGTGTTACGGCTCCCACTGATAAATCATCATATACTAGGTCAGCATTTGTTAATTCAGCTCTGTGATTCTCTGACTCCTGTGTCCACTCTGTAAGTCACTATTAGGATTATTGCTTAGCAATTCTTATAAAAGTTATGACATACCCAGTATTATATAATTTTAAAAATTTCTTTCACTCAGTACCTATGTTGTTCTTCATAGACCCAAGCCTCAATCTAGCATGCATTTCCTGATCCAAGTTACTACCTTGACAAGTCTTTAGGACCATAGCTTATTTGCCATCTTTACCCATGAAAGAGGGTTGGGGGTATTCCTACCTGCTGAAAGACTACTCTGATATCAATTAACTGCCTGGATTTCTAAAAGCCTCCTGTTTCTGAAATCCTTATGAATGTATCCCACCAGCTTCTCAATAGAACTTCATCCTTCAGTCAGTATTAGGCCCTTTGATACTTTCTGCCAGCTTTAATTACCAACTTTTTTAGATGCCTGTATTAGGGCTCTCCAGAGAAGCAGAACCAATAGGATACACACAGACAGACAGACAGACTCACACACACACATTCAGAGACAGAGACAGAGATTTATTATAATCGCTCATGCAGTGATGGAGGCTAGTGAGTCCAAAATCTGCAGTGGGGGCTGGTAGGCTGGAGACCCAGGAGAGCAAATGGTGCACATGAAGTCCAAAGGCCTGCAGCCTAGAGATCCAGGACAGCTGATAGTGCAGTTCCATTCTGAAGGCAGTTTGCTGGAAAATTCCCTCCTACTTGAGGTGGCCAGTCTTTTTGTTCTATTTGGACCTTCAACTGGTTGGAGAAGACCCACCCACGTTACGGAGGGCAATCTGTTTACTCAAACTTCATCAATGTAAAGGTTAATCATCCAAAAACACATAAGTTTTATGACCAAGTTAACACATAAAATTAACCATGACAGGGGCTTCCCTGGTGGCGCAGTGGTTGAGAGTCCGCCTGCCGATGCACGGGACAAGGGTTCGTGCCCCGGTCTGGGAGGATCCCACATGCCGTGGAGCGGCTGGGCCCATGAGCCATGGCCGCTGAGCCTGCACGTCCGGAGCCTGTGCTGCGCAACGGGAGAGGACACAACAGTGAGAGGCCCGCGTACCACACACACATGCACAAAATTAACTATGACAATGCCCCATACCCCAGCCACAATACTCTGCCCACTTGACTGGATTTCATCTCTCAGATGTATGATGGGTTCATTCCCACTCCCAGCAGCATCAGTCTCATACTAAAAGGCTGAGTAACAGTTCCTAACTACTTCCAGTCTATCCAGTCTGCTCTAGGGAACCTAATTATGCCACATTATGTGGCAGCGTGTAAGTGTGCAGTATTTTAATGAATGAGTTAATGACATAAAGTAACATCACAAAAGATCATGTCCATTTCTTACATATTCATGCCATTTTACAGTTTATAGAAGACTTTCATGTATACAATCTCATTTTTAATTCATATATATATAGATAAAACTTTCTGATTCTGATTTAGCAAAATATAAGAGCCTAATTTCTCTAGGAGCACAAAGAGAATGGAGAGACTTAGTCTGGTTTTGGGATATGGGGTAAATGATAGAATGACAGGGTATACCACCGGTTCTCAACATTTTTCCCCTGGTCCACATTTGACAACGTCTGGGTACATTTCTGATTGTCACAACTGGGGATACTACTGGCATCCAGTGTGTAGAGGCCATGGATGCTACAAACACCCTAGAATGCACAGGACAACCCCCACAGCAATGAATTATCTCCAGCCCCAGATGTCAACAGTACAGAAGTTGAAAACTCATGGGGAAAGACTATAGCATTTGAACCGGAACTTCGAGAATTGATAACGTCCAAATAGCACAGATGGAAAAATTTTATTCCAGTGAAAGGAACTGCCATAAACAGACAAAGGGATAACAAAATTTGGAGGTCATTTAAAGAACGTGAATAGTCAAATTTGTAAGTGGAGAAGTGAGATACGGTAAGTTCAGAAAGGTGGGTTGTTAGGGTTTAGAGCAGTGCTTCTGAAATTTTAGCACATTGGAATCACCTGGAACTTTACAGCATTCACTGGAACCCATCCCCAGAGTTTCTGATTCTGTATCATTGAAATGAGGTCTGGAATTTGAATTTCTGGCTAGGTGATGCAGATGCTCCTGATCTGTGAACCACACTTTTAAGAACCAGTCTTTAGAGAGTCGGAGATGCCTGAAAAGATGCCAGGAATTCAATTTCTAGGCAAGAGGAAGGCCATGAATTGGAACAATTCTTTAGGAAGATTATTCAAATAGCAACATATAGGACACATGGGATTAGGGAGAGAGTCAGTACAGAGAAACAAACCAATTGAAAGTCACTGAAAGGCTTGAATCCCCTGCATCAGTGACTTGGGAAGCCTGGGAGACCTGGGGCAACGTGCCTCTCTATACATAATTCTCTCTTGACCCCAGCTGTGTAATTATGGTTTGCCTGGAGTTTAGTCTTAGCCCATTATGCACGATCCTTGGTTCTTTGAAATGAATCTCCTGGGATAAACCATAAGCTGATAGTGTTCAGACAGGCTGCCTGGGCTGCACTTTATAAGTGGGATTGAGGTCACAAAAGCTAGGTGACAGGGCAAGTAGAAGCTCACTTAGATAACCAAATCACTTAAAATTGCATTTCTTTCTGGGTCAAAAAAAAAAGAGCAGAGATATTTCTTCTGCTCTTGCCTCATCCCATTTTCCAAATTACGCTTAAGGGGTTTGGATAAAATTCATACAACAAAAAGCCTTTTTGCAATAATGCAAAATTTAAAGGCCCTGTCAAACAGATGATCTGTTTCTAAATCACACATGATACCTCGGAATTCCAGCAATCAGAGGAGCTCAGTGTGCACTGATTAGAATGCTTTTCCAAACCCAGTTTTCTCTTGTTGGCTGGAAAGTGTTACTTGCTTTATCTATGATGCTTGGTACTATCAGCCCTAGGGGAAAGAAGAAAAAAATGTTCCTTCTAAGCAACTGATCTGACCCTCCTGAGGCTAAGGAGCTCTTATCAAGAAGCAGAAATCCTGCACACAAGCCAGCTGGAGGCTCTTCCCTCTCCTGAGGGTCCCTGCTGCCTAAGGGCTTCTAAACACAAACAGAAACTGGAAAATAACTGGACAAATGGGACACACATCAAACATATGTGTTCCATCATTCATTTCCAAGCTTTTTACCCTCATTACAATAAAGGAACTACCTATTTTTTAACTAGTGGTGAGACTAGCATCTTCTAACCAGAAATCCCGCCCCACTCTTGATCACCTTTTTTTTTCCCCTTCAGAGATTTTATGATCTGTAACCCCTCTTTTTTTTTTTTTTTTTTTTTTTTTTTTTGCGTTACGCGGGCCTCTCACTGTTGTGGCCTCTCCCGTTGCGGAGCACAGGCTCCGGACACGCAGGCTCAGCGGCCATGGCTCACAGGCCTAGCTGCTCCGTGGTATGTGGGATCTTCCTGGACTGGGGCACGAACCCGTGTCCCCTGCATCGGCAGGCGGACCCTCAACCACTGCGCCACCAGGGAAGCCCTGTAACCCCTCTTTTAAAGCATGTTTTTCCTTCCTTTTGCCAGCCGCTCAGCATCACCCCACACTGCTGCAGGATATTCACTTTCTTATACTCGACAGTTACTGAGGATATGTTAATAAACGGAATACTAACTTGTTTTTTAGTAAAATATAAAGTCTTGGCCTGGAGCTTCAAGTGGGAAAAAAACAAAAGAAGGAACAAAGGAAGCAATGTGGGGCAGGAAGAAAGGGAGGCAAGGAGAAAGACAATTAAAACTGCAATGTATAAATATCACAATTTGTCCAAAACTCTTCATTGACACTAGGGGTACTTATTATGATTGCTAACTGTACGGCCCCAGCCCTAGGAATTCAGGTGCAGTAGGTCTGAACTGCATCTCTAGGATGCACATTTGTAATGTTTTCCCCAGGCAGCTCTGATGTTGCTAGCCTGGGGAACCATCACCTTGAGAAGCTTTGCAGGTTTAGATTGTCCCTAACAAACACTGTAAACAGCCTGGGCTTGTTGTCAGGATTTGCCAGCTGAAGGGAGGGAGGGATGATAAACAGCAGCTGTTTAGATTTGAAATGTCTGGGGGAATCAGCACAGGTGGTGGGAGATTTACCAGACTTCTGCTGACGTTCCGAACACAAGATGCCCGTCTGCTGCAGGCACCCAGGCAGGCCATTTCCCTGTCCCCTGCTTTCTCAGATCCCTCCCCACTTTCTTGTGCAAAAGCCTTTTGTTATAGACTGAATGGTATCCCTGCCCCCACCGAAATTCATAAATTGAAGCCCTAATCCCCTGTATTTGAAAATAGGTTGTATAAGGAGGTAATAAAAGGTTCAGTGAGGTCATAAGAGTGGAGATTCGTTCCTATAGGATTGGTGTCCTTACCAGAAAAGGAAGAGACACCAGAGATCTTTCTCTCTCTGTGAGAGCACAGAGGAAAAGGCATGTGAGGACGCAGTGACACGGTGGCCATCTGCAACTCAAGGAGAGAGGCATCACCAGACACCAGCCCTTGCTGGCACCTTAATCTTGGACCTCCAACCTCCAGAACTATAAGAAAATTAATTTTTGTTGTGTAAGCCCCTCAGTCTATGGTATTTTGTTGTGGCAGCCCAACTAGCCTAATATACCTTTCTTCATAGTTCATTTAGGTATTCCTCAGTCAAGAGACCCTCCTTCTAGGCCGTAAAGCCCTAACACTACTTCACTGCTCAAGTTTCAAGGGAATTCAGGTCCCAGAAAAACCGCGGGATATGACTCAAGAACCCTATGGAACTTGGGGCTGGGGATAGAGAGGTGCTCCGAACTACCACACTCTTTCAGTTATAACACGAGTTATAAACAGGAACTTGCTATCTTGGCTTCTAATCTGATTGCCTTTTTACATTGTTTATACAAGAAAATACATTCCTTAATCCAGGAAGCTAAGTTTTAGCTAACTTTTCTAAGTCTTAGATTGGTTCTTTTCCTGGTGATGGCACTCCCAGGAGTTCTGGGACAGTTCTGATTAAAACATTACATTGATTTTTCCTTATAAATACATTTATACTTATCAAAGCCAGGATATATAGTCATTGTATCTATGATAGCTCAGTTTACTCAGATAATTGCTGAGTCCCAAATATGTGCCAGACAGTGTTCCAGATACAGAAAAGCAAAAGTGAATATGACAAAGTGAAGAGACGAACAAAAACAAGGAAATACGTATCAATCAGATATTGATAAATGCTACAAAGAGTATGGGAAGGAGAATGAGGGGAGGGGCCCTAGTTTATGCAGGGTGATCCAAGAAAGCCTCTCTGATACAGGACATTGCAACAGAGACAGGAAGGAAGTGAGGTGTCCAGCCATTTGTGCCTCTGAGCAAAGGTCACTTCACAGAGAGGGAGCAGCCCAAGAAAAGCTGCCTCAGCAGGACCATACATGGTATTTTTTAATAACAAGGAAGGCTATGCAATTAGAATGGAGTGAGGAGAAGATAGATCTATCTGAAGTCCTGGAAATGGCTAAGAGTTCATGCAAGCTCTTCTAGGACATTGTAATGTTGTCTTTACTCTGAGTTAGGTGAAAAGTCGTTGGAGGGAGGAAAGCAGAAGAGCCATGTGTGTTTCAATGATTTATTTCTTGTTATGTGGAGAACAGTCTGCAAGGGTGAAGAATGAGAGAGATTAGCTAGAAGGCTATTGTATTATTGATAGATGACAGTGATTTAGACTAGGATAGTGGGGATTGGTCAGGTATTAGATATGTTTAACAGGTAGAAGCAACAATCTTTGCTAACAATTAGATATATTATGTCAGATAAAGGGGAAGAATAAAAAGTGGGAATTTGGTAAATTTAGTAGACATCTAGATTCAACCACTTAAATAAGTGGATGCATCTATCTGTCTATAACAATTTACAAAAATTACAAAACATTAACAATAATCATCTTTAATGATGTAATTATAGAAAATATTTGTTTGCTGTATCTTGCCTAGTTATAATGAAACTGTACCACTTGTATAATTTTTAAAAGTTGCAGATACATGAAAATTTTTTCCCTGGTCATTTTAATTTTATGGGATTTAAGATAACATTTCTATTGCAAGGGGACCTTTCTAATTTGTGAGATTAAAGAGAGTAACCTAAAGTAATTGAAGCTATCCCTTTATTTTTTTAATTTGGAGATAAAAGACACTAAAACTGTAGTGTGTGTTCAAAGGCCTTAGTGATATTAGTTTTCAAATGCGGTAGAAAGTTTTGGCTGGTGAATGAAATAAAACCATGAGAAAAGAAAAATAGGAATAGGGTACGTAAAGCTTTTTGAAAAAACGTTTCTTCTTTTCTTATAGAGCATTGCCTCCGGCAAATCTTTAGATCCTAGAGAAAATCAAAAGCATGACTCACTCTCAGTTTCAAAAGTGAACGCAGCACCCTTTAAACTTTGAATCTTGTCTTTGTGTTTTTATAAGTAATATATATTCACACACATCTATAGTACTTGTATTCATGCCCACCTGGTTGGTGGTAGTTTTATTAGCATTGATGCAGGAGAAAAGACTCATGAATATCAGATATCAAAGATATGGGACTCTTGATAGACAATGAAGAAGAAGAATAGGCTTATCTTAGATGAATATAAAACCTTTATTTTGAATACTGTGTAATATTTGCAGACTTTTTTTTTTTTCCAAATCTTTATGTATATAGCTTCATCAGCAAAAAAAACTTCACTTGAATGGCAGGGCTGTTCTTGTTTTAAGAACTTCTTAGTAAGTTATATTTTTAGTATTAAAAACTAATACAGGCCAAAAAAAAAACCCTATAAAAATATTCCTTAAAACAGTCCTAATATGATATCTAAAAGTCCACTTAATTACATTTCTCTTGAAGAAATAAAATTATATTAATCTTGGGAAATGTATATATCAGTGAAGCAATGGATACATGAAGGTAAAACTTTAAAAAAATAATGGTTGGAAAACAACATCAGGTTGATATTTTTAACTAAATGTGTTTCTTACAGAATTGAAGGGATTATTAACTGAATCAACACCATACCTGAATTACAGATCACGTAGCACTGAGGACGCAACACAAAATTGTATAAAAATAGGTGTGGCATCAAGCTTCAAACAGAACTCAAATAGCCAAATTTTAAGGGAGACAAGATACATTAACTCAAAAATATTATTGAGTATCGTGAGGATAGTATAATCCGAAATAAGCTTTTAGAAAGGAAAAAAAAATCATATTACAACAAAGTGACTTTTTAGTAAGTAAAATAAATAAATAATAAAAAGAGATCTAAATATTTTCCTTATTTTTTTGTGGGAGCAGAAAAAGAAGAAAACAAAGACAAAACACTAATTGCAGTAATTCACAATATTCTGCTTGCAAAATGAATTTACCAACATACACCATATATTGGGCCATCACACAAATTTCAATAAATTTAAACAGACTTAAGACATATAAATTATGATCTATGATATGATTATAATAGAATTAAATTAGAAATTGACAGCAGAAAGATCTAGGAAATCCCCAAATATTTGAAAATGAAGTAACACATTTCTAAATAAACAATAGGTTTAAGAATAAATGAAAAGGGAAATAAAGTATTTTTAACTAAATAAAAACATGACAAATAAAAATTTGAGGATGCAGACAAGTGAGTGATTATAGAGAAATACATATCACAAACTCCCCATATTGGAAAAGAGAAAGGTCACAAATAAATGGCCTTAACTTCCACCTTAAGAAATTAGAGAAAGAAGAATAAACTAAACCCAAAGTAAGCAGAAAAGAAGGAAATAATCAACATGAAACTGGAAATCAAAAAACAAAGCCCAGAAAAATAATAAAGAAAATGAGATCAATAAAATGTATAAATCTCTGCTCAGAATGATGAAAAATAAAAGGGAGAAAACCAAATTACTGGTATCAGGGATCAGAGAGGTGACATCACAATTGATTCTGTAGGTATTAAAATAATATTTTAAAATATTACAAACTACTTTAGGTTAATAAATTTAAAAATTTAAACTAAAGTGGACAATTTCTTTGAAAGATACAAATTACCAAAGCTCAATCAAGAAGAACAATATAAACAAATAGTTTTGTATCTATTAAAGAAATTTAATTTGTTCTTCAAAACATTTCCACAAATTAAACTTGCAAATTGCTTCATGGAGAAATTCTACCAATCAGTTAAAGAAAAAATAATATCAGTTCTACACATGTCTCCAGACACTCGAAGAGGACAGAGTACTTGCCAAATTATGCATTGAGATCAGCGTTAACTCCAACAACAAACATAGACAAAGACATTAAAAGGAAAGAAAACTGCAAATTAATATCCCCGGTGAACATAGATATAAAAATTAACAAGTTTTAACCAATCAAATTAAACAATATATAAAAATGATAATAAATCATGACCAAGTTTATTCCAAGCATGCAAGGTTGGTTTAACACTCAAAGATTAGTCAATATTTTAAGACATCTGTTCTCGCCAACTTGATCTATAGATTCAGTGCCATCCCACCAAGTTATTTTGTGGATATCAACAAACTAATTCTAAAGTTTATATAGAGAAGCAAAAGACCCAGAATAACCAACATAATACTAAAGGAGAAGAACAAAGTTGGAAGATTGATAGTACCTGACCTCAAGACTTACTGTAAAATTACAGTAATCAAGACAATGTGGTATTGGCAAAATAATATGCAAATAGATTATTGGAAGAGAATAGAGAGTCCAGAAATAGATCCACATAAATATAGTCAGCTGATCTTTGACAAAGGAGCAAAAGTAATGGAGCAAATATAGTCTTTTCAACAAATAATGCTGGAACAACTGGACATCCACATGCAAATAATAATAATCTAGGTTCAGACCTTACAACCTTCACAAAAATTAACTTAAAATGGATCATAGACTTAAATATAAAAAACAAAACTCCTAGGAGAAAACCTAAATGACCTTAGATATGGCAATGAATTTTTAGATACAACACCAAAGGTAAGATCCGTGAAGGAAATTGATAAGTGAGATATTAAAATTTTTAATTTCTGCTATGTGAAAGACAATGTCAAGAGAATGAAAAGACAAGCCACAGACTGGAGAAAATATCTGCAAAACATTCATCTAATAAACGTTATCCAAAATATACAAAGAACAGTTAAAACTCAACAATTAGAAAACAAAGAGCCCAAATAACAAGTGGGTCAAGGGCTTGCCTGGCAGCTCAGTGGTTGAGAGTCTGCCTGCCGATGCAGGGGACATGGGTTCGTGACCCAGTCCAGGAAGATCTCACATGCCGCGGAGCGGCTGGGCCCGTGAGCCATGGCCGCTGAGCCTATGCATTTGGAGCCTGTGCTCTGCAATGGGAGAGGCCACAACAGTGAGAGGCCCATGTACCACAAAAAAAAAAAAGTGGGTCAAAAACCTCGACAGACACCTCAACAAATAATATATACAGATGGCAAATAAGCAATGAAAGGATGCTCCATGTAATATTTCACTGGGGAAATGCAAATTAAAACAATGATATACCACTATACACGTATTAGAATGGCCAAAATCCAGAATGTTGGCAAGAAATGGAGCATTCATTGCTGATAGAAATGAAAAATGGTACAGCCACTTTGGAAGAAAGTTGGGTGGTTTCTTGCAAAGCTAAACATACGCTTGCCATTTAATACAGCAATCATGCTCCTTGGTATTCACCAAAGGAGATGAAAACTTATGTCCACACAAAAATCTGCACTTGGAAATTTTAAGAGCTCTGTTCAGAATTGCCAAAGCTTGGAAGCAACCAAGATGTCCTTCAGTAGGTGAATGAATAAATAAACTGTGGTACATCCAGGCAATGTAATATTATTCAGCACTAAAAAGAAATGAGTTATCAAGCCATGAAAAGACATGGTGAAATCCTGAATACATATTACTAAATGAAAGCAGCCAATCTGAGAAGGTTACATACTATATGATTCTAACTATATGGCATTCTGAAAACACAAAAATATGGAGACAGCAAAAAGATCAGTGGTTTCCAGGGATCGGGGGCAGTGAGAGATGAATAGGTAGAACACAGAGGATTTCTGAAAATATTTTGAAAATATTTTATATGAGACTACAATGCTGCATACATGTCATTATACATTTGTCCAAACCCATAAAATGTACAACACCAAGAGTGAACCCTAATATGAACTATTGATTTTGGGTGGTTATGATGTGTCGATGTAGATTCATCAAGTGTACCACTCTAGTGGGGGGTGTTACTAAGGGGGGAGAGTATGCATGTGTGGGATCAGAGGGTATGTGGAAAATCTTTGTACTTTCACCTCAGTTTTGCTGTGAACTTAAAACTATAGCAAAAAATTGTTTTTATGAAAAAAATCACTCTAGTTTTCAATATTAACAGACAAAAAAAGGAAACATATGACCATCTCAATACATGTGGAAAAAGCATTTGTCAAAGTCCAGTATCTATTTGATTAAAAAAAAAACCTGGGCTTCCCTGGTGGCGCAGTGGTTGACAGTCTGTCCACCTGCCAATACAGGGGACACGGGTTCATGCCCCAGTCCGGGAAGATCCCACATGCTGCGGAGCGGCTGGGCCCGTGAGCCATGGCCACTGAGACTGCACATCCAGAGCCTGTGCTCCGCAACGGGAGAGGCCACAACAGTGAGAGATCCCACGTACCGCAAAAAAAAAAAAAAAAAAAAACCTTAGCAAACTAGGTATAGAAGTAAATTGCCTCACCTTGATAAAGGGAAACAACAAAAACTTAAAGCTAACATCAATACAATACTTCATGCTCTAAAACCAAATCATTTCTCCCCTAAGATCAGGAATAAGGCAAGAATAACCACTTTCACGACTTATATCCAACATCATACTGGAGATTTTAGTCATCTTAATAGGCAGGAAAAAGAAATAAAAGTTATCTGGATTGGAAAGGAAGAAATAAAACCATATTTTACATAAAATTTTGTGTGTAGGAAATAATATACAAAAAAGCTACAAGAACTCATAAGTAAGTTTAGCAAATTTCAGGATACAAAAGCAACATACAAAAATCAATTATATTTCCATACACTAGCAAAGAACAACTGGGAACTGAAATTTTTTAAACTACCATTAATAGCAGCATCTAAAAAGATGAAATAATTGGAAACAAATCTAACAAAATTCATGCAAGTCCTATACATTAAAACCAACAAAACATTGCTGAAAAATTAAAGAAGATCTAAATAAATGGAGAGATATGTTCATAGATTAGAAGACTTGATACTGTTAAGATGCTAGTTTTACCCCCAATTGATCTATAATTACAATGAAATCCCAATCAAAATTGCAGCATTTTTTTTTTTATAGAAATTGGCAAGCTGATTCTAAAATCCATATGGGGGCGTCCCAGGTGGTGCAGTCGTTAAGAATCCATCTGCCAACGCAAGGGACACGGGTTCGAGCCCTGGTTCAGGAAGATCCCACATGCTATGGAGCCTGTGCGCCACAACTACTGAGCCTGCACTCTAGCGCCCGCGAGCCACAACCGCTGAAGCCCATGCACCTAAAGCCCGTGCTCCACAGCAAGAGAAGCCACCGCAATGAGAAGCCCGTGCACCACAATGAAGGGTAGCCCCCACTCACCGCAACTAGAGAAAGCCCATGAGCAGCAACAAAGACCCAACGCAGCCAAAAATAAATAAATAAATTTTTATAAAAATTAAAAAAATAAAATCCATATGGAAATGCAAAGAACCTAGTCTAGCCAAAACAAGTTCGAAATAAAACACAGAGGAATTACAAAACTTACTTCAGAGACTTATTGCCAAAAAGCTACAATAATCAAGACATTATGGTATCAGCCTGAAGATACATAATCAGATTAATGCAGCAGAATAAAGATTAATGCAACACAGTAAAGATTACAGAAATAATGCAACACAATAAAGATATCCAAATATATGTGGACAACTGGTTTTTTAAAAAGGTATAAAAGCCATTTAGTGAAAAAAGAATGATCTTTTCATCAAGTGATGCTAGAACAATTTGATGTCCACATGTCAAAAAATGACCATCGGGGCTTCCCTGGTGGCGCAGTGGTTGAGAGTTCGCCTGCCGATGCAGGGGACGCGGGTTCGTGCCCCGGCCTGGGAGGATCCCACATGCCGTGGAGCGGCTGGGCCCATGAGCCATGGCCGCTGAGCCTGCGTGTCCGGAGCCTGTGCTCCGCAACGGGAGAGGCCACAACAGTGAGAGGCCCGCGTACCGCAACAAAAAAAAAAAAAAAAAAAAGACCATCAATCCATAACTCTCACCATATTCAAAAATTAACTCCAATGTACCATAGACTTAAATGTAAAACCTAAAATTATAAATGGTCTAGAACAAACATAGAAGAAATATTTTTGAACTTGGGTTCGACAAGTTTCATTAGATATGTCACCAAAAACACAATCCGTAAGAGGAAAAAATAAGTTAATGTATATTTATAACTCCTTATAATATTAATAACTCCTTTTTGAAATTTACTGTAGAGAATAAAAAGTCAAGTCATAGACTGGGAGAAAATATTGGTAAATCACGTATCTGGGCTTCCCAGGTGGTGCAGTGGTTAAGAATCCGCCTGCCAGTGCAGGAGACATGGGTTCAAGCCCTGGTCTGGGAAGATCCCGCATGCCGCAGAGCAACTAAGCCCATGCACCACAACTACTGACCCTGCGCTCTAGAGCCTGCAAGCCTCAACTGCTGAAGCCCACACGCCTAGAGCCTGTGCTCCGCAACAAGAGAAGCCACTGCAATGAGAAGCCTACGCACTGCAACGAAGAGTAGCCCCCGCTCACCGCAACTAGAGAAAACTCATGCACAGCAACAAAGACCCAACTCAGCCAAAAATTAATAAATAAATAATTAATTAATTTAAAAAATTTAAAATCACATATCTGATAATAAGAATTATGTCCAAAACTTAGCAATAAAAACAAACAATCCAATAAAATGAATGGGCAAACTATTTGAACAGACCCTTCACCAAAGATGAAGGCAAGTAAGCACATGAAAAATGTTCAACATCATTAGTCATTAGGGAAACAAAAATTAAAACCAAAATGAGATAACATGTTAGAATGTCTATCATTAAAAATAGTGGCCATCTCAGGTTTTGGTAGGGAAGTGCAGAACTCTGTACACTGCCAGTGGGAGTATAAAATGGTAAAACCGCTTTGGAAAGCAGTTTAGCATTATTTTTTAAAGTTAAGCAGACTTCCAGTTTGAGCTCCAACATGTAATGAGCTTAAAAGTCATCACTCCCATCTTTACAGCAAAGAAAAGCTGACTAAACAGAAAAATCAATGACTTTTCTTGGACCCATTCGAGAACTGAGGTTGGAGGTTAAACTTAAAATCTAAAGAGACAGGTGAATACAGAAAATCACAGCTTAGATCTACATACCTGAACCAGAAGGCACTAAAGCCATAAACTTGTAGGAACACATAAATTGTTAATTGTGAGGAATTGCTAGAGGCTAAGTGTGGTGGACTAACATGAAAGGGAGAAACTTCTGGAGGCCTCAGTCCTCAGGGGGCCCCAGCACTTTCATGGACTTTTCCCCCAGAACCCCACCAGGTTTTTTTTTTAACACCTTTATTGGAGTATAATTGCTTTACAATGGTGTGTTAGTTTCTGCTTTATAACAAAGTGAATCAGTTACACATATACATATGTTCCCATATCTCTTCCCTCTTGTGTCTCCCTCCCTCCCACCCTCCCTATCCCACCCCTCCAGGCAGTCACAAAGCACCGAGCTGATCTCCCTGTGCTATGCGGCTGCTTCCCACTAGCTATCTATTTTACATCTGGTAGTGTATATATGTCCATGCCACTCTCTCACTTTGTCACAGCTTACCCTTCCCCCTCCCCATATCCTCAAGTCCATTCTCTAGTAGGTCTGTGTCTTTATTCCCGTCTTGCCCCTAGGTTCTTCATGACTTTTTTTTTCTTAGATTCCATATATATGCGTTAGCATACGGTATTTGTTTTTCTCTTTCTGACTTACTTCACTCTGTATGACAGACTCTAGGTTCATCCACCTCACTACAAATAACTCAGTTTCATTTCTTTTTATGTCTGAGTAATATTCCATTGTATATACGTGCCACATCTTCTTTATCCATTCATCTGTTGATGGACACTTAGGTTGCTTCCATGTCCGGGCTATTGTAAATAGAGCTGCAATGAACATTTTGGTATATGACTCTTTTTGAATTATGGTTTTCTCAGGGTATATGCCCAGTAGTGGGATTGCTGGGTCGTATGGTAGTCCTATTTTTAGTCCCACCAGGTTTTCATGGTGAAGATATGAGAAAGATCCCTTCTTGTCACTGGTCAGGGGAAGGACAGAGTGACCACTGAGAAACACTTCCAGAGTCTTCTCTGCAGTAAAGGCCCACTCTTCAGGGGAAATCATGCTACTATACCAGATACAATTCTGAAAATTTATCTGGCTAGGGAAAGGGAATTCCTTTCCACTCCAGCCCCCATCAGCCTTTTGATCTCACCTAAAAGGAGGAAAAAAATGTCAGCAGGAGACAGGGCTTCAAAGAAATAGCTCAGGAATAGAAATTGATATATCAAGAAAGTGCCTATCTTTTAAAAATATTAACTGAAACTGAGGTTCTGACACAATTACATTTTAATGGAACTGCTCAAGATTTAACATCAAACTCCATGCAAAGTCAGAGAGAAAGATGAGAGCTCTCTGTTAAACAGAAATGTAATATGTTAAGGCTATTTTTTTTTCTACATTAGTTTAATGTAGCCCTGGCACAATCCTGAATGGAGAATGAAGACATTACATTAAGGAGAAGTAGAGGACTATTTATGACAAAAAATAAAAGAGGACTTATCCAGTATGTGATAAGAGAAAACAGAGAGAAAAGATAATTACAATTAAAACTTATGGTCCCAGTCAGCTGAATGGTGAAGCAAAAGAAGGGAGTAATAAACAAATAAAAGTCCAGCTTCTAACTCTAGGACACTAAGTATCCAGGCACTATATCTCTCTAGAACTTGAAGAGATGACACTCATGACAAGAACACAGCAATGAGAGAGGTTTTTTTGCTCAACAGGAACAGAGCTGCTGCAGATAGAGGTAAGGGACTTCATCTTCTGGAAAAACATGGCTCTAATGTAGCTAAAATCCACATCTGATAGATACCTGAAGTGTCTTGTAGGAAGTTTTGTTCTTTACAAGATCTATGATTTGAGTGACAAAATATACTCTAGACTTAATTCAGACTAACCATTAGAAATTGTTTTATATCCTGGAGGAGACAGAAACATTGGGCGAATAGGAAGATGTTAACTTAGAAATAAGGGAGATACTGGGCATGTAATCAGGGCCTAATTAGGAAAGCACATTTCCCAAAGTTAGATGCTGATATCATGACCTGATTCAAGAAGAAAAGTTGCATTAAATAAAATTATGACTATTAACTGCAAATGTTCCTTTATGAGAGAAGAGATATATATAAAGAGAACAGCATGATAAACTGCAATGTCTATAAATACACACGAGATGGATAGAGGGTCCCATCTGAATAAGCAAGACAGTGTAAGAAAGATAGTGCTGAGAATGAGCTGCAACTAGTGAAAAATATTTGCTTAGTGCAAGAAGAATAAGAAAACACAGAGCTATTACTTAAAGCAGTTATCTTAGTTATAACAGCTAGAATGTATTAGCCCATATCCCTTCCTTTGTCTTCTCTGTAATAATTACACTTTACTGAGTTGATGTCCAGGAACTAGGTATCAGAAGAGGGGCTTTAGGCAGGTTATCTCATTTAAATCTAAACACAACACCATGATGTGGATATTATCATACCTTTTCTCACAAATAGAGAAATTGAAATTTAAAGAGGTTCTGTAAATTGCCTACAGGCACACAGTTAGCAGGTGGCAGAACCAGGTTTTGAACTCAGGCAGCCTGACGCCAGATCTCATGTTTTGAATCACTGTACTCTATTATCTGCTGCATCAAAAGAGATCATTCCAAATGGAAGTGATAGAACAAGCATGAGTATGAAGGCATTGAAGTCCAAGATACATGAGAGGCATCTAGATCCTCTAAATGAGTTTTAGCCCCCTAGCCAACATCAGTTACCCTTCAGAGAACTAATACTATATACCAACGAGATCACTGTACCTCTTGCAATGATCTACGATGAATACTGACATAGTCATCTGGTATCTAGAGTCAAATAAATAGTTTCTCAAGCTTTTAGAATAATGAGAAATTTGAATTTGCATTAAAAATAGACTATATTTTACCCATCTTAGAAAAAATATAGCTGGTCTATCAAAAACGGTTAAGAATAATTATTTGGTCAGTAAAGATCAGCCTGTATTCGTTAAGAATGAACCATGGCAGGTGAAAATATTTATATTTTAAATTTTTAAATGTACTAAAATAAAATTGAATGCTTAAAATTTTTTTTTGATCAAAGGAAAGCAATAGATAGTGTTTTGGGGATGTAGGAAAGACCATGGACTGAATAGTATACTCAAGATTTTTAAGTGGCTATGCAAGTTTATGAAAAGAGTTTACTGGTAAAGCAATGTCAATCAGAAGAAAGTTGTTTAATGGCTTGATCATAAATTTCCTGTCAACCCTTTTTAGAGTAAAGTTTTTATCAACAAAGATACAGAGGACCTCTTTCACATATTTAAGAATGATTAAAAGGGGAAGAGATAGCAAATGCATAGTTTTCCAGGAAGGATTTCCATAGTATCTCAACAGAATAGGATGATGGACATAATTTAACCACATATAATTTAATAAAGATAAATTTTTTACGTTTAAAAAAATTTTTATTTATTTTCGGCTGCATTGGGTCTTTGTTACTGTGCGTGGGCTTTCTCTGGTTGGGGCGAGTGGGGGCTACTCTTCATTGCAGTGCACAGGCTTCTCATTGCGGTGGCTTCTCTTGTTGCAGAGCACAGGCTCTAGGCACACGGGCTTCAGTAGTTGCAGCACGCGGGCTCAGTAGTTGCGGCATGCGGGCCCTACAGCACACTGGCTTCAGTAGTTGTAGCGCATGGGTTCAGTAGTTGCGGCACGCAGGCTCTAGAGCATGCGGGCTTCAGTAGTTGTGGTGCACAGGCTCAGTAGTTGTGGCTCGCGGGCTCTTGAGCGCAGGCTCAGTAGTTGTGGTGCACGGGCTTAGTTGTTCCGTGGTGTGTGGGATCTTCCCGGATCAGGGATCAAATCCACATCCCCTGCATTGGCAGGCAGATTCTTAACCACTGCACCACCAGGGAAGTCTAATAAAGATAATTTTTAAAACGTGTGCACAAACAATTGCACTGTTACAGCATGAAGGAGATGCAGTGTCCCAAAAGCAAGCACAAAAATGTCTTGAGACTTTGTGTTGACATAAGTTCCACATGAGTCAGCAGAGTGCTCTGAACTGGACATCCCATAGGAAACTATTGCATTTAATCTTGGGCTCCAACAAGTTAAAAAGCATTCATAAGAGAGTGACCAGAATAATCTAAGCTCGGGAAAAAAGCATATGAAGAAAGTCTTAAAGAAAAAAACACTGAGGCTACTTCATCTGTATAATGCCCTTGGGTGCAAGCAACAGCTCTGACTCAAATTGGTATTAAAAATAAGAAATTGTATTTTCTCTCGTAACAAGAGGTCCAGAATTAAAGTCGCTTTCACATGGTAATGACAGGTTGAGGCATCAAACTCAGAGAATACATCTAACAGGAATACCTGTTCTTATGGCTCACTACAAAGAAGAAAGAGACAAGTTTTTCAGAAGACTTCTCTTATGACTGCATTGGTTAGAATTGTGTCTCATTACCATTCCTTTACACATCACTTTCAAAGAAATGGGATTAGTCCCACACTAACCAGGACTCCCCGGAACTAGGAAATGTCATGTTCTGCTGAGACATGATGATGTACGAGGAAGTGAGTAGGGATTTGAGCAAAATTGAGAGTTCTGTTAGAAATAAAAAGGACACCAAACAGGTCTACCACAAAATGTCCTAGGGAAAACTTAATAGTAGCTTTCAATTATTTAAGACTTACCATATGGAAATGTATCCTATGGCTCAAGAGAAGGGAATCTAAGATTAATGTTTGGAAGTTAAGGGTGGATCTACAGCAAGCCAGTAATAAATGGAATTTGCTGCATAAGGAATGATTCCCTTACTCTACATGTATCCTCCAGAGGGAGAGCACTAAACTAGCTCCCCTCCAGAAAGTCTTCCAACCAAAGCCCAGCTTACAATTCTGCAAGTTTTGTCTTGCACAAAAGCATAACCAATGAGGTAGGTAGAGACTGAAATGTGGGCCATTGTCAACCTGCAAAATAATGCAAAGCTCTGTGGGACTGAGGCACCTAGTTCAGACAAATATGGCGTATATTTGCGAGCTACTCCTCCACAGTGTTAACACCTACTGAGTGGAGAATTGTACAAGGATGCCATGTTTACTCATTAGCATGACAGTGATTCCAATGCTAGGTTTCTCTGATTGAATTTAGTAACTTGCTAAAGAAAGTTGGAAAGAATAGAAGAGCAGTTTCAAAGTAATAACTATTTTAATACTATTTATAGTTTGCAAAGCACTTTTTCATCTTTAAAACAGACATTACGATTATTCTCATTTTTTAGATGAAGATACTGAGGACCAAGTTTAAATATCATCAATTAGTAAATGCCGGATTTGGGTTTTCTAACCCAGGCAGGTCTGACTGATTCCAGTGAAAATAGAAATTGATCTTCCTCCTCTTTCTCCTTTTCCTGCCTATCCTTTTTCTTCTTCTACTGAGTATGCAAATCTTTCTCTGGTAGAGGTAATAAAATGTTTTTATAATAATCTTGCTTATTTCTTAAACCCATATACCCTTTAAGAGCAAAACTTTGTCCTTCCCATATTATTTTGTTCACTGAGGATTTTTATTCTTTTCCATGTACCCAGACCTTATTTAAATATCACAATAATGGTCTTTTTCCATCATTTGATTCACATATATGTTCTAATTATGGTTGTGCTTTGAGGAAAAGAATGGATAGATATCAGCTCTAGTTTTAGTTGGATTGAATGGATTTTGGTATCAGCTTTGCTTTTACTCTTAGATAGTCCCTTCTATGACGACCCAATGTTGAAATAACATATAAAGAATAACTTTTTATATTAAACTTCTTGTCAAGTATTCAGTATAATTTAAATTTATTACTAATATATCTGCTGTCACATACACAATGAATCCTTCCAATTTCCTTTTCTTTATGGAAATATTACAATATATCCAAGTAAATCTTAGTGCCACTTTACTAAAAATAATGTTGAAAGGCAGAGAAGTAAAGTCTTTTCATATGCCGAAGTTGGTAGTCAGGTTTATATTAAGAAATAAAGGGGAAAATAATAAAAAGTGCAGAATGACAGCAGGGGCTGGGGACTATTGGATGGGGAACAGAAGTGTAAGGGAGACTTTTCACTGCACCCCTTTTTATCTTTTAAAATTTATTTAAACATTAAATTTTATATATTTAAAAGGATAAGTAAATGAATAGATGTTTGGTTAAAATTTACACCAAATAATAGCTAGATAAATAAGAAGTAAGAAAAAAAAAAGAAGGAAGGAAAGGAAGGGACGGAGGAAAGATGTTTGTTGATACATATTTTACTTAAGTACTAAGTGATGTTCACAAAGTTATCCAGGAATCTTGAAAAGCTATCATAAGCTTCTTGAGAATTCTTAGAACATATTTGTAGATGATCCAGGTCTTTATGGGTTTAAAAGGAAAGTAGAGAAAGGAAGTCAATTTTGGAGAGAGGAGGGGAAATAAAGTTGGGATTTGTAAGGATTGCTAATCCCTTTTTAGTGCCTTAGGCAGAAGACTCCACATTTTCGTACTTTTGACGGACAAGAAAAGAAAATGGAGAAATAATTGGCTGGATGTGAATCAACTGATGCTTAGAAAAGAGTGAAACCCTCAATTTGCAAATTCAAAGATGTATAATAGATTTACTGGGGCTCAGTGGCAAGCTCTCCAGACTGAAAAGAAGCATGACTCTAGACTGAGTGTAGATGGCACCACCACAAAGTGACTCTGTCTGAAAATGGGACACAGATGCATAGCTTCCGTGCTTGTTACAAGAACATAACTAAAGTGCTTTGTCAGCATCCACTTTCAATTCACCTACAGTGTTAGGACACCTCAACAAGACTTCATGTAGGATTTTCAGTCCCTTCCAGGCTAAAGTTTGTAGTAAAATTGGTTATAAAGGGAATTTCTGTAAAATTTCTTCTATGACAAAATTAGAACTAGGCTTCCAAGTAAAAATTCAGAATAATAGGGTCACTGCAAGTATACTTCTAGGTCACTTCTATATTTTGCATTTCCCCACCATAATTCTAGACTTTGAGATATCCTCTTTGTTAGTATTCTTCATCCTGGAAATTCTATTTTCTTCCTTTCTTCCATTTTAAGGATTTATTTATGTATTTATTATGTTTACTTAGGATATTTAAGGTGCTTAATAGAGAGGATAGAAATACTATATTCCCCATTAGGTGTGTCAACATATGATAATAAAATCTGAAATTTCTTTAATATTGAGGATCCAAATTCTATAAATAATTTTGCAAGCTAAAAATTCTGTAATATTTCATTAAAAATGAGGAAATCTTACGAACAAGAACCTATTTCATGCCCGTCAGAGGCCATATGACATTTAAGATATACCTACAGAATCAGTTCAGTTTAGTTTACAAAGGCCTACTTGAGATGCCAGATTCCAAAAATACACAGATTAATAAAGATAACACTCCTGGCTTCTGTGGAATTTTCAGTCCAGTGGAAGAGACAGATCTGTAAGCACCTAATGTCAGTGCAGAGAGCAGCAGCAATCTCTGCACACATACCCTCTCCCATTAAACCAGTCAAGGCAAGAAGGGATCCAAATTCAAATGGGCCTTATTCAGTGACTATTCCAGACTCCCGAAACATCTGTTCCCAGGACACTGCATTATAGTTGGGCCCCACAAGCATTTGGAGCCCGTGCTCTGGATCTTCTCACTGCAGACTAATGTCTACTCCTCCTTATTTTAGCCTTCTGTTGACCCTCCCCTTTGGTCTGATACATTGATTTATCACTACCTCAGTTTCCAAACCCACTCTGGTTACGGATATTTTCTCTCCACCTCAGATGGAGGGTTCTCCAGGCTTTGAACGAGTGTGCTGATTCCATCAATGGCAGAGACTTTTTTCTCTTCCTCGGGTGCATGCAGCTACACTAGTTTTGCCACCTTTTTTTCAGTTATGTATGGTCATCCAATTGAGTTCTAGTCAACGAATGTGACTGCAAATGATGTGGAACACCTCCAGGCCTGACCCATTAAAAAAGTCTCATGTACAGTCCTCCGTGCTCCTTCCTCTTCTGCAGATTGATGTAAAATAAGGGGGAGAAATGGTAGGCAGACTGGAGGGGAGTAAATTAGTTTTGAATCTAATAAACTTTACCTTATTAGACAAAAGAACAATTTTAAGTTATTGCAACAAATGTTAACAGGTAAAGAAAGTGTTTGTTGTTTGTTTCAAAGGGTTAGGAAAGTTTGCATTTGTATCATGGAGCTGCCATCAGGTTTTAAAGCCAAATTATAAACTCTTATTTAAAATGACTAGTAAATGGTCAGAAAATTCATTTAAGTGCAGTATTTCTCGTTTCTTTTCTTAGTTCCTTGAGGAATGAAAAATACAAATTTAACTGCCTTCAGAATTTTTATCACCTTGTGATTTAATTTAAATTTTTATGGCCACAAGGCATTCTTTGTAATAAAACTAAAATGATATGAAGGGGAGCAGCTTCTGGTAATTGATGATTTTTGTCAGGAATTTTAGGTTGCATTTCTAATTCTGCAGCCGACTCATTAGATTACATTATGTTCAGCAAGTTACCATTTTTTTGTCAGACAGTTCTGTGGGTGGTGTATTAATATTCTTTTAAAATCTCTTTTTTACCATGACAGGGGCACTCCTCTCGGTACTTAAAGGATCCGGAATATATTCATGTATCCCTTATTATATCTTTATAGTTGTTTTCCTTCACTCTTTCTGATTCTTCTAGCTGATCCTTTGTCCCAGTTTTTTTTTTCCCCTATAAAAGAATGATAATGCTACCCATCTGGTGGTTGCTTGCCATGAATTGAAGAGGTTTGGGAAAATTCCCTGGCAGAGTGGCACTTACATTTGTATCATCTACGACAGAAATATAATTCCTATGTTAACATAAATATATCCCTTCTGAAATGTCAAAATGTTTTCAGCCTTCACCAATTATTTTAGCTATTATAAATGGTGGTGATTCTTCTCTCAAGGAAGCTCTCATTTTCCAGCTTCCATAAGAGATAGATACAGTCCATATTAGCATTTAAATATTTCAAATAATATGTGTAGAGGAACTCGCTTTATAAGTTTTTAACATAAATCTAAAGGAGTTAACAAAAAATAAGCTCGTGCCAGAATAGTGTCAGACCCTGCCTTTGTCAAAGACAGTGATACGAAGCTTTCTCTTCTCAACTGTTCCTTTTCTCAACCACAGCTTCCATTGACTTGTTAATTAGTTGAGACTTAAATATTTAATTTTAATGATTTACTACATTTTTCGCAATTACATTTTACTTTATCATTACTCACATACTACAGCACAATTTCCTTTGAAAAGATCTATAAAAGTAATTAAAGACAAAATACTCAGAGTACATATTTTTCATAACTGTACTAAATGATGGGCGAGATCATAAGTAGAGGAAATTGATGAACTGAAGAAGCAAAACAGATGGTAAAGCTGTGTACACGTGCCAACACACTCCAGCTTGCAGGCTGTTCCAGATTCTGCTAAGGCCAGAAACATAGTGAAAGAAATAGCAAGAGCTTGATCCAGCAGGAACAGCCCATAGTCCCCTTGAGTCCATAAAAGCAGGCTTCCTGGCTCTAACACAAGTAGCCCTATACAAAGCAGTACTCCATGGAAATGCTGTGTTTTCTGACCTTCTGGAAGTTTCTGTGTTAAAGCATATGGTTTTTCTCAAGGGAAGAAGAGTCCTCTCTAAATAGCTGTCAAGGCAATAGATGATGTAGATAAATGCATATACAGAGACAAAATGATTCTTTCTTTTCTTATGTATGGCCATCAGTTTTTTTTTGCTATTTGCAATTCATCTTTCCTTTGTTTTGTGCTCATATGTAGCAGATACCCTACTAATCTCTAGGAGTTACACAGATGATTAAAACGATAGTTCTGCTCATAGGTTCATCACTACTTCAATTCACTAAGAAAAGCTTTGAAAGAACCCTATTAGGACAATAAAAATACTGGTAAAGTGAACTGAAAATATTAAATAAATCAAGACAATTTTCTTTTGGCTTCAGAATGTCTTCTCAGTTGCCAAAATGGTGACAAATCCATAATTGAACAAGTGTATCCCCAGCTCCTACCCAAGGTCAATTAGTGTACCAACTAGTACCTTGCAAGTAAACTACATTTAAGTCATCAATAAAAAAGCATGGAAAAAGTCAGGTAATAGAGGGTTTTAATGTTTAAATTTTTGCTGAACATTTGTTGTAACAGTGAACATTTAGAAAGAAACTAAATATCCAACACTATGAGATTGGTAAAATAAAGAATACTATTTTATACTATGGAATATTAGGCAGCCAAGGGAGTCATTTTACAGGACTATTAAATAAGATAGGAAAATACATGTGATATAATGTTAGGTGGAAGAGACCCAAGTCAATTCAGTATAAATTGTTCTGATATTTGTCTGTCTTCCTCAGAACAAATAGTAGATTCCAGTAATGATTTTGGACAACCATTTCTTAAAATGGATCTTAGGAGGAAATGGAGCAACAATCCCTGGGGCAGTGGATTAAGGGGGAAAAATTTACTTTTGATGGAGAAGTTTTTGAGGATGGCTGAAGCACAGCGGGGCACTCACGGAGGAGGAGGGGACGCCACTGTGGGGCTGAGAGGCAAGCTGGCTTGGTCAGATAGTACGACAGTCATCCCAGGCTTCATGACTTCATGGAACAGTAACCAACTATTTGGAGATCCAGCAGCCGTAAGTTATGACAATCGCACAGGGATGATTGAACCAATGACTTTCACAGTGCAGAGGATAACCAGTTCATGGGTGTATCCCTGCATTGAAACCTAAGACCAAAATTCAAATATGGGTGATATATGACTTTTCTATCTTTTTACTTGTCTATCTACAGCACCTTAATAAAACACCTATTTGTTTTCCCTTTTCTACATTCCTGAAGGAAAGTATACTTCATGAATTGGCCAAAATAAACAAGAGACTAGGGAGGTAAATTAGTCTTTAAAATTCTCAACTTAATCCAGAAGATACTTTGTAACCCATGCAGACTACTCTAGTGAAACTTATAAATTATTTATGAAACAAGATTATTCAAAAAATAAATAGAGGTTATTAGGATATGTAAACATACCAAGGATGTGAGATAGAATATAAACAGTGCCAAATACAGGCAACACTAATCTTTAAATTAGTCATCTCTGGTCCCCTTGTCTAGCCAAATCCCAGAGAGCATTTTCTTCCCCCTTCAGGAAATTGAATGTAAAAGAGATGAGAGTCTCATCTAAGGGGTTTATTACCCTATCCTGGAAACAAAAATAGAAGATTTAGGTAGATAGGCTTTTGTTTAGTAGTTCACGGTCAAATTGAACAGTATCTCCCCGTAAGCCCACACATTCTCTTATTTCAAGGTCTTCTACTGATACCCCATAAGGCATCAATAATTTATACCTCACTGTGTAATATACATTACTTTGTTCAGATAATCAGAACAATACCCAGCATAAACATTTACTGTACAATAGGAAGTCTTCACTGGGAAGAGTTGGAATTAGAAGAAAAGAAAGAAAATGGAGGGACATGAGGCTTTTCTGGGAAGGGCAGACCTAGTCTAGGTACCTCGTGTGAAGACTCTGAATCCCTAAAGTGAACATAAAGATTCGGGGAATCTGAGGAGTGCAAGAAAGATATAGAATGGGAAGCAGAGGGAAACAAAATCCATTTCACTTCTTAATTTTTTCCTAGACTCCAAAGCTGGTTTTCCACTGAGAATAATCTTTCATCTTCGGCAAGCTATTAATACCAGGTATCAAGAATGACATTTATTAGGGGTCTGATCATACTGGAAACTCCCAAGCAGGGTAAATGCTTTATTCATCTTCTTTAGCTCTGGTTTATAGTAGTGAGATAAGTCAAAGGTAAACAGAGGAACAGGATGGTGACTTCTTTCCTGAGACTTACTGCCAAAAAAGGAATCAATTAAACCTAGTCGTTAAAGTTTATAACAGGCGTGTGTGCTGGGTCCAGAGGCAACGGAGACAAAAGGCTAGGTGAAAGTGGTCAGTTTGCTTGGGAGAGGCAAAGTCAAGAGACGCTTTATAGAGCAGGTGATGTTCATGCTGATGTCTGATATTCATTCTTGGAAGAAAAAGCACAGAGCGTATTCCAGACAAAAGGAGAAGCAGTGTAAACCAAAGTCATGGGTTCCACCAGGGTCCAATTGTACCTCCATTGCTATTTCATTCAATTTCAACCCATAACTAGTATAGTAATTTATGAAACTGCCTCACTCCAAATCTAATCATTAGACACCCATTAACATATCCATAATGCTTTCTTTAGCTCTGTATTCACAAAGGATCTATCTATCAGATCAGGGCTTATCCCGCTAATTCACAAATATAATGACTATTTTGAAGTCCAAGACATGTGTCTGATATTATTATTTCTCTTTCTTAAGATAGAAAACACTAGAAATAAAACTTCCTTCTCCTAGATTGTAAAATGAGTCTGTGACGCCTTGTAGCTCTCAGTTTCAGTCATGTTTCAACTCAGAAAATTTCTTTACATAAATCACAGGTGAGCTCAGTAACAGATTTTTCTATCAGACTTGCACCTGTGAACCTCAGTTGAAGGTCTATTATTTCCTGGCTATGAACTGAACTTTATCAACAGTGGTTACATAAACATGCCAAACCACCTGGTAGGTACTCTACAACACTGATACTATGAGAAAGGGTGGCCCAGTCCTTCAGCAGAATAGTACTTTGAGAGTCAAAAGAGTTCATTGTAGCAGTAACAAACACATTGGGTAAGTATACATTCATATATTGCGGATTTTTTCCTCTTACAGTATGTGAGCACAGGCTAAAAAAAGAAAGAAGTCCAAAATAGCCTATAAAATACTTCTTTAAGGTAGCGACATATGAAATTAGAGCAACTGAATGTTTGACTTTCTGAAATTGCTTCTTGTAATGCAGAAATGTCTTATTCAGTATGCACACGTGATAGTGAAGGCAGCCGCCATGTAGAGTTCTGTGATTCTGTGCCAAACCTAGATGCTGAAGTGCTAAGGGTGCCTAGAAAGTCAGATGGTTGCTTTCTTTGAGGGCTTGCCCATACATGTTTCTAATCTCTGCATGGAGAGATAAGATATGCTCTTTAGGTGAAATGAATGGCGGAAAAGTGAGTACGTATACCCGGGTTCTTAACTTTCAGACACCATGCCAGCAACTTGACACAGCAAGAGACTGTTAAGCATTAAAATCCTTAGTGCCTCATTGGAATTTTCTCTAAAATTCATGCATGAAGATGTGATTTTCTTTTATACAGAAACACAAAGGCCATCCAGTTCAACCACTCATTTAACACTTTGGGAAACTGAGGCCCAAAGAAGTAAAGGGACAGGACCACAAAGCCAAGACTGGACCCAGCTTTTCTGGACTCCTAAGGTGCCAAATGTGGCTAGGACAGCTGGAGGTCATCCAGCTCAGGCATTTACCACCATGCACTGTACTTATTAAATTTCTCTCTAGAGACCTTAAGTTCAAAATATGTTCTGACTCTAAAATCCTGCCTGTATTATGTAATAATTAATTACCCATATTCTTCAAGGTCATTCATAATTAGCCTTTATTCACTCTTTTAAGAAACATTTATCTAGTATTTCTTATAAATCATGCATTATATTGTAAATGAAAAACAACATGGTCTCTGTTTTTATGGAGCTTTTGGTACTCTAGGTAATTTATAATATAATTGCATTATATACTGTCATACAATTCCAATTTGAACAAGTGCTACAAGGAAAAACAAAGGACAGTGTTCAATGATAGAAAATAATGAGGGACTGACTATTTTAGAGTTGGTGGTTAGAAGAACCATCAAGGGAGGGACATTTGAAATCAAACTGCAAAGATGAATGAAGTTAGTCAGATGGAGGGTGGTGGGTGTGGGAGTGGGAAATCCTGGCAAAGGGAATAGCACAAGCAGAAGCCTTGGCCTCTGTGTTTGAGGCACTAAAGGCAGGTGAATGCACATGGAGAACGGAGAGTCAGGGGTGAGTGACTGAGAGTGAAATTGGGGAAGTAGTCAGGGACCAGATCACATAAGGCCTAACAGGTGATGCTAAGGAGGATGAATTTTATTCCAGGTGCAATGGGAGGTTTTTAAAGCATTTTTCAGCTGGGATGTTAATATGATTCAATTTACATTGTTAAAATGACCAACATTTCTGATCAGCATTTAGTAATTACCAGGGTTAACATACAAAGTAGATACGTGACAGCTAGAATCACAGAAACTTTCACTTAAACTGTCTTGGTGCAGGATATTTTACAACTTCCACAAGTATGGAAGCCCAGCAACTACAGTGGGCAGGACATCAAAAGTGCAAGCAGACAGATGACGATTTTTTTATGGAGGAAGGTCCAGTACTCACCATTCCACCTGTTTGTTCTTTGGGTTTCAACCTTATACCCCTGACACTCAGTTTCTTCCCTTCTCTTTATTTACTTACTTACTTACTTATTTATGGCCGCGTTGGGTCTTCGTTGCTGCGCGCAGGCTTTCTTTAGTTGCGGCGAGCGGTGGCTACTGTTCATTGTGGTGCAGGGGCTTCTCATTGCGGTGGCTTCTCTTTGTTGCGGAGCGCAGGCTCTAGGCACTCGGGTTTCAGTAGTTGTGGCGCACGGGCTTAGTTGCTCTGCGGCATGTGGGATCTTCCCGGACCAGGGCTCGAACCCGTGTCCCCCGCATTGACAGGCGTCTTCCCTTCTCCTGACCTATACATTGCCTCCTTCTCCAGGTACTAAATTTTCCATTTCTTTTCTGACTTTCCATTTCACCTCTCCTATCTTCTGGTATTTTTAAAATTTTAATATTTATTTATTTATTTGACTGCTTGAGGTCTTACTTGTGGCATGCAACATCTTTTAGTTGCAGCACGTGGGCCCTGACCAAGAATTGAACCCAGGCCCCCTGCCTTGGGAGCGCAGAGTCTTAGCCACTGGACCACCAGGGAAGTTCCTCTTCCGGTATTTTTTCACTCTAGTGATTTTGACAGTCCTTAGCATATAGTAGAGCTAAATTTTTTATGCTCATTGAAGGAATAAGTGGATGAATGAATTATAGGAACTCGGATTTTTCGGTCAACAGAGAAAACCAATGACTATATTGCTAGTGGTAAGAAAATAAAAATAAAAACCAGGTTTTCCCTGGTGGTGCAGTGGTTGAGAGTCCGCCTGCCAATGCAGGGGACACGGGTTCGTGCCCCGGCCAGGGAAGATCCCACATGCCACAGAGCGGCTGGGCCCGTGAGCTATGGCCGCTGAGCCTGCGCGTCCGGAGCCTGTGCTCCGCAACGGAAGAGGCCACAACACTGAGAGGCCCGCGTACCGCAAAAAGAAAAATTAAAAATATAAAAAGAATAAAAAAATAAATAAAAAGCATAATTTAATTGTTCTTCTTTGTTTTGCTGCCCCCCAATTAACTAATTGCTTGGAGCAAATCTTTCTGGTTTTGTCTTTGTTTTTGAAAAATCTTCATTGTCCTCACTGAATTGAAATTATTGATGCTTAGTAGCTGATTGTATAATACTTTAAAATCAAATATGAGTCACTGTAACATGTCTACACATTGGATACACTGTCCATCTTTTTAAAGAGTACTTCTGGGGTTTGACTTCTCCTTTGAGATTTTGATTTCGCTTATGACCTCCCTGACTCTTGTTCAACTTTTTTTTTCCCCCAGAATGAAAGAGCTGTCAAGTAGTCATGCCATTAGAAGAAGTGTCATGCAACCTAGCCAAAAGAGTCTCCTGCTGTCTTGGAGTGCTTACAATTGATTAATATTCACTTTTCTGTTCTCCAGAGGTCATTTATAATGCTGTGTATTTGTGGTCTCCCTGCTGGGATTCGTTTGACCTTGAGATAACACACGTTACCAGAAGAGAACACATCTGAAGCAGGTATGCTTTATTTGAAAAAAAAAAGAAAAAGCAAATTAAGACATCGTAGGGTACTACGTTTACTTTCTTAAATGATTTTTATACCAAATTGAAAATATCATATCAAAACCTAATATTTTTCTAAAGGTCAGAACTGATGCCTTTCCATGTACTGAGCAGAGAAAACTTGAGAAAACTGTAAATAAGTGCAGCTTATTATTTGCTGCCTCATGTCTGTTCTATGGCCTTCTCAGTATTACCTGTTGCTTCCCTTTCCGGGGAAAACCTATATGTTGTCCTTTGTCTTAATTCTTGGGGACTGTGTTCTCTGTTATCTGTCACCACTGGAAATGGTTTGGATCAACAAATTCCCTGAAGTTTTATTGATATTGACTCTTAAATTGAAGCCTTTTAGATGGGGATTTGTATAGAGATAGTCTGGGTCTGAGTAAGCCTTCCTTCCCGGAACCCCTCAAATCACACTGGCTAAACCTACCTAGCCATGCCAGCCCTGGGGAAGAGAATCAAGGCAGGTTGTCTATTTCTTATAACACTATCATTATTAAAATAGGGAAAGTATGAGACCCGGAATCAGATACGTTCATTTCCAAGTTCTGAACAGTTGGCTTAGTCTTCAAAGTGTGTGTGTGTGTGTGTAGGCTTTATTTAATATCATTATTTAATTACAATTCTTCCACATACTATCTATGTAATCTCCACCAAGTTATTTACTTCTGTGATATTAATTATCCTCAGATCTAAAATAGAAATACTAACCCCATCCTTAATTTAACTTGAATTAATTTCAATAGAATATGTACAGCAACATGTACAGTGCTGGACATGTAGTAGGTAGTCAATAAACATTAGAGCCTGTCACAGAATAGAAAGCAACTTCGTTAATATATCCTGTCTCTCTGAAACTAGCATGAAAAAAATTTTATTTTTATAAATAAAATGCATGAATATGATTCAGTTACCAACTGAGAACAAATACATTTGGTAGGTTTGTATGATATTGTTAAATTGATTTATTGACTTTCTTACTTTAAACAATGCTCACCAAAAAAAGAAAGACATTAACTTCAAAATATCAGAAATATCTTGTATATATTAACAAAAAAATGTCAATTCAAGCTGTAGTAGTAACAAAAATCATTGAAATCCAACTTAAAATTAGTATATAAAAATCTCCATAGGTATATACAATTTTCCTATAGGTATATACAATTCTTTGTCTTGAGCTTGTCTTGCCTTGGACTTTCACAAACCAGATCTTGAACCAGATTAAGAAAAGACAAAGAGCTTTCAATGGATAACACCCTGTTTCTGGTCATTCAGGATTGAGGCCAGGGACTACATCGCCAGATGCACAAAGTAAATTGTCAGAGAACTCTCTCAAGTGTGTTCTTTCTACCCCCTTTAGGGAAGAGATCTACCATTTAATGCAGGTTCTACAACCTCCTTATCAGTGACCTTCTCACCTCAAACACTTACAAGCCAGATTTCCTCTCATCTAGAGATAGTGAGAGGCTCTGATAATAAGAAATTTCTCGCTTACTGTGGTCAGCATGGCCTGGCCTCCTGTGGGTCTAGTATCACATTGGAAATAAGACAGAAAGGTAAGTGATTGGGGCATAGTGAGGAACCACCCGTCCCCCACCCCCACCCCCCCACCCCCCGCCCAAGCCTGATGGTTCACCGTATGGCCTGGATCCTCTGACCTGGTGTATTCCTCATTCTATATTGTCTGTAGTGACCACCAAACTTAGGATTTGGCTCCACAAAGAAATAAGGAGATATTAGGGAGAAGTTCCCACACTTATCCTGAGTCTGAGTATGTTATTTCCACTGCTTTTTGCTGACTTTGCAGTAAACTTAGTAAAATCAACCTGGAACTAAATCTAAACCTACTATTCTCCAACTTGATTGAGGAATCTAATAGATGGTAAGACTTAAGTGTATTTTCAACCTATTTTTAAGCATCAGGTGAAAATTATAAAAGTCAATAAGAGCAGTCATACATTTTTTCGAACCAATTACAAAAACCACTTAATGGTGCGGGAGAGTGATGGTGTTTGGCCACTGCATATTCCCAACTATTGATATCTTCTATGAGTCATGAGGATGGAAATAGGAAGATAATTTTGTTCTTTTTGTTTGTTTTTTGTTTATTTCTGTATTCCCAGAAACTAGAACAGTGTTCCTAGCACCTAGTAGTAGCTCAATAAATATTTGTTGACTGGCTGAAGGAATGAATGAATGGTAAAAGCAGAACGCATATACTACTTCAAAAGAAGAGATATGTGTGAGGGTGTGGGGGATTCTGGTTTTAGAAGCAGTGATAGAACAGGGAGTACTATTAGAGAGTATAGAAGAGTGAAAAACAACAGGGCTCTAATGGAAATATGGGAATAATATTTACTGATGGAGATGGCATCTCATAAATGAGGACAAAGTGCATAATTTGAGTAAAAGTAAAAGAACGGGTGTTTGCATAGAAAATAGTAGAAGGGCCTAATGGAGAAAAAGGGCTGAATTATGTACAAATGTGGAAATGGAAAGGAATCCTAGAGTCACTTTTTGTCCTTCAAGAAAAAGTTGCTAATAACCAAGAAAAAGATACTGGTAGTTAGAAGTTAAACTGGAGACTTAGTGCTGGGAACAAGGGAGGGGAGAAGGGAAGGAAAATATAAGAGTTTAACAGGCCACAGTGTCCCATGAGCCATGTTCATGTTTCTTAGCTTCTAGAGGCTGCAAATTGAAATGCTTACAGGGAACAGCTAATGAGTGACTAGTGTCTAACAGAAAAATAGAAAGCATATGCTCCTTCTTAAGGCAGCAGTCAGTAAAGGTCCTGTGATTGTTTGCCGTGCAGAAATAGACTCAAAGAGAAACCAACAATCTGCATTTGTATGTAAAAATCTTCTAATTTGTAAATGTTGGGAACTGATTCAACTTTCATAAAAATGGTTTATGGCGCATAGCACATGGATTTATAAAACACAGCACTGAGGAAAAAAGAAATTGAATGAGATTTCCAGCATAATATCATTTATATAAATTTAAAATGTTTACATAAAAAACAACCCAAAATATTTTATAAGATTTCATGTACATTGAATGACATAAATCAAACACATTAGAATCCTGCCTTGGTTATGCGAGACAAGAATGATATGAGAAATGAGAGAGGAATACCAAATTAAAAAAAAAAAGTATTACGTGGACATATGATAATAACATGCTATGGACTAAGGAGTGCAATTATCCAGCTTTCTCTACCTAAGATCCAAAAGTAAATGAATAAATATAATTAAAATAAAACACACAGTAAAGATCCAAACGAACATACCACAAAAATCATGCTACTAGTCGGTCTGTGAGCCACTGGTTTGAAAATCCTTATTTACATCTTGTCCTCCAAAAGCTCCCATGAATATGGTCAGAAAATTGGAGAATTTTGAAGAAACTTGGCTGGAGAAGAGTCAGAGGCCATGGCGTATGAGCATAACGTTGCTTTGGCTGCTGCCAGTGTGTCGTCCGCTAATGCTCCTTCTGAGGGTTTTGTGCAAGGGGTAACCAAGAAAATGAGGAGCAAAAGGCAAGAAAGTATATCAGAATAGATGAAATCTGCCTCTAATGACTGTCATCCAGTCATAAATAGCCTGGTTTCATGCAAAGTATTTTTATGAGTTCTCTGATTTATCTCTTTAGACAGTTATTGTAAACTCTTCCTCAAGCACATACCTGGAGGTTATGGGTGATGGTATTTGGGCCAACACTTACTTCCAACTACTGATACCTTCTTCCATGCGAAGGTATATCAGTTAACATGACACTCTTGGCTTCTCTCCAGCCTCTCATTCACTCCTCCCCAGGGGATAAGAAGTGCTATATCTTTGGGAGGAGAAATAGGCTGACCCTTCCTTCCTCCATTCTCTTTAAAGGGAAGCCCTGCAGATTCCCAGTACTTTCTATATCTTGTTTGATTAATTCTGAAGAGCTGTATGCACAAAATCTACTTGCCTAACAGTAACAGACCTAAAAACTACATTATCTGAAGTAATTAGTGGTATTATTATTAGTTATTATTTATCTGCTTTACTCTTTAACTCAAGCGCAGAAGAGATGTCCTATATTTAAGGGAAACTGTCAAAAGCAACAATAAATGTAAGTATTTATAAAAGTGCTTTGTTTCAGGGAGATCAGCTCCGTGTTTGTAAGAACCTAGAGGGGTGAGATGGGGAGGGTGGGAGGGAGGCTCAAGAGGGAGGGGATAGGTATACATATAGCTGATTCACTTTATTGTACAGTAGAAACTAACACAACATTGTAAAGCAATTATAATCCAATAAAGATGTAAGAAAAAAGGACAACTGTGACCAAAAACGAAGTGCTTTGTTTGAGATCAAGTGTCTTAACATTTAATATTATGCCTTATCAACTCATATCAATCAAAATTTACATAAGAATGAGATTAATAAAACAGAATTTATCTTATTTCATGACATGACTTTAAAGAGAATATACAAACAGTAAATTTTCAAGAAATTTCATGTAGAATCATTATGCTAAATATTTGAAGCTTTGTATTTATTTTTTTTTAAGTTTTAAAATTCTGAAACTGTGTAAATCCTTATTATATGCTTTTTAAGTTTTCATTCACAAATAATTCTTCCAGGAAACTCCTTGGTCATTATTGAAATAATTAATTTCTGTATTTATTTTGTTGTTCATTGGGTCCAAAAATCATCTACATTTAAAGAAGCAACTGAGTCCTTATTTTGTAGATGATTTAGTTATTGTTCAGGAACATTTCATGTCTATAGAAAAGCCAAGGAGAGAGTTAGTGGGAGAGCCAAGACAAGAATCCATGATTCCTTATCTTGACCCAGGTTTTTCTCCTTTATGACATTTCCTCTGAGAATGACCTGAAGGTGATGGCTAGGATTTTTTAATTATTTTTATTCCAAAGGAAATATCTCTAATAATTCATTCAACAAGGATAAATTGAGATACTGCTTTGTCTCAGGATAAATTGAGATACTGCTTTGTCTCATATGTTCTGCTTGGGACTTATTCACAAAGATGACATAGTTTTGACATCAGAGAATTCACAATGAACTAGATGAGATGTATGTGTGTGTGTGTGTGTGTGTGTGTGTACACACACATATATATATGAAAAAAATAATAATAATGACATAGACTGCTTATAAAACCGGCTCAAGAGATAAAAAGACCCACTCTGCTTAAGCAACTTAAGGCAAATTTTAAGAAAAGTAGCCTCTTAAACCAGATCTTGAACCAGGATTTTACCAGCAGTTTATGAAAGGTATAGACTTTCCATGAAACACATTATAGGTACCAGGAATACTTACTGGAGTTTATTATTCCTGCATAGGGGAAGTAGCTGTGGAGCAGACAGGTAAAGTTTGTAGAAAAGGCCCAGCTTCAGGTATAGTAGGAAGTTAAGAGTTTATCCTGTAGACATTGAGGAACCAGCTTCTTCATTAAAATATTGAACCTGTAAGATTGCTTCCTCTCTTTTTGTATTCTCTACCTCTTTAATAGCCTACAATCAGTTTTAAAACATTTAGCAACTAATATAAGTATGCTACTGTGCCTATTCATGAAATAAAGTCAAAGATAGTATACACAAATCCTACTTCATATGAAAGAATTTGTATATGTAGTATAATTTTCCAAGCCCAGCTTTACATATTCAACACATGCTACTCATCAGGGTTCCTCTGTAAATTTAAGCCCTCTAAAAGATTGTGTTTAGAAAAGAAAAGAAAAGAAAAAGAAAAACTTGCACGTACGGTTTTATTCTATTATGTATTAAATAGACCAATATATTTCCATAAATCAGTTTGTTCCCTGGCTCATGATGAAACCAATTTCTCAAAACTTTTAACCAAATTAATAATCATGAACAATGGTCATTTTATTTTTCCCTTAAAGCCTAATTTAACCTTTTAAGTTAAGAGTGTGTTGTGATTAGTGTTCAAGGCTAGTACTGTTTGAAACAGTAAATTTCTGTTTTTATGTAACAGTAAATTATATTCTACTTTTTTCAAAGTTAGGTTTTTAAGTGGCAAATTTTCTCTAAGAGTGCTTCTGAAAATTAACTTCTATTGAACGGTAAATGCAAATGATAAAATCCTGGATTGCAAATATAATTACATTAAGTACACAGAAACACCAACTATGAATTTAAAAAAAATTTTTTGAGTTAAATTATTAAAAGTTTATTCTAGTCCTTGGTAAAGTAAGATTTAATTCATGTGTTATTTAAAAAAATCTAGATAATGGACTATGTTTAGTATTTTGGGGAGGTAATATAGAGTTGGTTGGGTTTCAGTACACTATTTACTGTATATATGATTTTACTCAACCCTCCATCAATTTCTTTATCCATAAAGTGATAAAAATAGAGCCCACCTCTCTGGTTGTTGTGAGTATGAAGTTAATTACTACATGAAAAGATCTTAGAATATTTCCATAAAATAAATGTCAGCTACTATTTTTAGTCACATCTAAAAATCAACATATCATTTGAAAGGGTGCAGTACATTTGTTACAAGTATTCTAAAGATATTACATATATTTGCAGTTATGTTCATAATCGTCTGCTAACAAATCTTAGTCACTCATATCATTTTAGTTTATAACTAGCAACTTTACAGTGTAAAAGTATTACCTTCACAATTACCATTAATCCTTCTATATTATGAACCCTATAGTCTACTATGTCATCAAATAAAATGGAAGTTCTCTCTGTGATAACCGATGCCCCTTCCTGGAGAAATATGCACATATTTCATGTATGCTTTTTAAAAATTTTTCATTTTATATTGGACTATCGTTGATGTACAATGTTGTGTTAGTTTCAGGTATACAGCAAAGTGATTCACTTATGCATGTATCTATTCTTTTTCAAATTCTTTTCCCATTTAGATTATTACAGAATATTAAGCAGAGTTCCCTGTGCTATACAGTAGGCCCTTGTTGGTTAACTATATTATATAGTAGTGTGTATATGTTAATTCCAAACTCCTAATTTATCCCTCCCCCCCACCTTTCCCCTTTGGTAACCATAGTTTGTTTTCTATGTCTGTGAGTCTGTTTCTGTTTTGTAAATAAGTTCATTTGTATCAATATGTTTTTAGATTCTGCATATGAGCAATATCATATGATATTTGTCTTTCTAATTCACTTCACTCGGAATTCAATTGTGTAATTAAATCTTACTTGGGACCACTAAACAGCCGTCTTATATCCGAAGAACCTACTGTCAAAAACACTTGAAGGTTTGCTGGTTTCCTGGCTTTGAGCACTTCAATGTAAAGAAAAATTCTAAAAACTTTCTATTTCACAGACTATTTCTAGAGTAAACTGACACATTTAGGTTCTCTTCTCTCTGACCTCCTTTTTCTTCTTTTCTCTGTATTAGCAGTCAAAGTAATAATGATTAACATTTATTGAGGACTTACTGTATATTACCAACATTATCTCCTTTAATCCTCCTAATAACTCGGTGAGTTCAATGCTATTATCATCACCCTTGTGTTATAGATGAGGAAATTCAGGTATATTTAATTTCCCTAAATAACTTGCCTAGAGGCACAGAGCTCATAAGTGGAAGAGCCAGGATTTAAACCCAGGCAGCCCAACTCCAGAGCCCATATGATAGCTCACTATCATATGATACCACAGACATGAAAGACAACGACAGACAGAGAAACTTTATGGGAACATATGTATATGTATAACTGATTCACTTTGTTATAAAGCAGAAACTAACACACCATTGTAAAGCAATTATACCCCAATAAATATGTTAAAAAAAAAAGACTCTAACAGCATTTCTCTTCATCTGCTTCTTTATTCCCTTCATGAATATGCAAACATAGAATAACAACATGTGGATGGATATCTTAGCCCTGTTCCTGGTAATAATTTAGCAACAGTTTAGCAAACAGAAAAATACATATCATCGTATTATTAGATTTTCAGTTCCCTTATTTTCCCCTTCACTTTTCTGCAATCCAATAAGATGAATTTTAGTGAAGGGGAAGGCTGAGATTTGCCTGTAGAGAAGAGCATGGAAGATGAGTGCGGAAGGAAGAGAAAGGTATTAGCCATCGTAGTCTGAGTTTCAGGGAAAGTTGGGGGTTTTTTTGTTTGTTTGTTTAGGTAGAGAAGAGAGACAGAAGAGGATTTGTAAAATATTAAGATACAGAGGCAGAGATTTCTAGGATGTTTTGGTGTGTGATATAAAAGAAATCCTGCAGCATAACTCAACTTTCTATTTTGTTATATTTTGATAGACTTCATTAGACATGTAAATTGCCTTTCTTTCTTATTCCTCTTTCTTGCTCTCTCTCTCTAATTCTTTCTTTCTTCCTAACATTGGGCAAGTGCTGGTAATTCTTCTGAATGCCTCACCAAAGAGAATGTGGGCATCTTTGTGCTACTCTTTCAAACACCCTTAGTTAAGTATAGAGTTCTACAGCTATGTTCTGTGATAAAACCTATATCTCTCTCTTTTTAAAAAATATTTATTTATTTACTTATTTATATTCAGCTGCACCAGGTCTTAGTTGTGGTATGTGGGATCTTTAGTTGCAGCATGCGGGATTCAGTTGCTGACCAGGAAACAAACCCGGGCCCCCCTCACTGTGAGCACAGAGTCCCAACAACCGGACAACCAGGGAAGTCCCCCTATATCTCTCAAAGAAGAAAAAATTATAAGACTTTATTCAAGTGTTTCAGTGACACTTCTAACCTAATTTCCCAACAAACACCCTGACTTATATTTTTGCCTCTTCGCTAACTCCCTATTATCTTTGGTAAGCCTCTTAACAGCACACACTACCTTGTCTCCATATTCGTGAAGTAATACTTTTAAAAATTTTTTTTAGTAGAACAGAAATTGAGAAGTAACTGATAAGAACACCCTAGAGCCATAGAGATTAAGATCGATGCTAGACAGTACTGTGGTCTTGGCCAAACCACATCTTAGTCCCAGTCTGTTCAATAATTTGCCTTTAGGGCTTCCCTGGTGGCGCAGTGGTTGAGAGTCCGCCTGCCAATGCAGGGGACACTGGTTCGTGCCCCGGTCCGGGAAGATCCCACATGCCGCGGAGCGGCTGGGCCCGTGAGCCATGGCCGCTGAGCCTGCGCGTCTAGAGCCTGTACTCCGCAACGGGAGAGGCCACAACACTGAGACGCCCGCGTACTGCAAAACAAAACAAAACAAAAAAAAACAAATAATTTCCCTTTAGTTCTAATCCCTGGCCACAACCTCCTGATTTTTTAGGCTCTTCTCTTCTGTCCTTAACAATTTAGATTCCCATATTTTTTTATTTCCCTCTATTTTCTCTCTACACTTAGGCCTCGCTACAGTCTCTGACTTCTTTACTCTCCAGCTCTCTATCTGATTACCTGAATGACTCTTAGATCACGCTCAATTTCCTTACATTCTTCTGCTGCTTTCTTCACTCAAAAAACCCAAACTTACTTAATGCTAAAATATGCCTTCTGTGCTCCTATCCCCTAGGCACTGAGAACCTGTGCAGAAAACTACCAAACCAAGCAGACTGTGATCATCTCTGGTACACAGTTTTAAGTCTCAAACGGCTCCTCTGCATCAATAGTTAATGTGTTTATTGTCCTTGGTCAACTCCTCCTTCCATTTCTGTCAATGAGTCTTCCAGATTCCAATCTCTCTTCTTAAGTTCCTTGATCAACTCCCACCACCCTCTTTCTGGGCAGAAGACCTTATCTCCAATTGCACTGATACCATTGAAGCCTTCAGATACAACCTAGCTCTATGTCCAGGCTCCAAATCTACAAATCTGTCTATAGACAAACCCAAGCTCACTTTTTTTTTCCCTCTCATATGTAAGAATTCACTGACTTCCCACCTACCACCTATTGTCAACCAATAAGCCTGTGCCATCCTGATTCCTCTGGAGTCTTGCTCTGTTAGTTAAGGACCATCTTACCTCTTACCCCTGTATTTTCAACCTCTCCCTCTCAAATGGCTCTTATCTCTGAGCATTTAAATATGCTCAGGTCTTCCACATTATAAAGAAACAAACTTCCCTTTAATGGCAATATTTCCTTCTAAGAACAATCTAATCTTTCTCAGTACTTCCTCATCCAAACTTCTCCAAGATTGGTTTATATTTCTGTCACGGCTTTGTCACTCATGTGGTCATCCTTAATGCATAGTAATAAAGATTCTTTCCTATCACAGCCCTGGACAGTCTCTCACTAAGATACTAATGACTTCCTCATCACAGTGTCTATAGGTAAATATTATTCCTTATTGTCCTGGACTTTCTGTAGCAAGCAAAATTGATAATTGTTCCGTCCATCTTTCTAGAAACATATAGGAACACATAAAACTTTCTACCTACCAGACTTTGTTGGCACTTATCCTCTAGCTTGAATTTCCTAATACCTTGTAGCCGATTCTATTGTCCCCTTATTGGACTTTTTCTTCTCTGATCACATAAAACTTTCTAAATACGGTGTTGATCCACTAATCTTATTCCAAATCTTTCACTAGGAGATCTCAGCCCACACTTATCATTTTAACTACCAGCTATATAAAAATGATGTCTGAATTGATATTCCCAGTTAAAAATATCTATTGAGTTTTGACCTTATACATTTCAGTGTCTGCCAGATACTGCCATTTGAATGGCCAAAAGCCCTCTTTAAAATTAAAATATCATTAGCCCCTCCTCTTCCTCTCTAAACCTACTTTTCTAGGATCTTTTATACAAGTTAGGGGCTTCACTGTCTACCTAGTCACCCACACTGTAAATATGTATTCTTAATTATTTCTTCACCCTCCTTTTTTACCATTCAATAAATATCCTCTGATTTTACCCCCAAATATTTCTCAAATGTATCTATAGTACTCTTCTTTCCACTATTACTTTATTATCTTTAAAGTGGATTGTTTTAGCAGCATCTCAGTTAGCTCCAGGCTAAGCATTTCGAATTCATTCTCCATATGTCTACACCTGCTTATAATCCTTCTGCATCTCTCCCTTGCTCATAAGAAAAAGGACCAAGATACCAAACATGACATAGAAGGTCCTCCACAATCTGTCTTCCATCCCTCCCTCTACCCATCCATTGCCATTTTTTATCTTTCACTTTGTGCTTTAGCAACATTAGTGGAGTTCCCTAGAAAACCATCTGTTTTAAGCCTCCCTGCATTTGTTGTTGACTCTATTCCTGGTCTTACATGCCTACCCATTTTTATCCTACCAATTCCTCCTCATCAACTAAGAATCCCCCTCTAGGAAGTTTCCCCTCCTCTATTCTCTATCATCCTGAATCCAGGTTAGAGTCTCCTCACAAGTATTCAATCACTGCATTTATTTTGCTGTGTTTACCTCCTCAGTGGATCATGCCCTCTTTGAGAGCAAGAGCCATAGCTTTCCATTACCTACCGTGATGCATAATAAATCCTTAATAAATATTTTTTAAAATAAATGAATGAGTAAATATATTCTGCCAAGAATAATGCTGATGTATCAATCTAACCTAAAAACTCCTCTATATTCATACTCTAAACACAGCTACCACTGTGTTTTTTTGAGAGAGCTATTATTATTTGACTTTTTCCTACCAGTAATCCTAAAGGTTAATTTTAATAAATTAATATTGAGCCTTTATGCTTTTCTTCCAGGAAAGCTCCTTGTCTTAATGTCTGGAAATATAAAATGATGCTATGAAATTGTAAAAAATTATAGAATTTTTATGATAATGAGCAAAATTTTTATTGATAAAATCGTTTCAAATGAAAGAGTACATGAAAAAAATAATCTAAAATTTTATTATTAGCCTATTATAGAGTCTGCACCTAGCTTCTTATCCAAGATAAAATTTCTGATTTTTATTTTTAATTTAGCTTCCTTACATTTTCCTGCCTTAAAGGCTTGATGGCATATATAGGCATACCTCATGTTATTGCACTTTGATTTATTGTGCTTTACGGATGATGTGTTTTTTACACATTGAAGATTTGTGGCAACCCTGCATTGAGTAAGTCTATTGGCGCTATTTTTCCAAGAGCATTTGCTCACTTCATCTCTCTGTGTCACATTTTGGTAATTCTCACAATATCTCAAACTTTTTCATCATTATATTTTGTATGGTGATTTGTGATCAGTGATCTTTGAAGTTACTATTGTAATTGTTTGGGGAGACCACAAACTGTGCCCATATAAGGTGGGCGAATTTAATCGATAAATATTGTATGTGTTCTGACTACTCCAGTGACCAGCTGTTCCCCCATCTCTCACCTTCTCCTCAGTCTTCCTATTCGCTGAGACACAACACTGACATTAGGCCAATGAATAACCCTGCACTGGCTTCTAAGTGTTCAAGTGAAAGGAAGAGTTGCACATCTCTCACTTTCAATCAAAAGCTAGAAATGATAAGGTTAGTGAGGAAGGCATGTTTAAAGCTGAGATAGGCCCAAAGCTAGGCTCTTGCACCAAACACTGAGCCAAGTTGTGAATGCACAAGAAAATTAAAGTGAAGGAAATTAAAAGTGTTATTCCAGTGAACACATGAATGATAAGAAAGTGAAACAGCCTTACTGCTGATATGGAGAAAGTTGTAGTGGTCTGGACAGAAGATCAAACCAGCCATAACATTCCCTTAAGCCAAAGCCTGATCCCAAGCAAGGCCTCAGCTCTCTCCGATTCTAAAGGCTGAGAGAGGTGAGGAAGCTGCAGAAGAGAAGAATGAAGCCAACAGAAATTGGTTCATGACGTTTAAGGAAAGAAGCCATCTCCATAACATCAAAGTGCAAGATGAAGCAGCAAGTGCTGATGTAGAAGCTGCAGCAAGTTATCAGAAGATTTAGCTAAGATAATTCATGAAGGTAACTACACTAAACAGGCTTTCAATATTAGATGAAACAGCCTTATTGGAAGAAGATGCCATCTAGGACTTTCATAGCTAGAGAGGAGAAGTCAAAGCCTGGCTTCAAAACTTCAAAGGACAGGCTGACTCTCCTGTTAGGGACTAGTGCAGCCAATGAATTTAAGTTGAAGCCAATGCTCATTTACCATTCTGAAAATCCTAGGGCCATTAAGAGGCAGAACACTCTGCCTGTGCTCTATAAATGGAACAACAAAGCCTGGATGACAGCACGTCTGTTTACAACATGGTTTACTGAATATTTTAAGCCCACTAGTGCATCCTACTGATCAGAAAAAAATATTTCTTTCAAAATATGCTCATTGACAACACATCTGGTCATGCAAGAGCTCTGATGGAGGTGTACAATGAGATTAATGTTGTTTTCATGCCTGCTAATACAACATCCATTCTGTACCCCCATAGATCAAGGAGTCATTTTGGCTTTAAAGTTTTATTATTTAAGACACTAATTTCATAGGGCTATAGCTGCCATACATAGTGATTCCTCTGATGGATCTGGGCAAAGTAAATTGAAAACCTTTTTGGAAGGATTCACCGTTCTAAATGTCATTAAGAACATTTGTGATTCATGGGAAGAGGTTAAAATATCAATATTATCAGGAGTTTGAAAGAAGTTGATTCCAATCCTCATGAATGTTTTTGATGGGATTAAGACTTCAGTAGAAGTAGTGACTACAGATGTGGCAAAAATAGCAAAAGAACTAGAATTAGAAGCGGAGCCTGAAAATGTGACTGAATTGCTGAAATCTCATGATAAAACTTGAATCGATAAGTTGCTTCTTCTGGATGAGCAAAGAAAATGGTTTCTTGAGATGGAATCTACTCTTGGTGAAGAAACTGTGAAGAGTGTTGAAATGACAACAAAGGACTTAGAATATTACATAAACTTAGTTGATAAAGCAGCTGCAGGGTTTGAGAGGATTGACTCCAATTCTGAAAGAAGATCTGCTGTGGGTAAAATGCTATGAAACAGCATTGCATGCTGTAGAGCAATCATCTGTGAAAGGAAGAGTCAAGTGATGCAGTAGACTTCATTATCTTCTTTTAAGAAATGGCCACAGCCACCCTAAACTTCAGCAACCATCACCCTGATCAGTCGGCAGCCATCAACATCGAGGCAAGACCCTCCACCAGCAAAAGGCCTCAGATGATAATTAGCATTTTTTAGCAATAAAGTATTTTTTTAACTAAGATAGGTACATTGTTTTTTTAAGCATAATTCTGTTGCACACTTGACAGACTACAGAATAGTATAAATGTAACTTTTATATGCACTAGGAAAGCAAAAAATTTGTGACTCCCTTTATTGTGATATTCGCTTTATTGCTGCAAACCCGCAACATCTTCGAGGTATGCCTGTAGACTGTTACAGAAAGAATAAGGAGCAGCACAGAATCAAAAACATTGAGAACAATTTATGAATATTTGCACCAAGATTATATATATACAATATATAGTAGATGTACAGTAAGGGAATATCCTGCTACTGACATAATATGGGTAAAAATTGGGCAGTTCATTTCAATGACAAAATATTGGGTATCTCTTATCCCATGGAACAAAGGCCTTATTAGCCAAGAAAGGACCTTTATGAATCAAATAATGATTGGTGGGAGCAGGACCTGAATTTAAAGATGAATTATATATTTTGAGTGCTGTCAAGAGATGCCAGGGTCTCCCTGGTGGTGCAGTGGTTGAGAGTCCGCCTACCGATGAGGGGGACACGGGTTTGTGCCCCGGTCCGGGAGGATCCTACATGCCATGGAGCAGCTGGGCCCGTGAGCCATGGCCGCTGGGCCTGCGCGTCCGGAGCCTGTGCTCCGCAACGGGAGAGGCCACAGTAGTGAGAGGCCCGCGTACCGCGAAAAAAAAAGAGATGCCAAATCAACAAAATTCTACTACTTGAACTTAGCAGCTGAAATGAGGTCACCCAAACTTTCAGTTCCAGCTCCACACATCATAAGACTGTCTCTAGCAGCACCAGCAATATAGCGCCATTCAATAACCACAGATTCATATTATTTTAAACTATTAAAATATTGTGTTATCTAAAGAAATAGAAATTACCTTTTGCATTAACATATCTCCAAAAAAGACCTCTGAGATTCCTTTTGAGTTTCTTGCTTTAAAGTGGAAAATCACTCATAAATTCATTAATATATGCCAAATATAATACAATAACAAAGAAAAGAAGGGTGAATTAAATTTTATCAAAGCTTCAGTCATTAAGCTTAACTGTCCTTGTTTGTCAGAATGCAATCAGTTTCTATGCTGTTTTATAATAACACTTTCTGTAACTTGACAGAGTGTGAGAAATAAGTTTAAGATCAAGAGCATTCTAAGACTGAAGGATTATTTTTGTCAGTCTAACCAGGTAACATTTAAAACATCCTAGATCCTTATTTCAGGAGTGGAGATCTTTAAGAGATCAAGGCATTTGAGTACCTTGAACTTTCAGTGGCATTTAGAATCTCTCAGAAGGAAGTGGGGTGGTGACTTTTTTTTTTTTTTTTTTAGGACAGACAAGTTTATTGTTAGTTTCCTCGGGCTGCCATAACAAAGTACCACAAACTGGGATCACTTAAAACAACAGAAATGTATTGTCCCTCAGTTCTGGAGGCTAGATATCCGAAGGGTGGAGACTTTTATGTTTTAATGTTTCCAAAGACTTTCATGATGTCACAGGGTAACAGCTCAACAAATCCTTCTAGTGACTGGCCTTCGGGCAGCTCGTCTCTGCTTGGTAACATTTAAATACATGAGACTTTAGTTATTAAAGACCTCTCAATATTTATCCCATTAATTTGCTTTCTATATTTGTCTTTCCAAGTAAATTCCATGCCTTTGGGATGCATATTTTCCTTTTCTGCCCAAAGTGACTTTCTTCTGCTACCAAGAGTTATTAGTGAGGATTTGGCTTTTGTTTTGAAAGAACTAGGCGGGCAGAGTTACTAGGAGGGATCCTAAAGGTACAATCAACTCATATTAATGGACAGGGTTTCCTGGTCTATTTCTTAAAGAATGTAAGAAAAATAGTTTACCGATAAGATGAATTTGACATTTTATTCTATAAGTTTACTCTCAGTATTGACTATGTCTTAAAATTTGGCAATTTTCTTCTCCATTTTTGCCAGTTAAGCTAAAAAACAACCATGCCTTTGATTAACTTTAATATATTTAGGATGAAACAATATAAAAAGGATTTAAAAGATGATTTTTTAAAAACACACACAAATATAAGAACCAATTCTCATGATAATTATTTTAAATTGGAGCAAATTACAATAAACTGATTTTAGTAAACACACACACACAAATAAAAAGCCATACTCTCATGATAATATTTTAAATTGAAGCAAATTACAGTGAACTGATTTTAGTAGTTTTTAATGTGATAAATTTTAGATCCAAAGTCTCTTTACTAGAATTACTTTGTAGAATCGAAACCTCTCTGAAAAAAAAAATTGTGATGCCTTTAAATTGAGAAGAGGAAAATAAATGTTTCTCAGCAAACACTCCTGACCTTATAAGGCTTTAGTAAGTGTGTGGAGGTAAGCTCTTTCCTGAAGTGTCATCGTCTCTGAGGATAGAAAAGGGATCCGGTTGCCAAGTGACGTTCTAATTCTCATGGTTGGGCCTGCTGTCTGGAAAAAATGTCATGCTCCATTTAGTAATTCCAATGTTTCTTCCTCTTCCTGTAAATGAAGGGTGCAGGAGTAGGGAACACATTCATTCACAAAAAAGGAATAGAAATATGTATCCCGGGGAAAGGAGCCATTTTTAGAACTGTCTAAGAATATGTATTTGGGCAGGTCAGATGGTATTTTGCAATGTTATTGTAGTGACCACTAGGTTTGTATACTGGCTTTGGACATGTGTTCATTTCTGAAGCAGGAGTCATTTTGAAGAACTAAGAAAATGGCTTTGCCAAAGAGATAAATCATTATATGGCTAATTTCTTTGTATCTAGTTCAAACCAGCTCCCCTAAGCAGAACTTATAGATATCTATGAAATTTAAAAAGTAATAGTCTACATAGGATTCCTTACCAATGACATTATTCTCATAATGTAGTCTTACAAGTTATTGTCTTTTTAATTTAGAACATAATTTATGACTTATTAAATAGGTCATAAAAACAACTGGGCAAGGGGAAATTGAGACATTGCAGGAGAAAGCCAGGTCATAGAGCTCATCAGGTACAGTCAGCTAGAGAACTGATCGTTCTTGGACTCTGCTGATTTGAGGCATGGATTGGTTTTCATCACAGCTAATAGGGGCCATTTAGGAATAGGCATGGGGTTGTATATAAGGGACACAGATTATAGACAGAAGTCTTGGTTTCTAGGCTACACCACATCCCTACTCCCCATCACACACTATGTGATCTTAGGACAAGATTTTAACATCTTTAAACCTTAGATTCAAAACCAGAAGTGAAAACTAAATAATTTCTAAAGCTTTTTCTGGCTCTAAGTTCTGTGATTCCATGTTGTATTAGATTTAGCTCTTTCTCAACTGTGTTTTCATGTTCATTCAAGTCAGTACTTCACCTGAAAATTAACCATAGTTTTGTTCTCTAAAATTCATCATTAGATTTTCTGACTTGCATATTTTTTTATCCATGAGACAAACAGGATGCATCATGCCCTGTCCTTCAGAGAAAAGCTGCATCCTAGCTTAAGGATTACAATGGAAATGAGTGAGGTCACACTCTTCCTGAGATGATGGCCACTGTCTGCATGGAAGGTTGCTCTCTCTCAAGAGAGTAAAACAGGTTATCCTACCTCTTTACCACCTCATGCCTTTAGCCTCTCCAAGACCATCAAGCTATATATGTATCTGTATATGATTTTCTTTACTGAAGTGTTAGTACAATTTAAGATGATAACCAAAAAAAGAGAAAAACTAAAGCTTTATGGTAAATAGTATATTTTCAGTTTCTAATGTAAAGATACAAGAGTTGAGTTCTTCACAAGGGAGTCCACTCATGGGAACCTCCCCATACATCCTAACTCACCTCCTACCAACCCCCATATTAAAATGAACAGCAATCTAAGTGCTTCCTTTTCCAAAACTTCTCTTGGCTAATTTTCACCCATTTTTTTTTCAGAAAACTTTAGCAAAATCTATTCCTGGATATTTTCTTCCACAGTGTATTTTCCCATATTTATGCTATACAATTTGAATTCTTCTAGGGAAAGGATTTTTACCATAAAATAAAGAGACAGGGACCAACTAACTGCCCAAATCCTTCCTTAGGATGGAGGAGAAAAACAAATGACCCCATCTCTAAGTCCTTATCTTAGTCCTAAATCAGAAAAGTGAAAGAAAGACCATGTTCAGATAAAGAGATATTATCCTGCCTTTTTCCACTATCTTTGTCATTTGGAGGTGTCTGGCCTGCGTGAAGGAAGAAGATGCTACATGAGAATAGATCAGAGCTTAGTAAAATCCAGCTTTAGCAGTAAAATGCAGGGGCCAAGTGAACCATCATAAGAGCAAAGGCCAAGTCTTGATTGCAATGTGAACCACAGAGAGTAACTTTGCTGGAATGTCTAAGGGATTTCCAAGGGTCTGGTGGTGAGGGAGAAGAGTTGAGCTCTAATTTCTGTTTTATGAATAGGTTTTTTGGGAATAGAATCTAATTATCCTGTTTTCATGGAATAACTCCCACCGTTTCATTAAAGTAACCCCTAGTTACACTCTGATTCCAATACTGGTGGAACCACCAACATGGTAACTCTGACATCTGGAAAGCCAAAAGATTGCTTTACTGCATGTAGATATATGCATTTATGAGGTCTAATAAGTGTTGTCTGGTTTTGAGAGTGCTATTCTCACCCCACACAGATAGATTCTATAGTAATTGAGAAATAGAAGGTTCAGATATAGATGAAAATATCTTCTGAATTATATCTGATAGAGGTAGACTGGAAAACCTCTCTTGCCTCTGAAACCAAAATGGGTGACTTCACATGTCTAGGCATTGGGACTTACATTTGGAGAGAGCTGGGTCTGCAAAGCAGCACATGCTCTATTAGCTGCCTCGCATTGAGCTGCACACAGAAAGCTCCAGAGGAAAGGTCACACATGCTTAGCAACCTTAAGCATATTGACATTGAACATTAGAAAAAAGAGATGTAGATCACTGTAAGTCAGACTCCCACCGTCATGCCCATCATATAAATTACTCCTCCTTCCAAGGAAAGGAACAAGTGAGAGGTCAGAGAAAAGCAGATGGTCTCACTGTAATATTTTTGAGAGAGTGGAAGTTCCTTCTTTGTGAACAAAGTAGGACATGGGAAGAAGGACTGGATGATTTGCCTCATGATGGTAATAAGGCTGGTAACTTGTAGTGGATCAACCTGAACTTATACTGTGGACTGAATGTTAATTTTTTCAAGTTAATGATTATAAACCTGGACCCTGCCTAATAATTTTAATGGTGCTGCTATTTGTTTCTTTCTTCAGAACTCGTAGTAGAGACCTTCCTTTATTTACTCAGCAAATGTAGAGTTCTTACTTCACAACAGATACTAGGAATACAGTAGTGCCCTTGAAGAAAACATGAAATATTTGAGGAAATAACCAAGTGAGTAAACAGCTTCAATATACATTGGAGAGTGTTACAGCAGAGGAGAGTAATGGGGAAAGAGTCACAGAGGTGTCGACACTGAAATAGAAACCTCAAAGATGAATAAGAGTTAAACTGTCAGGCAAAGAGAGGGGAAGCTATTCTAGGCAGAAAGAGAGCAGCATGCCTAAAGGTGTGGGAAAGCTGCACTACTTCAGGGATATCAGGTAATGAGTGCGGTTTGCCTGGAATTTCAGGGACACGGGAAAGGTGGATTTCTTCATCTGCCTGAATTACCATATTGCCACTTCCTTCCTAGGACATCATTTCATACTTTCATGTAAATGACTTCTTATACCCTCTTATAGGTCAAGACAATAACAAAAATAAAGCAATATTATTCTTCAATGCCTTTTCCCACTTTCACAAAAAGAAAAGTACAATCTATCATGGTCATGCTTCATTTCTTGTCAGTCTTTTCCTTCATATCTGTCTTTGGGGAAAAAAAGTTTTCTTATATCTATACTTTGTTTTGTTTAGAGAGTAAGCCCAACTTTTCCCATATATATATATATATATTTAATTATTCACTGCTGAGTCTGTTCCTGGGGTTATATGCAGAAGTTCTTTCTTAGGACTCTTCTTTGCCCAACTACACTTTAAACTCCACAAATTCATAAGAAAAATTGTCTTGTTGAGAAAAGCAGAGGCCATGAGTGTGTACTATGCCTGAGAATTCAGAATACATAGAGAAAACAGGACAAAATTTGATCATGGAAAATTAGACAAGTGTCAGCTGACTAAGAGCCTTGACCTTTCCATAAAGAAGTCATTTGAAGGAAGCAACATGATCGCATCTGTGTCTTCAAAAAAGTTTGTGGAGAATGGACTTTAAGTGGAAAGACTGAAGAGGTGAAGGGAGACTAATTATTAAACTGCTGCAAAATTCTTGGGACTCAGCTATTATTAAACTATAACTAGGATGAGGTTAATAGGAGAGAAGAAAGCAGTGGCTCTAAGAGATATTTGGGAGGTCAGTTTGACAGGATGCGGCGGAGGAGATGGAATAATTAAGGGTAGAGCCTTTTGCTTAGATTAGAAACACAACAGGAAAGGGAGCTGATGGGACAGTGAGTGGAGAAAAATACCAAATTTAATTCTGGACCTTTTTAGCTTGAGGCCCCTATGAGACAATCAGATCACAATTCTTTTGGAATATTTCAGAGCTAGTTAAAAGGTGCTATAGGAGCAGATTGTATTTTTCAAAAACTGAAAAAGTAACTTTCGAAGTGGAACTGTTATGTAAAGTATATTTGGTGTGAAATGCTCTTTTGCTTTTATTTTCAAGGAGTACGATTATAAAAATCGTAATTTATAGGTTCAATGTTAAATAATTATTTGGATATGATATAACAATCATATGCTAAAGGAGTAAGTTTTAGATTAAAATCTATACCATTCGCTAAGGCATATGGAGTGATATGTTTATTTAACTAGTTTTTAATAAAAATAGCAATATATTTATATAGTAAAAATAGCAATATATTTATATAGTAAAAATATCCAACAGAAGAAAGGCAGTGAAATAAGAATTAAGTCTTCCTCCCTCCCCAGCCACCAGTACCCATGTTCTGCATCCTCTCCAGCCTTCCTCTCTCCCAACCCACCCTTAAGGAACTACTGTCATCAGCTATTAGTTTTTTTGTATATTCTACTGGAAAAAAGACCTACCTTTCTAACACAAACATAAACACATCGTAACCTATTATGAAGTTTAATTCTGTTTTTAATTAATACATCTTTAATATTGTTTCATATTCGTGAATAAAGAACTAATTTATTTTTATCATAATGCAAGCATGATGATCCGTTGTGTGAGTGAGCCATAATATTAGAAATAGCCTTTTCCTAATCATTATATAGGTTTGGTGAGAAACTATACTGGCCCTTGAAAGCTCAAGAGTAGAAAATCCACTTGCTGTTCAGGTCAGTAGCAATTCTATTTCACTTCTCTGAATAATTTTATAGCTAAAAGAAGAGCTCCCGCCCCCCACCCCTCCCCCACCAAATATAGGAGTCTCAGATACTCTGCTCTGCCTTGGGCAGTTTTAATCTTACAAATACAGACTCTCAAAAAACTTAGGTCCCTGACATGTTAAATTGAAAAAGTCAATGTAGTTACGGTTAGATATTTCCTCCCTCTTTGCATTTAATCTGAACCTTCAAAATGTTTTATATTGAACATATATTAATTGGGCAACTCGTTTTTATAAACAATAATAAAATAAAGAACTTTGAGAGGATTGCAAGGTCAGGGGAAATTCTTGATCAGAGGAAGTTCGTGCATGTGACTGCTCACAAGAGTCGTAGATACCGTTCGTCCGCTTCTGCCTATTGCTTAATAGACTGGGATTCTTGAGTCAGGAAGTGAATTCCTGAGATAAATAATCTGTGGGAATTTCTCATGTCCTTCTCAGATTCTTTTTTGAAGACCATCAGCAAAAATGATTTACCATAATGGAACTTAGGGAGAAAATTGTTCTCAAAAGTTTACTCGGTTCCTAAGCTTGTATGTCATGAATCCACAAAATCAACACCTACTATCAGAGCTCACAGACCAGTGTAAATAGCAGTATAGAGACCTGCTCTTCCCCAGACACTTCTCAGAAGCCCCACAAGCTGCTTTCCAAAGATCCCGGCTCCTCTAATTTAATAAAACTGGGAATCTTGTGGGATAGTGTGCCTCTCTGACAATACTTTTTAACTTAAGTTTTCCTCTTTACTGTCAGAGAATTAATATTTAACAGCATTTTACTGAAAATAATATTGATACTAAAACTTGATAGTGTGGGACTCTATTTTGAAGGACTATAGATGGAGAAAAAGAACTTAGTGTGTCTGCAAGCATACTTTATTTGGGAAGGAAAGAATATTCCTAACCACATCACCAATTCAGTATAGCTCATGCTTGAAATGTGTTCCATTCTGGATAATATAGCCTTCCATGTGCTTCAAGTTGAGCCAGGCTATTAGAATTCAGCCTGGGTTTCCTCCCCTAAGATTCAGTTATATATTAATTCCTCTAGACACCAATGTTTTTCTATCTGGCAGTGAAGACTACTGAATTCAAAGCTGAGGGATATGGACCTTTCCCAGGTCTATGTCCCGTCTCCATACTTCCTGTCTGTTGTTCTCCTATGTATAGAAACTTCTCCTAATGTCCAGCATTTTTCCAGAATTCTGCTGCCTTACTGTAGCCACTACGCTAAACCACCTGACATCAATGAACACATATGTTCGTGAGAGCTTGCTATGTCCACCAGGCACTACGCATCGGGCAGCCTATGCCTGGGGCAGTTTTCTGAGGCAGTATCTGTGGCTAAATGAATTTGCCCAGCTCCTTTCCTGCCTTAATCTTTGACTGAATATTCATTACCCTTTTCTTAACACCATGCATTATCCCAGGTATAGAATGTAAATTCCTGAATTTAACTGAGTTACCAAATTTATGCTTGAGGAAGTTCTTTTATTTATTTTATTTTATTTTTAATTTTTTACATCTTTATTGGAGTATAATTGCTTTACAATGGTGTGTTAGTGTCTGCTTTATAACAAAGTGAATCAGTTATACATATACATATGTTCCCATATCTCTTCCCTCTTGCGTCTCCCTCCCTCCCACACTCCCTATCCCACCCCTCTAGGCGGTCACAAAGCACCGAGCTGATCTCCCTGTGCTATGCGGCTGCTTCCCACTAGCTATCTACCTTACGTTTGGTAGTGTATATATGTCCATGCCTCCCTCGCGCTTTGTCACAGCTTACCCTTCCCCCTCCTCATATCCTCAAGTCCATTCTCTAGTAGGTCTGTGTCTTTATTCTTGTATTACCTCTAGGTTCTTCATGACATTTTTTTTTTCTTAAATTCCATATATATGTGTTAGCATACGGTATTTGTCTTTCTCTTTCTGACTTACTTCACTCTGTATGACAGACTCTAGGTCTATCCACCTCATTACAAATAGCTCAATTTCGTTTCTTTTTATGGCTGAGTAATATTCCATTCTATATATGTGCTACATCTTCTCTATCCATTCATCTGTCGATGGACAGTTAGGTTGCTTCCATGTCCGGGCTATTGTAAATAGAGCTGCAATGAACATTTTGGTACATGACTCTTTTTGGATTATGGTTTTCTCAGGGTATATGCCCAGTAGTGGGATTGCTGGGTCATATGGTAGTTCTATCTGTAGTTTTTTAAGGAACCTCCATACTGTTCTCCACAGTGGCTGTATCAATTTACATTCCCACCAACAGTGCAAGAGGGTTCCCTTTTCTCCACGCCCTCTCCAGCATTTATTGTTTCTACATTTTTTATGATGGCCATTCTGACTGGTGTGAGACGATATCTCATTGTAGTTTTGATTTACATTTCTCTAATGATTAATGATGTTGAGCATTCTTTCATGTGTTTGCTGGCAGTCTGTATATCTTCTTTGGAGAAATGTCTATTTAGGTCTTCTGCCCATTTTTGGATTGGGTTGTTTGTTTTTTGTAATTGAGCTGCATGAGCTGCTTATAAATTTTGGAGACTAATCCTTCATCAGTTGCTTCATGTGCAAATATTTTCTCCCATTCTGAGGGTTGTCTTTTGGTCTTGTTTATGGTTCCCTTTGCTGTGCAAAAGCTTTGAAGTTTCATTAGGTCCCATTTGTTTATTTTTGTTTTTATTTCCATTTCTCTAGGAGGTGGGTCAAAAAGGATCTTGCTGTGATTTATGTCATAAAGTGTTCTGCCTATGTTTTCCTCTAAGAGTTTGATAGTATCTGGCCTTACATTTAGGTCTTTAATCCATTTTGAGCTCATTTTTGTGTATGGTGTTAGGGAGTGATCTAATCTCATACTTTTACATGTAGCTGTCCAGTTTTCCCAGCACCACTTATTGAAGAGGCTGTCCTTTCTCCACTGTACCTTCCGGCCTCCTTTATCAAAGATAAGGTGACCATATGTGCGTGGGTTTATCTCTGGGCTTTCTATCCTGTTCCATTGATCTATCTTTCTGTTTTTGTGCCAGTACCATACTGTCTTGATTACTGTAGCTTTGTAGTATAGTCTGAAGTCAGGGAGCCTGATTCCTACAGCTCCGTTTTTCATTCTCAAGATTGCTTTGGCTATTCGGGGTCTTTTGTGTTTCTCTACAAATTGTGAAACTTTTTGTTCTAGTTCTGTGAAAAATGCCAGTGGTAGTTTGATAGGGATTGCATTGAATCTGTAGATTGCTTTGGATAGTAGAGTCATTTTCACAATGTTGATTCTTCCAATCCAAGAACATGGTATATCTCTCCATCTATTTGTATCATCTTTAATTTCTTTCATCAGTGTCTTATAATTTTCTATATACAGGTCTTTCGTCTCCTTAGGTAGGTTTATTCCTAGATATTTTATTCTTTTTGGTGCAGTGGGGAATGGGAGTGTTTTCTTGATTTCACTTTCATATTTTTCATCATTAGTGTATAAGAATGCCAGAGATTTCTGTGCATTAATTTTGTATCCTGCAACTTTACCAAATTCATTGATTAGCTCTAGTAGTTTTCTGGTAGCATCTTTAGGATTCCCTATGTATAGTATCATGTCATCTGCAAACAGTGAGAATTTTACTTCTTCTTTTCCAATTTGGATTACTTTTATTTCCTTTTCTTCTCTGATTGCTGTGCCTAAAACTTCCAAAACTATGTTGAGTAAGAGTGGTGAGAGTGGGCAACCTTGTCTTGTTCCTGATCTTAGTGGAAATGCTTTCACTTTTTCACCATTGAGGACGATGTTGGCTGTGGGTTTGTCATATATTGCCTTTATTATGTTGAGGAAAGTTCTCTCTGTGCCTACTTTCTGCAGGGTTTTTATCATAAATGGGTGTTGAATTTTGTCGAAAGCTTTCTCTGCATCTATTGAGATGATCATATGGGTTTTCTCCTTCAATTTGTTAATATGGTTTATCACATTGATTGATTTGCGTATATTGAAGAATCCTTGCATTCCTGGAATAAACCCCACTTGATCGTGGTGTATGATCCGTTTAATGTGCTGTTGGATTCTGTTTGCTAGTATTTTGTTGAGGATTTTTGCATCTATGTTCATCAGTGATATTGGCCTGTAGTTTTTTTCTTTGTGACATCCTTGTCTGGTTTTGGTATCAAGGTGATGGTGGCCTCGTAGAATGAGTTTGGGAGTGTTCCTCCCTCTGCTATATTTTGAAAGAGTTTGAGAAGGGTAGGTATTAGCTCTTCTCTAAATGTTTGATAGAATTCGCCTGTGAAGCCATCTGGTCCTGGGCTTTTGTTTGTTGGAAGATTTTTAATCACAGTTTCAATTTCAGTGCTTGTGTTTGGTCTGTTCATATTTTCTCTTTCTTCCTGATTCAGTCTTGGCAGGTTGTGCATTTCTAAGAATTTGTCCATTTCTTCCAGGTTGTCCATTTTATTGGCATAGAGTTGCTTGTATTAATCTTCATGATCTTTTTTATTTCTGCAGTGTCAGTTGTTACTTCTCCTTTTTCATTTCTAATTCTATTGATTTGAGTCTTCTCCCGTTTTTTTCCTGATGAGCCTGGCTAATGGTTTATCAATTTTGTTTATCTTCTCAAAGAAGCACCTTTTAGTTTTATTGATCTTTGCTATCATTTCCTTCATTTCTTTTTCATTTATTTCTGATGTGATTTTTATGATTTCTTTCCTTCTGCTAACTTTGGGGTTTTTTTGTTCTTCTTTCTCTAATTGCTTTAGGTGCAAGGTTAGGTTGTTTATTCGAGATATTTCCTGTTTCTTAAGGTAGGATTGTATTGCTATAAACTTCCCTCTTAGAACTGCTTTTGCTGCATCCCATAGATTTTGGGTCATCGTGTCTCCATTGTCATTTGTTTCTAGGTATTTTTTTATTTACTCTTAGATTTCTTCAGTGATCACTTCGTTATTAAGTAGTGTATTGCTTAGCCTCCGTGTGTTTGTATTTTTTACAGATCTTTTCCTGTAATTGATATCTAGTCTCATAGCGTTGTGGTCAGAAAAGATACTTGATACAATTTCAATTTTCTTAAATTTACCAAGACTTGATTTGTGACCCAAGATATGATCTATCCTGGAGAATGTTCCATGAGCACTTGAGAAAAATGTGTATTCTGTTGTTTTTGGATGGAATGTCCTATAAATATCAATTAAGTCCATCTTGTTTAATGCATCATTTAAAGCTTGTGTTTCCTTATTTATTTTCATTTTGGATGATCTGTCCATGGGTGAAAGTGGGGTGTTAAAGTCCCCTACTATGAATGTGTTACTGTCGATTTCCCCTTTTATGGCTGTTAGTATTTGCCTTATGTATTGAGGTGCTCCTATGTTGGGTGCATAAATATTTACAATTGTTATATCTTCTTCTTGGATCAATCCCTTGATCATTATGTAGTGTCCTTCTTTGTCTCTTCCTATAGTCTTTATTTTAAAGTCTATTTTGTCGGATATGAGAATTGCTACTCCAGCTTTCTTTTGGTTTCCATTTGCATGGAATATCTTTTTCCATCCCCTCACTTTCCGTCTGTATGTGTCTCTAGGTCTGACGTGGGTCTCTTGTAGACAGCAAATATATGGGTCTTGTTTTTGTATCCATTCAGCCAATCTGTGTCTTTTGGTGGGAGCATTTAGTCCATTTACATTTAAGGTAATTATCGATATGTATGTTCCTATTCCCATTTTCTTAATTGTTTTGTGTTTGTTATTGTAGGTCTTTTCCTTCTCTTGTGTTTCTTGCCTAGAGAAGTTCCTTTATTATTTGTTGTAAAGCTGGTTTGGTGGTGCTGAACTCTCTCAGCTTTTGCTTGTCTGTAAAGGTTTTAATTTCTCCATCAAATCTGAATGAGATCCTTGCTGGGTAGAGTAATCTTGGTTGCAGGTTTTTCTCCATCACTTTCAATATGTCCTGCCACTCCCTTCTGGCTTGCAGAGTTTCTGCCGAAAGATCAACTGTTAACCTTATGGGGATTCCCTGGTGTGTTATTTGTTTGTTTTCCCTTCCTGCTTTTAATATGTTTTCTTTGTATTTAATTTTTGACAGTTTGATTATTATGTGTCTTGGCGTTTCTCCTTGGATTTATCCTGTATGGGACTCTCTGTGCTTCCTGGACTTGATTGACTATTTCCTTTCCCACATTAGGGAAGTTTTCAACTATAATCTCTTCAAGTATTTTCTCAGTTCCTTTCTTTTTCTCTTCTTCTTCTGGAACCCCTATAATTCGAATGTTGGTGCGTTTAATTTTGTCCCAGAGGTCTCTGAGACTGTCCTCAGTTCTTTTCATTCTTTTTTCTTTATTCTGCTCTGCAGTAGTTATTTCCACTATTTTATCTTCCAGGTCACTTATCCGTTCTTCTGCCTCAGTTATTCTGCTATTGATCCCATCCAGAGTGTTTTTCATTTCATTTATTGTGTTCTTTATCGTTGTTTGTTTCATCTTTAGTTCTTCTAGGTCCTTGTTAAATGTTTCTTGCATTTTGTCTATTCTCTTTCCAAGATTTTGGATCATCTTTACTATCATTATTTTGAATTCTTTTTCAGGTAGACTGCCTATTTCCTCTTTATTTGTTAGGTCTGGTGGGTTTTTATCTTGCTCCTTCATCTGCTGTGTGGTTTTCTGTCTTCTCATTTTGCTTATTTTACTGTGTTTGGGGTCTCCTTTTTGCAGGCCACAGGTTCATAGTTCCCATTGTTTTTGGTGTCTGTCCCCAGTGGCTAAGGTTGGTTCAGTGGGTTGTGTAGGCTTCCTGGTGGAGGGGACTAGTTCCTGTGTTCCGGTGGATGAGGCTGGATCTTGTCTCTCTGGTGGGCAGGTCCACGTCTAGTGGTGTGTTTTGGGGTTTCTGTGGACTTATTATGATTTTAGGCAGCCTCTCTGCTAATGGGTGGATTTGTGTTCCTGTCTTGCTAGTTGTTTGGCATAGGATGTCCAGCACTGTAGCTTGCTGGTTGTTGAGTGAAGCTGGGTGCTGGTGTTATGATGGAGATCTCTGGGAGATTTTTGCCGTTTGATATTATGTGGAACTGGGAGGTCTCTTGTGGACCAGTGTCCTGAAGTTGGCTCTCCCACCTCAGAGGCACAGCGCTGACTCCTGGCTGCAGCACCAAGAGCCTTTTATCCACACGGCTCAGAATAAAAGGGAGAAAAAGTAAAAAGAAAGAATTAGTAGAAGTAGAAAGAAAGAAAGAAAGAAAAGAGGGAGGCAGGGAGGGAGGAAGGAGGGAAGGAAGGAAAAAAAGAAAGAAAGAAGATAAAGTAAAATAAAGTAAGATAAAATATAATAAAGTTATTAAAATAAAAAATAATTATTAAGAAAAAATATTTTAAAAAACAAAACGGACGGATAGAACCCTAGGACAAACGGTGGAAGCAAAGCTATACAGACAAAATCTCACACAGAAGCATACACATACACACTCACAAAAAGAGGAAAAGGGGAAAAAAATCATAAATCTTGCTCTCAAAGCCCACCTCCTCAATTTGGAGTGATTCGTTGTCTATTCATGTATTCCACAGATGCAGGGTACATCAAGTTGATTGTGGAGCTTTAATCCGCTGCTTCTGAGGCTGCTGGGAGAGATTTCCCTTTCTCTTCTTTGTTCTCACAGCTCCCAGGGGCTCAGCTTTGGATTTGGCCCCGCCTCTGTGTGTAAGTCGCCGGAGGGCGTCTGTTCTTCGCTCAGATAGGACGGGGTTAAAGGAGCCTCCGATTCGGGGGCTCTGTCTCACTCAGGCTGTGGGGGGAGGGAGGGGCACGGAGGGCGGGGCGGGCCTGCGGCGGCAGAGGCCGGCGTGACGTTGCACCAACCTGAGACGTGCCGTGCGTTCTCCCGGGGGAGTTGTCCCTGGATACCAGGACCCTGGCAGTGGCGGGCTGCACAGGCTCCCCGGAAGGCGGGTGTGGATAGTGACCTGTGCTCGCACACAGGCTTCTTGGTGGCAGCAGCAGCGGCCTTAGCGTCTCAGGCCCGTCTCTGGAGTCCGCGCTTTTAGCCGCGGCTCGCACCCGTCTCTGGAGCTCCTTTAAGCAGAGCTCTTAATCAACCCTCTCCTCGCGCACCAGGAAACAAAGAGGGAAGAAAAAGTCTCTTGCCTCTTCGGCAGGTCCAGACTTTTCCCCGGACTCCCTCCCAGCTAGCCGTGGCGCACTAACACCCTGAAGGCTGTGTTCGAGGAAGTTCTTTATAATAGCTAGATCTTCCTTTTCTGGCCATCAGTCATACCCTAACCTGGCAGTATTCCATTTGATAAAGCCATGTTCTCAAGAAAGCTATTCTTGATCCTCTAAGACAGACCTTTACTACTTCTGTCAAAATACCTTCTACTTCTGCCAGTCAGCACTTATCACATTATATAGTTATTGATTGTCAAAACTGTGCCCTACTCACCATTATAGCCCAGTGTCTAGCACAACGCCTGGCTTGTTAAATGCTCCATAAATATTCACCAAATGAGTAAGTGAATGAAAATTGGAGCCAAAGGAGAAAGAACACTCATAGAGAGGGATATATGAACAGAGAGGAATAGATATGTGGCATAATCACCACAGATAATTTCTCCAAAATTACGTTTGTGTTAGAAGTTAGTCTGACACATAACCATGAGTAAACCTTGTAAAAAGCCTGCCCATATACGGCAATATGTTAAGTGATGATGAAGTAAAATGGATTCTGAGCTACAGAATGGGGTAATTTTTGAGAGCAAATGTGTTATAAAGAACAGTTGGAGAAGGAATATAAATGCACTTTATCACAGATTGTTTTAAAGGCATTAACATGCAAGACGGCAAAATGATATTTAAAGAACATATAATCTTATGTACTTTGTGTGTGTGTGTCTCTTTTTGAAATATAACTTTAGTGAAAAAAGTATGCTATAATGTTAACTGGAAAACAGTGATGCAAAAATGTACAAATGATTCAAATACCACTACCACAACAAAAAATGTGTGCAGTGAAATAAAAGGGAAGCATCTCAAAATATTAACAGAGTATGTTTGGTGAAATAATTATGGGTGGCATTTTAAAAATACTATTTAGTATTTTCCAAATTTTATTTAATAAGTATATATTGCCTTAACCATTTACGAAGTTTCTTTTCTTGCGTAGGTTAATTTAGTGAACAAAAGAATGCAGTTCCCATAGTAACTAGACAAGTTGCAAGTCTTTTTCCTTGAGTAAACATAATTTAACGATTGACTCTTTTCAACACAAAAAGCAGTAAAACTCTACATTAAAATAATTGTTAATGCTAAAAGCAAATATATCATTATACCCTTAAGATAAGCACTAATTATTATTACCAAAAAATGTTTGTTAGTGCTGTAAGATGCTTGCAGGCAGAGACCTGTAGTTTTTCACTTTTCTATAACAAGTGTCTCCAAGAAGGTGGGACACCCAAACATGTTGAGTAAGAGTTCTCATCTATCCTTTTCCATATATAAATGCACAATTTATACAGACATAAACACATAACACAGACATACTGCTAGTGTCATGTATGAATCTGGTGTTCATTTCAAGAAAAGAGACAGTGTATAAGTGGGGTTTTGTTGAGCAAACAGACTGTAGAAGCTCCATACCCATACTCTGAGTAGGGGTCAGATGGAAGACCAAACATTGTATCTGTGGGCATATTTATATATATATGTGAAGAGATAGATAAAATAGATCCCTGCCTCCAAGGATCTAAATATATCATAAGATATATCAGAATAAATATTTCTCTACTTTTATCAAAAAGTAGTAAGGCCACTGAGATTTTTGGTACTAACACAACTTTTACATTGCACCCATTTTATTTTTAAGAATTGAGTTACAGAAGCTTTAAAATAAAATTCTAATTATTTATATAAAAGAAATAGCTATTGGTTCTGGTCATAATATCATAATTGTAATCACAGATAATATAATTTCAGGCAAATGTCAAATGAAATATGGTCTGACATATATTAACAGAATTTTGCTCACCAGCAAAATTACTAGAACATCGATTACTAGAACATACTTCCATTTAATTTGTTTTTAAATTGTAAATTTCCGTTATGACCATTCATTTGCAGAAAAAAATATTCTTGAATTATAATAGCTTCTGTAATGTATTCTCTGGCTTCAATAGTTAAATTTCAAACCGACAAAAATTAATTGGATTTTATAAGGGAATATCATAGAAGTTAAAGTTTTAAAAACATATAGAAGAAATAATGTAATGATGTTAAACTTTATCTTTGAGATTTAATTAGAAAATGCATGAATATCAGAATATCATAACTAATCCACAGAAAAATCAGAATTTTACTTTAACTTATTTGCTAAATATGAATTTTATTAAATCACTTTTATGAAACATTTTGACAATTGACTAACAAATAACAAACTTCCAAATTTTAGTCTCTTAACATCATAGAAGTTTCTTATTCATGTAATATTCTGATTCTAATGTTTATCATTCCCACATCAGTGACTTTCCTCTATCTGGCGATTCAAGGACCTGCATTCTTCCACTTTATGTCTCTTCACCTCTAATATTTTTCACAGGAAACAGTAAATTTCATTTACTTACAGTATCAAAATGGGAGTTTTAAATATAAACCAAAGAATAAAGATTTTATTTAAAAAATCAAAGTAATATTGATGTATCATGAAGCAACACCTCATGCTTCTTTTACAATCTCATTTTTGAAATTATCATACGTGAAATTATTTCTTCATTAGTGTTTGCAAATGCTTTTAATTTACAAATACTAGAAATTCGATTGCCATATCATATGTTTATCTATCATGTAAAGAGATAATTACCAGAGAATGAAAAGTCAATTTTGTCTATAGGCCAGTAGCTCCAATTTGATAATTTTAACCTAAGGACTTTTATAATTTCTGTCAATCTGCTTTGGATTTAAGGAAATTGGGAAAGGGTTTACTGCCTACTTGTAAATTGAGTAGCCTGCATTAGGCCATTAAAACACATTTTGGAATGACTGAAAATTTGCAAAAATGCTAAAGTTATATTTTATAACAGACTGGTTACAGAACACAACACACACAAATTAAAAATATGGAATCATTATTTCTCTTTTCCATTTTTCCACATTGTCATCTTTTATTCTGTAATTGATCTTGGCCAAATAATTAAATGTCACTGTTTATAATGTTTGTCATTTTCTACTGTTTGTAATCCATTGTTTGCATTTGTCTGCTTTCCACAGAGAGCACAACCTATAGGGGCTTAATCGGTTAGGATGTCCATTTTTCTCTCATAACAAGTTGTCTGAGGGTAGCAGTCCAGACTGATGAGGTAGCTTCATTATGTCATCAACTCCTCAGGCTCCTTTTTCCTGTCTCCACCATGTGAAAGATATACGTTTCTATCCTCATGTTTGTAAGTTGATCTTATACCTCTAGCCATCATGTTGCAGGCAGAAAGCAATGGAAAATGCAAGTGGCAAAAGTGCTTTATCCTAGCAAGATTTGCCGTTTTATTTAGGAAGGAATCCTTCCCTTAGGGTCTTCTCCTACATCTAGTCTAGTACTGGGTTGCAAAGCCACTTCCAACTGCCAGGGAGTCTGTCTTTAGCTGGACACATTATTACCTTAAACAAAAATCAGAGTTCTCTGAAAGAGAAGGGTTCAAGTGGTGTATTGTGTTTCTTAAGAGCCATATTTAACATTTTGACAATTTCATATTAAATTTTGTATTTAAAGTTAAGACAAAAGCATGCAGTGAAGGGCTTCCCTGGTGGCGCAGTGGTTGAGAGTTAGCCTGCCGAGGCAGGGGACACGGGTTCGTGCCCCGGTTCGCGAAGATCCCACATGCCGCGGAGCAGCTGGGCCCGTGAGCCATGGCCGCTGAGCCTGCGCGTCCGGAGCCTGTGCTCTGCAACGGGAGAGGCCACAACAGTGAGAGGCCCGCATACCGCAAAAAAAAAAAAAAAAGCATGCAGCGAAATCTTTCCAAATGAGAATAATTTACCTTGACTTCTCCTAGGTATTTGCAAGTGTATTGCAAAGTTGTCTTTTAATATGTTATATGGTTTTCCGAAATAATTTATTGCCATTTTTTAAACTCTTCTGAAAAACCTAATATAATGAAGATGGAACTTAGATTCTATGAAAACTTATTTTTGGTTTCCAGATAGGTTATTAAGTCAGTCCTGAAATGGATTTTATTGCTTTGAATAGTATTTTCAATTTTTATCAAAATCCTTTGTATTTATATATCTTAGGCTGTATATTTTGAAGAACCTGCCATATTCTGATTGCTTACAATTCAATATGTGCCGAAATGTTCACAGTGTAGTAAATTAGTATGTAAATAGAAAAGATAATAGCTGATTCACTTTGTTATAAAGCAGAAACTAACACACCATTGTAAAGCAATTATACTCCAATAAAGATGTTTTAAAAAAAAAGATACACATTATTATTTTATAATTCCATTTTCGTTGCCTTTTTTAGCCTGCTTTTTTCCTGTTTTATTCTAGAAAATAAGAGTGAACAAGTTAGGCTTATATTTCATAGTATCATCATGACTGTATTTTCACAAAGATAAAAGTAAAGATTGTCCTGTGAAATTCTGGAAAACAGAATTGGATGAAGATGTTGCAGGACTGTATGCTGAAATTTATAAAGAAGATGTAGCTTTGAGATAATCTCTGAGTTTAGGGTGTATGTCAAAATAGGCCTTATCATTATTGTTGATTGTGACCTAACTACACACACAAGTCCGGTCTAATTACCGCTTACATCTGGTCAAGAGGTTTGTGTTTCACCTCATCTTGACTCTGGAGTCTTGGTTTAGACTTTAAGAAGGCTTCTTTGAATACATATAAAAAATAAAACCAGAGAGGAGAATTTTCTGATCAATAAGAAGTAGTGCTTCATTTCTGCTTTATTCACTGAGGATTATTTCTTTCTTGAAAATATACAAATTGGCATTAACTAGCTCCAGGTAAAGGCTCAAAAAAATTGTAATTATTTTTGATTCATGTTTGATTATTCTTTAGTAGGAAAAGTATATTTTCAGTGATTAGCTGCCTGTTTTTAGGTTCAGTTCTTTATAGATGCTCACAAAGATTTTTTTGTCATAACTAATACTTGAATATTCTTTGTTAGCTTGGGTAAGAAGTTAATCTTAGAACTATGAGAAAGTAAAAGTAAAGTTAAAGTAACAAGTAAAATTTCAAACTTGGTCATTTTACTCAACTTAAATTCTCCCTTGTTTCCACTGAATATTATTACCGTGTATTGCTCTACATTTCAGTAGACTAAAATGTGTTCTTATTAGTGATCCTTAGTTTTCCTACATGTTTTTACATGCGTAACAATAGAAAGATAATAATACCATTTATTAAGTATTTTCAGTATGTCAAGTCTTATATTAAGTACTTCACATAAACTATCTCATTTAATTCTCACAGCAGCTCCATGTAGTAAGTACCATTATTAAACCCATTTTCCAGAAAAAGAAAACCAAGGCTAAGAGGACTAAAACAACTTGACCAAGGCCACAGTTTACAAGAATTAGAGTCAGGATTTTAACACAAGTGAAAAACCTATAAAGTTTACCTCTAATCAATGTAATTTAATAATAAAATCTACATGAGGTCAGGAGAGGTGAGTGATGAGAAATGTGGCTAATAATTTTGAAATTATCTCCATCTGTTGATATGTGAACTATATTATGAAAGTTTTGCTTAATCCTAATCTTAAAAAGAAAAAAAGAACCTAAAGGAAATGATTATGACAGGGATAAGGGTGTTTGGTTTTTGAATCATGTAGATAGATAATGCTGTCTCCAATGATATCAGATTTTAATCAAAGTTTCCACTAAGGTACTTGAATTCTAAGAAAAATCAGGGAAATGTGCGTAATAGAAGCTCTTCATCATGTATGAATGTGTATTCCTATAGACTAATACATTTTAATGATCAGGTGACTTTTGGAGTATTCTGAATTCTGGAAGCAGAGTAAGACAGAAGGAAAGGAAGTAGCATAGAGATGATCTGTAGGAATTCTACAGGCTTAAAGAGAAGTTGTTTTATTTGCTGATTCTCAGAAGTCCGGACATCGTCCCATCAGATTCTAAGACTGGTTCTAAGACATAACATCTTGGTGTAACCTTGTGTTCTGTGATGTTTGCAAGGGCAGCTGCTTCAGCATCCTTCGTTTTAGGTAGGTAGCTTAAGCTGGTACTGAGGCAGCTCTAATACCAATAACCTTTTTTTTGTGTGTGGTACGCGGGCCTCTCCCGTTGCGGAGCACAGGCTCCGGACGCGCAGGCTCAGCGGCCATGGCTCACGGGCCCAGCCACTCCACGGCATGTGGGATCTTCCCGGACCGGGGCACGAACCCGTGTCCCCTGCATCGGCAGGCAGACTCTCAACCACTGCGCCACCAGGGAAGCCCACCAATAACTTTTGTTGTAGACCTTACCCTGGGGAAACACTTAATTTTGTAGATGTTTGGATTCTTTTCTCATGTTACTGAAAGAGTGGAAAACTGGAAACTTCATTCCTTGGGTTGTTTGCCCAGACTAGGAACCAGGACATTAAATTCAGTCCCCTTTTGACTGAAATGCCTTACCTCTGACTTCTGTTCTTCTAAATTGGGATTTGCTGATCTGTGAATGTCACAGCATGAAATATGAAACAGATTTACTGCAGAAAGATTGGAGACTGATTTCACATTTTCTAGGTGTTGAAAAATAAAGGGGGAGACTAGCAAGGATGTATGGTAAAAAAAAGTATTTTTCAACGTGATTTAAAGTTTGCATATATATAATTTTTTTACTTTTAAGTAATTTGAAAGGAAGTTAAAGTAAATAGAACTTGAAGTAAAGGAAGTTAAAGTAAAGCAACTAGGGGAAAAAAGGCACCTTAGAGCAAGAACTGAGAAGAAAAGATTTTTGAGTTCTACATTGGATATGGCTGGGTTACTTTACTTGGAAATACCAGTTTATGTTGAGTTAAAGAATTAACTAGTGAGAAATAACTGAATTTATTTAAATTTGAATTTATTTAAAAATTAAGTTCATTTAACTCTTTTCCATAAGTGTCTATATATTGCTTAGGAGGTCAGTAGACTTGAGTGTAGTCATGATTGTGCTGTGCAATAAAGTAGCCATTAGCCACATAGGGCATTTGTTTGAATTTTAATGTAATTAATTTGAAAATGTAATGAAAATATGCTCAACATCATTAATCATCAGGGGAAATGCAAATCAATACCACAGTGAGCTATCACCTCACACCTGTCAGAATAGATATTATTAAAAAGACAAGAAATAACAAGTGTTGGTAAGGATGTGGAGAAAATGGAACCCTCGTGCACTGTTGGTGGGAATGTAAATTGGTGCCGATAGAAATATCATATGATCCAGCAATTCCACTTTTGAGTATTTATCCAAAATAAATGAAAACACTAACTTGAAAAGATATCTGCACTCCCATGTTCATTGCAGCATTGTTTACAGCAGCCAAGGCATGGAAGCAATCTAAGTGTCCACTGATGGGTGAATGAATAAAAAAGATGTGATATATATATACAATGGACTATTATACAGCCTGTAAAGAATGGCACCTTGCCATTTGCAACAACGTGGATGGACCCTGGGAGCATTATGCTAAATGAAATAAGTCGTGGGAATTCCCTGGTGGCCTAGTGGTTAGGATTCTGGGCTTTCACTGCCGTGACCCCAGGTTCAATCCCTGGTCAGGGAACTGAGATCCTGCAAGCAGCTCATTGTGGCCAAATAAATAAATAAATAAATCTTGGCATGCCCAACCTTTAAAAAAAAGTAAGTTAGACAAAGATAGGCAAATACTGTATGATCCCTTTTTTTGTTGTTGTTTTTTGATTGAGGTATAGTTGATTTACAATGTTGTGTTAGTTTTAGGTGTACAGGAAAGTGATTCAGTTTTATATTCTTTTTCAGCTTCTTTTCCAGTATAGATTATTACAAGATACTGAATATAGTTCCCTGTGCTATATTATTATCCTTATTGTTATCTAGTTTATATATAAAGTGATCTCTTTTATATGTGGAATCTTAAAAAACGAAAACAAGCTCAAATCAAAGATACAGAACAGATTGTTGGTTGCCAGAGGCAAGGGGCTGGGGGGTGGGAGAAATGGGCGATGGGAGTCAAAAAGATAAATAAAATAAAGTAAAATTTAAAATGTAGTTTTTCACTAGCATTAGCCAACTTTTAAGTGTTCACCAGCCACATGTGCTAGTGACTACTTTATTGGACAACCAAGGGAGATCATTTCCATGCTAGCTGAAAGTCCAGTTGGACTAGTATGGTGAAAACAGCATGGTTCTAAATTTAGACAAAACTTGATTTGTATCTTCAACACTTAGTTGGAAGCTGATGTGTTTGAGGCACAACTTCAATTTTTAAGATAGAAATAATATTTTCTGCTTCTTGTCATTGTTGTTAGGATTAAATGTTGTGTCTTAGGTCAGGAAAGCCTAGTTTAGGGAGGCAATATTGTAAGAGAGTTTGAAGCACGGGCTCTGGACTCCAAAAAGCCTGAGTTTGAATCGAAGTTTTGCTACTTTCTAGCTGTGCGATTTGGGCAAACTACTTAATTTCTATACATCAGTTTCTTTAAAGCGGGTTCATAGCACCTGCTTCACAGGGGTGTTGTAAGAATTAGGGGATTATCTGAGAAAATACAAGCACAATACTTTGCATAGTACATGGTAAATATTCAAGAATGCAAGCTAATAAGTGTCAAGATGTTAGTTACTTATACCCAAGGCAAATCTGTATGCTACAAAAAACTTCCATAAATTCCATAAACTAAAATATAAAAACTATAAAATGCTGCCAAGTGCATAAGTAATAATAATAGTTGTCACTGCTGTTATCAAGTGAGATATTCTATTAATTCAATTCAGCTGTTCCAAAAACAAGGTCTTCTCCTCAACATTTTCCTAATCATCAATGTTTTAAATAATGTTTTTTATTTCATAAATTACCTTTACCTAAGTGAGAAGAAATTAATAAATAACCATTAAATTGATGTTAAAATAAACTCAATAATGTAGGATTTCTTCGCTGTAGTTTCACTTTTAAGTAAATAAACTTTCCTCTTGCCATATACTAAGGCATCTTAACGGATAATGGTCAGTTTCCATACTACATCTCAATTTTGAAAGATGACTTGCACTGTAGGTTTCGTGACCACAAGAGTTAAATTTGAAATGGTGCAAAAATGGGATTATTTTATTTTTAGACACTTCCACACATACACATTAAGTTTACTCCACAGAAAGGTCTTCAGTGGCTTTAAATTCTGTTTGGAAAAGGCTTGAAACTTAAAAAGAAAGATTTCCATGGATTGGTTAGTTTGTGGTTTTACCACCATGATTTTTATATGTGATGGTGCTTTAAAAATGGTATTTAAACTTCATACTATGTACATTTATATTCTTCTTTTAATCTGTAAATCTTTTATACTATACGTACTGTGTGTGTGTGCCTATGGCTTGGAGCAATAAACTATATAAGAAATTTAAGATAAAGAAAGAAGTGAATATCTGCTTAGTAAAAATTGTAATATATACTTATATGGTTTATTTAGAAAGAATATTTAAATGGAAGACAAAATCTGCTTTAAAATGTAAAACTAGAAAATATGGGCAAAACATTTGGTAGAGTATAATTATTAAAAACACTATTTTTAAAACTTCAGTTGTTTTTCAGAAAAGAAAAAAAAATCTATGGTGTTAGCAATTCAGAATCATAGTTTCTAGGCTGACTACCACAGAAATAAATACAGTCAATACTGTGGTAAACTGTCTTAGCTTAAAGTGTCTAGAACACTCGTGTTTAACGTCCTCAAAAAGAGTTAAGGTATTTCCTGAAATGAAAGATTAATATTGCAGTAAAAGCCAATGTAAAGTTTTCTAGGGCTACTATTTTACTACTGACAGTATATATTGTTAAGTTAGATAAACTTCATCCCTATCCAGTCTTTGACCAGTTTATGAATTGCATGTCATCTTTGAGTAGAGATAAGCACAAATCTTTAACAAGTGTTTGTGCTCATTGTTCCTAGATCATAATTTCAAAATCCTGCTCTTATTACTTTCTCAGTTTTTTCTTAAATGAAGCATTCTTAAAAGACAAGGGAGAAAGACTTCATAAAATCTTATTTTGGGGCTGCCTTTTCAAAAAAAAAAAAAAGGCATGGAAAATCTCTGAAAGAACAAAATAAAATACATAAGAAAATATTTCCCCTTTATAGACTAAAGCTGCATAGAAAAAAGAGAAAGGAATGAAATAATTCATTAAATATATCTGTTGAGCATTATTTATGTCCAACGCCCTGATGTTAATCACTGTAGTCTATGCAATGATAAATAAGAAAGAGTCCCTGGATGTAAAAATGTAGTCTAGAAAAGAAAGTAGAATTTGTACTTGAAGGACAAGAAGTAATAGGAAAGTATAAGAGATAAAGTCCTGGAAGTGGTAAACGTGAGGGATGTGCTGGGTACACAAAATATTTCAGTTTGATTGGAATATAAGATGTTAGAAAGAGAATGTTTCAAGTTAATGTTTCAAGTTCATTGAGTCAAGATCATAGAGAACCTGCATGCTGGTTGCTATATTGAACAGAAAGTTAAGAATCCTAAAGTCATTTTGATCACAGGAGCAACATGAACAGTGTTTTTGGAAGGCTGGAAGAAAAATTGAGGTAAGAAGAGATTAGATCTGAAACCCAACAGGGTGATTTTGCAATAGCCCAGAGATAGGATGGGGTGGACCTGCACCAGGAAGTAGTGGTAATGGCATTGAGAAGGTTTGTGGGAAATGTGCTCTGGAGGTAGAATCAATGATACCTGGCAAACAATTAGATGTGGGTAGCAAGAGAGAAAAGCCAAAGAAGTCTGAAAATTTGGGCCTCGGGTTTAGGAGATGATGGGAACACCAACAGAATGAGAGAATTTAGAAATGTGTTTTGGGGTGAACTGATGTGTTGCAAAGGTGAGCTTAATTTTTATTCATACTTTTAACAAATATTTGATATCCTGTTATGTGCCAGAAACCAAGCTAAGTGCTGGGGATAAAATACTGAACAGGAACAGATAGATTATACTCTATTGAGGAAGGCTGCTGGGCTATTTGATAATACAAACAAATATAAATTTAAAAGTGTAACAAATGTGACAAGCACTGTGAAGGGGAGATACCTAGTTCCATTTGAGGCTACAGTAAAAGGAGTGATTTCAGTGTTTCTAGGGAAGTGCTGCTCCCACTAGAATGACTCTCAGTCTGAAATCTGTAGACTAGGTGATAGGAGGCAAATAGAAAAAGAGAGCAGCAAAGGGCCTTCTAAAGCTTAGTGTGTGTGTGGTGTGTGTGTGTGTGTGTGGAGTGGTAGGGAAAGGGTGGCCAGAAGACAAGCCAAGGCAATGTTTGTACATTTTGTACACACACACACACACACACACACACTCCCCTGCTGTTAGGTAACTGTGAGTCAATGGTTATGAAATAGGGTTATATTCCTCAATAATAGGTCTGTATTCAGACCAACAGATTCTTACTATGTTCTGTTGAGATCTAAAAAAATTAGAAGATAGTTAAAAATTACCTCTAGCGTTAAGTATCAAGAGACTATAGCTATTGTTTGTCTGAGCTTAATTTGAGATATTGTGGCATAGGGCCAGTTTAACTCAACAATGGACGGTATCAGCGCATAACAACAAAGTCACCGGCTCACATGGAAACTATAAAAGGATACTTGCTGTATTGTTCGTGCCCTTGGAATGCTCCTTCCTTCCTTTCCTGTTTTGTTGCTGCCATAGGATGTCAACTAAAATTTACTGTCATTGTTGTCATTTAGTCAATGAATATCATGAAATGTAGTAGGCACTTAAACTTGTGTGAGTCCATGAGCAGGCAGTCTGAAATCTGAACCCTCTAAGGAGGTTATCAGGTTGGCTGAATGTTCTTGGAATACAAATGTGACAGTGAGGTTTGTCTTTTTTTTTTTTTTTTTTCCCCAAGTGAAATGTACCCTTCAGAACTGCTTTCCATCTCATACAAAAGTTATGGCTTTAAAGAAATACAACCTGCCTTCTCACAAATTTTCAAAACTCATCTACAGATTTAGATAGCATTCTCAAATTCCATAAAAATTTCCCTAAAAACAAAGACCTATTTCCATGGGAAATAAACCTAAGGCAGGGTTTCTTAATCTCAGCACTGTTGCATTTTGGACCAGATCATTTTTTGCTGTGGGTGTTTGTCCTGTGCATTGTAGCATAATTAGCAACATCCCTAGTTACTGTCATCTAGATGTTAGTGGTACCCCCAAGTTGTGATAATCAAAAACATCTCCAGACATTGTCATAGGTCCCTGGAGGGGCGTGGGGGAGGTACAGAATCACCTTAGGTTGAGAACCATTGACCTAAGAGAAGTACCTTACTGTAAAGTTAAAAAAAAAAAAAAAATAGAATTTGTAAGATACGTATTGTGGAAACATAATTTAAACTTCCCTTTGTCTTTCTGTCATTACAAGGTATAATTGTACCTAAAGGATAAATACAAACTTTTAAATAGTAAAATCATCTATTGATAGTAATAATTTCCTAATCTTTCCTGCCCTAACGAACAATTAGGTAAACACTCTGAGGTGGTGTTTGGTTTTTCTGTAGTGTTTTAAATTTAACATACCAGTTTCATTCATTCATTCGGTAAGTATTTTCAAGCTCCCTCTCTGCTCCAGTTGTTAGGTGTTAGTAAAGTAACAAGGAGTGAGATAAATGATGGTGCTGCTGTTCTCAGAGTTTAAATTTGAATGAGGGAAAACACAGTGCACAAATAAAAAGTAGAGAATCAAAACAGTTTGATGTAATTGAGCAGGCATTGGTAAACTATGTTGACCTCTTTTTGCAGATAAAGTTTTATGGGAACAGAGCCACACTCATTTATTTACATATTATCTATGGCTGCTTTCCTGCTGCAACACCAGTCAATTAGTTGTAACTGAGAACATATGGCCAGCAAAGCCTAAAATATTTGCTACCTGGTCCTTTACAGAAAAAAAAAAATTGCAGACTCCTGTAGTAGTGTGAGATTGGGTGGCCTTTTTTGATTAAATAATTGGAGAACAGCTGTGATATTGAGATTTATAATAAATACATATTTGGTCTTTGCCCTGTCTTGGCAACCAGCTCCCCAAAGTCTTGGAATTTCTTAAGTAATTAGAGCTGTAAAGGTGTCTTTTGTTATTCAGAACAAGCCCCTTTCAACCACACCATATTTATGCTAATGAGGAGAGTTTTGGAAAGTGCGGAAGGATGGGGGCTGATTGCCAGGGGAACAAACCAAGTGATTGGAGGTGATTAGAAGTGATTAGATCAGCTTCACCCCACACCCCTTCTCACCTCCAAGATGGGGAGAGGGGATAGAGTAGCTTAATCACCAGTGGCCAATGATTTAATCAACCATGCCTACTTAATGAAGCCTCCATTAAAAACACAAAAGGGATGAAGTTTCAAAGGGCTCTGGGTTTGTGGACAAGTTTGGTGCACCTAAAACTCCACAGGGACAGGAGCTCCTGTGCTCCGGACCCTTCTGGACCTCACCCTGTGTATTTCTTCATCTGAATGTTCATTCCTATCCTTTAATATCCTTTGTAATAATAAATGGGAAATCTAATCAGTAAACAGTTTTCTTGAGTTTTGTGAGCTGCTCAAGCAAATTAATCAAACCTGAGGAGGGGAGGTCATGGGAACATCTGATACCTAGGCAGTCAGGAGTACAGGTATCAACCTAGATTTATGATCAGCGTCTGAGGTGGGGGAGAGGTGGGGCAGTCTAATAAGACTGAGCCTCTAACCTGTGGGATCTGATGCTATCTCCAGGTATATGGTGTCAGAACTGAATTGTAGGACAGCCAATTGGTGTCCATCACAGTTGGAGAATTGCCTGATGTGGAAAAACTCCCACACAGAGTACAGAAGTATTGAGTGAATAGTAGAGAAATAACAGGTAAGTTTTTCCTAGACAGCAACATTTTGCACAGATGACATTTAAACTGATAGCTGACTAGAAGGGATCAGTTCTGAGAAGATGAAGGGAAAGAGGAGGCAAAAGGAGAAACTGGAATGAAACCCCTAAGGCAAGAATGAGCTAGTGTGGGTGAGGGATAGGAATGGTCTAAGATGAAATCTGAAATAACGGGGGCCCAATTAAGTAGGCCTTGTAGGTAATACTAGAGGTGAGGGCTTTTACTCCAAGTGAGAAGGGAAGTTGAATGAGATATGAGAGTTTCGTGTGATGTAAACTAAGTTACATTTTTACAAGATACTCCAGCTGTTCTGAGAACAAGATATAGGAAAGCAAAGAAGATCAATTAGGATGCTCATAGTGGAGCCAAAAGACAATAGTTTCTTGGGCTGAGCTATTAATAGCAGAGATGGAGAGAGAGGATGAATTTGGAATAAGTTTTGAAAGTAGATTTTACATGACTTTCCAATAATGTGGATTTGAAGGATGAAGAAAGAAACAGTGTCAAGAATAATTTCTAGATTTTTGTCTTAAGTATTTGCATGAGTTGCAATGCTGTTGATTAATGGCGGGGGTGGGGGACTCAAGGGAGGAAATGTAACCAAGCAGGACCCTATGGGGCCTTCCGGGGACAGACCCCTCCCCCATATCCTCTGCTTTAGCTCCTCCCTGAAGTACCTAGATAATAGCATCTGACGCATATTTCCTGAGTTTTTCAGATGCTAAAACCACCACCGAATGAAAGAAATTAACTACTTGATAGTCATGAGCACATAGCCCCCAGACCTTCTGGCACCTAAGGATTGATCACCACCAACCAATCAGAGAATTGTGCAGGAGCTGATCACACACTCTGGGACACCCCTCCCTCACCTTGCCTTTAAAAATGCTTCACTGAAACCCTTGGGGAGTTCGGGGTTTTTTGAGCACGAGCCACTGGTTCTCCTTGCTTGACCCTGCAATAAACCTTTCTCTGCTTCAAACTCCAACGTTTCAGTTTGTTTGGCCTCACTGTGTATGGGGCACACGAACTTGCGTTTGTTAACAGAAGTGGGTTTGAGAGTCAATGATTATCAAAAGTTCTGTTTTAGGTTTATTAAACATTCATGTGGAAATATTAAACACACATATTTGGATATATGAGTCTGATGTTGCAGGGAAAGGTCAGAGTTGGAGATAGGTATTTAGAAAGGATATATGGATGGTATTTGTCCATGAGAACAGGTGAGATCATTTAAAGAGATGTTGTGAGTGGGAAAGGGCAGGAGGTGAATAAAGGGTAGAACACTAGTTAGTTCCACATTAGAAATCACCTCAAGAGGAGGAGGCAGCAGAAGACAAGGAGTAGCTGGGCAAGTAGAAGAAAGCAGTGGTCAGTAGAATGGGGGCTAAAATGAGATCTTATTCATCTTACATATAGACTTCTTGTAACCACGAGATATCTGAGGGAACACTTAGTTTTTGTCTAGTTAGCATCTAGACCTCCCCACTACATTCCCACTCCATGCTGCTGGAGTGAGGCCCCCTGTTTAGCCCTTCTACTTGCTGGTTGAGATGGATTATTGATAGAAGCCAACCTAATCAGAGCCTTCTCTGGGAGCTTCCTCAAACTAACTGGGCAAGGGAGACTCTTTTCACAGGGATAATAAGCTGTGAGAATGAGGAAAGGTTAGGACTGCCAGTGGCTAACTTGCTACCACCTGGGGACAGCTTGCTTACAAACAGGACCAACACAATGGATGTTTGAGCTCCTGGAAACCAGTTAGGCCTGAGTCAAAAGCACCATTCCCTGTACTCCCTTCCCTCCTAATTTTACTTAAACTGATTTGAGTTTGATTTTTACTACTTGACACCAAAAAATTTTGAATACAATACTTTTTCTTGTTTACTTTGTATACCAGCATACCTCCATTTGTACATAAAAGATGTTCAGTAAATATTCATTAAATAAAATTGAAATGTCAATGTTTAATGATAACATTTTGATTTAAAATTAAGCAATCATTTGATAGTGGAATGGACTTGGAATCTTTGATCACCTAAGACAGTTCCTTGAACTTTGTAGGCGTCTAAAATAATATTCAATAATTCTTTGCCAACTGTTGATCTTAATGAACTAAATAAGGCTTTTGTCTTAGCTTTCTTAATAACTTATAACACAGAGGAAAGTGCATAAGTCATTAAGTATAATTATAAACTTAATGACTTATGTGAGTTATCTGAACTCCCACTAGTATAACCAGTACTCAGATCAAGAAACAGAAATTTCCCAGCACCTCGGAAGCCTTCCTTGTACCATTTCCTGGTCATGACCCCTGCTTTCTGCCCCCAAAGTAACCATTATCTTCACCATAAATTTTTTTTGCCCAGTTTTGAATTTTTTAAAAAGAAACCATACAATGTATATCATTTTATGTCTGCCATTTCTGTTGTTGCAATGCTCACTTATTTTTATTGTCTTCTATATTTTATTATATAAATGCAAAATGTATTCTAATGTTAAAATAAATAAATAAATAAAATTAAGCAATCAATTAAGCTATTTAACATAGACAAATTAAAGAATTTTAAAAGCTTTTTTTTTCCCCATTACTTCTCAAAGACATTCTGTTATGGGAGAAAAATAGCTTCAGCCAAAATTGTTGGTCTATTAAAAATATCAAAAAAAATATATCAACACTTTGAGAAAGGAATACTTTAGTTTTTTTTTTTTTTTTTAACTTAAGACCACTCTCTTTTTTTCTCCTCCACTTTGATTTTATAGTTTGATGGACAGACAAATAAATATTTTGGGGCAACGTTCTCCTGATGGTTTCATTTGCCTTTCTATCTGGTCTTTAACAGTTTACTGTCAAATTAACCCTCTTTCTTACCCTTGCTGCCCCTTGAGGTCCAACTTGATAAATTGGTCCTCACAATAAGTGTTTGGTATAATGCTTTTTGTCTCCCTAAATTGCAAATAAACTTCAAAACTTATAAAAAAATAAGTTAATGTTATTATGACTATTGACATAGTCAGCGCTTGCATTATTATTATACCCAGTTGTCAGCTGAAAATTCTGCTTCTGTAAGCCTATAACGATATATTTCGTGAGTGAAGATAATTAGAAGTACAGGTCCTCCACTGTTTGGGGAATGGAACAGGATTTTTAATTATTCATCATTTCATTGGGATCAGAAAGAAAAATCTGACTTCTATATCCTAGGGTAAATATGGTAGCCATTGTTTTGGTGCCATTTTTTTTCCCTTCTGAAATTATAGACACTGTTTCTTTTTTACTAACAGGGGGAAAGTAATCCACTATTTTCTGGGACTACTTTTAGGACAAAGGTAATGAAATTTTAGCACCCTATGGAATCTTTACTTGTAAGTGCCCATCTCCAGGGCCTGTTATCAATATTCTTATTCTGCCCACCACAGCGTCTATACTTCTAATGTCTTTACATCAGAAACTATAAATGAATCTGGTTTCTGGCTATGAACAGGGTGGATTACACTGAAGTCCAAGAACCACCAACCTCTACAATTAACTTTATTTATTTATTTTTATTTATTTACTTTTGGCTGCATTGGGTCTTCGTTGCTGCACACGGGCTTTCTCTAGTTGCAGCAAGTGGGGGCTACTCTTTGTTGCAGTGCACTGGTTTCTCATTGCGGTGGCTTCTTTTGTTGCGGAGCACAGGCTCTAGGTGTGTAGGCTTCAGTAGTTGTGGCACACGGGCTCAGTAGTTGTGGCTCACGGGCTCTAGAGTGCAGGTTCAGTAGTTGTGGCACACGGGCTTAGTTGGTATGTGGGATCTTCCCGTACCAGGGCTCGTACCCATTGTCCCCTGCAGATTCTTAACCACTGTGCCACCAGGGAAGTCCCTACAATTAACTTTAGTCACTACATAGCTCAATCCTCCACAGCTATGTCTTTTTTTTGTTCCATCAAAAGTGATTAATTCAAGCTCATTCACACTTTTTCTGGCCTAACCTGATTCAGTTTTATCTTTTAACATGTTAGGTTATTAATTTAAATTACACTGATATAAAGAAGTTTCCTTCAACCTCAGCACCCCTCCCCAATTTTTTCACTATTTGGAAAAGCTAGCATGTATTAAATACTTATTTTCACACATTGTGCTTTAATGGCTGTGCTTAACTCCTTTTCTATTTTTAGCATGGATTTTATGATACGAACATCATTAAGGCCTCTTTGGAATGAATCCATCCATTCCATTTCAGATTTCAAGTAAACGTTTTTGTTTCCACAGTGATAGGCTTCCCTAACTAGTTAAGTATTACATATTAGAAGCCGCTATGTATGAAAAAACAAAAACCTAAAAAACACATACAGTATAAGAATATTCTTCTCAAATCCCGATTCAGCACACCTCTTTATGTGTTATATATGAAGTTATATATGACAGACCACAGTAATGGCATAGAGGCTGCCTTAATAATCTCATAGTCTGTAAAATGGCTAAGTCCAACTGTGCTCTGTAATGGGACTGTATTTGCAACAGTATTCATGTCTGAATATCATTTTTTCAGATTTTATTTTCTTAGAGCAGTTTTAAGTTCATAACAAGATTGAGAAGAAGGTACAGGTATTTTCCATATGGCCACCTTGCCCCACACATGGATAGCTTCCCCCATTATCAACATGCCCTACCAGAGTGGTAAATTTTTTGCAATTGATGTACCCACATTGACACACCATAATCACCCAAAGTCCATAGTTTACCACGATATTTTACCAATTTACATATATTTATTATTTTAAGAGATAAAAAATAAAGTGGAGGATGGCCTGAGAAGAAACACCAAAAGGGAAATGATAAAAATCAGATAACTTGAGGACCAGTTTGAGGTCATTTATCCTAAAGAATAGAAGGTTCAGGGGACTCTATGTTGTCAAATTAATATACTGTGATGAGCTTTCAACCAAAAGGAAACATGCATTTTTCTCTACGGTCCCAAATTGCAGGACTGAGGTCACTGAGGTATCTCAGGGTACACAGATTTGGGCCCTGTGTAAGGAAAAGCTTTCTTCTTCACATTCCGAAGTGTCTGCATGGGAATGGAATTCTGCCTTAGTATGTTTAACTAAAGGCTATTTATTATATCACTAAGTGGGGTTGTGTATATGGAGTTGAAGCATTGTATCTTCTTAATCCAGAGATTTCTTCTGTCATAAGATGTTTCCCCATCTATCAAACTGGTGACTATTTAGGCAGATATTGGTAGATATTATGATTTATCAATAGAAGAAGACGGTGAACCTCTACGAAAAAGACGCTTTTTAAAATTTTTTAAATTTAAAAAAAATTTTTAAATTGAAATATAGTTGACTTACAATGTGTCAATCTCTGTTGTACAGCAAAGTGACTCAGCTATACACATATAGACATTCTTTTTTTAATATTCTTTTCCATTATGGTTTATCACAGGATATTGAATATAGTTTCCTGTGCTATAGAGTAGGACCTTATTGTTTCTTCATCCTATATATAATAGTTTACATCTGCTAATTCCACATTCCCAGCCCTTCCCTCCCCCACCCCCCTCCCCCTTGGCAACCACAAGTCTGTTCTCTATGTCTGTGAGTCTGTTTATGTTTTGTGGATAGGTTCATTTGTGCCATATTTTAGATTCCACATATAAGTGATATCATATTGTATTTGTATTCCTCTTTCTGACTTATTTTACTTAGTATGATAATCTCTAGTTGCATTCATGTTGCTTCAAATGGCATTATTTCATTCTTTTTTATGGCTGAGTAGTATTCCATTGTATATATGTACCACATCTTCTTTATGCATTCATCTGTCGGTAGACATTTAGGTTGTTTCCATGACTTGGCTATCGTGAATAGTGATGCTATGAACATAGGGGTGCGTGTATGAAAAAGACCTCTTTTATCACCTACCATAGCCTCAAGCCTAGATGTATAAAAATGGACTCATTCTAATCCCAAGTCCGTTCCCTTTCCTGACTTCTCTATTTTTATCAAATACATGTATGTGCAGATATGTTATTTTAACTTCCCTTTAAAATCGTATTCAATTAGAGTCAAAGGTCATGATCCTTCTTCTTCTTTAAATTATGTCTAACCTTCTTCCTCCTAATTTATTCCTTTTGCTAGAGCTACCACACCATACCAGATTCTAAACTGGACACATCCAAACCAGGTCAACAGCCTCCTAACAAGAGCCTTGCTACTAGTCTCCTCATTTCACAATAATGTCAGATACTGATTTTATTTTCTCTTTACCCTCTTCAGTAACCTTTCAAATTACCTTCGACTGCAGAATTAGTACAAACTCCCAATTATATCATTTAAAACTGCCATAATTTAGTTTTTGATATCTGTTGAATTTTGTCATTTTTGATGTGAACTTTCTGGCATAGGGGCTGATACTTTTCTTTCCCTTGGACACAGGAATCTGATTATTGCTATGCTTCCTGTGTATGCTCCATTTCCCACCCTTTAATCTTTACCTCCCAACTTGTATGTTCTTCCATCCATAACATGACCTTCAAAGGAAGATCTAGCTTACTTTCTCTGCAAGGCATTCCCTTCCCTTTCCTACCCAAGTTAAACACCCATTTTTTCTTACTTTTGTAGTAGGCACTGTAGTCATATATTTATATAAAGTACTTGTTGATCAAACTAGTAGCAGCCAATTTATAGTGTGTATGAGGGAAACTCCAGATACATAATATAGTCCTGTTCATTTTCTACCAATAAAATGGCTTAATTGTGCATATTGTAATCTGAATTCCACAATAACATTGATTTCCTACAACATTAGACTAAAAATATATGTGATAATTCTCTGTTAATATCCATAGGTAGGAGAAAATGTTTCCATCAGGTGCATTATGGTTAAGAGGCACAGGATAAGCTATCTACATCAGAATTTAGATAAGAAGCTTGCTTGAAAGCTGAATGAGCCATCTCAACTTGTTATTTTTAAATCTGCCAAGGAATAGCTCATTTCATGCAAGAATAACCTTGCACCTGACCCAGAGCAAAGACTCTCTAGCTATTTTTTACATAGACTGATGCAACAGTAGAATTGTTTAATGCTTTAAAAACCAAGTAAGGAAGAACATGAGAAAAAGGAAAGAGACTTACAGCTTTGCTTTTCTTCATTCCTCTCTCTCTCTCTTTTTTTGTAACTGCAAAAACGACAGTCAATATTTAGCCACTGAGAAGAAATGAAGTGGTTATTTTCCCTAAGAATTTTTATAAACATTTTTTTCTAATGCTTCTTTAGGAAATATACTAATTTTGGCAGGTGGTAGTTATGTCTTCTCTCTCTCTCTCTCTCTCTCTCTCTCTCTGCTGTTGACATTCAATTCAAACAATCCTATCATTTATCCTTTTATGGACATTAAAAAAAATCAATGTTCACAATTTTGATTGCCTTCTTAGCAATCTTCTGGTGACCTGTGAGAGTAAGATGGAAAATTGGAAAGAGGTCGTTGGGAGAGCAGGCACAGGGGGAAGAAAAGTAAGAAATCAATTGTATTCATTGCCTTAGTCACTTCCCAGAGGATGCCTTCCAAAATTCTGCCTTTTATTTTTGAATTCATTTTTCCTCATTATTTAGATGCACCTGCAACTGGTAAGAGAGCTTTTGATCTATATTTCATAGGTAAGTATTATTCATGTGAATATTCCTTTTCATTAGTATAGAAAATATAAGCTGCACATATCTCCTGGCTGAAGTCTCTGCCTCTCGTCCTTGCTTCCTGGTCACAAAACCATATTTTAAAAATACGTCTGGTTTTTCATTAACAACAAAGATTAAATAGCAATGTAAAGCCTTCATGATCTTCCCTTTTAATATCAGAAATAGACGCTTTCTTCTAGTCACAGGCAAAACCAAAACAAGATTTGACAGGGAAAAAAAAGAGTGTGTGTAAGTGGTCTAAGTGACTTCCTGCTAGCGAGGTGTCTGATGTGGTGGTGGTGAGGGGCATATAACCAAAATCATCAACCCTACCCAATCCCGACACTTAATAAAACAATACCTAATGAAGACATCCTATTATCCTGAAATAAATGTAATTATTTGGAAAAAGATAACACATTGCGCTACTATGTGAGAAAATTTCTCATAGCTTTTCACCAGGCAATTAGGGCATAGAAGCGGGAAGAGAGAGAGAAGGAAAAAGAGAGAGAGAGAGAGAAATGGAGCTTCCCTGAAAAAAAAAACTGAACACAATCTGAATACAATGTTTACAATGGAGGTAAACTGACATTAAAGAGCACAGATAGCTGAGTCCTAGAAACTTGAGATTGGTTAAGTAAAGCAGGCTTGTTCAGCTGGGCCACCTGAAGATGTGTGCGTGTGCGTGTGTGTGTGTGTGTGTGTGTGTTTATGTGTGATGCAGGCAAATGTGAAGGGGGTAACACTATGAAGTTAGGATGAAGTGCTCAATGGGAGACCATTGAAAGTGATCAGATGATTTCCGTCATACCGAGTTCCAGTTCTGATTGAAAACACTGGAAATCTAGTTCATAAGTGGTGTAGTCTGATATATCTGATAACATGCCTGTTGAGAAAGGCAGACAGCTGATGGAAAGAAGAGTTTTGATGATGGACTTAATACTGTTGATGTTTTTAGATGATGGTTTGAGAAAGCTGGGGCTTTATTAGTACCCCTTCTGATTCTTCAACATGCAGCACCCAGTTAATGGAAATGAATCCTGCTAATGAACATACGCCCTTTACTCATTGGTCAAGAAATTAAAATGTCATGTAGTAGGGCATGCAGTAGTCGAGAAAGTTGTCCTTGGTGTGTCCTCTGTTTCTGTATGTCATCTTCTGAAGCCACTTTCTTTTTTAGATGATTACTGTTTCACATAGCGTGAAAGGGCACATACAAAGTTAGGTAGCAGTTAGAATATACAAATGGATAAAAAGTGAATAACCCTCCTGGGTTTTTAAAATTTCTTTTGTACTCTGGGGCAACCCATACATTTACAAATAGTAAAGTGAATTTAATAGTTTTGTGTTTTAATGTTTCATTATTTTGTGAAAAATATATTACCTCAGACATTTAAAAATCAATATTTTATTAATGTGAGAAAGTATCTTATTTCCTGTTTTACTTTGATTACTGGAAAATAAAATTTTCTATAAAAGAAATGTAGTATTAGATACATCTAACTATACATAAAAGTATATCAAATAATATAAAATGCCATACATAGCTATGTAAAAATTTTACACAAGCACATGAACACATGCATGACAAGTGGAATAATTTCTTTGGGACTGGATTATTATGACATGGCTTTCCTGGTAGGCTGAGGCACGTTAATGCACCATATTAAAAAGATAACTTTCTTTTCTTTTCTTTTCTTTTCTATGTGCTGTTGCTTCCTTCCTGACCCATCTTGAGTCCCATAGTTGATCATCTGAACTATTCTTTCACCAAAAGCCTTGCCTTCTTTCATTGTATTTCTGCAGCACCTGCTCAATCAAAACACAAACGTGTTTCGAAGCGGCAACCTTACTACCCCAGTGCCCTGCTAGAGAAACTTCCAGATCCTGCCAGGTTGACACCACTACCCAATGCATCATCTCCAAACTCCACTGTGTATTCAGAACAGATTCTCAGTCTTTCTTTTTCTTGTCCATTTCCTTTTCTTCAACTCAAAATCATCATTCTCCTCAAGTTCCCTTCAATTTGAGATGACAATTTTGTCTACTATTTCATCCAGAAGAGTTGGAAGCCATCATGCATGATCGACCTCAACCTCTAATCATCTCTAGAAATGTATTCATAATAAAACTATGTGTATATAGTTTTATAGATATTATTATTTATATATTTCCCTATCTCCACCTTTTTTGTTCTCAGAGGTCTTTTTTTTGTTCATTCTCATAGGATAATGTGCCCTTTAATGTCTTTCTTTCTAATTTATCTCTCAACATATTCACTCATGCTGAAATTTCTGTCATTTCTCTTCTCCATCCTTATACAGATTTCTTAATAGACTAATCTCTACTTTTCAGTTCCTCAACTCCCATTCCTGTCAGTCCATTCTTTAATTGACGTCGTTCCCACCAAGGTCCCAAATGATCTCTCAGCTGCTAACTCCAAAGGATGTTTTGTAATTTTTTTTTTTTTTTTAATTGGACCTCTCTCCTGCATTGTTGTTTGCTCCAGGGAAATACTGTACTCCCCTGGTTTCCAGCATACCACACTCAACTAGTTTCCTTTGTGATCCTCTGTTTTTTTGTGATTTTTTTGTCTCTGCTTTTCTCTGAATGTTGATCCTCAGGTTTCAACTCTCAACTCTTCTTATTCCATATAATCTCTCTTTATGACTTTGTAACTCTCAGATATTTCTCACTTGTCAGTGTTGCCAAACCTATGATCACATATGTCCCATTATCTAATTAAAATATCCTTCTGCTTACTCAGTGGATGCCTTACATTTTCGAATTTGAAAACGCAAATTAATTCTTCCTTTTCCCTAAATAGACTGTCCCTTGATATTCTTTATGCTAGTTGTTGAGCCTTTTACCAAGTCATTAAAGCTAGAATTTTGACCATCATTCCTGACTCCTCCATCTTCTGCACTTTTCATATTTCTGTAATTATCAGTTACTACAAAGGTAACTAATCTGATTAATTAACTAATCTGCCTTAGTTGCTAATTAGGATCACCTGGGAAGTTTCAATGCTATACTAGCTCAATCAGAGCAGAATCTCTGATAGTGGGGCCGTGAAATTTGGGAAGATGGGAACTACTTTTCTCAAGATTTCTCAAATATATCACTTGTTTTTTATCTTCAGTACCACTGCCTCATTTTAGGTCCTCATCATTACTTATTGCATACGTCCTAACTGGCCACCCTGCCTCAGTCTCATCCCTCTGCAATCTATTATCAATCTGACCATCAGGGTGATCATTCGGAAATATGTTACAATGTCATCTCCCTTACTTTTCTAATCCAGAACACTCTCCCCTGGTTTCAAACACTTTAGTGGCTTCCCATCAAAAAAAGGATCACATCCAAGTTCTTCATTTGGGCACCTGAGGCCTTATTTTAATTTACTCATCACTTGCCACTTTTTGCCTTTTATTTACCTTTCTCTGCTTCCCACAAAATGGACCCACTTATTCCCTGTACATACATATTTGTTTTCTTTCTTTTGTGCCCCTGCTCATGAGGTCATCTCTGACTAGAATGACCCTTTCGTGTTTAACTGTTAATCCTATTCATTTCATAAGTCTCGGCTTTGTAGTCACTTTTTCCAAGCTGGGTTAAATGCCTTTCCTCAGTTTCTCATAATGATTTCTGCCTAAAGAAATTACTGTTTTTACCACTTAAGTTTATAATGATCTTTTATATGCCTGCTCTCTTTTTGGAAACAATGACTGGTGCTTGGTCATCTTTGTACTCTCTGGTGTCTAGCATAATGCTTGGCATATATTAGATGCTCAGAAAAGGTTTGTTGAATAAATGAGTGAATGAGCAGTTAGACGTCATAGCTGATAAAATAAAAATGGATACTAATAAATGTCGTGTCCTGAAACAATCAAGAGATTTAAAATAAAAAAGGATAATTACTGTACCTTGAGAATGGGAAACTGTGAAACCAGTAGAGAAGACCTTCTGTAGGTCTAGAATATATTAGATCTTTATTGACATTATTAGACTTACTTCTGCAGGTAATTTGCTTCTGATTTATACATTCATTTTGGAACTTTCTGGTCTTAATTTGGCTTCTTGAGAAGAAAAATGAATATATAACTGGTCTATATTAATACTGGTCTGATTAGCAGTTATATTTCTCACATAATTACATGGTTTTTATACTACACATTAATCTCCTGTGAATTTGAGTTTATTGTCTATATTTTTTTAGGGTCCAATCACCTTGAATAAATTTTCAGTTTCCAGATCTGCCAAACTGAGTGATGTGATCAATAATGAGATGCCCTTCAGCCTTGAAATTCTGAATTTACATTTTGTTTAATTGAAAAATAAAAATTCAATGTTGTATTAATGTGGCATAAATCAAAATGTGTAGGGACTATAGATGAATTATTGTGACAAATTCTATCACATTTTACATTCTTCACACAAACTCTCGAGGGAAAAGAAAATTATCAATATATTTCTGAATCAAGGCATGTTAGGGAACATGGAAAATGTACTGTGAAATAAAAAGAATGCAACGGGGGTACAAAAGAATACAGAACTGAGACAAAGTAGTAGGTTTATTCCAAGTTTTAAAGTAGCTATATTTAACACTTTGGTATAAACCCATTTTATTACAAAGAATAACTGCTAAATAAATCACAGTCTGGAAAATAATTAATCTGAGAATCAATAGCCTGGGAAAGAAAATCACAAGGAAGTGATTTTGCAGATGTTATTTTTTCCAAATATGCAGCTATTTAATCTGATATAAACTTTAGGATAGAAATGTATTAAGGAAGCTGCTTACTTAATTTTGCTCATTCTGCACCCTGCGATATTGAAATCGTTCAGGATTACTGGACTCACATGTTGTAATGAGAATTTACTATGTTTATTTACATATAATAAACTTTAATGATATTTGTGTCCAGTAATAGCAAATAGCAGATGCTGGTTTCTTCTAAGGAATATATATATATAGGGGTGTGTGTGTGTGTGTGTGTGTGTATACACACACACACACATACATATATGTAACTCATATATATAAATATCTCATATATAAATAAATAAATTAAAGCATATCTATATTATCTGGTATCTGGTATTTCAAATTTTTGTTATCTCGTACCACCTGCAATCTCTAGTTTTTGTTTCAAGGACTGATTTATTAATCATAAGTTTAATTCTTGAACAAGACCTTTGTGATAGTATTGGCTGGTTTCTTGCCAAACATCTATTCACCTCTTTCTCTTTAGAAACAAAACTCAAATTTTTAGCTGGTTATATTGCTTCCTATAATAAAAAGCACATTGCTTTCCAGATATTTTAGCAGCTAAGCTTGACCATGAGACTGAGTCCTGGCCTTGAGCTATTAAGAGAAATATTTGTGGGAGTTCTTTGAAAATTACTTAAAGGAAATTGATTCAGGGAGAAGTTTGTAATACCTTTCTACCCTTCCTCTTAGCTTTTAACCTGAAAATAAGTGATGATAGCTGCAGCACCAATAGCTATCTTGGAACATAAGGTGATCTGAGGGTGAGAAAAAAGGTGCCGGGATGATACAGAGGAAAGATAGGAACTCTTTGAAAAAAGTCGTTGAAAAAGGACTTGAAAAAATTGTGAAGCCACCATTCTTACCTGTAATTTCTACTTTCAGACTTTTTCTACGTGTGAGAGAAATAAGAGTCTATCTTGTTTAAGGCATTGTTATTTATTGTTGCTTTTGTTGTTAAGCAAGAATTCCAGTTGATCCCAAACTAGTACTTAGATTCTGGTTCTATCTGGTGAATCCATAGATCAGCATACCTCACTGCTAGCTATTGGTATGTGTTGTTAAGGAAAGATGGAAATCTATTACCCTTAATAAGGGATGACTTGTTATATCCCAATATGACTAGGTAATAATCCACTTATTTATCTCTAACCTGTGAATTTGTGTCCACAGTCTCCCTGGGAGATTAGTGTTTTGTGTTGTGTCATTCTGATTTTGAGTTAGAGGGGCATTGTAAATCTACCTGGTAGGAAAAGTAACATCTTGCTTGAAATTGTGAATAAAGTGGACACTGCATTGCACAGAAGCAGGGACAACCTTATACTTCCTATACAATATCCTCAAACAGTCAATTCATTCATTCAACAAATATTTTTTGAGTGGCTATTTATAGATCAAATAAGTTACAGGAAGGTTTTGTTATTTAGTCAACTAGTCTAATATCACATGGGTTACCTGTGAATTTGGAGAAAGTAGAAAAAAGAAAAGAAGAAAAATTGAACTGAATGAAAAAAGTATAAATATTTTCCCAAATAGGTGTCTTCTTTTCAAAAAAATTTTCCTGTGTTTAAAGACAGGACTCTAATCTGCATTTTCTCAAATGGCACCAGCCTGTGACTACATATATTAAGGTCTAATATTAATGCTCAGATGGCAAGCGTCCATATATGCCATTACAGAATTTCTCAGTACCCCTGCCACAATGTCTCCCAGTTTTTTCTGGGAGTCCTAAGGGAGGGGTCTCACATAAACTTATAATCAGTTTGTTTATATTATTCACTTACTGGCTGTTATGGTGGTTGGAAAGCTCTTTGTTAGGAGTCTCACCATTCTCCCTCATGCCAGGATCTTCCAGGAGAACACTCCTCTCCTATAAAGGTGTCGTACCCAAGTTCCCTCTAGGTTACAAATCACCATGCTGCTGAAGGATACTGCATTCACCTTAAACTGCACCATGTTGGAGATTGACTTGTTCTATGCAGAAATGAGGAGAGTATTTCTCTAGCCAACTCTGTCACCTGGAAGTACTACTACTTATGCTCTGAGTATCACAAAGTCCCCTATGAAAACACTTCTTTGCGCTTTTATTTATAGCCCTCAGCATGCAGTCCTTTATTATGTTTTATATCTTGTGTCTTCATTGGAAGCATCTGGGATATGAAGGTTCATCCCAACAGGTATTTTTTCTCCCACACACATCAACTCATGCTAATAGTTTGCAGGGAGGGCTACTACTCCCTCAGTTCATCAGACATAAGCAAATCCTGAATCCTAGTAGGGTTCAAATGGGAACTCTACTACACCACAACTTGACTTGGATTCAAGATGGCTTTGATAAAATAGCTAGTGGAGAATTAAGCTGTAAATTCTTGGTATTATATATATACGTATGTGTGTTGTGTGTGTATAATATATATATATACACACATATATATAAAACTATATCCCACAAAACTTGTAATTTGTTTCAATATGATACGCTTGATACCATAGGCAGTGCTATTTTTTCATTAAGTCATCTCTTTCAGTTGCAAAACTAATATCAAAGGAATGCCACACGCTATAACATGTATTTTACTTATTCTGCATTTATCTAGATATGAATATGAGTAATGTACTTAGTTGTAATGTTTCCTTAAGCTACTCTTTTCCTACATGCTGAAAAACCTTCTATACATATATTCTTTTTGGATTTATTTAAAAGGTGACCCAATACGTTTTTTCCTTTTGCAGTCTTCCTTTAGTAAATTTAGCTACTGTTACTATGAGTAAAAGAGATAGGCATGGGTGGAGGAGATATGGAGAGGCCAGTACTTATGTAGATAAATGCAATGTGAAAACAAGGACCTACTCTTTAATTATTGGCATAGAAAAAATGGCAAAGAAACAAAATTACTTCCTGAACCACATTTTATCACCTGACTAGTTGCAAAGAGCACGTTTTGCCTGTTTTAATCAAATGAAAATCTTAACCACCTGAATTTAGGGCTGTAAATAATGTTTATAACAGCTCATGATCCTTGACAGTAATTACCACAGTACTAAAATGGTTATTTAGGTAGAAAGTGGTTAGAATCATTAAGAAACATTTTATCGGGTTAACTGGTTAGAGAAAGAATTTAAAAAAATATTTTTTGAATACAAAATATTATGACGCCTGAGAAGCCCAAGGTGTAAAGTGTATTCAACACTACCAACTGAGGTGGAAAGAAAATTCCAAAGCATGACAATCTAGAGCAATTGTTAGTAGCACCTGTGGTGGGGCTGAAGTTAAATAGAAAGAAATAGAAGGCATTTGTTTAATATATGATCTTGCTGAAAGAAGGATCCCAGCACAGTAGCTTTCTCCTTTTAAGATTAGCCAGATGTGGACGTTTCTAAAGACATAAGGATGGAGCCACAGAGAGATTACAAATGCTGGGAGAGAATGGCAGACACAAGAGTAAAGGTGACTGACAAAATACAAAAGCTGTTTCCTTTTCAGTCATTTATACACAACTTGCACTAAATAAAAAGGTACATTGTATACATTAGCAACCCACATAGTCTGGTTCTTTCACTGCCCTGGCACGATTAGTAGAGACAATTTGGCCAGCAGTGTCAACTATTTACTTTTTCATCAACCTGATGTTTGATCAGCAATTCTTTAAAACTAACAGTAAAAGGGAAACACACTCAGAAATTTAGGAAGTTTTGATTGGCAATCAGGTGTCAACCCTAGTCTAGTCTATTCTATGAAAGCCTTATACTTCATCTTAGAAGCTGAGTGACTGTTTGCTCTGTTTTCGACAGTCAACAAGAAGCCATGCCTTAGACCTGTTTGGCTGCTGTCCTGGGTAGAAGAGTTTGGCAGCCCTAGGGAGATGAATTCTTCAGCCTCGGATCCGCCCAGAGTAAAGAAGCAACACCCTCTCAACCACTACTCTGTTGCTATGAAACAAAAGACTAGGAAAGTGAGCGAAGCAGGAAGTCCCGCCTTTTAGCCGGAGTCCGCTTTGGCTCCGGTTCCCAACGCTCACGCCCACCCGCCCACTCCTTATTGGTCAATTCCCTAGTGCCTTGCATCCTTTCTTTCATTTCCTTTCCCTTTTCCACTTTCGTTCTCGGGTGAGTCCAGTCCCGCCATTTCCCTCCGAATCCCTTTCCATTTGGGACGTGCGGCGAACCGGCCTTCCTCTGGGGCCATTGTGTACTGTGGGAGACGTGGACCGGGTGGTAGTGCGAGGAGGACGGGCGCCTCTCGCCCATTGGCACCGCCCGCTGTCGGGTAGGGCACGGGTGCTCGGGATTGGTCCCGTAGCGCGAGGCCCCGCCCCCGGCCCCGCCCCGCCCCTGGCTCTCTGTGTGTGTATCCTACAGGGGTGGGGTGGCCAGCGAGTGGTCTCTTCCCTCCGGCTAGTGCTGCTGCAGCGTCCCGCGGCCTCCCCGAGAGTCGGGCGGGAGGGGAAAGCGGGCGTGGACTGGTCTTGACGGTAATTGTTGCGTTTCCCTGTCTCGATGGTGCTCTGGGTCACTCCTTCCTCTGGAGCGGGGTTTTCACGGCAATTACACACTCCCTGCCCGGGCTGCCCACGCACCCTGGGCTCGTGCGCGTAGAGTCAGACCCGCGCACACGCGTGTCTCTGGGCAGCTACTGCGCCGAGAGGCCTGGAGGGAAGGGGGCGCGGGGGAGGCTCGACGCTGCTTTCCGCCTTGGGGGCCCAGGGGCAGCCAGGCGCGGGCCACAGAGGAAGAGGGGACAGCCCCGGCTTCCAGCTGCTGTCGCCGCCGCCGTCACAGTTTGAAGAGGGGTATTTAAAGCCCGGACCTGGGCAGGGCCACGGAGGGAGGAAGAGGGAGTAAAGGGAGACGGGCGGCTGGGATTGCAGGCAACCCGGGGAGCCGAGCGCAGAGCGCCCGAGACGGACTGGGCTGTGGGCGCTGTAGGCGCGAGGCGATACTTTGTCCTTTCTCTGTCCACCTTCCTCCCCCAGCTGTGATCCGAGAGTGGCAGGGGAGGGGCCTGAGCCGGGAGGAGGCACAGATGTCCCGAAACAAAGCTTTGGACCCCTTACCCCCACCCCACTTGGATGAGACCAGAGGCGAGGAGCGAAAGAAGTGAACTCTCTCCTCCTTTCTGTGCCCGCTCTTGTCAGTTTCTCACTCTCTTTTAAAATGGGTTATTTGTGTGTTGGTTTATATGGCTCTTAACTTGGGCGCAACTCCTCAACCGCGTTGGCTGAAGAACTGTGTGTTCGTGTGTCCATGTTCATGAGTCCGTAGTTGGTGGTTTTAGCGGGTAAAATCCAAGTCCTAAGCCTTTGTTGACAGCAGACGTGTCCCTTAAGCTCCTGTAGAAGTATCTTTACGTTTATATAACTTGACGAAATCTAACAGAGTGAAAGTGCGGTTTTTGAGGGAGGCTCCCAAAATATTTTCTGGGGGCTTCAGTTCTAGTCTTTTGAATTGGGATTAAGGCAGGGAGGGGAAAAACAGAACAGTGTATTCTTATCTAGTTGGAGGAAATCTATATAAGTTTTTATTGTTATGAGTTTGGTATTAATCAAGCCTTCATTACTTGCATCTTTAACTCTTAGTGTTCCAAAAACAAATCTAAGGTCATTGCTACTAAACCTGTTTGTTGTGTGTAAAGATTGAGAGTGTAAATTCACACGCTATTGAAAAGTTGAATCTGGGGCCCTGGATTTTGTTCTCACTGATGGAGGAGTATGTAGTGTGTACAAGTTAACCTGTTTTCTGTTGGGTAAATATTTTCATGACCAACTAACTTTTTTTTTTTTTTTTTAAATTTCCCTTTCAGAGAACTAAGATTCCAGATGGCAAATTCTATGAATGGCAGAAACCCTGGTGGTCGAGGAGGAAACCCCCGAAAAGGACGAATTTTGGGTATTATTGATGCTATTCAAGATGCAGTTGGACCCCCTAAGCAAGCAGCAGCAGATCGCAGGACTGTGGAGAAAACTTGGAAACTCATGGACAAAGTGGTAAGTTTTGTCTGACCGTGTCTGTACACAGCAGGGTTGACCCTGGATGTGGCTGGTTTTTCCAGTTTTATTTGTACTGTTACTTAATACTAATTATTGTTGTAGCAACAATCTTTTGCTTTGGATTGACCATCTTTCTTATATCTGCTCTGGGTGTTTAGAAAAGTTGGGTTCAGAGCTAAGACTTGTTTTTTACTTTTGTCCTACTCTTCAAGGTTCAAAGTTCCTCTACATGACTCAGACATGCAAAGTTTTTACTGTTGGCTGCTCTTTGTTGGTGCATGGCATAGAATAGTTTGGATGTGTTTGTTACATTTTATGTAAGGTTGTCTTGCTGTTAGATAACAAAAGACTGTATACAAGTAATTTAAGAAAAGTCTCTGATGGACCACTCATGACAACCACAATGTATGATGCTGAGAATGATAACTGGGGAAAGAACCAGATTAGCCCTTAAGTGAGGAAGCAGTGTTTGAGAGTTTCCATTTTCATCTTTGAGAATTCATCTTCATTAAGGAACTTTTTTGCTGTTGTTAATGATAGAGTTACAGTTTCTTTCATCTATTCCATTTTGAAACAGGAAACCTTTTTGATTGCACATTGTTTATTGTGAAAGGAAAATTTATGATGGAGGTGGTGGGACTGAGAGTATCAGAAACTTCTGTGGTTTCTGCATGTTGCTTTCAGATGAACTACAATGTTACAAGAAGAAATAATGCTGGCTGTCAGTGCCCAGAGAAGTCTAGGCAACCTGAATACTTCACAGGGGTCTATGGAGAAAACTGTAGCTGTGTCCTATTTTACTAAGTAGGATTATGAAATAAATATAATTAAGATGTAGCATGCTGCTGTGCAAAATTAATAGTTTTGCTCTTGAAGCAGTAGTACTGTACCCTATATATTGGTAAATGTTTGTAGCGCCTTATGGTTTTATTTCATACATATTTGGGGCTAATTATAAAGTTAGTTGATGCAGGGCTCTTGATGTCTTTATAACTGCAGAAATGGAGGTTTAAAAAAATATTTCTTTGTAGGTGTGTGCTAAAGCCTTCACAAAGTCATATGGTAGCAGTCTACTTTGGTTTGTAACAGTGTTCAAATATTTGCCGCAAAAAGCCACTGTCAGTGGTATTAGCAATACAGGAAGGGGATAAGATTTACTTTATTTTCATTTCTCCTTATGAGAAGCACAGATGGGTAGATGAACAATAGACCTGGCATTATATGGCTGGTGATGCTAAAGGCAGAGCCAGAATATTTTTGTTAGATAAATATCCTTAGTTTTAGGATTCAGTGTGACCTATTTAAGCTTCTGCCAATTTATTCAAATTGTGATATTAAAGTGCTCCAGACAGAATGATGTCATAGTGTCAGAACATTGCAACTTGCTGCTTGAGGTCAGGTTTTGATTTTAACATTGGATACTTAAGAATGAGGGGCATGCAGTTGGAAAAATTGTATATATTTGACAGGCACAATACTAGCTGTCTTTGCTTTTCTAAGGAGTAAGCAATTTAAGGTCACTCTCATGCCTGAACCATTAGTTGGGCATAAGAGAAGGAGATTCAAGGTTTTTCTTTAACTTATCTGTTATATGAGTGGGCAAAAATGGGTCAGATTCTACCAGGGAGCTGCTCCTCTCTCCCCACCCCTTTGAGTTGTCAGAATTTGTACAATTGTGAGTAAATGTTAGAACATCAAATGAAAAAGATTTATATAAGAAGTGGTAAACTGTAGGTAATATAGAGTCATTATTTTTGAAACATTAAAAAATGTGTGTGTAATTTTGGTCTGTAACCGATTGTTAACCTAAGTTTTCTCCTCTTTTAATTATTTCACCATGGGTTATGGTAAAATAGATGGTTATTTGATAGTTAAGCTTCTGCCATTGTTTGTTTTGTTAACCCTTTCATGGGTTTGTGTTTAGCCTCTCCAATTGAGAAACTTGACTCACAAGGAAATCTACTACCTAAAGTCTCTGCTTAGTGGAATGCGGGTATCGGTGTTGGCCAGAGGTGCATTGTGTGGCTTTCCCTATTTGTCTTCATTATTTGTCAAGGCTGAAAATTGTTGTGTTCATTTATGAATGCATTCGTGGGCTTTGTGGAGGGAAACCATATAAATCATTTTAGAAGAGTTCAGTATGTTTATCGCTACTCTATCTCACAGTAATAAAAAAGCATTGATAATTACTATTTGGAAAGTCTATTTTATTTAATTGTGTAATGCAGAAGGATCACCCACATGTGTTTGTCTTTCCTTCCTTGTCAGCGGTGAAGGAAGTGGTTCATGATATCAACACTGTCCTGGTGATTACATCAGGAACTTTATTATTAGTCCAAAAGTGAATCACTTGACACATTACCTGTTTTGTAAAATAACTGCAATAGTAGGAGTTTAGCTTCTGAATAACAGAAAATAGTAACTTTCAAATCTAACTGGTAGTTATGTAAAAGGCAAGGTTAAGCATTTGGCATTTTTTCTTTATGAAGCCTCTGCAACAAGGTCAAATCTTAGAAGTGTAAAATTGTAAACAAACTCCAAGTACAGTATGTCGTCTCAGCCACTTATAAAGTAAAACAACATCTCACAGGGCTGTGAAACAGTCTTAGACTGTAGGGGAAATGTGTAGTTACACCATTCCCTGGCCTCTAGAATTTAAAACAGTCAACTGAAATTCCAGTTCCAACTAATTGTTATGTTTTCAGAGGGCAGGCTTTCTATACAAGGTCACTGAGAGTGGGAGGGAGTAATTGCTCAGCTGTGTTCCTTGTAAGATGTAAAGTGTTTTGTAAGAAAACATCAGTGGCACAGACTTAGCAGAGTGCATTTATTGAGAAAAAGAATAGTAGCATATCCCAAAGCATCTCATTTAGACATATTTTCTGGTTTTAGTTCTACATGTCAGTGTAAGTCAATAGCTGATCCCAAACTCTTCAGGTCAGTAGTTGCCTGTTTGATATAGTGACAGAACTATTACTCATGAATACACAGCAAGGTTCAAATACACCTGAAATGTGGAGTCTGTTCCAAAGCTCTTACAGAGATGGAGGTTCTTAAACACTTAAACATTTCTTGAGGACCTACTGTGTTTCTATGAAGTGCTTATTACCTGGGGATGCAAAGCTATACAAGATATAACTTTGCCCTTGACCTGTCATGGAGCTCAGAGACCAGCATCAGAGCCAGGCATGTAAGTGGATAATTGCCATGTAGTATGGAAGGGGCTGTAATACAGACCTATACAAAGTACAGTGGGAGCAGTCGAGAACATGTCTTGTTTTTCTGGCCACTGCTCAGACTGTTGTCTGTCTGGATTCTGCTGGCCACTGCCTTTAGGAATAGCATTATTGTACTCTTGTTGGAAATGCTGTGGTGAGGGTAAGGAAATGATTGCTAATCAGTATGGTAGGAATGATGATTTATTAATGTGAGGTTCCTGCACATGGTTTTCACAAGCGTCTTAGCCAGGTGATGGAAAGTGGAAGAAACAGTTTTCCATCTAATAGGTACTAAATGTACTGAGCGTACATGGATGTTCAGGAAACTAAAGAGTAATTAATTGATGCTAAAGAGCAAAGCAAGTTGAGTACCTGCCTACGTTTTTGTCTTGCTGTCCTTGTCATTCATTTGAAATTACATTACCGAAAGAGTTTTAAAAACATTTAAAAAGTGATGATACCAAACAGCCTTTTCCTGCTTTTAACCGTCAGTACATTTAGTACATTTGCCAAGCTTGGAATATAATTTATTCTCTATCTTTATAATGTCACGTCAACCATAATATATTTTAAAGTTTGTCAATCAAAAATGCTTAAATTATATGCAGCTATTAAAAAATAAGAGTAAGTATTCTCTTCTGAGTTGAATTACTCACACCTCTGAAAAATATTGCATGTGGAATAACATTTAGGTTTAGGATGCCTATTGTTTATGTTTGTTCGGTTTGAGAATATCACTGTCCTTGGGCCCTTGGAACAGGGAATATCATTTATTTGAATTATTCTTCACATATTTCTTTTTCCTTAGTTAGGTTGTTCTATATTAGCAGAATCATGGGCCCTAGTAGACTTTGATATGGTAACACATTACGTGTCTGGCTTATTTTGTTTACTGCTGAGTTAGATTCTGATTTGTGCTTAGATAAATGGAGTGATCCCAAAGTTTGCCTCTTATCACTTCTAGGTAAAGCTTTTGGATAAAGCAAAAGATTGAAAGGAATCCTCCCAAGAGTTCCCTGGGTTTTTATCTGTGTGATATGGAGCACACATTTAGCAGAAGCCTTAATCAGCTATTATCTTTTAAATCCTATAGAATTTTAACCATTCAGATTTTGAATCAACTTCTTACTTTCTTTCAGAGTTGCTTTCTATGCTATCTATTTATTTCATCATTCATTTATCATGTCCTAAGTATGGAAAGATAGAGAATCATAGATAACCATGTTATCCTGTAGGGTGTAGTTAAGTGCTGTAATACGGTGTAAATAAAGTGCTGTAACACAGCGTCTGGTAGATGTGAGTGTTGCTTGCTGGGGTGAAAAGTTGGTGTAGAATGCAGCATAGTGGAGGTATTATCCAGCTATTTTTTAGAGGATGCTTTGGATTCCAGTGAAGTGAGGACACATCAGACAGAAGGAATGATGAGTAAAGGGAGATTGCTGAGTGAAAGAAGGTTAGTTAGAGAAAGATGAAGAGGCTTTGACTGTTTTGTCAAGGAATTTGGACTTTATTTGGTAGGCCGAAAAACACTGAGATGTTTGAGCAGAGTGAGAGAAAGTCAAGGCTATGCTGTGATAAATTACTGTCTTGACTCTAGAAAGGATGAATTAAGAGACAAAAAGAAACCCTTAAAAGTAGGAATAATGATCAAGAGGAATTAAAACAGACTGGGCAAGAAATAATGAAGGGCTGAGCTAGAGAATTGACAGTAGATTAAGCAAGTGTTGGTTCAAACGTGGGAGGTATTTTGGAGTAAAATCTAAGGTCCTGGTGACCCTTCAGAGATAGAGGATGAACAAGAAGTTGAAGTGAAAGTGATTCTTGAGGTTTTCAGCTTAGTTGACTCTAAAGGCAGTGATGCCCTTAATGAGATAAGGTACATAGGAAGAAAAAGAGGAAGCTTGGGGGCTGGTGCATGATAAGTTTGTTTTTTGGCCATGTCGAGTTTGACTTGCCAGAGTGAAATCCATTTTGAAGTCAGAAAATTGAATGTGCAGTTAAAGAGAGAAGTTGAAACTAGAGACATATGTTTGGTAGATATGCCCATAGAAGAAGCATTTCAAGCTATAGAACAACAAGAGAGTTGGAGGGCAGAATAGAAGGTGAGAGGTGGAGAAAAAGTTAGAGATTGGAATTCTCGGCTGTATCGGGTGTGTATCTATAATTAGATGGCAGTGAAGGAAAGGGAATCCTGCAAAGAACAGTGATGAGACAGATAGGAAAAGAATGAGAGCATACTGATTTCCTGAGTAGAGATAGCTTTAATGAGGATCTAGTTTCAAATTCTGAGAAAACCAAGTTCAAATGGAGAAAACCAAGCCGAATGAAAGTTCAAGAAGTCATTGAATGTCCTGAGTCGAGTCCATTGTTGATCTTTCAGTGTAGTTTTGCTTATGTGACAGCTAGATGAAAACGAGTATGTGGATTATTTAAAAATTGTTCTAGAACTGGGACAACTAGTATAAAGAAAGAAAGGTCTGATAGATAGCTTGAGGGTTTGATCAGAGCATAACTTTGTGTGTAGGTGCTATTGGAGAAGTTCACGGATTTAGGGGAAGGAATGTAGGTAGGGAGTGATTTAAGATGTAAGGGAAGAAGAAATAATTGATGAAGTGGCATCCTGGATTACAATGTGAGAAGGAGAGGCTAAGAACAAGTAGAAGGGTAATCCTTGGTAGATAACTGAAACTTCCACTTAGATAAGAGGGAAGTAAGGAAATATACAGAGAAGTTTTGGGGAATTTTTAAATTTTATGTTGGGTTGTCAAGAAGTGATTTAACTTGTAACATTCGTAATGTCTAAATCATGTTTTAAAATTGTGTATTATAGAATAAACAATATATATTTAAACTAGTTTTATAGCAATTAAGTGCATAAATAAGTAAACAATTGAAATGGAAATCAGTCCTGAGCCTTTATATTAAGATCACCTTAAAAACATGCTGTGACTTAGATGATGCCACAATGCTGTTTTTATCTACTCTGCTTGGGCATATATTTAAGATATTTTTAAATGTATTTGTAAGTGCTGATTTTCTCCTAGTACTTAAAGAAGCATTTTGAAAATATCCGACAAAATTTTTAGCTTTTTAACATATTAACATTTAAATAATTGTTAAGCTCACACTGTTTTCTAATAGGAATTACAAAAAATAGTTCTTAAGTATTCTACCTTTCAAATGATTCCAGATCAGCTGAGTACCTAGGTACTGATTCCAAATCAGGAGTAGTGACCTGGGCTTATTAGCCTTATCTGCTCCTATTCTGTACAAAACAGGAGACTTTTTAAGGATTTCAGGTAGTATAACAAACTTTAGGAGCTGAATAAAAGAACTCTTAATGATCTCCAACAAGGCGGCCAGTGCCCTTGGTCTAATTCTCACATCTTTGCAAAACCTGCAGGGATTTTGCCATGTTGTGGTATAATATGGAAGGCGAAGATATCCTAAAAAGTTGCCAGTGCCCAGTATGTGTCAGGTATTGTGCAGAGCACTTTACATTTCCTCTTCTGAGAATTTGTAACATCTTTAGAAGTTTTCATGGTTTCCAGAAGAAGAAACTGGCCCACGGTTGTAAAGCTAGTAACTGGCAGGGCTAGATCCCAGGTTTGTTTGGTTCTGATGCCTATGTTTATAGTATGAAGATTCAAGCACGCTGCTTGAATCTTCCTCTTTCCAAGAGAAGTAAATCAAAAGGATCTTTACCCCCTATATTTGAAATGATCAAGTTCTTTCCCAAGCGTTGTATTCATTTGTAGACAGGTTTATTTAATATAGGTGTGGACATCCTGTTTGTAATATTACTTTGCTTCTGAGAGGTTCCTCCTTAACTTGTTCCTTTTCTCCTTTCCTCCATCAAATATTTATTGCGCATCTACTATATGCAAGATCCTACATTAGGTGATGGAGGTAGACCAGTAAGATAGATATGTGAATAAATGAATACACAATTGACATCTTAATTACAACTAGTCAGTTATTTAATGGTGCTTCTTATAACAATAAAACTGTTATAAAGAGGTTATAAAGGTTATAAAGGTTATAAAAGGTTATAAAGGTTAAAGGTGTCTTTCTAAAGAAACCTTCTTTGAAAACCATAAAAGAATTGGTAGTTTCCCCCAAATCTTGCTATGATTAATTTCTAGACTCATAACCAGTTATATGCTAATGTTCTTGTTTTGCCCAATTAATATTCTATGTAGAAAGAGTTCTGCTTTATTTTTATATTTTTTAAATTTTATGCTGTATAAGTTTTTATGCTTTTATATACTTAGTGGTGTGATTTGCTGAACTAAACTGTAAAGAACCCAAAGAACTCACAGATACTTTTTGTCCTAATGACATATTTTTAAGTAACTGCAATAAGGAATCTCTTACAGCAGTTACCTGAGGAGCACAAACAAGGGATTCTTTCAGGCTTCCCATACTGTCTTTAAAAAAATGGGATATTTCATTTCACAGATACAATACATGATTTAATATAACTGAATGCTCCATGAGGTGAGGTGTGTTTTATAATGAAAGTCTTTTATGGTATGCGCACAATTCCTTACTGTTGAAGTTTCCATTTGCTTCAGTAGAATTTCTTTCATAGGTTTCAGGGCCTGGTTTGAACCTTGTTTGCAGAAAATATGTTAGCTGACCTAATACTTCTTTGTTACCTTTTGGCTGGAAATTTTAATTAAAGCACATTCAGGAAACTGTTTAAATGCAAGAGTGTTCCAGAATAATTAATGGCTTTGAAGATTCTTGTAGCCCTAGTAAATCCTGTGTTTATATTTGTGCCTTTGCTTTGATATGGTTGAATATATATTTTATGTATGTGAATACATATTCATGTATTTACTGAAATACACATGTAGTGCCATATTAAATATAAAATATATATTTTTTATGTATGTGAGACGATGCATATATAGACATATACAGAGAGGTCTACTTAAAAATCTTTTTTTTTTTTTTTTTTTTTTTTTTTTTTTTTGCGGTACGCGGGCCTCCCACCGTTGTGGCCTCTCCCGTTGCGGAGCACAGGCTCCGGACTTGCAGGCTCAGCGGCCATGGCTCACGGGCCCAGCCGCTCCGCGACATGTGGGATCCTCCCAGACCGGGGCACGAACCCACGTCCCCTGCATCGGCAGGCGTACTCACAACCACTGCGCCACCAGGGAAGCCCTAAAAATCTTTAAATACATTTTCAAGAAATACATCAGGCAGTTGTCTACTGTTATGGAGAGAGTGCCTGACTTGTAAGTCCAGACAGCAGGGTTCTGAGCAGTAAACTTAACTAGGTTCCATTTCTGTGTTTAAGTATTGTCATGTAACAAGTAAGGAGTTGGTCTTGGTGACCTCCAAGGTCCTCTTTAACTCTAAAATCCTTTGAGCCAATGACTATAATGGAATTTTTAGCCCAATTCCAATATTAGATGTTTTACCTTTTAGTTCAAAAGCAAAGAGTAATGAACCAATCCTTTAATGTACCAGTTGGTGCCCTAAAAATTCCATCAGTGTATAATGTGACTGTAGATGTGTTCTTTGTGAAAGCTCTCCTGTGTTGGGACCCGCTTTCATTCTAGGGAGTGACTTCGATATTTCTAGAAGTCTGACTCATTCGAATCTGAACTTGAACCTTAAATGGTGAGCTTGATTTTTCTCCTTAAAATACTGGTTTTAGAAAAGCAATTTTTCTCGCCCTGGCTTTTGCAGTTCCTTGCACATAGCAGGCACTCAATAAATATTTATTGAATTGAATTGAATTTGACCTGCTAGGAAGTCATAGTCCTGGCATAGGGTTATTCATTTTCGGCAATTTTCGGCAAGAGTTGACATAAATCACAGTTTAATACTAATCCAACTGATGAACTGCACAGTCAGCGGCGTGCAGTAGTAGTTCAGCATTTTATATTGCACTTGCCCAAGTGCAGATTTAGAAAAACTGTGTGGCCTACAAAGGCCTTGATGAACTGACTCTAGCCTATTGAAGATCTCCTCATTCCACTCACCCAGGGGCTCCTATGCCCCCACCTTTTAGAATGACTGCACTGACTACTCTTCACACACCCTACTCTCTGGGGCCTCTCAAGCCTCTGCACATCCCTTTGCCTGGAATATTCCTTTTGCAAATTTAGGTATGCCTTTCATGGCCCTGCCACGTAGATGTGTCTGCTTCATTCCTCCTCTAGCACTTCGTAGTCTCCTCCATTATAGCACTCTGATTCTCCTGTCATTCTTTTCTAAGCCACCAGTCTTTTTCACTAGAACACTCCTTGAGGACAGGTGTGTGATTTATTCATTGCTGTACTCCATAGGGCCCGAAACAATGCCTGACATATAAACGTTTGTAGAATTAACAAATGGGTCCTCAAGTTCCTGTAAATTTGCAAATGGAGTAAAATAAAAATGTAAATGAGTTTAGCCAGGGATCATTAGTTATATGCCTAATTCTAATTAAATTGTGATATAGTTAGAAGGAAGATCAGGCTGAGATTCATAAGATGCAGACTCTTGTGTTGGATTAATAATTTTTCAATAGTCGCCGTAATCTTTGTAGTTCTTAGTTTCTTTATCTGAAAAATGAATGGATTGGACAGGATCTTCACTAAGATCCCTTAGAGCAAGAATTACATTGCTCCTAAGTTAATTATAGAGAACTAGGTCTCTTCTGCCAGAGTCCTTGAGGCATGAAGTATGCTCTAGTCATCTATAATTTCCTGGCACTAAGCTCAGTACCTGGTATATAGTAGTTATTCAAACAATTTTACTGAATAAATCAATACTCAGATAGAATTATAATTTAAATAAAACAAGTAAGAAAAAGGCCAGGTAGCATATAGTAAATTAAAAATCTGTACCGTTTAAAAGAATCTATTAAAGAACAGTGATTTGGAATGTCTGAAAAGTTTTTTTATTTATCAGTTAAAAAATTCACCAGTTGGAGGAAATGAATTTAAAGTTGCCTAGCCCCCTAACTACAAGTTAATAATTTATCAGTCTGCGACATGTTGTACCAAGTTTTATGTTGCTGAAATTAAACTGCCTGCTGTAGGATGTTGGTGGTGATACTTTTGAAATTTGTGTGTACTCGCTATATTATCTTTTAGTTTTAAGAATTGAAAAACCATCTTGTTTCAAGCAAGATTTGTTAAATCATTGATATATTTGGGACTTCATCTGTCTTTAGGGGAGAAAATACTATTATATAGTTCAATCATGAAAATAAGGAAGTAATATAATAACATCTGTGTGTAAAAATACATATAAAGACTTTCAGAATCAATCAACCGACCATCTATACATCCATTTATTAGTTCTGTACTGTATGCTAGACAGTTCTGCTTTAGGCACTGTGTACGAAGTGGAGTACACTTTGTTAATGTGAGAAATGCACCCTTAGTTAATGTGAGAAATGGTTGTCTTAAATTAGGGGCTGATGCTTGATAGTTTGAGCCAGACTTTTTTCCCCCACAAAAGATATGGTCATTTCTCAAAGGAAGCAAGTGAGAAAGTAAGTTTAAGAGTACTTTTTCATTTGTCATTTCCTTGATTTATTGTGTTTGTGGTTCTTGAAATTATTAACGTTCAACTCTTTTTCATTTGGCCGGGGCACTTTTATGAGTACCCAAAAGTGGATCCATGTTTTTGTGGAACCTGAAATTTGGAGTGGTCCTTTTAAAGAAAAAAGTACAAATACAAAATTGGGTATGAAAAGAAAGACCATTAAAAGAAGTGGTTAAGTCCACAAACATCAGAGAAATAATCTAGACTCTGTACACTTATTCTTTTTTAAAATTTATTTTATTTATTTATTTATTTTTGGCTTCATTGGGTGTTCGTTGCTGCGCGTGGGCTTTCTCTAGTTGCCGTGAGTGGGGGCTACTCTTTGTTGCAGAGCACAGGCTCTAGGTGCGCGGGCTTCAGTTGTGGTGGTTCTCGGGCTCTAGAGCGCAGGCTCAGTAGTTGTGACGCACGGGCTTAGTTGCTTCGCGGCATGTGGGATCTTCCTGCACCAGGGCTCGAAACTGTGTCCCCTGCATTGGCAGGCAGATTCTTTTTTTTTTTTTTTTTTTTTTTGCGGTACGCGGGCCTCTCACTGTTGTGGCCTCTCCCGCCGCGGAGCACAGGCTCCGGACGCGCAGGCCCAGCGGCCATGGCTCACGGGCCCAGCCGCTCCGCGGCATGTGGGATCTTCCCAGACCGGGGCACGAACCCGTGTCCCCTGCATTGGCAGGCAGACTCTCAACCACTGCGCCACCAGGGAAGCCCTCTGTACACTTTGCACTTTGATTCTCTTCCGTTGCCCACATATGCCTCCAATTCTGGGTACCATTGGACACATTCAAATTACGAAATTTAAACGTGACCTTCCTGCTCCTGTGCTGGGCTGGTCAGCACCATGAACACTTGAAATATTCCCGAAGCCATTCTTTTATCACAATTGCTGACAGTGATTTAACTAGTTCCAGAAGTGACTGCGTTCCTTACATGTACCTTCCACTAAAGCCAAACTAAGTGTATTTCAACTCAAATTCCCATTAGCCAGACTCCAGAAATGCCCCCAGCTCCTTCAGTGCCACCCAGCAGAAGGTTAAGTTTGACAGAAGGGATGTTGCACTGGGAAAAAGACAGAAATCTTAACTAATTGTGTGTAAAATATCTTGCTCTTGAAAACTTTACAAAAAAAATGTATGACGAGACCTTTAGAAGAGGGCCAAGTGTCTGAGGGACCCTCAAGCTTATGCTTCATGAGCTTCTCAGTAACTCTGCTTTGATGTGTACATATTGCCTTTTGTAAGAGTGTGTGCCTTTACACTATGTACACACTTGTGCAATTCCCAATGAGTTTATTTAAACAGTCGTTTAATTGGATGGTTCTTTATGCTGTGATTGGAGGGGTAAGAATGAGAGATGGGTAAAATTACTTATGACTAAATCACATGAACATGTAGAAAGAAGTGAATGTAGTAGTAGAATTACTACCTTTTCGTGCTAGCAGAAGGTATGGTTATGCAGGCAGCCCTGAACGCCCCAGCCGTTGGGTGGCACCTGATGAAATGACTGAACCGTTATGTAACATGTGTTTCTAGGCCTGGGATGTAATGTGAAGAGGTGGAAAAGACTTGTTCTGACCTGACACCCATTTACTACTTAATAATTCAGTTATTAAAAGAGCACCTGTGTTTAGTCTTCTCAGGGTTTGGGAACAATACACCAAAACGTAAATTAAAATCTATCAAAGAGCTTTAGCTGGGAAAATAATCTCTGAATGTGAGATGTTAAAATGGGCCAGCAGATGAGGCCCATAACCTCATTTTTGTTTAAAAAAGAGACTGTTAGTGCTATATAATAATTAGCACATAGATGTTCTGTTAAGCCGTGAACAGTGGGATGTTGAAGAGAGAATGAAAACTTTTGGGGTTGAAAGTTAAGGTCTGACATAGAAAAACTGAATGAGAAGAGAAGAGAATAGTATTTAATTGTATGAAAACAGACGGGAATGTAGATTCTTTGTAGATTGCTGATGATAATTTTAAAATCAAAATGTATATTATGCAAGGCAAAGAAATAGTACATAGTTTGATAATTTTCTCAGCTCTTCTGTGAAAGAAAGTGTTGCAGTTCACATGAAAGTGTTTTTTTTCTGTCTTTGTTTCTTTTAGGTCAGACTGTGCCAAAATCCCAAACTCCAGTTGAAGAATAGCCCACCGTATATACTTGATATTTTACCTGATACATATCAGCATTTGAGACTTATATTGAGTAAATATGACGACAACCAGAAACTTGCCCAACTCAGTGAGAATGAATATTTTAAAATCTACATTGATAGTCTAATGAAAAAGTCAAAAAGAGCAATAAGACTCTTTAAAGAAGGCAAGGAGAGGATGTACGAAGAGCAGTCGCAGGACAGGTAAGAATATTTCAGATTTTATTTTTCGCAGGGTTAAGGTCATTTATGTTGCTTTTTGTTTCACAGTTAGGATGAATGTTACCATGTGTTTGTTTTGGGGGAAATATCATTGCATTTGTGTATTTGCTTTTCATATTATTTAAACCTTGTAGTTTTACACAAGGTTTACACAAATTTCTCTGTGTCAATAGCTAGTTCATGAGACAGCGTTCTTATTTTGTTTTAATAGCTTTATTTTTTAGAGCAGTTTTAGGGTTGCAGAAAAATGACTCAGAAAGCAGAGCTCCCGTATACTCCCTCCCGCCATTTGCCGTTTCGTCGATTATTAAAAGCTTGCAAAAGGTGGTACTTTTGTTACAGTGATGAACCAGTATTGATACAGTTTTATTAACTAAAGTTCATAGTCTGTATTAGGGTTCACTCTTTGTATTGCACGGTTCTCAGAGTTTCCACAAATGTATAATAATGTCATATATCTACCATTATGGTATCATGTAGAATAGTTTCACTGCACTAAAAATGCCCTGTGTCCCACCTATTCATTGCTTCCCTCCCCCACTGCCTCCACCATACACCTCTTGAAGCCCTGGCAACCACTCATCTTTTTAAAGTCTCTATAGTTTTTGCTTTCTTCAGAATGTCATATAGTTGAAATCATATAATATGTAACATTTTCAGACTGGCTTCTTTTACTTAACAGTATGCCTTTAAAGTTATCCCATGTCTTTTCATAGCTTGATAGTTGATTTTTTTTTTATTACCGAATGATACTCCATTACATGGATGTAGCACAGTTTGTTTATCCACTCACCTATTGAAGGACATCTTGGTTGCTTCCAGTTTTTGGCACTTATGAATAAAGCTGCTATAAATATTGGTGTGTAGGATTTTGTGTGGACATAAGATTTCAGCTCATTTGAGTAAATATTTAGGAGCATGATTTCTTGATATTATGATAAGCCTATGTTTGGTTTTGTAAGAAACTCCCAAACTGTTTTCCAAAGTGGCTGTACTGTTTGCATTCCCACCAGCAGTGAGAGTTCCTGTTGCTCCATTCCACCAGCATTTGGTGTTGGACAGTGTCTTCAGGACGTAGTCTTGATTGGAGGTGGAGGTGTGCAAGATGTGGGTGGGAGATGTAACTTCAGTTCCTATACTTTGACTATTAAGTGAGAAGCAGGGGCAGTGATGAATGAAGTGACATCAACTGAATCCTCATTTTATAGCCAGGATTTTTGACTTAGAGATTCTTCATTGAAGTTTGTTGTTTGGCTATTTCAGTGTTAAATTTCATGATCTATCTTAAACTAAATAGAGCAAATAATAGAGTTTTCCACTTCTGGGACATTTAAGTTCTATCTAGAATATTCACCGATAGTGATAGTCTATTTAGATTTCCAGACTGGAAAATAAATATTAATTAAATTATATAATGTCTTAACGTAGTTGAGGTGAATTTTAGTTTAAGACTCTTAAGGTCTCTGGATTTTAGTTTTCTTAGATATAGGAAAAACCTCTAAGAAATCTCTAATGTTTCAGGTCAGAAACAGTAGTCTCATATAGTCTAATGAAACATAGGATTGTGTAACAGAAAATTCAGTTATCTAGGTATATAGACTCTGAAGTTGTTTGTAAATAGCAGCCAAAGAAATACCCAGAGTGAGTAAAACCGTCAAATTCAAGCATTGTAAAACCCTCTGCCAAAGGTAAAATGGCATAAATGTTTCCTTATTTATCATTTGCTCTCTAAATTAGTGATGAATCCTAACATAATCATAGGAATCTAACCAATTATGTAACTATGGGCTCATCACTTAATATTCTTGGACCACAGTTTATACATCTTGAGGGTGGTGACCCTTCTAGTTAGCTGCCTTTTAGCTCCAAGCTCTAAGACTCTCTCCAGGACTGTTAATGGGCATTTTGAATTGCCACAAGGTTCCAGAAGTAAGGAATAGAAATATCATAGTGATTGCTTCTTCTTATAGACTTCCCAAGAAGGGCCAAGGTTATGGGAAGCCAGATGTTTCTGTTTAAAACTGTATTTTCGCCTTGTAGTTTTAACGTAGATCTAATAAAACTAACTTGTTTTAGAAACATCTTTACACTTCTTTCTCACATTTGGTAGCCCTGAGATTCTTCTTGATATAGCAATGTAATCCATGAAATTTTACTTTTTAGGTTATTAGATCAGTGAGAAGGTGTGTAACTTCTAGGACTAGGAATTTGAGTCATGTGTTTCAATTGGATGTAGTAATATATGATGGGGTAAACTTGTATCTCACTTTTACATCTTTTTTAGAAATTTGAAACATTTCTAACTCAGGAAATGTCTTATAACTACCATTTCATAAATAAATTCAGATTTTTTTGGCTTTTTATGTGGGAGCATATCATGGTGGAATCTTTATAAATTTTGGTTGTGTGTAGATTTCCATAGATGATGACAGACTGCATAATGCTAACTGATTACAATGAGGCAACTCTGTGTTTTAAGTGTCCAAGTAAATTTTGTCACTGTCCTAAATTCAATTCTAAAATAAAGTTTATTAGCTTCTGTGATGGTATAGCATATTTCGAATTGGATTTTCCTTTCATCCATGTTCAATTTTCTGATAATGTTCAGTGGCCACTGTGTTTATGCAAAACTTACATTCGATAAATGATCATAATTCATAATAATGTACTATTCTTGGTACACTGTAACAAGACATAAATTTTTGATTTATGTTTCTTTTAGTAGGAATATATATATATATATATATTTTTTTTTTTTTTTTTGCAGTACGCAGGCCTCTCACTGTTGTGGCCTCTCCCGTTGCGGAGCACAAGCTCCGGACGCGCAGGCTCAGCGGCCATGGCTCACAGGCCTAGCCGCTCCGCGGTATGTGGGATCTTCCCAGACCGGGGCACGAACCCATGTCCCCTGCATCAGCAGGCAGACTCTTAACCACTGCGCCACCAGGGAAGCCCTAGGAATATATTTTTAAACGTTCACTTCTGTGTTCCCTTAGATTTCCAAATGTAACTGAGGCTAAAACGTGTCACTGTACACGGAACTCTGGATGTTTTGCTCTATAGAATATAAAAGAAACTCCTTAGAATGTTCTCAGGGTTGGTAGGCAATTGAATATTCTTTTTAGTAGTATGACTCTTATCTAACATGTATTACACACTGCTAATTGGGAATATTATAAATTCTCTGAACAATCTTTTTTTTATTATTCTGTAAAGTCACTAGGGACATTAGTATTTTTTGTTTGTTTGTTTTTTTGCGCGGTACGCGGGCCTCTCACTGTTGTGGCCTCTCCTGTTGTGGAGCACAGGCTCCGACGCGCAGGCTCAGCGGCCATGGCTCACGGGCCCAGCCACTCCAAGGCATGTGGGATCCTCCCGGACCGGGGCACGAACCCGTTTCCCCTGCATAGGCAGGCGGACTCTCAACCACTGCACCACCAGGGAAGCCCGGGACGTTAGTATTTTTAAGCTGAAAATGAAGGACAGTAATACTAGAAATAGTAATTTGGAGTTCATTGACTAAACCAGCATTTCCCTGAGAGATTCTGTACTTTATGAGTACATGAATCAAAATGTTTACTTTAATGTTCTTGTTGTATCAAAAATAAACTTCTTTGTGGATTTGTTTTAAATGTAAGGGCAAATGGGAAAAAAATCAGGCATCAGTTTTGAACTAGCTGTGCTTTGATTGATTGCTAAAATATGAGTAGCCCGAATTTTTAAGGCAATTTCACACAAATGTGATAATATAATAAATAGAAAAATAAATAGATATAGCAAATGGCATGCAGTGTATTCCCTGTGTAGCGGGTGAAAGGTAGAAATTATAGTTAGGTAAGTTTATTTGCTGTGGAAATAGATATTAAGAGTGCGTAATGCAAGCCTTTTGCTTTGAGAACGGGTGGAATAATGATTTCTGGTAGAGGCAGCCTGCATGCCTCGCTTGACGTTTATAGTAAACCTCTTCCTTCTCCAGTATCACCTTTTCCCCAGTTCCCCCTCCCCCCCAAACAGCTGAACCTCACACTGAGTTGGTGCTTCTCCAGCAGTGTCTAAACCATTCTGAGCTGGTATTTCTGGGAATAGTAATTCAGTGATTTCTGACACACATAACGTTTTCAAGTGAATGTGTGGAGTGGGCTTCAGGAATCATGTAGAGAAGGGACAATTTATAGTTTCAAGCACAGAGGAGAGGAGAAGCTTTGTAACATATTGCTTAAATTTTTAGTGGCAAAAGTCAAAGTGGGTGTGAAGGTAGTTACAGGTGACAAATATGAAATTGACAGGAGATGCCTTTCCTCAGTGATGTGGCTGGCAGTTTCGTCAGTTGACCATTTTAATAGAACAATATTTACTCTTTCATATAAAAAGTTATATATTAATCTCCTGTTCTTCAAGCCCTGGTGTTGGACACTGTTTTTTTTAGAGCACCCAGAGGTGATGGCATAACGATAATCAGATTTTCCATATTTTAGAACTGCTTCAGTGAACCAGAGTGCTACAACCCATTTTTCCCTCCCACACTCCGGTTTGCAATCACTGGAACAAAACCAGAAGTCAACTGAGGTGGAAAAATAGCTCTGAGTTTGATAACCTATCTGTGAAAAAAATAAAGGCTTTTAAAAAATTCATGCCAAAGAGTAATACACAGATGTTGTCTTATTATTAATATCATTTGAAAGCCCCTGGACCATTCTTTATGCACATGTGTTGTAGAAAACAAATCATAGTGTGCATAGCTTGTATAATAATACTCATTCTAAATGATATTATTTTAAAAAAAGTATTTTGACATTAAAAAATTAGTTCTAGAAGATGCTAGCCTTTATTTAAAATCCTTCAGGAGCATCAGGCAAAATCTTTTTCTCTATGGACTATTTGGCTGAACAAAGATAAACGTATAGCCTGCTACATTAATAAAGTGCCTTTCCCTCTAAAGAACTACAAATCACTCTACTTGCTGTTTATGCCTGTGTTGTAATTCATGAGATAGTGTACCAAGAACATTTTGAAACTGATATACTAAAGAGAAATGGTTAAGTTAAAAGTTGAAACAAAACAACATCAGCTACAACAATAATAACAGTAAGGGCAGCAACAAAACACAAAGCTGCAAACCAACCTGCTTGCATTCCTCATACCACTGTATGACAACATTGCTTTGGCCAAAGAATAATGCATTAATTGAAATGTTTAAATTGGTATAAACATGAGTACTTGTTGATTACATGGTCATGGAAGCAGTTTTGAAATTCCTTGTCGGTTTTCAGTTTAACCATAGGAAGAGATTGACCTGTGTACACAGTTTGGGTTCTGTGGAATAGTTTTAATTATTATGGGATCTCACAGGTTAATGGCCTTGTTTATAATCCCACATCATGTTCCACATTTTCTCCTGGGCAGCCCTGTACATTGTGAGAAGGACATGAGGAAAGAGTGCAGGAATCTGGTGGTGTGATGCCATTTCTCCTCCAAGGTTTCTTTGTAACCTTGGTTGGTTTCCTGACTCCAGTAGTGTTTTTTCAGTCTTTAACTTATTTTCTGGATATTCACAATATTTGTTGGCTAAGACATTTCAGCATCAACAAATGAAGATATCGTTTGTTTCAGACTAAATTTTACTGTTGCTCCATCAGTCTGTTAAATAGTTTTGCAAATCTAATAGTAGTTTCTAGTAAAAATACTTTTTTTTTTTTTTAATTACAGTAACCATTTGCAGGAGAATTAATCTTAGGGAAGTTATGTTATCTATAAATAATTTGTACAGTATTGAATGCATTCCATTTATTCTATGAAGTATCTATTGTTTAATGATGCAAGAGAAGGAATGGTTTATACTCCTTTAAAAAAACAATTTTATATTTTAAATATTGACCTAATCTTTCTATTTCTCTTTATTTACTAATGGTGAAAATTGCAGTTCTTTTGCATTTCATGAGGACAAGGGACAAGTTGCAAGTAGAAAAATATGATTTCTAAGTAAGTCAAAATAGGTTACTGATAGGTTTGAACACAAGTATTTTAATATGAACATACTCAGTTGCTATTTAATTTTTTCTATATGTATCTGCATTCTAGGCATTTTTTTTTTCTTTTCAGTGGAAGAACAGAGGAAGTGGAAGATTAATTTGTGACATTTTAAAATGATAATATATAATTTGGATTCAGAGGAAAATAGTAATCAATCCTTTTAAGTAGAAATATGTCTGCCAAGTAGGAAATGGAATTTTCTCTAGGAAAAGTGAATATCTTCCTGAGATTAATTTATCACGAATGAATAGAAAGTTCATTCAGTCTTGATAAGAATGCTTTCATTCATATTTAAAGCATCTGAGAGATGTGAATATACTTTTCTAAAGTTTGGAAATGAAGGGGCTTATTTCTTTAACACACTATGAGAGTAGAGGCCACAAGAAAGTTTTCTAGACAAATGTTTTCAAAGTTAAACAAAGGGAGTCTGTCAGAGTGGGCAGGTGAGAGCTTGCAGAATCTTTGACTCTTAAGGACTTTGGCCAACTACATCCATGCTGCTTTGCTAACTGGATACAAAGTAATTTATGTGTTGATTTTCATGTAAGTCAAAAGTGAAGGGTGTCTCTAGCAGTTTCCTCTTTGGGATATATTTTCAAAATATGAAAGAACACAAATTATTCTGCTATTCAGATATTCAAATTTAAGACTAAATCCACTGTCCCCTGTTTTTAAGTTTTAAATAAAGTGTTTACAATTAATCCATTTATTTGCTGTTTATTTACTTTTTTCCCCAGCCCTGTGTTAATACCATTCAGTCTGTAACACCTGGTTTATTAAGTATTAAAAATTTTATTGTAATTCATTTAAATTCCTTCCAGGTCAAAATATATATTATATACACGTGACATTTTGATTTTAAAATTGGAGAATTTTTTTCCTTGCAGTTGAGAGTTGATTAAATGTTCATAAATTGCTGAGTGGTAACCATTGTATCGTAAGACAGTAAGCCAACTCACAAGACTCAAGTGCACTTTATGGTTGAATACCTTTTATGTTTTTCAGTCTTAAGGCAGTTTATTAAAATTGATGTTTTCCTTTCAGTAAATATCTGGTGACATTCAAATTTGATAATTAAAATCCTGAAGCACTCAAGAAAGAATGCCTGTTTTCAGTTTCATAATAACAATACTCCCACAAAGAAGGTTGATGAATGATGTCTTTCAAGTGGCAGATTTGTTATTTAGTTAAAGAGAGCTCCTTTGGCAGATTTTTACGAATCTAAATTGAAGTTTGTTTATAAAACAGACAAGCTGCAGTGATAATTCTATAGCCTGAGGAATGCTTGGAAATCTAGTCCAAGAAGCATCTTTTTTTCCTGGTGATTTAACATAGAAGTGGAGTTTCCTGGAGTCCAAACAGATTAGCATCCAGCACTAATTGGGTAGGTCATAAAATAGTACTCATATCTCACAGTTTTGAAATAAAGTACTTCAGGAATATTCAGTTTTCTAAACCCATTTTAATATTAATCTTTGTCTCTTTAAGCTCATTATTGTCAGAGCATGAGTTCTTATTGGAGTTTGCATTTATACATGAGTTGTTTATAGATGTGTTAATTATAGCAGGATACGCATAGGTCATTACAGAAAGTACCCATTTATAGATTTAAATCATAAAGAGAGATCGAGGCTGCCAGTCTTATTTGGTAGAATCACTGAGGAACAGATTAAACTCAGAGACAATTTAGATTTATTTTTGAAATGTGTTACTTTAAACATCTGATCATGTGATGTAATCATGTGTAATCATAGATGTGTGACTATGAGTTTCCTAGGACTGCTGTAACGAATTACCACAAACCTGAAGTTTATGTTGTCTTAAGTTGATTCTTTCACACTTCTGGAGCCTAGAAGTCTGAAATCAAGATGTCAGCAGGGCCATGCTGCCTCCAGCTCTCTAGGGCAGGATGCTTTCAGGACTCTTGTAGCTTCTGATAGATAGCTCCAGGCACTCCTTGGCTTGTGGCAGCATAACTTCAATCTCTGCCTCTGTCATCACCTGATGTTCTCCTCTGTGTGTGTGTCCAGATTTACCTCTTAGGAGAGCACCAGTCATAATGACTCAGGGCCTAACCTAATGACCCTATCTTACCTTTATGACATCTACAGAGACCCTATTTCTAAATAAGGTTACATTCCTAGGTAGGGTTGAGGTTAGGATTTCAACATATCTTTTTAGGGGGCACAGTTCACCCATAACAGTGACTGAATACAGCACAATTTATACTATGGAAGGGAAAGAAAATTGAAACTCAATAGAGTATATGTCATGAAAGTGTGAAGAACTTTGCTCGGTAGAAGATAATGCTAAACAAATTACTTAAAATTATTTTTTGAAGGGTCTGTAGCTCAAATAATTTTGTAGTTTTTTTTCTCAGGTTTATAATAAAAAGCTCGATGAATTAATTTATTGATTAATTTTTACACATATATTGAAAAGCATGGTGAAATTGACTTTCATCAATAATAAAATTTTTATATAAATTGAAATAAATGAATTTATAAGTATCTTGTTATAACATTCTTACTGATTTCAATGTATGAAATTATAAAATGCCATCTCTTTAGAAATTATTAGTACTATGAATATGTATATTTAATTAATTTACAATATTACTAGTAGCCCTGATTACCCTTTGATTAAGAATCCCTGTTTTATTCTTTTATTTTTGTGATAAGCTCTGGATGATTAATTAAAATAGTTAATTACGACTTACATCATCATCATTAAATCTGTGTTTACAAAGTTTTCTGTATTGCAAATTAAAAAAGAAATGTGGGAGGTATTTTCCATGTTGGTGGCATAGAGGAGACTACACTTCACATTCACTTTGTGTCTTTACTATTAAGATATAAAGTATTATAAGTATGATTTCAAATTAAGATTTTAGAGAATCAACTCAAGGGTTTTAGAAAACAAGAGTAAATTATTTCTGAACATGGCATGTTGAGTGGCTTAAACCAGGGGTCAGCAAACTGTACAGAGCTAGACAGTAAATATTTTAGACTTTGCCAGGTCCCTGGTAACTAGTCAGCTCTGCCTTCATAGTAGGAAAACAGACATAGACAGTATGTAAATAAATTGGAATGGCTGTGTTCTAATAAAACTTTATTTAGAAAAACATTGTGGTAGACTAAATTTGGCCTGGGGGCTGTGGTTTGCCAACTGTTGCCTTAAAGTATTAATCTAAATTTTGGACAGTACAATTTTAAAAGTGTTTTATCAACATGGGCTGAGTATATAAATTGCATAAACTAGGAATGTGTCTGGATAAAAGTAATAATACCTGAGCAACAGTAGTTTACATATATAGGGATATAGAATTCTCAGCAGTGCTGTCAGAGACTAAGCTCTTTCTGACTTTGTAATGTCCTTCCTTAGTGTGTTGGGTTTGTCCTCACTCTAGTCACCTAATGTCTGTAGAATTCCTGCTGCAGCTCCATATTTTTTTAAGGCTACAAGACTGAGGAGAGAAGGGCAACAGTTATGTATGCCTGTCCTCTTTATATTATTGATCAAAAAGCTGTCCAGGAACCTTTCTACCAACTTGTTCCCTCCAGCAGCTTCTCTTAGGTCTTTTTAGGCCTGAAAAGTGTGATATCCAGAACAATAGTGAAAACATTTAGATATAAATTTTTTCTATTCTTGTTGGCTTTCTAGGGAAAAATATTTAAAATTAAAAGAAGGAACAAATTTACTGAGACAGTTTCATCTTGAACTCATTATATTTTAAAAGAGAAAACAATTCTGTTTCCTTTTTTCATTGAATAATACCTCATTCTCTTTTAAACTTTGATGACTGGAAACTTATGTTTAGACCCAAGTAATTGAAAGCAAATAATTAGTTTCAATAGGTAAGGAAGATTGAAATTATGTTTTATAAGCCTTGTATTATTATCTTTGTTATCAAACATACCTCAGAAATGTGTGGTAGGTATTCCAATTCCATTTTCTATCTGGAGAAGCTAAATTGGAGGTTACATGACTTGACAGGAATTTTATATATTCACGTGTGATGTATTTCTAAATGATGTCTTATTACCAGTCGGCATGTGTGAGCCTGCGGCTGTTGGCACCTGAAGGGTATTGTCTGAGGAAGACTCATTCGAGCAATTAGCATATTTTATACTTGTGAAAATGAGGTGTTTTCTCATCTTCATTAAACCAGTATTGATATCGTATGTCAGATGGTCAGTAAAAGGAACTTTTGTTTTTTTTGCAAGACAGCTTATATTAAGTTCAGGACTGTTTATCTGAAACATGCTTTTTTGTTGTATTTACATGTGTGTTTGAGAGAGAGAGTTTTAAAACTTTTAATTTCTCCAGGTGAGCAAAGTCTTTTCCTTTGAGGAAATGGGAGAGGTTACCTAAGTATTTCCTTGCTGAGATATATTAACGAAAATAAAATTTAACTCATCTTGCAGATACTGCGAACATTTCAGTTTTTGTTCTAAAGGTTTTTTATGGGGTATATTGATTTTCTATGGTTGTAACAGCATGTGGAGCTGTCAAGTTTATTCTTTTCGAGAAAAATTTAATTTGACTAAAGATCTCTATTCTTGTCGGCCGGGTCTCATTTATCTGATTAAAGTAGGTTTGCACGGATTCAAGTCCTAAGAAACAGAGAATTCTCCTTACCAAATTTTTTGTGATTTTTTTTTTCCCCTGTATAATTCTAATTTTAGTTTATTCTCCACAGAGTTGGATATGTAAAAATTTTGTTTTTATAAAGCAACTGAAGTCGTAAAGTTGGTAATTTATCACAATCTTTCACCCACTTTACCAGAATTTGGTAAACTGCAGCCTGTAAGCCAGACCCAGCCTGTGCTTCTTTCTGTAAATAAAATTTCAGTGGTACTTGGACATGTCTTTCTGTGGCCACAGTGACAGACGTCAGTAGTCGCCACAGAGACTATATGGCCCACAAAGCTGAAAATATTTACTATGTGAGCCTTTATTGAAAAAGGTTACTGACCCCTGCATTATTGATATAATCTTCTATGGCAGTCTTAGAAACTTGGCATTTTTAACGTAAACATTTTCTTCCTGTTGATTTTCTATTCTGTTCTGCTAGTGATGCTTTATGAATTACTGATCATTGTGATCTTCTGAGGACAATAAAATGTTAATGGCAGGGAGTCAATGATTGAGAGCTAAATCTTTATTAGACCCCTATTTTCTATCTTGTGTCAGTATGATGTATTTAATTTGTATATAATTTTAAAGTGTGATAAATTTAAACTTTTGTAGGTTTTTTTTTGTATTTTTTTTTTAAACACAAGGTACACAAAATATGTCATTAATGTCTTTGACAATCATCTAATCTAAGGGCTTCTGCACATAGCCCATGGACCAAATGATGCGTTCTAACCCTCTAGAATGGTTAAGTATAGGTCCCTGACTTCCTACAATACCTCTGCCTTTACCAGTTGGGATGTGAGTTTCCACGTTTTTAAAAGTACCCTAGCTGTTTCTGCTGTCCTGCCTGCTCTTAAAATCCCCAAGTCAAATCATCTCATTTTATGTATACAGTCACCTCGGATCATTGAAATGGCACAGGTGAGGCTAGAAAGCCCAGATCTGTTCGGAACTCTTTTCATTTTTCTAAGCTTCCTTTATCACCACTGTAGGTAGGTGACCACTCCCAGTTGTAAGTCATTTTAAAGGATCCCAAGACAGATAAGTTTCTGAAAGGCTTTTGGAAGAATTTTGTTGGAAAAGAAGGAATGAAATTCTTTTTTATATTCTTTTCAGATTGACCTAATCACTATCCTTAGAATTTACCTTTGCATGCCAACCTTTTAGCCTGCCATTTCCCCTTCATCTTCCCATGTCCCCTCCTCCCCATTTAGCAGACCCTCTTTCCTATTATTGGTATAGCTGAAGCTCCCACTCTGCTCCATTCATATGTTATTTCAGCATTTTCTGATCACTCCAGCCAAAATATCTCTTTTCCCTCTGACATTTATCAAGACCTTTCTTGTGACCCTTAACCAACTGTATATTGTCAGATATTGCCATCTTCTTAAAATGGTGATAAGACAGGTCATTTTTAAATGTCTCATTATACGTTGTTTAAAGGCAAAAATCACTTCTTTGTATCTCCCACAGTGTCAAGAGCAGTGCTTCAGAGGTGGCCAACACTCACGAGAATATAGGATTGTTCCTCTAGAATTACTGTAGGATTATTTGAAAATTCTGATTTATTCCTCGTTTAGGAGCTACTAGGGCCTAGAAACACGAGAAAATGAAAGTGTTACATGGGAAAGTGTCTGGTGAAGTGTCCAAAGGCTTATTAGCTTTTAGAATTTGTAGATAAACTCTGAATATCAACTTTTTCAGATTTGAGAATAAGTGCCATTGATTTTAGAAGGAAAAAAATGTCCATAAGCACAGTAATACCACTATGATTTATCATAGAATGGTTATATTTTACAGGAATTCTTAATTTTTTTTTTTTTGGCTGGCCTGTGGGATCTTAGTTCCCCGACCAGGGATTGAATGCGTGCACCTTGCAGTGGAAGCGTGGAGTCCTAACCACTGGCCCGCCAGGGAATTCCCAATTTTTAATTCTTTGTGTATGCAGAATATCCTTAATGTAGTGACATTTCTGGATAAAGTTGGTGAAATTACTCCGATTTGGAATCACTTTAATGGAGTGTCCTTATGGCTACCCTTCGTACCTATGAAATAACCCCCTGAAAAACTCATAGTGCCACCATGCTGCCTGTTCCTACAAACCACACATGGCAGTGAACATATTTTGCAGCTTTCCTATTGACATACTAGTTTTCCATCTGAGCTCTTCTGAATGTTTTCACTTCCTCTTGTTTTAACATTTCTTCAAAGACTGCTTTTGTTTTTATGCTGTGTTGTATTTATGACCCTGAATGCACAGAACTTTTCAGCAACTGGGGAATCCTCCAAAACTATGCTTTCGACATGAATAGTCCAGTTTCGTTTGGTATATATTATTGACAGAAGTGCTTCATCGTCTTCATTACTTTCTGTGCAGCAGATCGTCATTATATCGTTTCATGACTCTTCAGGGAGTGTATAAATACGTGTGCACAAATGAAAAAACATCTTATTATGGTGATCATCTTGTGTTGTTACTGATGGAGTTCCCTGTTACAGATAAGGATTTTCAAACTTGAAAATTCGTTTTCAATTTTGAGCTAAGATTTTTTTTTTTTTTTTTGGTATTTGTGTATTTCCTTAACTGCCATCTTTTTTTCTTCCCTTTTAAAAGACAGGGTTGGACAGTTAGATCTGGTATTCTTGCTGTAAAGCTGAAAGCTTTTTTAACTTTTTTTGGAGGGGCGGGGCACGAGCATACCAGCTCTGAGGGACATCTGAGACATTTTGAATATGTAGACAGGACTTTTAAAGAAAGGAATTGCTGTTCTCTTACATCAACCATGCAGACTTAGAAACAGACTTTAAAGGAAAACAGAGACATGTGTGTTCTCACTGTGTATCATTGTTACGCCCCCTCACATAGCTGTGAGGATTTGTCAGCAGTTTGTTTTGACTCACTAAACCAAGGTGGGGGTGGTTTTGTGTGTTTTTGTAAGTTAACTAGTGTGGGATGTCAGTAATCTCAACTTTACCATTTTGATTGGCCATGATCCAGCCATTTTTCAGGCCATATTTTAATGCTGAAACCTGCCCGGAAATCTTTGCCAAATAATTTTCCTCTTCCTATAACTGTGGAGGTCAAAACCCGGTCCTTAAGATTATATCCTCTTTTTTGTTTCGTGTTGCCTCTGTGATGTCTTCATGATATCTCCCCAAACTAATTTGGGAACCTCCCTCCTTGAGTTGTTCTTTTCAATTTATCTTAATAGTTCTTCTTACATAATAAAATTTAATGTTATTTATTTTGGCAAGATTGGGGACACTTCCAAATCTACGTTTCATTTCTAGGGAGGTGGTTTTAGACACAGATAACCACAGTAGATCTTTTTGATCGGGGATGAGGAAGTCTTTGGTAGCATCTGAATGGGTCTTCTGATTTCAGAAACCATTGACAGAGGGAAGGTGGCCTAGGCAGATGTGCCTTGACCCTTTTACTGTCTCCTTAGAGAAATGGCACTCCAGGAAGTTGTGCAACATGGTGGTCCTAGTACATCTTTGGCAGGACTTTATGGTTGGAAGGAAAAGTTTTGTAGATGAGACACAAAAGGCAAACAATATTTTCCTCTAGTCACCCAAAGTACCCATTACATTTAAAGATCAGTGTGGATGTCTTTTGTCCCTGACAACTTTCCATTATGTAACTGCTCTTTATTTACTTCCTCTGCTATACGTGTGGCATCGTTCCCACAGCAAGTTAATGTCTTCTTAGTATGCATTTATTGTAAATTGTCATTTATGTGGGAGTAAAATAAGTAGAATTCTTTCGTATTTTCAGTACTTGACATTTAAGAAAGAGACAGATGGCAAGTAAACAAGGTGAGAACGGGACTTTATTTGCTGTATTACAATCTCAGACTACTGTAAAGAATTTTAATTATATGTTATTTTAGGAAGTTTCCAATTCACTACAGGTCATTGAAGCTTTGACAGAAGCAGAATCTACTGCATGTAGTTGAGAGTTCATGGGGAATTAGTAGGTTATATTTTTAAGAGTGTGAAAAGTTTTCTGGGTCCCAGTGTGCCTTAGAATAAAACTATTTTTCTATGTAATTTTAAATAATATTATTTAAAATTCCTAGTTGGGGTTCAGAATTAAGTTGGTTTAAACATTTTAAAACTCCTACTGATATCTTATCTCTCCTTTTTTAGTAAGCTCATGTTCATTTTTCTTCACGGTGATTATCATTATTTTTTAAAACAGGTTGTTTTATTTATTTATTTATGTGGACCATTTTTAAAGTCTTTATTGAATTTGTTACAATATTGCTTCTGTTTTATGTTTTGGTGTTTTGGCCCTGAGGCACGTGGGATCTTAGCTCCCTGACCAGGGATCGAACCCACACCTTCTGCATTGGAAGGCGAAGTCTTAACCACTGGACCACCAGGGAGGTCCCCATGGTGATTATTTTTAATTTCCCATAGCTCTACTGGAGATTTTCTTCACTATGAGAAAGTAGTTGTTACAGATAATTCAAAATTCAGTTCTTCAGTTTTCACAAAGAATTTCTGTGAAATGTGACTAAAGAGGTTTTTTTTTTTAGATTGAAGCTAGTTTTTAGAGCTATTCATGGTATAGGAAAATAAATTCATATATGATGCCTTTTTAGGTTATTCTTTGTAGAATTACCTATTTCTTTTCATCTGTACAAATAATATGAAGATCTTGGATAAACATTTGCTTCTCACCATTAAAATAAAAATAAAGAGCTGGTGCTGATAGTTCAAAGAGGTTAACAAGTGATATGCAGAAGGCAGACTGTCCTTCAGTTGTAAAATGTTACAAAGTGTACAACTCACCAGCTCTGGGGAGAGCAAGTATTCACAGTTGGTGAGTAAGAAAAGCTTCCAATGAAAGGTCCAGTAGATGACTTCCTCTCAAGAGGACAGCATTTCTGAAGAATGTAGAGCCTCTCTTGATATGGTAGTAGTAAAGTTAAAACTGAAAAGTGGCTTTCTTTAATTGGTATACGCTTAGAGAAAACATAAGAATTTTGAAAAAGACTGCATACATTATATGTTTCGTTTTGTTTTTTAACATGATCGAGTCCTTTATGTTTCCTTCTCATTTTGGGTTTGTAATTAATTTATATAGAGAATCTTGTGCTAAAGTTTGTTGTAAATACAGCATGATATCAATATTATGTAGCACCCCCCTCCCATTTAGTTATATTAACCTCCTGGTTTCTCTTCAATTGCTAGGAATATATTTATGCTTCCTTCAGCTGTTTTGTCGATTTAAGTAGCACTTAACATTGCTTATCTGAATAGTACCACCTACTGTGTACGACTATGTAGGAAATAGTGTCTTGGATTCTGAGTGAAAGCCTTGGAAAATTACCATCAGAAGGTCTGCTGTACCATTGCATACTAAGGAATTTTAAGAACTATTTCTGCAGATGAAGTCAATACAGTAAAAGAAGTGCGGAGTCCTGACATTCTAGGCTTGATGTTTCCTATGTAGTCTGTTCTTTTATTATTAGAGGTTAACCCAGTCCTTAACGTTTTGTTTTCAAATTTTTGAGCTCATTTTAATGTACAATGAGGGTGTTTTGGTTGATATAGTTTATGAAGAAGTAGAGTTAAAGATCTCTTTTGTGGTAAAAAAGAGAAAAAATCAGTAGTAAACCAGAAAGACTATTTTAATGGATAATTTGAGGAAGCCAGTTTATTCTGGACCTGGTAATCTTAAGATCTAGAAAAATAGTAACTTTTCAGTTTTTTTTTTTTTAATGAAAGGTTTCACTTAATTATCAAGTTCTAATTCTTTTGGGATACTGGTCTTTAGTGATTGTTTAACTATTTCAGAGGAAACTTATATAAAGCGTGGAATTTTCATTTTAAAATTTATGCTGCTCCAAGATTTAAAAAGAAAAGTTATCTCTGAGTTGTTCATTACTGATGTCAGTAGATTTAAGAGAGAAACATATCAGATTTTTGAAATTTTGATGAATAATAAAATTATTTGAATTGTAAGGAAAATGCCTAAGAATGTGTCTTACTTTTTTTAAAAATCAGAATTAAACTCAAACATATATACTTACAATACCAAAAACAGATCTTAGCAGCATTTCTTATTTAGAAAACGATATCGGTTATAAGCAGAAAGAAAATATCCTACTGAGTGTTTGAAAGCCAAATTAGTTGTAAAAGGAGTAAAAATCACTAATTTTTATCTTGCATTAAAGTTTCCAATTTTGTCTTTAGTTTTAACTGGTCATGGAAGTTAATAAGCCTATTTGTCCCAGAGAAAGGTGTTTGGTCTGCTTTCACTATTCTTCTTGAAGCAAGAGTCTGGAACGTTCTCCAGAACCATCATGCTGAATGAGTTGTCATTTTTATTAGCTGGTCTCAAAATCTATTCTCATTATACAAGAGTATCTGGTGGAAATGAATGGAAACTGATGGCTATAACCTTGAGTAATAACACTACGCAAAGCACTGTTTATTCATATGAGTGGTTTATCTTTTATATTTCTTCATCCTTTGCTTTTCTAGCCCCATCTCAAATCAGTCTCCCTCAGGTCTTTTTGCTCTGGCCACTTACCATTTTTCAGTGTTTTCAGACCTGTAGAAGCTCCACATCCACAGCTTCATCTGCCTGAAATGTTTTCCACTATCTGTCTAACTCTTGCTCATCCTTTAGATTGTAACTTAAATGTCATTTCTTCAGAGAGGCCTTCCTTGACTGATCACTCTAAATTATTCTGTACATTATTTTCTGTCATGGTCCTCTATTCTGTTCTTTCCAGATCCTATCATAAACTATGTATAAGGTTCTTTCTTTTCTTCACCACTCTCTCCCTGGTGCCTACTCCAGTTCCTACACATAGTAGGTACTCAATACCTGTGTATTAAAGGAATGAGGGGTGAATGTACACTAATCTCAACCTATATGCTATTTAAGCAGCATTATGAAACTTGCAGGCATCATTAAACCTATACTCGGACAGGAGCTGTCATTGTTTGTTTTTTTTTTAATACATTTATTTATTTTTGGCTATGTTGGGTCTTCCTTGCTGCGCGTGGGCTTTCTCTAGTTGCGGTGAGCATGGGCTACTCTTTGTTGCTGTGTGCGGGCTTCTCATTGTCATGGCTTCTCGTTGTAGAGCATGGGCTCTAGGTGCGCAGGCTTCAGTAGTTGTGGCACGTGGGCTCAGTAGTTGTGGCTTGCAGGCTCTAGAGCACAGGCTCAGTAGTTGTGGCACACGGGCTTAGTTGCTCCGCGGCATGTGACATCTTCCCAGGCCAGGGCTCGAACCTGTGTCCCTTGCATTGGCAGGCAGATTGTTAGCCACTGCGCCACCAGGGAAGCCCTTGGCATTGGTTTTTATTGTTGTTATTCTATCTAGTTTTATTTTCTTTCTGGTAATGGAAGGAGAAATTTAATAGTTATTAAGCTGGAGAAATTGAATTAAATTGGGCTTGTTAATCTTGTATGGTCCAGAAATATTTCTTTTAATCAGTTGAGGATTATATTTTCATGTGACATTCTAGAAATGATGAAAAGGGCCTTGGAGCCACATGCACCACTCTTTTTGCCTGTTGATCCATAATTAGAACCAGGGTCCAGAATCTGTTTTAGCATAGATCCAAATAGCACAAAAACATCAGATTTACAAGTGAAACCACTTTCCACATATTTAATTATTTGTTGTACTTTACTGCTTAAAATTAGCATATTTAAAAGTTTTACTGAGAAGCATGAAACTGGAACCTGATGCATCCATGTTATGTTTCTTCTTAATGCAAATTAAATAAAATTTCAAAATCCCTGTGACAAAAGCACTATGGGGTAATTTCTTGGTTATAACTCTGAAGTTAATGAACATAATATTATGAATATATACAGGGGTCTTTGGCACACACCCTCTCTTCATGAAACACATGAATAGTATTCAAGTGTTACTTTATACCTTTTTGAAAGAATTGCCATCTTTTAAGAAAATAATTATATCATGCCAGATTATTTTTTTAATATATATTTGTTTTTACTGGTTCCTTGTTTCCAGGTATATCAACCTGAAACACTTTGACTAGCTTTTTGGCTTCCTCCTACTTTTCTGAACCATATTCTTGTACCTCCAACCATTACTCAGTATCTCATACAGTATTCCCTCTTTATAACTTTGTTTATTTGGTTCTCTTAATTTGAAACAGTTTAAAAAGAAAATCATGTTACTCTCTTGCTTACTCTTGAATAACATTTAAACTTCAGGTTTACTGTCTGATTTCAATTCCTGGATTGTGCCAAGATCTTTCCTACTTTGTTGCCTCTTCAAGTTGCTTCCACTTCCTGAAGAGCTCTTCCTCTGAGTCTTCACATTTTTAGAGGAGGGGCAAAGATCCAAGTGTAAGTATCACCTCCTTAGATGGGTCTTATTTGCCTACCCAATCTAAAATAGGTTTTCCCACCCAATTAGTATTTTGAATGTTTGCTGATGGTTTCTTTCTTTTCCCAAGTGTGTTACCTATCTTTCAAGGTATAATTGAAGTTCTTAATCCTGAAGCATTTTCTGAATAATTGAGTGCTAGAATTTGAGTTTTTTGAAGAAGCTTTTACTATTTGTCAGAACATGGTAGTTGGTAATGGAGAAGCAGAGTTCTGTCTTGGTTCTTCAATGTACTGTATCTAGTTGAGGGACATTTAGGGTCCTCCGGACTCAGGAGGGCACCTGAGCTGACTTGGGGGTCAGGGAAGACTAGGGTGGAGAGTTATGTAGGAGTAGCAGTTAGATACAGGCAGGGCGAGAGTGTCATGGAAGACATTTTAAAGGAGTGGGAGGTCACACCTAGCTGAGAGTGTGAGAAAGCATATTGTGTTGGGGTTCCGAGGTATTAGGTATCTCAGCAGGGTGGGAACCTGGTGATTTTGGTTACGTTTTTGTACTTTTCTTTTTCTCTTCTGATTTTTCAACCATGATCGTGGTTATGTTTCTGATGAGGGGGAGGGGGAGAGCATACATCAATAAGAAAAGAAAGAATGGAAATTAATAGTGTACCATACAATTTCATATTTAAATGACTACGTTTTGCATTTTGGATATTCACTGTTAGCTGTTCATTTTGAAGTTTGGTGTTACTGATTAGTGCGTTTGGTGCTTCACTTGTTTTAGCTTTGTACTAGACCACATGCCATATGCACACTGGGCACTCAGTGAACACCTAAAGGAATCGACCCACATTTTGAGAACAGAGTTTGACTTTTAAGTTTGGTGAGTTTTCTTCATTGTGCCCTAATTGAATGTCCAGTAGACGTTGCACTTCCCATTAGGCTCCTCCTGAGATAAGTGTTTGATTATATGCAGGTGTGTGTCTTACTTTGCTACCCTAACATGATTTTGTCTCTGAAATGATATAATCAGATATTTTACTGTCTTATAACTTCAACTTTAAAATTTAATCTTAGACTGCAGGGTTGTTTGCTTGTTTGTTTTGAAACAAACTTTTAGAGACAGAGATGGTTCCTTAAAAGAAAAAAAATGTAACTCTTATCTGTGTCCTCTCTGTCTCTCATCAAGATCTGATTGATCTTTCTTATTATTATGTGATGCTTCATATGATTAATGCTGTATCAAGGTTACCATCACATTCCCTCTCAGAAGAAAAACATTCAGATCCTTGCATTGCTGATTCAGGGGAGGTATTACATACGGAGGAAAAGCCTTTGATAGGAAATGTTGCTTCCTCTAGGAAATGAAGTACAAGGATCTATATGTCTGTCATATAGACAAGGGCCAACCTTATTAGGCAATTTTGGACACGTATTCAATGGCTTTATTTATTTTTAATAAATTTATTTATTTATTTATTTATTTTTGGCTGTGCTGGGTGTTTTTGCTGCGCGTGGGCTTTCTCTAGTTGTGGCGAGCGGGGGCTACTCTTCATTGTGCTGCACAGGCTTCTCACTGTGGTGGCTTCTCTTGTTGCGGAGCACGGGCTCTAGGTGCGTGGGCTCCAGTAGTTGTGGCACGCGGGCTCAGTAGTTGTGGCTCATGGGCTCTAGAGCGCAGGCTCAGTAGCTGTGGCGCACGGGCTTAGTTGCTCCGCAGCATGTGGGATCTTCCTGCACCAGGGCTCGAACCCATGTCCCCTGCATTGGCAGGCGGATTCTTAACCACTGCACCACCAGGGAAGCCCTCAATGGTTTTATTAGAAGGCTTTCCCCATCATGATTTTTGACAAATTATACAGTGATCATACCACAGACAGTCTTAAAAGTTGTTTTGATGTTGACAACAATGCATTATGGCGGAGGTGTAGAAAGTACAGATTGTAACTGTAAACTGTTGCTCTCTTATTTGTTTCTTAACATCTAAAGCAGTAGAATTCCTGAGTAAGTGTTCCAGTGAAAATGGAGGCAAGTCAACTACATTTGATTGTTAGGGTTCTTGGGTTTACAGGTGTGCTAACTACATAATTACATATGAAACGAGATATCCCTTTAAGTCAAAACTGTCAGTATTTGAAGATAGCATTTCAAATACTGTTATTAGGGCTGCATTGATTTAAATTTTCAGCAGTACTAAATAATTTGCCCTTCTCGTAATGGCTTCCAATAGCAGGAATTTCTCCTACAGGGGGACGATCAATAAATGTGAAGAAATATTGCCAAAATCATAATAATGTATCTTAAAAATTTTTATGTACTATGCTAGACTAAGTGACAGGAAGTTTTAAACGAAAGTAAATGCTAACTAACTTTGAAAGGATTTTTCTTTTTAGAATTTAGTTTCACCCTAAAGATAGTTGGGAGAATTGTGAAGTGACACAGGGTTAGGAATTACTACTGATATTGGGTCTTATTCCCATAGAAATGGAGAAGAAAGAGATAGAGAATTTTGATTTTAGAAGGATATCTTCCATATCATGAAGACAGCTGCAGTTTTGCGTGTAGGAGTTGATCTTCTGCCTTCACTATGAGAAAACAACCGTGTAGACAAACAGTATTCATTATATCTATTTCACCTGAGTATTTGATGCTAAAGTTTGTCATAAGCTCCAGAACCAGATTGAAAAAGTTACCTCTGTTTCCTGAAGTAGGCATATTTCATGAGCTTTCTAAAAATGATGTTTTAAAACATTATTTTATCATTACATTAGAGGATATTACAATGTCTCTTTAGCAGTTACTATATTGGGGGGATAGGAGAAAAAAATTGATTGTTACTTAAATTGTTCTTTGTTTGCAGGAAGACTATAACTTAAAAAGAATTGCAGCACGTTGTTCCTGTTAAATTTTCTGGTCTAGAAATTTGGCATAGAAGTTCCCTAGAAGCTTCTGTTCCATTGTGGTTGAAATGTTTTCTCACCTTTTTGAACTACCTCATTACTGCTGATGTAGGTGAGATCTTGAAATGTGCCCGGAGAAAGTGGTGTAAAACTTCCTTTGACCTTTTCTGGACTCAGGGCTAAGATGCCTTAGACCTGCTGCTTATTTTTAAAGATCCACGTAGGTTGTGTTCAGATGAGAAAGTTTATTTAAGAAACTTCAATTTATGTTTTATGTATAATCATCTTTTGCTTCTAAATTTATCACGGAAAGAAAGGTAGAGGGTATTTCGCCCCCGGGGTCAAGAGTAATGTTATTTAAGCTTATTGATGCATATTTGTGTATTTTCTATCCTATGCTAAAAAGAGCTTGAAACTAAAATGGGAAAATATCCATTTTGGTGGTAGTTTTAAAAGATGTTTAGTATTTCATACAATCCTACCTTTAACGTAGTTTGGCATCTCTCTTAATATTTTTTTTCCTTTAAGGAAAGGTGTTCTAATTTGGCTTAATTCACTCAGTGAAACTTCAATTAATATCTAATGAAAATCATTTTGTAGTTTCCATTGTCATCTCTTTTTAAGACTGTTAAGTGTTCTGAAAATTCATTTTGCTCCTTTCTCTCGTTGTATGTTCCCCCATTTTAATCCACCCATAGTAAAGAGTATTTCCTGGGCTCGAGTGGACCTGATGCGGCCTTGTGAGTAAGTTCTGACTTATTGGATGTGAATAGAAGTGAGGCTTCTAGATCATGTCCTTAAAGGGAGGCCACGTGCCCTCCTTTCCCCCCTTTTCCTGCTCCCTGCTGACTACAGTGGTGATGAGTCATCTTGGGCCACGGGGAGGAGAGCAATGGCATAGGAATGGCCGAACTCCAAGAAAAAAGGAGCCTCAGTCATTCACCACCTCGTAGACTAGAGTTGCTATACTTTTAGGTGAGAGGGAGAGGAACATCAGTGGAAGCTGCTACTATTCTGTATCTCTGTCACACCCAGCCAAAACTGTATGCTACAAGTCACCTCCTTGCTGAAAGTGTTCACTGTTTCTGCCGCATTACTTTGGGATTTAAGTTCCAAATTTGTTTAATAGTAATAAGTGAAGTCATGGCCATTTGAAATAAAGCTTTATTAACTGTGCTTTGCTTAGTTAAAAGCAAGCGCTGGATTCATGCTAATAAGACTCTTTAATGTTATATTATTGTGATTTATATTATATATTTACTCTATTGTATGTTAAACGAATTTATGACCATCCTTGTGTTGGGTTTTATGACGCATTGAGGTTTAAACAGGATATTGTCTATCGATGGTCCAGATTTCCTGTGTTTCTGTCTTTGCGTCTGCTTTACTATACCTTCTTTCCTTTATCTGTGTCCCCAAGTCTTTCTCTTCCCCTTCTCCATTTGGCTGGTGTCCGAGGAGGCTCTGGTGCAGCTCTGCCTGGCCAAGTTCACTAGAGCTCTAGGATCTTAATAGAGACCAGGTGCCTGGCCCTATTTCTGAACACACACACACTGGTGAAATTCAGTTACTTGCTTGGGGGGTTTGCAGGCTTATACTATAATGGATGGAAAAGTGCCCCATGCTTTACAACCTTTTAGACTAAATAATACCACTTACAAGAAATTGTCAATGTTATAGGAACCACCTTCTGTGTGGGAGATGAGTACTAGGAAAAAAAGTGTCAAAATGATGAGTGAGAAATTTTCAGAAAGCATTGTTTGGTTTGTCATTTTCAGTCCAAAAGGCAACTTACATCCTCTTACTGGGGATGTGATATAGCTTCACTGAATGATCTGGTTCAGTCTCAATCAATTTAGTTATGTTTCATTATGTTAAAATACTCTGTCCTTGCAGAATCATCATAAATTACGTGTGAAGCTCTAGGTGGGGAAAGCTGAAAGGAGGGCAGTGTTATATTATAAGAACGACCCAAGTCCTTCTGCCGATGTCCTTTCCAGTCTCTATATTTATGGCCGTGCCAGATTCCATCGCATTCTGTATGCGTATCTATAACTGCATGCAAATACCAGGCATCTTGCATTTTAAAGAAAACCAGGGAATGGCCACATGTAATCTTACTTGCCGCTGATGCATTCACATTTTGGAGTTCATTTTATATATGAATGGAAAAGAAGGAACATTTCCTTCCATATCAGTCTATACAAACCTTCACTCTCCATAGTCTATATCCTGATCCTTGGAGCAATATTGAAAACCTCTTGTTTCTCTGGAGCCACTTACAGACCATTGCTCTTTTTACTTTCAAACAGTTTTCCTGTCAAGGCTTCCACAGTCTTCCAACTCCCATTGAAGGCACAGCCTTGGAGATGTCAATATCCGTCTTCATAGCCTGCTCCACACTGTTTAAAGGGAACTTTGCCCCACAATCTTGTTTGCACTTCCGATGTTACCTTCATTCTAGGCAGCTGTAATTCTCACCTGGTTGACTTCATTCTCAGGAGCTCTTATCATTGTTCCACTCAGCCATGTGTACCCCTGGCCAAGTCATGCTCCCCTCAGGAATCCTTAATTCCAAAATCTCATTCTGCAAGCACACCCCTAGTCCTTCTACCTTTCTTATTTCCTTGTACCCATGAAATCTGCTCTGAAATTTCATTGGTATTCTCCGTAATTCCTACTGCATTCTCTGGTCTCTTGATTGTCTTCAGGCTTCATTCATTTCCACACCCATTTTGGATTCTACTAATCATTAGCCAGACAGATATGAGTTCAAACTCTAGCTCTCCAAGTTACTAACTGTGTAACTTACATAATTTACCTAACTTATCTGTCTCTCAATATTCTTACTTGTAAGAAGGATATTATAATATCCATCTTGTGGAGTGGTTGAAAGTATAGTGTATAGAAAAATGTTGGTTAATTGCCTAATATAGTTCAAGGCCATTAGTTGTTTTTAATGTGGGCTGCTTTTATCTTTAATATTATTTGAGGGAATGATAAAAGCTGATGAAAAGGTGAATGAAGTTGGGGACAAAATAATGGAGAGTGAAGGAATATAGACTTGATTTTACAAACGCTGTGGAGAACTATTGTAGGTTCTTCAGCAGTGAAGTGGCACCATTTAAAATTCATGTGAAAGGTCATTCCAGAACAGTTTGTGTGATTGTGATGAAGACTAGAGAACAGAGTAGGAAATTTGTTGGATCGTATGCTGGAGCTGTGATATTTCCAGGTTAGTGTATCTTGTTTCATACTTTATCTTTTTAAAATTTAGATCATGTTTTATACTGTATTGTTACCTTTTGTACCACATGGCTTTATTACTTCTTTATGAATGACTTAGTAGAGAACATTTTACACGTGTAGTAAATGTGAGTTTATTTCTGTAGTCAAGGAGATAATGGATTTCTTTCGAAGTATCTACTCTCTTGTTGCCCTAATTGAGTTGTACAATGAACTTGAGTCTCCATAAATAAAACTGGGGACAGGTCATGCTGGAGCCATTTAAAAGCCCAAAGTGCTTGGCTTTAAATTTCCAAAGCATTTGGATTTGTTGTTTAGGTGCTAAATCGAAGCAGTCTCCTCAGGAATTTCAGTCTTATTAAATTGATATTGTCTAATTTCTATGAATTTATATGTTACCAAAATACTCTCAATGGTGCCATTCCGATTTGAAATGAAATATGAGTGGAAAGATTGGGGTTCACTTGATGATGTGGTACATTGTTTATTATACTGGAGAGTGAATGCTTAGCATCAGCCTGGGATTAGTGACATCATACCTTCTTTACTGTTGTCTTCACACATTTTCATCAGGAACAGTCAGTGAGAAACAGATAAGAATTTTAACTAATGGCAAGTACTTTGTACCTTTAAAACACTTAACTAAGGAGTTGTTTTTAATTTGAAAACTGAGTTGATACATGGCAGTAAAATCTGCTGTTGTTAATTTACCTTACTCTCAAACTTTTATGAATTCATTTATTCACTCATTGGTTCCTTCAATGTCATTTGTTGAGCACCTTCTCTGTCCTGGCCCTGTTTTAGTTACACAGGATAATTATGAATTGTTGAGCCTGATTCCTCTTCCATATGGATTAGACAGTAGACAGAAAAATACCTGGAAAACTAAACAGTATCTGCATTTTGCTTTGAATGTTTTTTTCTTCTCCTCTTCCTTCTTCCCTTTGCCCTCTTCTTCTCTTTCTCCTTTCCATCTCAATTCCTCCCTTCTTCCCCATCTCAGGGTTCAAGGAGATGAGGAGATGGGAACTTGGAGTGGAAGATTGATTTAAGTAAACTATTTTCCTGTCATGAGTTTGAATCTTGGCATAGTGTCTGATAAGCCATTATCTGCAAAACTGAAATGAAGAGATGACCGTGACTAGATTGGTCCCTTCATCCAGCTCTTGCCTGGTGAGGGCTCTCAGGGCACCAGTTATTCCAGGCGCTAGGATTCACTGGTGAACAAACCGATTGTGGCTCCCATCCTCGTGGAGTAGACATTCTAGTGGGGGAGGCAGACCGCGAAATCAACACACATAACATGCTAGAATCTCAGTTAGGGGTACGTTCTGTGAAGAAGAGTAATCTCTAGGTAAGGGGCTAGATGGTTATACTCTAGGATTGTGGGCATGGCTCTGTCATTTCCTAACATTTTCCCAAGTGTAGGGATAGGTCCTCTTCTTGTGAGTCTGAGAGGGAGAAGGTAGAAGAGTGAAATCTCCCTCTCAGGGGTGGCGTGAAGTGCAAGGACATTGGAGGCTGCCCCTGCTCTCAGTGCCCTTGCTACCCCATCAGGGTTACTGTATCAGGCTGAGCTGTCAGCTTCTCCATTTCCACCACCTGGACGTCCACAGTTGGTATAAAAATCCTCTTTTAAATTGTTATTACCTTAAGCCAGTTGTGAGTAAGAATGGGCTAGGTGATGGGCAGCAGGGAAAGGTACAAAGAAGAAAGGGGCCCAGAGAGTGGAGGGTGGAATTCACTTAAGGCAGCCTGAGTCTACTTCACAGTTGCGCTGAGCCAAGGCTGTGTTTGTGCTATTAAACCCTCTTAAGGTGACAGAAATATGTGGCAGTTGGTTTAGTTTCTATTTATTTACTTATTGAAGAATAGTTGATTTACAGTATTGTGCCAGTCCCTGCTGTACAGCATGGTTTAGGTTCTAGATACATGTTTGTTAACTACAGTAGCCTTGCTTGGATAGCAGAACACCAGCCTGTTGTCCATTGTACGTGCATAGGCAGGGAGGTGTTTGACATTTGAATTCAAGGCTGTGGTTACAGCCTCCACAAATTGTACCCTTTGCAAGTCCCCTTACACATAAACTTGCCTTTTAAAGAGAGAAGATCGGAGCTACTTCACATTCATCTCTGAAGAGTGAGCAGGACTGTAGAGGGAGTTCCAGTGGATTTGACAACCTGCAAATCTGGAGTTTGGGGAACACAGGAAGAAAACACCTGTAGGCTTAAGTTTTCAGATTCCCAATTAACTGCATACTCCTCTGAAGACTGATGATGGGGAGGAGAGTTACGAAAGAGGGGAAGTTTCAGGGAACCTCTGAGTTCAAAAGGTAAAGTAGGAGCAGAGACCATACGGGGAGAAATGGGGAGAAAGAAGCTTACTTGTTTCTTTTCAAAGAAGAAAGTGAAGCCTGGTGGGGAGATGGAGAGCCAGCTATTTAGAATTAGTAGTAGGGCCAGATTTGGGGTGGGGGAGGCACTGAAGAAGGTGAATAATAGAGAAATGATGTGTGTGGAAGTTCAAGGGCACCCTGCAGGGTGCTTTTCACCCTGAGCTGGGGAGAATTTCTGGACTCAGAGTTTAGGAGACCTTGGCAAGTTATCGAGCTCAGCACAGGAGATTAGTTGCAACTTGAAACAAAGAGGGTAATTGTGACCAAGACAGAAAAGCATCCTCCTTTCAAAGGTCAAGATCACTGAGGTTCATGGCTCACTCCATGTTGGGCAGTGAAAGAATAACCCAGTAGGAAAGGCAGTAATAACCTGTTTATCAAAGTGTGCAGGCAGCTGAATGGGGGGGATTTGGAACAGACTGACTGATTTGGAAGTAGGATACGAGCTAATCACGTGAAACCTTCCATGTGTTTCTTAAACTGATTACTTTGAACTCAAGATTTTTCTTGTAACGTAAAAGTAGTTTGTGGATCTGAAAATGTCTGCATTGAACTCCTGTGGCCCGGAAGGGGGCCTGGGGTAGCAAGAGAAATGCAAATCCTAGTGGTTCTGTCTGGAGGGGAAACCGTCCTTTTCGCCCTTTTCCCTTTGTGGTGTGAATGGAAGGTCTCCAAGAGAAGCAGAGATGAGAACAGGCCAGGGAGCCTTCTGTTCTGTGTGGCTTTGTCAGTAACACTGATCATAGCCAGAAACAGCTGTTTCAGTGAAGTTCAAACTTGCCATCTATTTTTGGTAAGAAGCAGGAAGAATGTCAGAGGTGATGTTTGAATTTTAGGGCCTTTTATAAGGGCCTAAGATAAAGCTGTTTAGACCTTCTGTCCTCTATCATTTCACTTATCAAATTCAAGCACAGCCTTTTAATTTCAACACACTTAGCTTCTGGAGATGAATAGGGCATTGAACGGGTTCTATAAACAAGTACATTTCTGAGCCATAAACAGGAACACAAGCAGCACAAACAGAGCATGTCAGCAAGACAGGGGATGTGAGGAGAGCTACAAGGCAGGAGAGCTTTCCTTGCTCCAGTCTGGGGAAGCAGCTCTGTTGTCTTTGATTTAAGGAGCAGTGAAGTTATAAATCAGAAAATGCCGAGGTACCTAACCACCATTAGTTAGGTCTCCAGACAGTGCTTCGGGGTGATGATATATGAAAAATATTAGAGGTCGATTAAACACATGTTGCTTTTTAAAGAAACCACAAGATGGAGAGGCAAAACAAAATGGATAGAATTGTTTGGGTACTAAGAATAGCAGAGGAGACTCTGAAGAGAATTTTAAATCCTATTGCATGGGAGGTTTATTTTTCCATCCTCTTCTGAAAGCGTCCTACTCTTACCCTCTCCCTCTATTTTAGATTTAATTTGTTTGTTTACTTTGGCTCTGAGCGTGCCTTGAAGAGATACCACCCCCCCCAGCAAATGTAACTGAGTGAGAACATTATTTTAGTTCGCTCTCAAGGGGAGGAGATATTCAGGGTACCCAAAATTGAGAGTCCCAGTTCATTCCAAAATTAACCATGGAAAGACTTAGCATCTTTGCCTGGTCACATGCTCATCCTGAGCATAGGACCTGAGCTATTGGAGTTGTTAAAGAATTAGTAGGCCTGAGAACTCTTAAGGCATTTTATTTCTTTCGTATTTACCAGCTCTTCTTGTGCAGTTTTCCTGTGCCTCTTGCGTTTAGAAATATTTTACGTTATCCCATTCAAAAGTGTAATTTGTTGTTAAATAGGTCAAACACCTGTGACTACGTGCGTGCACACACTATTCATATGTAAATGCATGCAAATAAAAATAATTATAAATAAAAGTTGTGATTGTAATTTATAGTAGCACATGACAAAGAAGCAGTTAAAGAAATTATCCATCAATACGATGGAAATTTATGTTTATAAAAAATAGAGTTGTATCTATATTTGCTGGTATAGAACAATTTTTAAAGGTTTTACAGAAATAAAAAGAAAATGAAACAAGATGCAGACAAATGTGTTTAGTATGGTGACGTGATGTGATCAGGAATATGTATACAGACAGACAGGTTCACATCTATGCTTCTTTATATTTGGCCCATGAAAAGAGGTGAGAAGGGATGGAGTCATGACCTTGGAAATGAGAAGCTCTGTTTCTTCCTCTGAGTTAGGAGGGAAGAAGAAGTCGAGTAAAGATAGAGAAATACTGAAATACTGAAAAATTAGTTGAGGAATAAAAGAAGGGAAGTTAGTACAAATCCTGTGTCTGTGTGTGTGTGTGTGTGTATATATATATATATTTTTTTTAATGCACATTTTAATTCCTGGGAATCTAGAGAAAGCAGTGTCATCGGTTAGATGATTGCAGCACCTTCTCATATGTTCACGGAGGAGAGTACAAACACATACTAGCATGCTGAAGTGCTACTGACCTTTGTAAATCAGTTTCTTTTTCTACCTGCCTTGCAGAAATTTTCTTTTCTTTCTTTGCAGTAACATTTATATGAATCTGTACTCTGTGAAATTTCAGCATCCTGTCTATAGATTGTTCTTTGGGATAGGATACTGCCTATTGGTAAAACTAGAAAGGGCTTATTGGCTAGTCATTTTCTCTGGCATTTGGCTTTTAGGAAGGTGAATGTGTAAACCTTTGAACTGTTTGGCTCTGAAATATTGATGGATCTCTTAGGCAGATATCTCGTATTTGAATAGTAGGTTATGTGTCACTGATCTTTAAGGGACTAGGATTTTGAGTAATGTTAACGAGGCACTTAAATTATTTTGTGTTTGTATGTAAGGGACAGAATGACTACCCAGATCAATTTTCTGAATCCCATAAAATTAAGAAAATAGAAACAATGGAATATTTAGTTCTTATTTGGCATTTGTATAAAAATTTAAATGCTGGTGATCACATCATGTCCTACATTTAAGGAATAGGTAAACTTTAACCTGGATCTTATGAACCTTTATTAAAATAGTTGGGTTATTGGTTTTCTGAAGTTAAAATTTCTCTTCCCCTATTAAAGAACAAAATGGAATGGGGAGTAGCAAAGATGGAAAACAAACTTTCTGAGACTTTTTAAGCCATATGAATATTCATCTTATCAGTTCTGTTGAGTTTCTTAGTGGGGCGAAGTCTGGTTTTTCTGTATGTATTTTCTTGATTTTTATGGTACAAAATTCTTTAAAATTATCCTAAAGAATTTCTTTCTGTACTTGTTGAGGTTTCACATTTTAAAATTTTGTGTATGTGTGAGAGTCATATAGCTTAGTTATGATGACAGATTTAGAACAAATGTGTTGATGTTCTCTCTATAAGCTGGAGTAGGTTGTTTTCCTGCATTACTGCAAGACCAAAGAAGGGGGTGAGTCGGGGCACCGGGGAGAGAACTAACTGCTGATTGATGACGATGAACTTTGATATCTTAAGCATGCATTTATATATGACAGTTTTTTTTTCTTAGAGTCAAATTAAATGTCACTTCTCCCACCCCCCCTCACCTAATATAGTTAGCATCAGTGGATTTCATGTATAAAGATAACATTTTCATATTAGGAATATTTTTTCTATGTAATAATAGGAAAATAGTGTATCAACAGAATTTTGGAATTGTTTGCTATTCTGTAGGTAGGGTGAGTAAAACTGAAAGGTAACGTGGTATCCATTTAAAGAATTTTGCAGTATAGCCATTTAGTGAAAATGACCTTGTATTTCTAGAAATGAAAGTTGAAACTTTTCAGGAGCAAGGAAACAAAGAAAAAAACACAAGAAACACAACAACAAAAAACTATACTGTTGATTAGTTCTGAAGTTGAGTTGTAAAACCCCTCAGGAGTGTAGAAACCAAGTAGTATTACCTACTTTCACCCCATTATGTATTTTTGAGTCTATTAATTTGACTTTCTGAGAAACTTCATGCCTCTACTTTAAATATTTAAATTTATACTTTTCAAGTGGTTTTCATAATGGTTGACTGTATTTAGCTGATATATAAGTCTAGACTTAGTCAAGTTATATCTAACATTTTGCCCAGTATGTTGAAAGCATAATGGAGTTACTGGTTACATGTAAGTAGAAGGATTCCTGTTTTGCAGATTGACAGGTGCAGTTATGAAGTTAAGTCAGAGCTAAGTTGAAACAAACTTTTTCATTTTCCTTTTGCTCACGAATATAACAGGTTTCTCTGAGAATTTTTTTTACAAGTCAGTAGCACAGGGCTGATCCTCACTTTTCTACATCTAAATCTCTAGTCTTTAATTTTTCTATACCTTACCCTATACTTCATGAACTACTAAAGCTCTTAAAGTGATAAGAGTAGCTTAAAATAGCTGTATACTTTATTGTTTATAATTGTTTAAATAAAACTAACCTTCACAATTATCCATTTTTCTAAACTTCTATAGGCTTTTCATATTTTAATTTGTTAGTTAAAGAATTCTTAGTTTCTATTGTGTTTAGAATTATTTAAACAGTATTTGCATTAAATTCAGTGGTAATACACAGTTGAATTTATGGTATATTTATTATCAACAGTAATCAAAATCATACATAATTTTTTTTGCTTTTAATTTAAATCTGACTTTTAATTTATTGCCTTAATTTCAAAAATGTCAATGCTGTTTCTCAGCATTTTTATGATGTACAAAAACTGTGTAATCATTGTGCTTTAGTTTTAAATTGCTTTCTTTCAATAAGGAATACTATTATCATGAATGTATTCCATTACCTTTTTAATGTCTTTCCAATTTCCCTAACTACATTGTAAATACCTGGAGATTTTATGTCTCAGCCATACTTTTGTCAGTATGGGAATATAATCTTAATAAATGTTGATTGTTGATGATGGTGAACTGTTAAAATTAATGGCTTATTTTCTATATTGAATTATTATGGAATTAAGTGTGTGTTTAAGTCTAGGGTCTGATTTTACAAGATTATACCTGTAAATACATTTTTATTATTACCCATTTATTAGTTTCCATTCTTTGGAATAATTATTGTCTGAAGTTTTTTCAGAACAAGTTTTCACTAATTCTGACGAAGTTTGTAGTATTTTTTAAAAAGCCACTTTAGTAGTATTGTGACATATTTAAATGAAAGCACATGGATTTCTGGAAACCAGAATATTTAAACAAGAGATAATTTAATTAAACCTTTTGAAATAATAATTGTTTGTTTTCACAAGTGTATTTTTATTCCTGGAAACAAGTTTCAGCATAATAACTTAAAATGATAAACTGATAGACATAAAACTTTAATAAGGCAAATTAGATTTTTATTGGCTGTGACTGTGTTCCTTGCTTTATGTATATTTATGTAGTACCTCAGACATCCACAATGCTTATTAAATACCAGTTTCTTTCTCACATCAACCTGAAAACTCGCATTAGTCACTTTTCTGCCTGCCTTTATTGCCAAACTAGTGGTGCACACAACTCTTTAATTTTTCCTAAACAACGCCTTCTGTTACTTCTTGGATTTGGGCTTCGGTATATTCCCGTTTTCAGAACTTGTTCTAAGATTTCCTTTGACCTTATGGTTCAACTCAGTGGCTTGGCCTCTGCAGCACCTCCTACTGCTTTTTGAAATATTCACGTCTCTGGTTTTCAGTAATGTTCATCTGTCTCAGTTCCTTTCTTAACTCTAAACTATTCCATCTGCATTCCTTTTGTGGGGTTCCTAAATGCTGGTACTCCCCAAGGCTCAGTCTTTGACTCAAATCTACCCTTTTCTTGGTCATTTCATTTAACTCTCAACCACCTTTGTCATGCTTATGGGTCTTTTGTCTCTCACTCTTTCTGTTCAACTTAGCTCTAGTTCCATATTGCCTATGAACATGTATGCTTGGAAATCATAACATTATCTCAAATTAATGGGCCTGAACTCCTCCTCTTACACCCTGACATCCTTGCTTCTGTTAGTGTTATCAAGCTTCACGTCATCTATGACTACTAATCCTTTTCATCTATTTCCTCTCTTCATGCAGTCCTGAGTTCTATTGAATCCTCTCTTTTAAAAATACTCTTTGCTGCTGCTTCTTGTTCCCCATTCTTGTAGCTATTTCAGCCTTCCTTCACTCATGGCTAGATCACTGTTGATGGCTGGCCTTCCAATGTCTTGTTCCTCCATTGCGCTAAAGCTAAAGAAGTCTTTTTTAACACTTCATTCCCCATTGGAGTCATTTGCCTTTGTTGCAGAAGACTAAACATCTTCTTTGTAAGCTGGTTTACTTTACATATCCTATCTCATTTCTCACTACTTCAGACTTGTCTCCATCTCTTTTTCATTTGCTCGTGATCCTAGAAACATGTCATGCTAATTTTTGTCTCCATCCCTTTGGTCATGATTTCCCTTCCCACCCATCTGGAATCTCTTCATCATACCCACCCAGTTCCTGTTTCAACTCTTCCTTGAGTCTTTAGACCCTTCTGATTTCTCCCTTTTCTGAAACAGTTTTAGCTCTTAAAAGCTGGATACTGATGTTTGCCAAAGTATACCTTGTTTTACATTGCTTGCAGTTGTGGTAGACTTGTCACTTCAACTGAAATTTGGATCCCTTTGGAGAAGATCATTTATTTTTGGTATCCCCTTCAGTAGTACTGGGTCCATATTTTGGTACTCAGTAAACTTGATGGTTGATTGAATTGATTAAGGAGGTGATTATTCAACATTCAAATACAGACTTTGCTTCTTAAAAGCACTTAACTTGACATTGGGTAACAGCCCATGTGCAAACACATACAAGTAGAATTCAATTTATGCACAATTTACTTCTATACTTCTAAAAGATACTTTCATCTTTCTTCTTCTTCTTTTTTTTTTTTGAAGACCACTTTCTGGAGTGCTTTTATATTTTTTAAATGTATTTTTTAGCATAGGGAATAATGAATAGTATTTGTAAGAGTTCCATTAATGCACTTGGAACCTTAGGTGTACTAAGGAGCTTAACATAGCAAAATTAAAGTTTGAAGGAAGAAAAGCTTAAGTGCTAAATATGAAGATCTGGCAAACCTACTTAGTAGATGACTAAACGGTTTAGATGAAATTAATTGACAGGTTTGCTTCAAGTAGCTTTGAGACAGTCAGCTTGCTCTTTTTAATTTTATAGTTTAGCGAAGTGGAAACCAAGACTAAGTCAGATGACACCATGCAACCTTTTTATGTTTCAGTGGAACTGATAAAAGTTAGCATTGATATTCTATTTTAATATAAATCCATTAATAGCCTTTCTTCCTGTGGTATTTCTTGTCATCCTTTGAATGAGATGGATGCTTTTATTTATCTCTCTTTTCACTACTACACTCAAAGCGAAAAAAGATATTTTTATCAATCATTCAATAAAGGCATAGGTGCCTATGGGTGTCTGAGGCATTCTCCCTAAATTTAAAGCTCAGACTGCCCTGAAGGAGTTATCAAATCAGGGAAATAATGTAGGTATACAAGAGATATTATGATGTTGTGGAGAAGGGTGCTGGAGATTGATTTGAAAGAAATATAAATAAAGAACTCCTGAAGAAGGACAAATTTCTTGTGCTAGGCTGGCCTGATCATGGAGAGTTTTGTGGAGAGCATTTGATTTCATCTTCAGAAACAGATGGGATATTAGTGGGTAGAGAATGGGAGATGGAGGGACGGGACTGTGCAGGGCACAAGTGCAGCAGAAACAAGGTTTGTGGTGGTCCTGTGGGGAGGGGTTAGGAAATTTGGCTCTGCAGGTGGCTGATACCAAATCTTGGAGGTACCTGAATCTTAGACTAAGAAATATGTCTCATATTCATGAGGACGTGAGGAATAATTGAAGAGCAGTGACATTACCAGAGGTGTGTTTATGAAGATTTGACACCGTTGTGCAGAATACATTGAGTTGATGAAATTGGTAATCAGCACATTTATAGACAGTGTTGGTGGTAGTACAAATAAGACATAATTGAAGCCTAAATTTACGATAGTGGCAATGAGAATATTCGGTAAAGAAGGAATGGGCACAAGAGTGATTTCAGACAAATCAGTGAAATTTGGTGCCACATCCCTTTACGCTTCCATGAAAGTATTTAGGCTTTTCAGCACATATTATACATTTATACTGTTCTCCTCAAATGTGGTCAGTGGTGGAAGATAATTCATTGATTAAAAGATTATACTAATAGCATCAAAGTCTGTTTAGTCTCATGATAAGTAACTTAGATCAGATTTGTTAAAAATTTTAAATCAAGTTAAATATGCTACTTTGCATAAAACAAAACTAAATGAAACCAACAGTTTACTTAACCTCCATGATGCTTGTTAATTGATTTAGATATATTGACAAGTCCTCATATCTGTGTTCTATGTAATGTTTTGTTTTTTATCAAATTACATTTTTCTTATTATTTTTATGAACATATAAACATAAAGCACATAAAAGCTTTGGTTGAGAGAATTTAATCCTGTCCAAAATCCTATTCTGATTTTAAGTCTCACTCCTTTATTTTTCAAGTTCTGGGGTATGACTATTTGAGTTGAAATCCAGATGATCTTTCTTTTCATTTTCATTAGAGAGAATTAAAAAAAAAAAAAGTGCTTCTTTGAACTGCATTTTAAGCCAAACTGCATTTAAGTTTCAATATGCCATCAATCAGCTTTTTCTATTCTAGGATCTTTCTTCATGGGGGAGTCTAATAGGCTTTGCAGTCAGCATATAAGGCAGATTTTCTTTACTGAAATGCTGCCATTGATGAGAAGGAAGAAAAAAGCATATTTCCCAGGAGTGGGGAAGACAAGCAAACAGTTACAGTTTTCTAAAAGTAGTTGAGTAATACCCAACTTGGAGTTCTTGTTATTGAAGTTTTTTGATATAGGCTTACCAATTATCCTCCAATAATTGGTTCTGTACGTATAGCTGCTTACTTGTGCCTCAGATGTGAGTCTTTCTTCACAAAATTATGTATTCTCTAATATTTCTATGATAAACTATAAATGCAATATTGCTTTTGGCCCTTGGGGACATAACCTTACAGACCTTGAAAGACAAGTTTGTAATTGTTATTTGGACTAATATTTTCATAGTCAAGATGCTAATGTTTGGGAGGAGGAGAAATGATGGCTTTTTATAATTTTACTCAGAAAATCTCTGCATAAAAATTATGTTGTAAATGTAATAAAGTGGTTAAGGAGAACTTACCTTGTATTTAGTAAAAACTCAAAAAAATCAATAGGTATCGTCTGCAAGTTTTCCTTTGTTCCCATAACTGTCATTACCAATATTTTAAAGCATTTTCCCCCATGAAACAAGCCAACAGAGATAAGCCCCAAGATATCCATGTTGGGGATTTTGTTTGATCTAATTAATTTGACTTTTTCCTGTTTTATGTTTATATCTGTTACTCAGAAAGAATGTGTTATTATATAGTGAAATATTCTCTGGAGTTTTTTCTTAATCATTTTATCATCCTTCTTCCTTCCATAGAAAATGACCTACCATTGTTTCCTTCTTGAATATGCTGAGTTAGCTGAGTTTTACCCATTTAAAAATATTGTTTTGGTAGGTTAGTTTTTTTTGTTTTTTTCGGGTTTTTTTGCGGTGTGCGGGCCTCTCACTGTTGTGGCCTCTCCCGTTGCGGAGCACAGCCTCCGGACGCGCAGGGTTAGCGGCCATGGCTCATGGGCCCAGCCGCTCCGCACGTGGGATCTTCCCGGACCGGGGCACGAACCCGTGTCCCCTGCATCGGCAGGCGGACTCTCAACCACTGTGCCACCAGGGAAGCCCGGTAGGTTAGTTTTAATAGTATTTGAAATATTTTTGAATTCGTACACTACTTTATTCTTTGCTTCATCCTTTAAGGTGCAATTTTCCATTTAATCTCTCAATATCTCTGAGACATAAATGGGCTTGGTGACTTTATTTACATTTTATAGATAGGAAAATTGATAGACTGTTTAAGTGACCTGCGTAAGATGACTAAGTTGAGATTAGGACTCTGAAATTAAGATATTGATTTTATTTAAACCAGTTGTCAAGGGGAAGCTTAGCAGTCTTCTACATAAAATTTTTATAGGAATAGGAAGAACAAAGAGGAAGAATCTCAAGGGCTTTGATAGGTCTCAAATCTTAAACATAACCTGCAAGGGCCTCCCAAGTCTGTCCCTTGCTACCCCTCTAGCTTCATCTCGCACCAGCTTTTCCCTTGTTTCTTTGCTGCATCCACACCGACCCTTTTGTCTAGTCCCTTGGAATTGCTCTGTTCCCTTTTACCACAGAGCTTTCATGTCTCCCTGGAGCAGTCATTTTTTCCTTTCAGTATCAGTAACTCCAGTTTTTTCCTCAGATCCGATCTTTCTCAGGAAAGATGTTTCAGACTTCACTAGGTCGAATTCCTTTGAATAGTCCTTGGTATGGTTGCAGAGTTAGTTTCATTTGCCTGATAGTTTGACTCCTGCCTTTCTTATACTGATCTGTTAGTTCTTTGAAGACTGTGATATGTCTAGGTCTGTTCCTACACTGCATTGACTAGCACAGACATTGAGACATAAAGGGTGCTCAGTAAGTATTTGTTGGATGAGTGGATGGGTTTATGAAATTATTTCCACCACAGTCTTTTAACATTTATCATCAACCAGTCATCTTTGTCAGTTTCTGCTTTTACCTACTGTCCTATTTTACTCTGGGTGCCACTAGCAGCAAAGTAGTAGTATAGATATTACTGGTAGGCTTAAGTTAAAACAGCAAACAAACAAACAAACAAGTTTAAGAAAGGGGAATGGAAGAAAGGGAGGGAAACCAAGTAGAAAAAAAAGGAAGTGGTTTTTGCAAGGTTACAGAATTTCAGAGCTAAGTAGAATATTGGAATTTATCTAGGCAAATTTTTTTTTTCCAAATTTTTATTTTGAAGCTTCATCCAGTCTTCCCCATTGTTAACATTTTGCATAACTGCAGCACAATATCAAAAGCAGGAAATTGGCATCATCCATGGAGCTCATTCAAATTTCTTCACTTATGCACACACTCATTTGAGTGTGTGTGTGCGTGTCTGTGCATGCATATGCACGCACATGCATAGGCAAGTCATTTTTAACATGAGAAAATAGGAGTTTATAGACTTGTTTCAGTGACTTGCTCAAGGTCACCAAGCCAGGAGACAAAATAATTCTTAAACTCCATGTTACTATCCATCCACCAGGCTATGAGTTCTGTCATAGAACTCTGCAAAGTATCAGGATTGTTCATTAGCATTAGTGCCAGAATTGGACTAATCTTCCTATATTGAAAGATATTAACTATGCCTCTTAGCCAACTATATTCACACAGACTGAAAACATTTAGTTTTATCAACTTGGGTCTATGTCAAAAATTGGAATTAAAGTCCTACTCTTATTTTTGCCCAGCAGGAGTCCTCTAATATTCAGGGAAAGGCCTAATGAAGGTTTCCTCAAACTACTTTTTAATCATTTGGATTAGAATAAAAAAATGTTTTTAATCACATACATATCTGCTAAAGCTTTTCTTCTGGTAACTAATTGCTTTGATAATATAAAGTAGTAATCAAAGTGGAGGCTTAATGGATTTTAAACATGTGGTTTCTGAACTATATATTTTATAGAAAATACATATTTAGTGCATTAAGCAGTGTTTTAAACTTATACCTGTGAAGTGCTTAATTTTTAAAATTGATCAGTGGGCAACCTCAGCATTTCCTGGAAGTAGCAGGCCTTTAATCCTAACAGGAAGTATAAAGAAATGAATATGAGTTTGATTTGGTGTTGGAATCTGATATAAAATCAAATTTCTTCCTGTGTTGCAAGCAATTCTATTTAATCCTTTCTACATTTTATGATTATAGAAAAAAAACAACAGCTTATAACTATGAATTATTTTGTCAAACTGGAATATCTTTGATTAGGGTAGTTAAGTTTTCAACCATTTGGTATGATAGACACAATGTTTAAGCTTCCCCTGATTTTCAATTTTGAGGTTTGGAAATAAAGTTTTACCAGGTTTGGTTATTTCTCCCGTAAGTTCAAGTTACACCTGTACAATAGCTTCTAATTTGTTTTTGTAATTTCACTAGGATAGGTTTCTTCGTGGACTATAGAATACAGCTTGTCTTTTTAAATGTGTGATTCTTATGAATTTAAAATAAAAATATTAAACTGCTTTAAATTGATTCATAAAAAAATAATTCTGGGTGTTTTAACTGAATGTTTTACTTTTTTATAAGAAAAACATTTTAAAGATTTTGGGCTAAGAAACTTTTATTTTAGTAATAAAATAGAGAATGCTATAGTGAATATAATTAGAAATATATACTATATCATTAATTTCATTGAATAAAAATGAGGGAAAAACATTTCCGAAAAAAAATGTCTTTGGATTGACACTATTTCCAGGCAATCATTGATTTTAAATGGGCGTAAATCTATAGCAAAACCAGTGTTGGCTTAATTTGTAGAGCTCCCAGCAAGACTTAAAGTATATTTCTGGGTGTATGCTTTCTGTACTTGGTGTAGCATTAGCTCATATGTCTTCTTCTTGAAGCTAGTGCGAGTTTTAAAAGTTTCTTTTTTCTTCAAATATCTACAAACATGTTTCTTTAGGAATTTTAGACTTGCTATTTTTGATATGCTAGCTTATGCTTTGTTGTTAGGGACAGTTGGTTCCGTCTCTAAATGTCCCGTCTTCATTTTTTACTGAATCTCTTCATTTCAGGTGCATAACAATGAGGCATTAAAATCACATGTGTAGTTTACTATTGCTTTATTGTTTTGCTACAAACCATTAAGCAGTGTATGTGGCCTTTGCCCCACCTGACCCCTCATCTGTTTGAGAAAGCAGTTAACCAACCAGGATTTGCAAAGAAAACAGTAAGAACAGTGTTTGGCAGTTTGCTGGGTCTGCCTGGGATTTGTACACATTCCTATCTCCCAGTCCTTGATTTTATGACTCTAGTAACTGTAAACAACAGTGAGCATAAAACAGACCTTTTAATTAAATGTGTTGGAATTAAAAAATATACAAGACAGTGGTGAGGTTATTATTTTTTTGATTGACTGTACTTTTGTAGGTTCACAGCAGAAATGAGGGGAAGTTACAGAGATTTCCCCTGTATCCCCTGCCTATCAGATGCACAGCCTCCCCCATTATCAACATCTCCCACCAGAGTGGCACAATTTTTTAACTGATGAACCTACATTGACATGTCATAATCAGCCAAAGATCATAGTTTATATTCTATAGTTCACTCTTGGTGTGTACATTCTCTGGGTTTGGACAAATGTATAATGACATGTATCCATTATTATGATACCATACAGGGTATTTTCACTGCCCTAAAAATCTGTGCTCTGCCTACTCATCCCCTCTTCCACCGCCACTCCTGGGCCGCCAACCCCTAGATCCTTAGCAACCACGGATCTTTTTATTCTTTTTATTTATATATATATATATATTTTGCGGTACACGAGCCTCTCACTGTTGTGGCCTCTCCCGTTGCGGAGCACAGGCTCCGGACGCGCAGGCTCAGCAGCCATGGCTCACGGGCCCAGCTGCTCCGTGGCATGTGGGATCTTCCCGGACCAGGGCACCAACGCGCGTCCCCTGCATCGGCAGGCGGACTCTCAACCGCTGCGCCACCAGGGAAGCCCGCAACCGCTGATCTTTTTACTGTTTCCATAGTTTTGCCATAGGTGATTTTTTGGCTTGTTATTCTTGACAGACTACGTGTATGCTTAAAAATAAGAAAAAGTCAGAAGGCACTGTACATAGGCTTACGAATGGCTATGCAACAGAAAGATGGTACTGAGCTGGTTGTATGGTCTCCTGCTAACTCTGTCAGCCTTTACGCTTTCACAGAGAAGTCAAATGACTATTGACACAAGTAATAGTTTTCAAGTAACAGAACTCTATTCATGTCATCCAGCTATATTAATAATCTCCTATAATTGAATTCATGTTTTGTATATATTTGTGTCCTGAGCTCTTTGTAGATGGATATGTGTTGCTTATATATTTCTTTTTTTTAACTACCTCTGATTTTGTTGTAGCAGTATAATAAAACCAAAGTTATTTTTTATTTGTCTCTGTTTTCATCTGACTCTCCATTCATTCATTTGTCCAATTATCTTATGTACTTTCACTGCTATATCACTATTGCCCAGAAGTGTGCTTGGTAGATGGCCAAACTCAGTAAATATTTGATGAGTGAATGAGTCAAAGAATCTGCTTAAATGGTGGGTTATTTTGTGTTTTCATTTATCTGCTGGCAGATAGGATTGATTCTGGTCTTATAATCTAAAAGCTACAGTTACATTAGCTAATACGTTACTTAGTTTTAGGAATTTTTCTTAGTCTGTTTTCAGTGAGCCTAGTATTGGAGTATAGTTTAGTCTTGGATTTGTCCTAAAATGATTTTTTAAATTGTTACATGAAAGCATTTGCATCAATAGTTACTAACTTCTTTAAAGAAAATGAAACCAACGAAATAAATAACCACAAATAATAATAATTTAATATTTGGAAATATTGGCAATGAATAATGTCTACCAATGCTGTTCTTACCTTTAAAGTACTTTAAACTAATGGGTTATTGTTGGTGGCCCAAAGAGTACAATCTAAGTCATAGACTGTTACTTTTAACTAACAGCAGTTAGTGCGCGTTTACCCTGTACAAAGCATGTGGGGCAAAACAAAAGAAATGGAGATTATGACTCCTTCATGAAACTTCGGAGTATAGTCGGATAGGGTACAACGTGAAACTGATGTAAAGTTTATATTATGAAAACACAAAGTTTGCCCTAATGGGATCTCTGGTGAATGAATGATTACTTGAATTTACCACCAAAATAAACTGCAAGACAAATGCACATACTGATCCTTAGAGAAACAAGTGTTTCTAAAGCGTATGAGACACGGATTGGGCAGGACATAAAGCTGAGGTGGGGAGAATAAAATTAGTAATTTAGGGCTTCCCTGGTGGTGCAGTGGTTGAGAATCTGCCTGCCAATGCAGGGGACACGGGTTCGAGCCCTGGTCTGGGAAGATCCCACATGCCACGGAGCAACTAGGCCCGTGAGCCACAACTACTGAGCCTGCGCGTCTGGAGCCTGTGCTCCGCAACAAGAGAGGCCGTGACAGTGAGAGGCCCGCGCACCGCGATGAAGAGTGGCCCCTGCTTGCCACAACTAGAGAAAGCCCTCGCACAGAAACGAAGACCCAACACAGCCACAAATAAATAAATTAAAAAAAAAAATTAGTAATTTAGCTTAGTCTTTTATAGTTTTCATGTTAAGGTAAGTTCGTTTAAAATAAATTTTCTTTTTTAGGGTCCTTAAGAATTTAACAAAAACACCATTTTAGATGGACATTTTAATAATTTTTGTAGAAGGGACGGAAAATTAAATTTTTTCTTTTTAAATTTGTATGAAAAATGCTTTTCCTATTGGTTTTAGAAGACTCAGTAGAAGAAAGATGTTAGTACAGAAACCTAAATAGCCAAACTGGTCAAACAGACCGGAGGATCAATAATCTCTTTTGGGAAAAGTTTTATAAACAGAGATTCCTTCCTGGGGACTTGTTTTCTGATTTTACTTTACTTTTAAAAAGCAGTGGCATATTTATTATATCCACAGTGAAAGTATAATGAACAAGTACTGATTGAGATGTTTTGAGATTCGAATTCCAGTTCAACTAGTTGTGTGATGTCAAGCAAGTGTCCTTGGCCCTTTTACTTATCTATAAATTCATGGAGTTGTACCACATGATCTCCAAAATCCTTTCCAGATCGATATTGATTTATTAGAGTCTAACTCAGAAGCAGTTATTCTGAATAATCTTTGAATTAACAGCATAATCCTGAGAAAAAAAATCCTGCAAATTTTTTTTAAACAAATAAGATTTTTTGTCTTTGTTGTAAATTTTATTATGCTTTGTGCAATCTATTTATCTATCTATACTTTGTTTTCCCTTAATTTTATGTGTTTCTCTGAACACTGTTATTTCATAAATAAAACTATATATTGAACTATTAAAAATGCTTACTGAACACTTATGCCAGATCCTCAGGATTCTTTATAAGATTATGTTGCAAGTTAGCACAATAATTGAATTACTGATAATGGAAAATATTTTACCCTTCATAATTTTTTAATGAAAAGTAGAATCTTTAGGACAAAAAGTGACTAATCTTTCTGTAAAATTTGATCTGGTGAAATTTATTTCAGTGAAATTTATATGTATCAATAGAAATTTACTTAGAAAAGGTAAAGCTTCTCTTTGTATAATGGTATTCTATTAGATACATGTATGATGGACTGTTCTAAGTATTAATTAACTTAAATGTTTAGTTCGGTATTTGTTTTAACCAAAGTAATTCATCGTTGTAGTTAGTGAGTAAGCTTAAAAGAATCTAGATTTGTGTCTCTGAGTCGCTCAAAAAGTAGCTTAGTAATTCATATGGTTCCACTTGTAGGTTTGTAATGAACATGAGTTGCTTCAAAATAGGGTTTTAAAAAATTTTTTGGGAAGATGACTGAATGTTTTACACAAATCCATATTTAGTTTCTTTACTTCTGGTAAATTAAGATGTAGTTTCTAAACAATTCTGTATTATTGATTTAAACAGTTTTGAGTTTTTTTTTCTGCATCTCTTTTTTGGAAATTTCTACCCATTAATTTTTAACTTAAAAACACCCTGGTATAACATGTGCTATTTCCTGTGGCATATCTTTTTTTTTTTTTTTTTTTTGAGTTGCTTTTTAGCCAGCTATTTGGCAAAACTTAGTGAGGGGTTTAAGGCTTATCACATCTTTATGACCTTTAAAAAGAATATCCGCTTGCTGATAACAGATAGGGATCTCAGACTTTCTATCTCTGCCTTCTGTGAGATGTTTTAATGAGTCAGTTCATTAGACCATATGAATAAAGTATCAAGTTCTACTTTTGCTTTCAAGTGGAGTTGGTGGATATTTGAGAATATAGGTAGCTTCCCTTGGAGGACTGTGTTCATTGTCCTAAAATTTCATTTGTGCAGTAAACATGGTTATGTTTGTTGAAACCTTTCCAGGTACAAGGTGTCTGTCTACCTGAGCGTATAGAGAAGCTAATTTATTTATTCATTGACTCAACACATGCTGTAGAGAATGCCACGTTAAAGTGAGAATTCAAAATCTCTTCGAATTTCTAAGTTTTTAAAATCAGAAATTTCATTCATATTGTTCTTCATTTAGCAAACGTTTATCCTATTGTGTCCCTGCTATGTGCAGATCATGGGAATAGGTACTATAGGAACATAGTGGTTGACATGACCTGCTTCCTATCCTTCATAATCTTTTTTTTCTGTTTCTTTTTTTCCCCTCTCCCTCCCTCCTTTCCTCCCTCTGTTTTATTCTTTTCTTCTTCTTCTTTTTTTTTTTAAAGACTCACAGCAGAGGAGACAGATACATGAATATAATTCAAGGGAAGAAAAATTATAAATGCTGTACTGTTTATACTAGCAAAGGGGTATGGGGCTTTAGAGTGTAGAGTGATTAAGTGCAGCTTTGGGCACTGGAGATAGCTTCACTAAGGGATGAGTGGGATTTTTCAGCACCCATGTGAGGGAAGGGTCTTGCAGACTGAAGTTTGTGTAAAGATAAGGGGTTTTGAATGTACCTGGTACTCCAGGGAATTCTAAGTAATAATATAAAAAATTCAGTCAAATATTTTAAGAAGAAATGTAATGAATAATGTGGCTAGGATTGTCCATTCAGGCTAGAGAGAATGAATGCCATGCTCAGAAATGTGGACTTTATAAAAATCATAAGGTTGGGGCTTCCCTGGTGGCGCAGTGGTTGAGAGTCCGCCTGCCGATGCAGGGGACACGGGTTCGTGCCCCGGTCCGGGAAGATGCCACATGCCGCGGAGCGGCTGGGCCCGTGAGCCATGGCTGCTGAGCCTGCGCGTCTGGAGCCTGTGCTCCGCAACGGGAGAGGCCACAACGGTGAGAGGCCCGCGTACTGCAAAAAAAAAAAAAAGTAAAAGGAAGATAAAGTTAATTTAAAAAATACAGTTGGTTTAACCTAAAATATTGTCATGTCAACATGTAATCAATATAACAGATTCTTAATATTTTACATTCTTTTTTTCATACTAATTCTTGGAAATCCAGTGTGTACATATTTGCACTTAGAGCAGATCCCAGTTTAGACTAACCACACCTGAAGTGCTGAATAGCGCGTGTGCCTAGTTGACTGTCCCCATAGGATAGAGAAAGTTTAGGAAGCCCTTTTTTTTTTTTTAAGTCATCTTCAATTTATACATATTAACAGTATTGGAGGCAGGGACTTAAAGTGTGCGACCAGAGTGCTATGTGAGAACTGCTCGTTTCTAATTAATAATTAATATAATGGAGTAAAGTTTAACTTAAGAGAAAAAACAGAGGTTCTTGGATGAAGGGAAGAAACTTCCAGCATTAACCTAAAAAGTACTCCTGTAATTGAATATCTTGCTAGTTCCAGTAACTATTCCTGGGTTCAAATATTTTAAAGCCAGCAATGCATTTTTTTGGGGGGGGGTTGTTTCCAGTTTTTGCTCTTTTTTTTTCCTAACATCTTTAGTGGAGTATAATTGCTTTACAGTTGTGTGTTAGTTTCTGCTTTATAACAAAGTGAATCAGCTATACATATACATATGTCCCCATATCTCCTCCCTCGAGTCTCCCTCCCACCCTCCCTATCCCACCCCTCTAGGTGGTCACAAAGCACCGAGCTGATTTCCCTGTGCTATGTGGCTGCTTCCCACTAGCTAGCTATTTTACATGTGGTAGTGTATATATGTCCATGCCACTCTCTCACTTCATCCCAGCTTACCCTTCCCCCTCCCTGTGTCCTCAAGTCCATTCTCTATGTCTGCGTCTTTATTCCTCTCCTGCCCCTAGGTTCTTCAGAACCTTTTTTTTTTCTTTTTTTAGATTCCATATATATGTGTTAGCATACAGTATTTGTTTTTCTCTTTCTGACTTACTTCACTCCGTATGACAGACTCTAGGTCCATCCACCTCACGACAAATAACTCAATTTCGTTTCTTTATATGGCTGGATAATATTCCACTGTATATATGTGCCACATCTTCTTTATCCATTCATCTGTCGATGGACACTTACGTTGCTTCCATGTCCTGGCTATTGTAAATAGAGCTGCAGTGAACATTGGGGTGCATGACCCTTTTTGAATTATGGTTTTCTCAGGGTATATGCCCAGTAGTGGGATCAGCAATATGTTTTTGAGGGGAAAATGTAACTTTAATAAAAAGTATAATGAGAAAATAAGTGGCCACTTCTAGGGGTATAACATCATAAATTTATTCCATTACCTTTAAGAATATATACCCAACTTAATATTAACTTTGTCGTATAAATCAACTTCCGGATTATTTTAATTTTATTTTCCACCGAGAATCCACTGCTCCCCACCCCCAACCCGTTGGAATAAGAGAACAAATAATAAAAAGTAGCACTTGAAAGAATTCTAGGACTCAGCTGAGGAGGGCACAGCTGAGCCACAAGTCCACTGTGGGTCACTTGACCTTCCACTCCAGAAAGATAGAAGGTGTGAACAGAGTGCTTTGAGGTGGGCTCCTTTATTCCGAGCTTTGAGAAGCTTGAGGAGGTGGTTCACTGCATGAAAATAAACTCTGAATGTCTTTATGGTACCTTGGAACTTTGAAAATAGCTGTATTTAACAACAAATAGCAGTTAGCGGGGAGAGTCAAGAGACATACATACTGCCATACAGAGGTATCGCAGTGGGGGCTTGAAAAATAAATCTCAGGCCTCAAATTTTCTCTCCTCAAATGCTGAGCCTAAAGGAATAAATAGAGGTTCCATAATTATTCTACAAATTGTGTATTCTAAATCTCTTGGGTAATTATCACAACTAAAAATTACACATTACAATAATCACAACTAGCAAATTACCTGGAGTTGCTTGCTCAGTGAGTATCTTCAGTAACCAAAATTTGTACATCAAATGACTATGCGTGAGTGCTATTTATAATGGAGGGCTTGCTAGCATTGGCTGATGTGAAGACTTTGCTGATTTCTCTAATTTAATTTTCATCAACACTACAGGTTTAAATGTAACCTGCCTGAGTATCTAAGCAAATGAATTGTCCTGTTTTTAGAATAAAGCATTTAAATTGGTGACATCAAATACTATATTAAAATATATGCATATACATTTATAAATTCCAAGAAAATATTAACTTCTTCATTCATCTGTTAATACTCGCTACCTTCATTAATTTTTTTCCATTATTAAGTGCAAATTTTAGTGTCTTCTAAATGTTTTAGGAAGCAAGTAATTTAATAGTAAAATCCACTGATACTATAAAATGTCTGAGCTACTTCAGCTGGGCCAACTGCATCCTGGAGTGTGATTGAAGGTATGTCTACATGGAGACAGCTAACCATCTCCCTCTTGCCTCTCTCTGACCTTCCCTCCCAAAACAGAAGGACAGGGGAATGATTTTTATTGGTAGACTGTTGGGATTTGAACATTTTTTTCATCTTTTAGTCCTGGCTGTGAGCCTCTTGGAAATTCTGTGGGACCTGCACTGGTGACAGACATTAAAATCTGGGACTTTAATTTGGTATTTTGGCACCTGAACATAATAAAACTTTCAGTTAACTTTTTAGTTGACAGCTCTGAAGAGCACTGGTTCCTAACCTCTTTTGGCTCACAGACACCTTTAAAACTCTAGTAGAGACCTGTGGATTCTTTTTTTTTCCCCCAAAAGCTGGATATAAGCTCATGAACAATTTTGCATAAGGCCAAGGAGGAATTAGTGAGACTAAGAAGCAAACTGGGAACTGTTTCAGCTGGAGAGGGCTGGATGTGAGAAGGAAACAGAACCATTTAGATGACTGCAAATCGTGTGCGTGCGTGTGTGTGTGTGTGTGTGTGTGTGTGTGTGTGTCTGTGTGTGTGTGGGTTGTGGTGAAGAATGAGGCTAGAGTCAGGGGCCAAACAATGACAAGCAGGAATCTGACATCCAGTCTGATGTGGGCGTCTGTGGGTGTGGGAGTTTCTCCTTGAGGTGTTGTATCACATTAGTGGCTTGCTTACAGGATTATCTTGAAAATTCTTAATATGATTCAGCTAGTTATTTTTGGCAAATTGCTTTTTTTATCATCTCTGATTCAGATATGTATGTTTCCCTTTACATATTTGAAGAAAACTGTTTCTATTCCCTCTCACAACCCAGGCAACCTCCTCATCTTATTCCAGACACCCCTGGCATCTTTCAGGATTCTGTCCTCGGTTACAGCTTTAAGGTGTCTTGCTGACAGAGGTGGAGTCCTGAGCTTGTTGTCATTCTGAAACATGTTTTTGAGTAAATGCTATTTTTAATTCTTACCTTTAGGAGTTTTAACAAGTTGTTGTTGTCATTAGCACTAGGTTAGCTTAGAGTCGTGTCTAGCTATTCCCAAACAACAACACACTGCAAAGGCACCTTCAAGATGAGCAGTGGGCCAGGCCCAGCCTGTCTTAGGAAGTCCCCTGGCTGTTCGCCGTACTACATGGGGTAGAGGAAGAAGACCATTTCATGTAAATGAATTAAGTGATGTGGTTAAGCACAACACAGTTCTTTATAAAATGAAAATTAGAATTGTTCAGACCTGTCTTAATGTTTAATAAGTACTTAAAAGGCTAACTGACTAATTTGACTAGCCATTTGTTAAGGATTACTCATTTTTAACCTTTGAGTTCATTATCCTTTAAGTAGCTAAACATATTTTAAATAGTCTGTAATACACTGAAGTATTAAAAATATGATATGCTTTCTCATTAAAAATAACTCTTTTCCCCCTTTTATAAATATGGTATTTAATACAGTGATTAAATATCATTTAGTCTCCTGTACCTGGGCTTTGCAAGCTATTAAAGTTACAGACTTTTTATGCGTTAATACTGGCTGCTGCTTCTTCTTATGTTATTTGCCTGGGTGTTTTAAAGATTACTTTTATTAATAACCCAATATTTCAGTGCCAAAGAGAGGGTAATCCTCTCTAAAATTTAGCTTTTAACCTGCTCAAGTCATGACTGATTAAAACAGTTTTTTTTTCATGAAAACTCATTAGTCACACATTCAGGAAGTCTAAATGTTTTAATCTCTTCCCAGGATTTTTTTTAACATGTTGAGGTAGCATTCTCTCTCTCTCTCTCTCTCTCTCTCTCTCTCTCTCTCTCTCGGTACTTGAATAAACGAAATGGGTCAACGTTATTTTCTCATAAAGTATGCATTTGACTGTCTTTCACAAGTTGTTTTTGTATATATTTACTAAATTTGATTTGTGCAGTAGTTTTCTAAAGCCCAAATTATTTCTAAAGCCAAATTACTTGCTCTTTTTGTTTCTAGGCCAATATGCTATAATTGTAATTTCCCAGTAAGTCAGATCGTATCAGGGATTTCTTTCAGAATGACCAGTAGAAGTCCAAAGGATATTACTTGGCTCATAGTTTCGGATTGGGGTTGGTGGTTTTATGTATATTTTCTTTTCCTAGAAGTTTTATGTAATTCGAGGTTTTTATCCACATACCTGTTATCATCAGATAAGAGCTTGCCATTTAAAGAATTCTAGAGTTAATTTTTCTGTAAATTAAAAGTGTGAGTCTTGACAGTGAATCCCAACCACTGTGATCCATCAGAATCATTTGCAGGGCTTTAAAAGCGGCACCAGTGCTTGATATGCTCTGAGGCTCTGATTGGCTTGGCCTGGAGTGGGCCCTGGCAGAGGCAGGCTTTACGAGCTTCTCAGGTGATTCTGATGTGCAACTCACCTTGGGAACCACTGAGTGTTAGAGGGCATCTCGAGAGCCTCCTACTCAGTGGTTTTCAACCTTGGCTGCACATAGATGTCACTTGGGGAGCCCTAAGCAACTCTGATATACGGGTCCCACCTCCCCAGAAGTTTTTATTTAATTGTCCTAGGATATTGCCTGGGGCATGGGCTTTTATAAAACAGCCAGGTGATTGTAACAGAAAGGCACATTGAGAACCGTTGGTCAGCAGCTCCTTTTTTTGTTTTTTTCACATGAGGAATCTGAGGCTCATACCAAAGCGATTAAGTAACTTGTCCAAGATCCACAGGACAGAACCAGAATTCTGATCTTTGGACTTGGAGTCAAATGTTTTTACCAGGACATCCCATATTTTTATGGAAGTGTAGTTTTTGGTATGTCAGAAGTACCCACAAAATCATGTTCCTTGGCTACTTAGTCCAGAAAATGACAAATATTTTCTCTACTTTAACACTGGAAATGTGGAAGTTCATAGCCAAGCTTCAGTCATTACCTCAGTTATGCCACAAGAGAAATTAAGAGCTAAGAATTAGACACATTCATGTATCCTAGAACTTGTGCATATTATCTGGAAGGAAATTAGGCAAAGAGATAATCCAACCGAAAATACTTTAGGCCAGGTTAACCCCATGTCATTATTGCTGTAGCAGGAGGTATAGATAATTGTGTTTATAACATGAGTCATTCTTTAAGAGAAGGTTGTGCAGGCCTATATGGTTGGAGTTACAACTACAATATACATTACGAAGTGTACTTTATTAATAATGTTAATAGCAAAGGTAAAGATTAGAGCAGTGGTTTGGAAATATAATTTTCAGAACGTCACAGAAGGGAAAAAGAAATATTGGCAAAATATAGGCTAACTATATAGTCTCATATATTTGAGAAACACATGTTTATTTGGTACTCTTAGGGCAGAGGGAGGGTGTTAAGGTGGCTGTTACTCTTTGGCCCACATCTAGTTACCTGCCAAACACACAAACAAGCCTTTCACTGGGTGCACCTGTAGCCCCCATAACACCTGTACCTTCCTTTACTTATTACACTTGTTTTTCTGTAGTCTGTAGCCTAGCACCTCCATGATCATAGGGTGTGTTTAAGAAGTATTTGTTAAATGAATGTCGGAGACTGTAAATTCTTAGGGTGGTGTTTTGCAAAATGTGATCTGCAGACATGCAGAATTAGCAGCAGCTCTTGGGAAACCTGCTGGAAAGGCAGATTTTCAGTCTCTACCACAGAGTTACTGAATCAGAGACTCTGGAAGTGGAGTTCAGTCATCAGTGATTTAAGAAGCCTCCAGATTTTCTGAAGTTCCCTGTTATATGGTGAGGATTACCAAACCTTTTTGTATTCTTGGAAGGACCTAGAATAAAGAATAAGATCGTAGCATCTGTAAAGCAATCATAGATGCCAGGTACTATGTTAGATGCATTAGAGATATTATTAGGGTGTTCAGTACTTAGTATCTCTATCAGTTTGCTTTTTGCTGCATAGAGAATCTAGTGGCTTAAGAGAATGATTATTATTTCTCATGACTCTTAGGCTTGCCTGGATGATTCCTGTGGTCTGGGCTACTCAGCTGAGGCTAGATGGCCTAGGATGGCCTCCCTTTGTGTGTCTGGGGCCTTAGCTGGATGGCTGGAGCTTCTTTTCATGTGTCTTTCATCCTCAAGGAGGATAGCCTGGGCATGATCACATGATTGCATAATGGTTCCCAGCATCAACAGAAGGGACCCACCAATTCACAGGAGCTAACAGCCCTGTTGCATTTACTAATGGCTCATTGGCCTAAGCAAGTCACATGACCAAGCCTTGATTAAAGGGGTGGAGGAGGGCTTCCCTGGTGGCGCAGTGGTTGAGAGTCCGCCTGCCGATGCAGGGGACACGGGTTTGTGCCCCGGTCCGGGAAGATCCCACATGCCGCGGAGCGGCTGGGCCCGTGAGCCATGGCCGCTGAGCCTGCGCGTCCGGAGCCTGTGCTTTGCAACGGGAGAGGCCACGGCAGTGAGAGGCCCGCGTACCGCAAAAAAAACAAAAAAGGGGTAGAGGAAAAGATTTCCCCTCTTGTGGAAGGAGTGGTCACATCACAAAGGTACATGCATATCGGAATGAGGAATTTGTAGCTGCTTTGTAATTCAGTAAATATTTGTTGATTTTTATTCTTATTAATATTAATGGTCTTATTAATCTTAATGGATTATTAATGGTCTAAAGGTACAAGATAGATATACTTTGAAAACAAAGGACATTTTAAAAGAATTACCTTTGTGATTATTTGTTAGCATCTTGCTCTTTTTATAATGGAGAACTGTTTTATTCCCGCCTTCTATAGAAATAAGGTCTTTGTGGACATCATTTTAAAAAATTGTGGATCTATAAGAACAATGGGTACAATAAATGTCAGGTTCATATTTTGAAATATTTCAATATAGCATACTTCTTTTCTTTTAAAAATATGATTATATGGATGTGCATTTTGGATTCTTGGTGAGGATCTTCCTTGGAGTAGGTTTATCAGTTATAACAATAGCCTTAAGACTATATGCACCTGATTCCAGGTTGGTTGAGGGGAGGGGTGATTGGTGTAGACACGAATTCAAGGTATGTAGTAAAATCTTAGTTGCTAAGAGAACGTTTTTTCATGTGCCACCTCAGACCTCAGAACTGAACGTTTGAAAGTATATTTGATTCTTGTTTGGATTATAGGGTGAATACATACTCATTATAGAAAATTTGGTAATGTGAGTATAAACAAAACAAAATAAAATCACGTGTATATAATCTTACCACCCAGAGATAACAGAACACAAATGTTATTTGTGATCAAATGCTGAAATGCCTTTTATTTTTTTGATTATTCAAGTGTTTTAATTGTGGATGGGACTATTCTGTATAAGATACTAAAGCTTCATGATGCAACTATTGCCTCATCTATTTAACAAATGTGTACCAATATGCCTATTTTACGTAGCTAATAAAAATGGAAAGACCGTCAAGAGTTAGCTTTTTCATGCTTAAATGTTCTCTTTTATAACTTCTACATTAAATCCTTGTTTGTTTTTCCCTACCCTTTATTGTGTTTATTTTGTCAATTCCTTTTTGGTGTTTTTCCTATTTTTTCAATGTCTCGGTTGCAGGGACTGTTTTCTTCCTTTGTTCTTGCTCATTGTCATGTGTTCTCTCTCCCACTGCTATTCTTCTTTCCTACTTTTCTATCTTTATTACTCTGGTCATTTTTATACATTTCATTTTTCCATCTAGTCATGCTGTTTATTAGACCTTGACAGATTAGCAACAAATAATCACCCTGGAGTTCTCATTTTATCTTTTAATATATATATATATATATATATAAAATCTTTCAAATATATATATATATATAAAATCTTACATATATATATATATATATATGTATATATTTGTTTTTTAAAGGAAGTGGGTGCTTCCTTGCTGCTTAGCCCTATCACTATGTGGTACTCTTTTGAGGAGTCCAGTTTAATCAATTTTTGGCTTTCTTGTGATGCCCTACCATCCCCCAAACAAAACGAAATCAAACCATAAATGCCTCCTTAAATTCCTGACCTCCGTACATACACACATTCACTAACAGTTAGGAGGTTTTGACATCTAGGCTGCAACTTTTCATTTGAAACCTTGTATGTTTGCATAAACTCATGTCACTCAAAATAAGCAGTACAGGGTGGGGGGGGGATGGGAGGAAGGGTAGTTCTTGGGTTAAAAGGGGAAGTTTCCTTCCTTAGCCCTAATCTCAATCTCTAACATTTGGTTCTGACTACAGATGGGGGAAAAAAAAAAAGAGACTTAAATCCCCATTCAGCCTGCTCTTAACCCCCAAGCAGTTTGATTTGTGATAACATTTCTATTTTTATTGTGATCTGTAGGGTCAGATGTTTTGGTTAGTGACTTGTAACGGGAGATCTGAAGGTTTTGCCTAACACCTTATTTCTCTGAGTGTTTATAATGTAACATGCCAACATTTCAGATCTCTGGATAGGGTTAAATTTAATCATCCTTTAGTGAAACTTTGAAGGAAAGAAATTATTGTTGAACTCCATGTGCTTCTGTCTTGTTTTAGAGACAACAAAAACCAGACATGTTTAATTCATCTGAAGGCATTTTATTTTTATTTTTTAATGTATCTTAACTTTTGAATAGGTAACACATTCACATGAATAGATTTCAAACAGTGCTATGGAATATCTGTATATTTTGAAAACTCCACTTTTTAAAAAATTTTAACTGGCACTTTACATCTCTTTGTTTGATATAACTAGTTTAAATTCGCATTTTTGAGAAGGAAATGTTTTATAATTTCCTGAGATTACTCTGGAGGTTAGCTTGTATCTTACAAAAACTGAATGTGTGCCTGCTTCTGATAATGGTGTCACCTTAAAATTTGGAACGACCAAAATGAGGTGGTCTGGATCTGCTTTTGAGCTGGCACCTGAGCACAGCTCCACAATTAGCCCTTGCTGCACTTTTCCCATTGCAGTGGGTACAACCGGGGAACTGCCTTGCTCGAGCTTCAATAGCTTGATGAAAAGGCTTCCAATCTGCATTATTTTTTCAGCTTCAATATACAGCATTAGGGGATACCTGAGGAAGGATTCATACCAAGAAAATCCAGTTGTCCTGATATCTGAATTTATAAATTAGAAACTTAAATTAGGCCTAAGTTTACCTATAGCGTTTTGCCTATTTATATTAGAAATCCAAAAGCATTTTATGGGAAAACTGAATTTTTATTGAAATCTTGAGTTTATTATGTGAAATTGGTGGTTGGGTTTTCCAGTGGAAGGAAGATTTGTCATAAACGAATAGACAAAAGTATTATGATACCCCCAATAGCAGGTTGAAAAACTGGTGAGACAGCTGATATTAGCCTCAGTTTATGGACTCTGGCAGTTTCACATTTAGCTTTAGGGGTGTTGAAAGATAACCTGAGGCATACTAAAAGTTTTGAGAGTTGATTTGAGCAAAATCAATCCGAATCTGGCAGCATCCAATCTAGCAGAAAGAACGGAGCTCCAAGGAGCTGGTCAGCTCTTCAGCTGTTCAGCTCTGCCTCCTGTCAGCATTATGGTGAGTTGTAGAATTATTTTTATAATTTACATTTATCCAGTTTAAATTATAAAAATAACTATACAACTCACCGTAATGCTGCCAGGAGGCAGAGCTCAGGTGGTAATGCGAACGATGGGGAGAGGCTGTAAATACAGGTGAAGCTTTGCTCGCTTGCCCACCACTCACCACTTCTACAGGCAGATGGGAGCAGGAACAAGGAAGTTATACTAGGCAAAAAAAGTGGGTTGGTTATTGCAAGGTTACTTTCCTTTAAGGGATGGCAGGGGTCTGCCAGGCAGATGACCTAACTAATGCTGATCAGGTGATTCCTGGTTGACTGGTTTAAGATTCCATTCCTGGGAGAGCCAAAAACTGTAATTGTCTCAGTTTGATGACCTGGAATTTAGCATAAGTGACTCCACTTTGGGCCTGTTGTCTTGTTTTTAACAGGGGGTAAGCCTGGACTGGAAAGTAGCCAGTGGGGAGGTTATAAACTTACATTTCAGGGAGTGAATGTAAAGAAAAGAGCAGAAGTCTCTCCTTTACCCAGAGAACGGGGGTGGGGGGGGAATATATAGATATATATTTTTTACATACACAGCACATATCTATTCACATATGTATGGATAGCTATATCCCTTAGTTGGTAATATATCCCTATATAATCTAAATAAGTAAATATTAAGAAGTGAAATCTTATGGTAGATACTTTTGGGTCTGGTTGCTTTGGCTCAACATTATGAGTGAGAGTCGTCCTTATTACTACATGTCACTGCAGTTTGTTCATTTTCATTACTGTTTAGTGTTCCATTTTACAACTGTTTCACACTTTATCCATTCTGCTATTAATGGTCATTTGAGCAGTTTTGGCTTTAGTGTAATGCTGTGAAGGTTCTAGAACATGTCTTTTGGTGTACCATATGCATGTATTTCTGATGGATACACATACCAAAGAGTGAAATTGCAGAGTCATAGGGTATGCATGAATTCTGTCTTAGTAGAATATATGTGGTTTTTTTGTTTTTGTTTTTTGTTTTTTTTTGCGGTACGTGGGCCTCTCACTGTTGTGGCCTTTCCCATTGCGGAGCACAGGCTCTGGACGCGCAGGCTCAGCGGCCATGGCTCACGGGCCCAGCTGCTCCGTGGCACGTGGGATCTTCCCGGACTGGGGCACAAACCCATGTCCCCTGCATCGACAGGCAGACTCTCAAACCACTGCGCCACCAGGGAAGCCCTATGTGTATATTTTTAACATTTTAATATATTTATGTGGTATCTTTTATTAACTTTTTTGGTCATTTAAAAATGAGTTATGGCTGATTAATTGGTTAGTTTACAAGAAAGTATTGCCTATTTATATTGGGGGAAAATGTATGTGTGGTTTCATTTAGCTAGGAGTTTGAAGATTCAGTTCTAGCCCCTAATTGGTCTGTGACATTGGGCCTGTCACAGACTTTTCAAGTTGCAATTCTATTTCTATAAATGAGAAGGTAGAAATAATTATATGATTTCTAAGGTACCTTCATCTCTACATATCTGTGATTATTTTGAAATGTCCTAAAAGACTGTTATATAGGTATGCTTTTGTGATGGCTGCTAACTCAGGCAGAAAAAAACAAACTACCCAGTAAGGTTAATGTCTGATTATATCATTTTCACAACACTTAAATAGTATTGGGATATGCAGAAATCTATTTGGGTTTTTTAGTAAGCAGGGATGACTTTTAGTAATAGTCTTAATTCAGCAGTCCCCAACCTTTTTGGATCAGGGACCGGTTTTGTGGAAGACAGTTTTTCCATGGATCAGGGTGGGGGAGATGGCTTCGGGATGATTCAAGTGCATTACATTTATTGTGCACTTTATTTCTATTATCATTACATTGTAATATGTAATAAAATAATTATACAACTCACCATAATGCTGACAGGAGGCAGAGCTCAGGTGGTAATGCGAACGATGGGGAGCGGCTGTAAATACAAATGAAGCTTTGCTCGCTTGCCCACCACTCACCACCTGCTGTGCGGCCTGGCTCCTAAGAGGCCACAGACTGGTACCAGTCCATGGCCTGGGGATTGGGGACGCCTGTCTGATTCACATAAGACCCATGTAAAGGAAGAAAAATCATTAGTTTAACATGGTAACAGTTATCACGAAGCTTAACAGAATAATTGAAATTAACTTACAGCACTAAATTTTACTCCAAATAATTTGATAACCTGGAATTTCATGTCCATAGAATCTTTGTATTTTATGTTAAACTTTCATTCAAATCAAATGAATTAAATGTGAATGGTTGTCTTCAGTCTTACTTTTAGGGTTGGCTTTGTATATTTTAATAGTCCATTCATTTTCCTCATGGCCTTTTCCCATGTGTAATCTGTATTTGCAAGTCATTTCCAGAGTTGGAAAAAAAATCAGCTAATATTTTATAGGTGAATAATAACTACTTATTAGCAGTCCATATTCATTTTTATGAGAAGCTTCTTTTTCACTTTTTGTTTCATTTTTTTTTCAAAGCTTGTAGTGTGTCCCCAGCTCAGTTCTTCAGCTGTGATTAGAGCCATGTGGAGGTACAATGGGGTGAAACCTTTACACTCTTCATGATTGGACCGCTCCTGACAGGGTCCCTCAGACTTACCTGTGGAACTGGAAGGTATAGCAGGCATTTCAGTGAGTCTTTCAGGAAGTTAAATTTATCCAGTTTAAAGGAATACTCTTTTTGTTCTGAAATTATGCCCCTCTTGTTCTTGTGGTGTGAAAATATTTTTTAATGTCAAAAGGATGATAGGTTTGGTGTTAATACCCTTTTGGTGAAATAAATAGGAATCCGAGGTTAGTTTCCCCTATTTTTGTTGTTGAGCGTTGTTAAACATTTCAGTTTAAACATTTCAGGAAAATTTATTCTTTTAAATAAAAGCACCTAGGAACCAGCCATTTATAGAACACCTTCCTCCATCAACCCTTTTATATTGAGAAGGCCAGCTTCTCTGTATCAGTTTTTCAGAGCCCCTTCGTTAACTTTATCCTTGATTTATTACTCCTCACTGGCCTCTCGAGGGTGCTGGGCACGCTAACGTGCTCTACTGAGAGTCTCTGTCTGCCTTTCACTTTCCTTTTCTCAGGTGCCAGAATGGAGCAGCATCACCCTTAGGCTTCCGCAGCTGCTCCTTTCAAATTCCAACACTCCTGGCCTTGTTCCAGCCTCTGGTGTTGCGTTCATCACTCCACCACAGGCTGTGCCAAGATATTTCTCTCCCTGATTAGAGGTTCTCATGATAAAATTAGTTAGCCGGGCTTGATTGACATTTTCCAGGGATATTTATGCTGGTGGGTAGGCAGGCAGGCCCTGATTGCTCTTTAATTATTAAGTTACAAGGAGATATATAGCAGTGGGAAAACTCAGTTCTAGGAGGAAATAGCACCTTAGTGGCATTTGGAGAAGATATTTTTTATTTCTCAGCTGGTGGGTCTTACTCCCCGCCCCCCTCCCTTTGCTGTTCTTAAGGAGGTCGAACCAAACATAGCAGGTGAATTCCTTGCATTTAGGGATCTCCAAGTTTACTGGTGATAGAGGGAGATTATTGAAGGGAGAACTGCTCTTTCTCAGAGTAGGCATAGGTGAGCCACACTTAGGCTGAACCACTGATGTGTGTGGTCGTCTTCTATTTCCTGTAGTAGGAGGAAGCAAGCCCACTCCCTGACCTCTGACAGTGTGTTAACCAATCAGAAGAATTTAGTTCTTCTCCCAGGGTAGAGATGAGGGGGGTGAGCTGGGGTATGGTGATGAGGTTATTATCAGTCTGATGTTGATATTTACAAATGTGAAAAGTACAGGCTGTCCCAGGTTGGGGCCATCAAGGACTTAGGGGTGAGTTCTTTAGGGTTATTGAGCAAGAGGGATGAGAAATGAAAAGTCCCATCAGCAATTAACCTTGACGTCTGTCCTGGAAGAGAAGCTAAATCACTCTTAAACAATGATTTTCCAGCCCAGTAATGATGACTGTGACTCCTAGCATGTTGGCAGCATCAGGGGAGGGACTGATGGATAGTATGTGGCGTGGGACAACAGAGTGGAATCTCTTTTGCAGATCCCACTTTAAAAACGTATTTAGATCTTGAGGCTGCCTTAGATGCAGTTTTACCTAGAGGCAGAACAATGAAAAATAAAGTACCTCTTGAGTTTCCTGCTAATAACCCTGTGCTTTTCAGATATTAAACATGCACATGAATCACCTGGGGAGCTTATCAAAGTGCAGATTCTGAGTCAGCAGTTCTGGGGTGGGGCCTGAGGGTCCGCATTTTTGACAAGCTGTGGGGTGACGTTTTTAAGCTGCTGGTCCAAGGACTGGATTTTGAGTATAACTGTTAGATAGCAATATTTATTTTTGCTCTTGCCCTGGGTCTTGACTGCGGAACTGAAATCTAAGGCTCAGTATTATCATTCATTCTTCTTCATGTTTAGTCTTCCTTTACAGTTGACTATGAAAATGCTATTCACAGTGAAGAAGATAATACTTTATTATTCCTGGTGGTATGTATAATATATGTATCATGGGAAGAACAGTGATTAATAATAGATATTAATAGGATCCAAATTAAATCCACCAACCAACCTACTGGAAATTCTTTCTGATCAGAAACCAAATGCTAGGCTACGCATTGCTATTTGCAGACATCTCCATGCAGTACCATATTCACATGTGTGTTGTACCAAACAGATGTCTGAGAAACAGATTTTTGTGACAGATTTTGACACAGGAAACGCATCAGGCTCCATAAAACTTAATGGAAAAATGTATTGCTTAACTACAGTCCTTTTTTATTTTTTTTTTACAGTCCATTTTTAAAGAACGGATTGCAGTGCTTTCAGTGGAATCAAATGGGTCTTATACTTGAGAGCCTTGGCAGTCTCCCTACCCAGAGAATTCACTCTGAGAATGTCACCTGGTCATGGTACTTGATGGGCTATTGATAATGTTGTGTTTGGGGTTGGAGTTGGTCAGCTCAGTTTTCTACTTTAGATCATGGAAAAAGGATATATTTCTTTACTACACTAAATACTTATCTGCTGAATCATTTCTGGAAGTGAGGGAATTACCGTGGTATTTTGAAATGGAAGCACATCTTTTCAGATGTACATTCGCAACGTGATCTCTGAGTGGGTTTCAAATGGTAATACACCAGGGGCAGAGAGCTTGCCAAAGGAGAACATCTGCTTCTAAGACATAGGCTTCTAGAGCATTCCTCTCTGAGAGCTTTTCTATTGCTTGTTTTCTCAATTTGTTAAATCTAGATTATATTCTATTAAGGACACAGGGAAGAAACCCTCAGAATTCAATTACTGTCTTACAACAGAGAAGTCTTCAATGAAAGCTTTTAAATTTGGATGAAGATCTAAGAACTCCTAGTTATTCAGCTATAGCTTGTGATGCATTTTACTGAAAGTGGTTTTCTTTTTCAAACTCCCCCTGGAGATCGTGCTCCCTTGTGGAGTCATGGTTGGGTATGTTAAGCTTCTGCATCCTTGAGCAGCCTGAGTAGGTGGTGGGACTGTGCTGGTATAATGGGCAGGCCTGCAGAGCGAGGCGATTTAGTGTCTGCAGTGTGGTCTTGCTGCCCTTGCAGTCTCTTCCGTGAATACAGATCACTTCTGACCCTGCAGTCTGTCATATGGCCAGGCTGATCTACACCCACATACCTGTGTCTACCAGCCTTGCTGCTTTTATCTGGCATGCTCTTTTCCCTTTACCCTGCTTGTCTGAACTCCTTTTAAGAGGCCCAGAGTTGAATACACTCTCCCCCTGGGCTCCTGTGTTGCTGAAGCACCTTGAATGTACTTCATTTGTACAGTTACACTGCATTGTAGCTGTGTGTTTTTATATCTGATTACCCACTTAGATTATAAACGCCTGGAGGGCAGGGACGTAGCTGGTTTTCATCTCATTATCCCCATTGCCTAGTGTAGTGGCAGATCATAACAGAGCCTCAAAAAATATTTACTGAGTGAATAAACTTTATTTTAAAGTCACTGGAACTTCATATATGCAGATCACAATTTCTATGCATATAAAATTATTCCGAAAAACAGGGAGAACTGACTTTTGTGCAAGTAAGCTAGACTTTTAGAAAAGCAGCGAGCTCCATCATAAGTAAGGTATGCCAGAAAATGAAAAGATTAATTGGTGCTGCTTTTACAGTCTGATCTTTGTGGATTATTTGTAGCTTTTCTTTCTCTCTTAGTATTTGATTCCTTAAGAAATACTTCATTAAGCAGGAAATAATTAAGCAGGAAATAAAATTTTCATAAGTTAATACATGATCCTTCGCTCACCATTCTAAAATTTAACTGAAATATTAAAAATGGTTTCTTTTTAAATATTTGGGTTTTCTTATTTCTATTAAGCTTTAAATGATAGGTATCACCAGAAGAGGAATAATGATTGATTCTCATGCTAAGTGTATAAATTGAATCTTACAAGTCTTGGGTATAGCAATATATCTGTTGAATAACCATTTCAGTAAATTTATTTCCATGGATAGACAGGTACAATAATCTGTTCAACAGTACCTTTAAATGTCTTCTCAAGATCATTATAGTGATGGTATAGCTACAGCTGGAAGCCAAAAGAATTATGCTTAAAAAAATATCAGTGTGTACACTTCAGTGTTGATAAGTAAGGGATTATTAATAGTTCTTGACTTTTTTTTCCTTTAATAGATCTTTAATGGAGTAAATTGCTTCACAATGCTGTGTTAGTTTCTGTTGTACACCAAAGTGAATCAGCCATATGTATACATATGTCCCCATATCCCCTCCCTCTTGAGCCTCCCTCCCATCCTCCCTATCCCACTCCTCTAGGTCATCGCAAAGCACCGAGCTGATCTCCCTGTGCTATACAGCTGCTTCCCACTGGCTATCTGTTTTACATTCGGTACTATATATATGTCAATGCTACTCTCACTTCTCCCCAGCTTCCCCCACCCACCCCGTGTCCTCAAGTCTATTCTCTATGTTTACATCTTTATTCCTGCCCTGCAACTAGGTTCATCAGTACCATTTTTTTTGTTTTAAGATTCCATATATATGCGTTATCATATGGTATTTGTTTTTCTCTTTCTGACTTAGTTCACTCTGTATGACAGACTCTAGGTCCATCTGCCTCACTACAAATAACTCAATTTCATTTCTTTTTATGGCTGAGTAATATTACATTGTAATATGTGCCACATCTTCTTTATCCAGTCATCTGTTGTTGGACACTGAGGTTGCTTTCCATGTCCTGGCTATTGTAAATAGTGCTGCAGTGAACATTGTGGTACATGTCTCTTTTTGAATTATGGTTTTCTGAGGGTCTATGCCCAGTAGTGGGATTGCTGGGTCATATGGTAGTTCTATTTTTAGCTTTTTAAGAAACCTTCATACTGTTTTCCATAGTTGCTGTATCAATTTACATTACCACCAACAGTATAGGAGAGTTCCCTTTTCACCACACCCTTTCCAGCATTTATTGTTTCTAGATTTTTTGATAATGGCCGTTCTGACCTGCGTGAGGTGATGCCTCATTGTAGTTTTGATTTGCATTTCTCTAATAATTAGTGATGTTGAGCATCTTTTCATGTGCCTCTTGGTCATCTGTATGTCTTCCTTGGTGAAATGTCTATTTAGGTCTTCCGCCCATTTTTTAATTGGATTGTTTGGTTTTTTGATATTGAGCTCCATGAGCTATTTGTATATTTTGGAGGTTAATCCTTTGTCTGTTGTCTCATTTGCAAATATTTTTTCCCATTCTGAGGGTTGTCTTTTTGTCTTGTTTATGGTTTCCTTTGCTGTGCAAAAGCTTTTAAGTTTAATTAAGCCCCATTTGTTTATTTTTATTTCTGTTACTCTAGGAGGTGGGTCACAAAAGATCTTGCTGTGGTTTATGTCAAGGAGTGTTTTTCCTATGTTTTCCTCTAAGAGTTTTATAGTGTCTGGTCTTACATTTAGGTCTTTAATCCATTTGGAGTTTATTTTTGTGTAAGGTGTTAGGTAGTGTCCTAATTTCATTCTTTTACATGTAGCTGTCCAGTTTTCCCAGCACCACTTACTGAAGAGGCTATCTTTTCTCCATTGTGTGTTCTTGCCTCTTTTGTCGTAAGTTAGGTGACCATATGTGCGTGGGTTTATCTCTGGGCTTTCTATCCTGTACCATTGATCTATATATCTGTTTTTGTGCCAGTACCATACTGTCTTGATTACTGTAGCTTTGTGGCATAGTTTGAAGTTGGGGAGCCTGATTCCTCCAACTCTGTTTTTCTTTTTCAAGATTGCTTTGGCTATTAGGGGTCTTTTGTGTTTCCATACGAATTGTAGGGTTAGGTACAATTTTCCTAGACTGAACCAGGAAGAATTAGAAAATATAAACAGACCTATCACAAGTAATGAAATTGAAACCGTAATTAAAAATCTTCCAACAGACAAAAGTCCAGGACCAGAAGCCTTCACAGGCGAATTCTATCAGACATTTAGAGAAGAGCTAACACCAATACTTCTAAAACTCTTCCAGAAAATTGCAGACGGAGAAACACTCCCAAATTCATTCTACGAAGCCACCGTCACCCTGGTACCAAAACCAGAAAAAGACATCACAAAAAAAGAAAATTGTAGACCAGTATCACTGATGAACATAGATGCAAAAATCCTGAACAAAATACTAGCAAACAGAATCCAACAACACGTTAAAAGGATCATACGCCATGATCAAGTGGGATTTATCCCAGGGATGCAAGGATTCTTCAATATACGCAAATCAATCAATGTGATACACCACATTAACAAATTGAAGGAATAAAAACCATATGATCATCTCAATAGATGCAGAAAAAGCTTTTGACAAAATTCAACACCCATTTATGATAAAACCTCTCCAGAAAATGGGCATAGAGGGAACCTACCTCAACATAATAAAGGCCTTATATGACAAACCTACAGCAAGCATCATACTCAGTGGTGAAAAACTGAAAGCATTTCCACTAAAATCAGGAACAAGACAAGGATGTCCACTCTCGCCATTCTTATTCTGCATAGTTTTGGAAGTCTTAGCCACGGCAGTCAGAGAAGAAAAAGAAATAAAAGGAATACAAATAGGAAAAGAAGTAAAACTGTCACTGTTTGCAGATGACATGATACTATATGTAGAAAATCCTAAAGATGCAACCAGAAAACTACTAGAACTAATCAGTGAATTTGGTAAGGTTGCAGGATACAGAATTAGTGCATCTAAATCTGGCATTCCTAGACACCAACAATGAAAAATCAGAAAAAAAAAATAAGGAAACACTTCCATTTACCATTACAACAAAAAGAATAAAATGCCTAGGAATAAACCTGCCTAAGGAGGCAAAAGACTTGTACTCAGAAAACTACAAAACACTGATGAAAGAAATCAAAGATGACATAAACAGGTGAAGAAATATACCATGTTCTTGGATTGAAAGAATTAATATTTTGAAAATGACTATACTACCCAAAGCAATTGACTTTTAAACAGAGTCCTCAGTGAGTAGAAATAGACAAGCCAAAATCCAGGATGATTTCTTATCTAGACATATTTCAAATCTAGTTATGTTAAGTCGTATTTAGAAAATGTGATATAAATGGCAGCTCAATTAAAAGACTGCTATACAGTCTATAAACATTTCAGGTCTTTGCTTACATTTTATGTACATATAATATGAAGGGTATTCTCTACCTTTGAGCATTTAAGACTTGTAGAAATTAAGTCTGTTGTCGGTAGAAATCAGTGGATTTTTTTTGATATCTTTTTTAAACATCTTTATTTGCTTTACAATTGTGTGTTAGTTTCTGCTGTATAACGAAGTGAATCAGCTGTATGTATATATATATCCCCATATCCCCTCCCTCTTGTGTGTCCCTCCCACCCTTCCTATCCCACTCCTCTAGGGGGACACAAAGCACCAGGCTGATCTCCCTGTGCTATGCAGCTGCTTCGCACTAGCTATTTTACATTTTATAGTGTATATATGTCAATGCTACTCTCTCACTTCGTCCCAGCTTACACTTCCCCATCCCTGTGTCCTCAAGTCCATCCTCTATATCTGCGTCTTTATTCCTGTCCTGCCCCTAGGTTCTTCAGAACCTGTTTTTTTTTTTTTTTTTAGATTCCATATATATGTGTTAGCATACGGTATTTTTCTCTTTCTGACATACTTCACTCTGTATGACAGTCTCTAGGTCCATCCACCTCACTGCAAATAGTCAATTTCGTTTCTTTTTATGGCTGAGTAATATTCCATTGTAATATGTGCCACATCTTCTTTATCCAGTCATCTGTTGATGGACACTTAGATTGCTTCCATGTCTTGGTTATTGTAAATAGTGCTGCGATGAACATTGTGGTATATGACTTTTTTGAATTATGGTTTTCTCAGGATATATGCCCAGTAGTGGGATTGCTGGGTCATATGGTAGTTCTATTTGTAGTTTTTTAAGGAACCTCCATACTATTCTACATAGTGACTGTATCAATTTACATTCCCACCAACAGTGCTAGAGGGTTCCCTTTCCTCCACACCCTCTCCAGCATTTATTGTTTGTAGATTTTTTGATGATGGCCATTCTGACTGGTGTGCGGTGATATCTCATTGTAGTTTTGATTTGCATTTCTCAGTGGATTAACCTAATGGTATTTTCACAGCTCAGTTCATTGTATGCTTATCTAAATAAGTATGTTTTGGAAATTAAATTCCTTCTGATGCAAATCTGAGTTAGACTACTTTCCAGCTAGTATAGTCCAGATTTCTTCTAAAAACGTCTTTTGGTTAGTTTGTTTTAGTATCAGAGAAAATACAGAAGATGTAAATTTTATAATTTCCAGTGTAAAAATGCTTTAAGTAGGAAGAGTAGTTTTAAATAGCGTTTGATCCTTTATCCGTAAGTTATTTACTTATTCATATTGACAGAGAGAAGAGGGCCCTAGCCTTTCAGCTGCTACTATTGATGACAATAATGATAATAATAGTAAGCTAGTAGCACTAATAATGCTAGTAATAATGATACAAATTTATCAAATGCTTGCTGTGTGTCAATTTCCTAAGCCCATTATTTACTGCTGTGTATCAAACCACATAAAACTTAGAGGCTTAATTTACCAACAACTATTATTTGCTATGATTTTGTGGGTTGGCTTCTATTTTATGTTTTATTGGTTGGGGTGTTGGGCCTCCCTCGCATGCCTAGTGCTTGTTGCTTCCTTGCAGCTGGGGACTCTTGCAACTAGGGCCTTTCTGCATGACTGCTTGGGCTTCCTCACAGCATGACCACTAAATTCCAAGATCATTTTCCAAGATACAAAGGCAGAAAGCACAGATCTCTTAGGGCCTAGCCTCAGAATTTACGCGGTATAATTTCTACCACATTCTACTGGTCAAAGCAACGCACAGCCTAGCCCAGGTACAAGCGGAGGGGGAATAGACTCCACTGCGTGATGGGAAGAGTGGCAAAGAATTTTTGGCCATCTCTAATCCTCCACGAATTCTTTAAGTACTGTTGTAATTCATGTTTTGGAGATGAGGGAACTATGGCTTAGAGGGTAATTTCGTACCTAAAGTAATTCAGTTACTAAGTGGTTCAAGCTCAAGTTTAGATTAATTTAACTCTAGAGCTGGAGTTTTAACTTGAAATATTTGGCCTTGAGCGTGTGGGCAGATTAGATATGTTTGTCTTTCTACTCCAAAGCCAGTGTCTAAGGGTGGTTTTATTGATGTGCAGCTTATATCATTTGCAATCAGACTAAAATAGTAAAGGGATTTGATTCATGTTATTGATCAGCTATCATGTAGTAAACATTACAGTCTCCCTAAAGTAAGATATTTCTAAACTCTCAGTTGAGATGAAAGTTAACATTCTTAGATGTGATAATGTCCTATGCTTACTATTAGCACATTTCCTTACCAAGGACAAATAAATAAAATCAACTTTTTAAACCATAGATTTCCCACTGAGCATACTTTGCTTTAGTAGTCTACGTTTTTCATATGTTCTAGTGTTTACTTTTCATTAACACGAAAAAGAGTTTTTAAGTTGCCTTTTATTATTTTTTTGTTATTTCTGCTGCTTTGTGGTTTTGATTTGAAAGAGTGTTATTCAGGGATTTTCCTTTGTTGAAAAGGAAAGAAAAAGTCAGAGATGCCTATATGGTAATAAACAAAATAAAAATTAAGGCTTCCAAATATACTAATGAATTTTTATACTTACTATAATTGCAGTTTTCAATGTTAGATTTTTCTATCCTGACTTAAGGATTTCTGCAGTCTCAGATTGAGGTATATTGAGGAAAGTCTGTACACTGAAAATATTTTATAGCACCTTGTACTTCGTATTGATTTTTAGGTTGTGAAATGGATTCATAATTTTTCCCTAAAGCATATGGGCTTTTTAGTGCCTGAGCTGTCTAGTCACCTCCTACCAGCCAGAAATAAAAGTGATGACAGCCTCATGGAAAGTTATGGGACCTCAAATTATGTACCCACAGTCTCCTCATTTTATAGAGGACAAAACTTTGGATAAGAGAAGCTTTCAGCTCTTTTCTTATCATGGAGTAATGAGACAGGCAGAGCTGTGTCTAGACCCCTGTGCTCCCAGTGCCGTGCTTTCCTCCACCATATCCCAGCACTTCCTTCATGAGGCTTGATATGGGAAATGTAGAAACCAATTGTCTACAAGGTCCTGCCGCCACCACTCGGCTACAGAATAAGCTACATCCAGTTTAACTTTAGCCAGTTTAAGAAAATCTTAGACCTTTTTTCAAATTTAAAAAATATACCTGTTGTTGCTACATTCAGAAAGTTTAAGAAGTTTCTAGTGGTCCAGGGAAATTGTACTACTAACAACTATTACAGCCATGTTTTCTTATGATTATTTTACCCTTTTTTTCATTTTGAAAGAAAAATAAAATCCCAATTTTGAAAGAAAAGTAAGTCAGTCTTTACTGCTTAAAAAAACCTAGCATTTCTTTCTGAGGCTGCAGACATCTAAATTAGCCCACTTGTCTTGAACCCATTATCATATGTCATATCTGTATCTGGTATGCTGAAGGGAAAATGTGGGTTACTCTGGTCATGTGTCACTATACATTTCTTTTATGCTGTTGTATGACAAAGAATATATGTGATGTGCTAATTTATCTATAATAACTATCAGGGACTCTCTTGTTCCTAAAAATAATTCAATTTAATTGTGGGTTTTTTTTTTTTTTAGGAGATTATTGTAAAGGTAGGAGATAATGTCACCAACTAGCTTTAAGGATAATGAGGTGTAAGCAGAATGAGATGATTCCTCATTCAGTTTATCAGTTATTGGACTCTTTGACCTTTGTATTCCCTGCTTTATATCCTAAAAAAGTGAAATTATACTGTGTGCCATCAGGGAATGTTCTATGGTGGAAGGGCTAATACTTTATAGAAAATTGGGACTCAGTGGCCAAGTAAAAGGTTTGGGGTGACTGCACCAGAAATGCCTTCTGGACTTGAAAGCCAAGTTTGGGAACCTGGGTGCCACTGGGGCCTGTCAGAGGATGGGCTGTTGCAGTGGGTGTGGAAATCTAGTCACTCTCTCTCCTTCAGGCACATTGCAGGTTTGCCTGAGAAGGTCAGTATGATGGCTTGTCAATAATATTTTTGAAAATAGGAATATTTAAAGAAAAAAATAGAAAAACCATTTATAAACTATCCAGAGATTACTACTGTTTATGTCTTTTTGTGTATATCCTATATTTGTTTTCTATTTGTCTGTAGTGTGATATTTAGCTTTTTAATAGAACTAAGACAGTACCGGGCATACTATTTATTGTCTTGCCTTTTTCACTTCACACTTTTATTGAGCACGTTTGTGTGTGTGTGCATGCACACACACACACACACACACACACACTCTATGTTATAATGTGGCATCCATGTCAATTATACCAAAAATAAATGAGAATTGCTTGGCCAAATTATGTTTATTTTTATATTTGCCTCAACCGTTTGAATAAAGTAATTTTAACCCCAGGGAAGAGGTGGAATACATGTCATGATTTTAGTTTTCTTGTCAGTAATGCAGAACATGAGCAGCAGAGAGCTGAGCTATCTCTTTGCTCTGTGGTTCATTTGTTTTTCACTTGTTCCATTCCTGGGGAGCAGGGTTGAAGTGGGACAAAGGTATCAATGAGGAAAATTTCCAGAGTCAAAAGGAGGAAGTAACTGTCAGAGAACAGGTAATGTGATGGAAACTATGTTTATGCTTCCTCAGAAAGTATGACAAATGTGTTCAGTTTACTGAGATTCTGGAAACTTCACATGAGGCATACAGCCTTAATTTTCTTTCATTGCTGTTGTTATATTTTGCAATTAACAAAGAAAAAATAAATAGGGAGAGAAAAGATACTACAACTCACAGAGCAAAGATTTTTGTTTTTTCTTATTTAGAGCCAAACACTAGATTTTTACTTCTCTCTTAAAGCAGCTTTTGGTAAAATTCCTTTTCATCAAAGTTTGGAAAGTTGATGCCTTACTATGTAGTGTTTCTGTAAACTGGTTTTATGTACTGCTCCTATCGATCTGTTCATTAGCACTGTTCGGGTCAGGAAATTCTTACGTGTTTATTCTTTAAATATTTTCATGGTCATTGACATTAACATTTATTGGGTATCTATTATGTGTAAGAAGCTGTTACAGGTATAATAAGACTTTTTCTTCCCCAACAAAGACTTTTGCTCTGATAGAGGTGAAGTGCGATATGTTTATACAATAGCTGTGGTACTCTTCAGAGAGAACTTCCTGCCACTGCAGGTAATGTGAAGTGGTGGCATTTAATAGCCTGATAGATGACATCCAGGAAGGGGGATGGAAAAGATACCATGGCCGTACTTTGACATAAAACTGGTGCAGGTGAAAGTTCAACAGGCTGAGACATTGGAACTTTGAATCAGTAAGGAGGAAGATGTAGCTTAACCCGAGGTTAAGAGCAGGAGAGGTCAGGAAGAGGCCATTCAAATGCTCGAGGAGAGAACAGAGAAGTGGTGTGAGAAATGGTGCAAGGTAGCTTGGTCCCATGGACAGGAGAAATCCTCGAAGAAAATATTGTAGGAAAAATTTGAACTATATTCTAATGAGTAGAAGTAAAATCTATCTCTGAAGTGTAAATGTGACCAAAAATAAAAATAGTGGACTAGGGAATGTAGCAAGTAAAAATAATTAAGAATTTTCATTAGAAGCAATAAGTACTGACTTAATTGACATAATTCAGATTGCTACTTCACTGTAATTTTTCTTATGGCGATCTACTGGGAATTGCAAAGAACAAAAATGAATCTAGATTAAAAAAAATTGTTTCAGGGTCAAGTTTGTCTATTTGATGAAGAGACTCTTCTTTTATCAAAGTACCCCGGGTCATAAAAGTATAGTTTAAACTTCCAGTGTTTCTTTTTCTTTTGAAAAAGAACCTATCAAAGAAACTCAAAGAAAACAAAGTTCTACTATGATTACTTCTGGCTGCTTCTATTTGAATCATTGCAATGGCAACTTTCCACATGGTTCACAGAATTTTTATTGTATTGATATTTTATCTTAAATAGGAATGCAGGAATAGTTTTTTCTTTTCTCTCTCAAGTAATAGACTGGTCTACATTTTCAAGGTTTATTTTATAAGAGGATACTTGTTACAGATTAGGTTTAAAAATCAAAAGAAGTCCAACACTAAAGACAAAAGTGTTTTCTTTATTGAAGTAGATATTGTTAAACTTTTAAACCAGATGAAAGTACGAGTGATCATATCATACTGTCGTAGTTTCTCATAATAAATTTTCCATATAAAATTATTTGTTGTAGGGAGGGTGGGAGGGAGGGAGATGCAAGAGGGAAGAGATACGGGAACATATGTATATGTATAGCTGATTCACTTTGTCATAAAGCAGAAACTAACACACCATTGTAAAGCAATTATACTCCAATAACGATGTAAAAAAATTAAAATTATTTGTTGAAATCATCAAAGGGATAATCCTACTCTGCGTTGCTGCAAAGTTTAAATAGCTAACATTTAAAAAGATTATTTGGGAAGTTTTATTGAATGTACTGAGTTAAGGCTTATTGTAGTCCTTTTCTTCATCCAAACTGCTGTCATAATCTTAGGAAATTTCAAAATCCACTTGAAGGACCCCATTCACCCTTGGAGTTTTTTAATTCCTCACCTAATTCATCTTCACTGTACTGTTCCTACCCATTGCAGGGCCATATTCGGGTCAGAACTGCATCCATCACCCCCAAAATTGTAGACCCCTCTGTCTCTCTCACTGATTACCACCTTTGTTCTGCTTCTATCTCAGTTTTATTCCCACTATGTTGTTCTATACCTTTGGCAATCCCTAAGCCCCTTAAATTCATTAAGAGTAGGATTGTGTCATCTTCACCTTCGTATCATCAGTGCCTACCTAGACATAGTCTAGTAGACACTCAGTCAAGTTATGCAGAATAAATGAATGGATTAATCAAATATTCGCCCATTGTTTGCTGTGGAATTATAAGAGGCCACCATGACAATTGACGATAATAAGGTGAGAATGATGGCCTTAAGATGGCCATCAGTTTAAGTAACAATAGTATTATATGGGGAAACGAAGAAAGACTACTAGGATATTTATACTTTTAAACAGAGGTGGCAGGTAGAGTTAATAATAACTCTTATTTATTGAGAGTTTTAAAAGTTAGTTGTGTTAGGCTCTTACCTTCATATCTTATTTACTCCTCACATCAACTTAGTGAGACAGGCATTTCTATTTAAAACTTTTAGAGATGAGGAAACTGATTCAGAGAGAGAGGTTTAGTAACTTGTTCAAGACTACCAGCAGAGTAAGGATATGAACCCAATATGTACTATCAAATTTCAGGGCCAATCTCTTTAATACACAACAGTTGAAGAGTTAGGCAGAATATCTTTTGAATATCTTCTGGGAACTTGTCAAAGGATATTACATTTGAATGTGATAGGAATATTTCATGTTTTAGTTGTGTTTAGGTAAGTCATTTGTAAATAGTCCATTCAAAACTGTTTATTTTAGAAAGCAAATTTATTTACCCTGAGTGCATCATTCTTATTTTGTAAGATGGCCTGCTGCTCTTAATAGACCGTTGTGGGCAACACGTTTGAGAGTATACTGCAGAGATCAAAGGATGCCCGGGGTTCATCTTTCCCAGACACAATTTTGCACTTGGTCTCCCTAGCCTTGTTAGTGGTGGATGATTTGTCCTTTAAGAAAGGAAAAAGACCTTCCTTGGTTACCTATTTTAGTGCAGCTTTTGGACTGACATTGTTTGCTAAATTCTTTTAAAGTGAGCAGTTCAATGGAGTAACATGGAGCAGCTTAAAAAATTGTCCTGCTGCCTGTGTCTCAGGTTAGAATGTTTCTGTTCACACTTTACTTCTCTTATGACTTGGGGTAGGCTCTGAGTCTTCATTGGGATTTGGACTTTTAAGATCTGCTTCGTATTCCTTGTAAATTGGTGCAGACACTATGGAAAATAGTATGGACGTTCCTTAAAAAACTAAAAGTAGAGTTGCCATATGATCCGGCAATCCCACTCCTGGGCATATATCTGGAGAAAACCATAATCCGAAAAGATACATGTACCCCAGTGTTCATTGCAACACTATTTACAATAGCCAAGACATGGAAGCAACCTAAATGTCCATCAACAGATGAAGGGATAAAGAAGATGTGGTATATATACACAATGGAATATTACTCAGCCATAGAAAAGAATGAAACAATGCTATTTGCAGCAGCGTGGATGGACCTAGAAATTATCGTACTAAGTGAAGTAAGTCAGAGAAAGACAAATACCGTATGATATCACGTATATGTGGAATCTAAAATATGGCACACGGCTCCCCTGGTGGCACAGTGGTTGAGAGTCCGTCTGCCGATGCAGGGGACACGGGTTCGTGCCCCGGTCCGGGAGGATCCCACATGCCGCGGAGCGGCTGGGCCCGTGAGCCATGGCTGCTGGGCCTGCGCGTCCGGAGCCTGTGCTCCGCAACGGGAGAGGCCACAGCAGCGAGAGGCCAGCATTCTGCAAAAAAAAAAAAAAAAAAAAAAAGTAAATATGGCACAAATGAACTTATTTACAAAACAGAAACAGACTGACAGACATAGAAAACAAACTTACGGTTACCAAAGGGGAAAGGGGGTTGGGGAGGGATAAACTAGAGTTTGGGATTAGCATATACAAGCTACTATATATAAAATAGATGAGCAACAAGGTCCTACTGTATATATAGCACAGGGAACTAGATTCAATATCCTGTCATAAACCATAATGGAAAAGAGTATGAAAAAGAATGTGTATATATATGTATAACTGAATCACTTTGCTGTACACCAGAAACTAGCACAATATTGTAAATCAGCTATACTTCAGTTGAAAAAAAAATCTGCCTCGTATTCCCCTTAGATGTATGGAAAACTTTAAAGCACTTAGACAAGAGAATGGAGAAGATCCAGTTTTATTTGAGACTCCCAGGAGTCATCTTAATAATAGTCTCTATTCCCAAGAGGGGGAAATGAAAGGCAAGGCTTGCATCAGCCTAGTATCCTCACTTTCTTAGGAATCAAAATGTTCCCAAGGTCAAAAACAGTGTGAAGTAACGCCCTAAACCCATCTTCGAAGGCACTACATCGGAAATAGAGTGAATGGTAATTGCTCTTTAACTGGACGTGAGTCTCATTTTCAGTGCCACTGTTTATATTCTTCGTGTCCTGCCTTTCTCTTTATGTTGAATTTGTTCCACCTTGTAAAGATTAAGAAGCACATGTTCTAGCTTTTAAATGTAAAAATTGAATTATTAATAGTTTTTGGATAAAAAATGGGCTCCCATTTCTTCTACCAGAAGCAGTACATTCTCAGAAACTTTGGAACTCACTGATATGAAGTGTCATTTAAAGTTTTTCACTACTTCAGCACTTAAAGCTTTTTATTTCCTCCTTGATATATGACACAGCTGTTTCTCGAAGTGAGCAAAGTCAAGGACTCCATACGATCTAATTAGATTATTCTCTTTGTGTGTCTCCTACATTTAGTGAAGGTTACTAATCAAGTCTTGATGTATTTTTTATTCATTTTTCAAATTCCTCATCTCAAGATGGCTATCGTTGGTGCATTGCCCCCACTATATTGTATGATAATAATGTAGTCATGTCTTTTTCTCCCCTACTATGTGATAAATTTATTAGGGGTAGGATTGTGTCATCCTACGTCAAATCTTGTGTACCTTCAGCCTCCTGATGATGCTGGCTATAGCCACTTAAGCTACTAAGACTTATTCGTAAAGAGTGATGCTCCATCTTTCCGACCTCACATTCTGTGGAGTAATGTAACTTGAATTTTGGAGAAATTGATTCATACTGTTTTAAAGAAGGACAGTTTTAGGTGATCAAATTCAGGATAAAAGAGGCACCTTGCTTCTTAGGTGATATTCTTGACATTGCTGATGCATTCATTACACTTTTTTTTTTTTTTAAAGGCAGATAGTTTTCCTTCTCATCTTCTCCCTCTCCTTTGTCTTTGCTCCTCTCTGCCTCCCCCTTCTCAAGGCTCCTCTATATATTAACATCTTTACTGGTTTACCCAGTATTGACATCTAGAAGTTACTTTTTGCTTACCTGGTGTATGTATCAGAATACTTTTACTCCAAAATTATTGCTTATAAACAAAACCTCACACAAAACAAATTTTTAAAATGGCTTAGCTTTTGATGGTTAATGGGAGATAATGTGGTAGTAATTAGTCAAAATAAAGTATCCCTTTATTGAAAGTATTGGAAAATTTCTTGTAAATTAAAGTTATGTTTAAGGTTATTGAGTCTTTGTAGATAAATTTTCTTTCCTTAGTTGTTCTGGGGTAGGGCATTTAGTAATAGATACATATCTTAATATAGATGCTTCAAATCCTTTATTAAGCTGTCATCATTTTTGGTCTTATGATGAGCGGCAGTCAGGTGAGCTTAGGGAAAATTGGCAAAGTATGGACAAATACCAAGATAGGAAAAAAATTCATCTACAAAGAAGATGTGGAGTTGTTGCCTTTCTTCCCTCTATGTCTAGATGATTAGAGATGACTGTATCCTTGGATTTTATTTTCAAAATTGGAGGTTATTTTTAAAATGGGTATCTAAGAGTGCAGAGTGGGGTGGGGAACTAAAGCTTGATGTAAAGCAAAATATAGTAAACAAAAAACTCCCACACAGTCATATAAAAAACAAACCTATTTGCTATGACAGTAAATTTAAATGACATCAGATGATAGAATTAGCTATAAGTTCTTTTCATTTCTTGTTGTGGATTGCAACCTCTGTAAATCGATATTTCAGGTAAAGGGTTTCCAAAATAATCATTTACATATGTATGGTGTGTGTTTTTAAAAATTAGATATAAAATACATATAAATATGCATTCTGGTATATGTGAAAACTAAAGTAACACAAAACTGTTGCATTCACATGTTTTTAACAACTTGAATTTGTGTTTCTTTAAAGACTAAAGGCAAAATAGATCTTTTCATTGCCTTAGTTTATGCAAAAAGTTGAATAAAAATATGGTGATCTGTTTGTAGGAACAAGAAAATTGGACTATACACACAGTTTATAATTTAACAGTGATTAGTTATATAGTGATTATTAGAGCTTCTAGACTGTAAATTATAAAGATAAAATGTTACTATTTCTGTTTTAAAGTTTATTGCCTACATAGCCAGTGGATCAGAAATCCAAGATGGGTAATCACTGGTATTGTGCTTCAGGCTTTAGATCTAACAAATAAAAATGAAAAACATTTGGATATGATTAAAGAACAGAGAAACAAGGGGATGGAGAGCAACCAATTCAGAAAATAAGGAACAGTTGGTTTTCCCTAATTACAGCCATCTTGTTTTCTTTTTTCTTCTGTATGTATCAATTGGAAGTTTGGTAGAAAATTAACTTGTTTGCCTAATTATAGAAATAAATTCGTTGCAGATTTTCAAAAGTGACTTTATGTTTTTCCTTAAACTCAGATTTCAAAAGTCAGTTGCAGTTTGTATTGGCTGCAATTCTTTCCTTGGATATAGTTCATCAGTTTACTTTTCATTTCCTAAGACTGGATTTCTTAAATCTACCATCGCCTAAATGAGGATGTGTTGACATAAATGAGAAGATCAAAGATTCAACTAATTAAAGAAGTTTTACCTTGGAATTAGGCTGAGTTGTGCAGAAGTGTGGCTGAATCTAAGAAGATGATGAAACATTTTGCATAACCTAACCATAATGATTTTGCAGATTGTTTGTTGTTGCCAGTCAAGCACTAAAATAAGGCCTAAGCTGACCCTTCTTTCCCATAAATCTTCTCATGGATAATAAAGGTTATGGAAATTGGGACTTTTTGGTTTTCCAGTAGAGATGAATTTTTTGAGATGTCAATTACTTTATACTTTATTGCTTTCTGTTCATTCCTATTTTTCCCACTTTTTATCACAAGTGCCTTATTTATTACGTATTCATATAATACAGGAAGTTACATGTTTCCTTTCAGTGACTTTATGGAGAGGTGCATGTTTTATGATCTTTTTGGTACCTAACATGTTTTTTTTGCTTGTTATTTGAGAGTCATTAAACCCAGATACATGAGTAAAAAAAAAAAGGCAAATAAACACAACTTTCAGTATCAAAGTCCTGCTGAAACATTGTATGGTGTTATATGCATTGCCGATTTGATGGCTTTCTTTAGTTTTCCTCTGTATTTACTTTGAGTGCTAATTCAAGCGCCTCCTCCCCAGCCCCAGCCCTGACCCCTCAACACACACACAAAGCAGTTAAGGCTTCAAAATGGAACGATAGTAGATATGTGCCTGCTGTGTTCTGGTGATTCTGAATAAGCAGGAATATAAAGAGGCAAGGTCACCTCAAAACTGAAAAGTTCTGTAGTATTTTATCTTTCAGTTGCTTCCTTACTATCTAGCACTAACAGTTTTGGGCTGATTAACATAATTAATGTTGTAAACTTATGAAAAGCTAAGAAGGAATGTAGATGATACTGTTAAAGTATTAGTCATGGTTTGAAGCCTGTTCTAAATCATGTCAGAATTCCCAGAACTTAACATGGAAATTAGAATAGAGACAACACCTACATTTCCTTCCCTTCCAAACCATTGTTTTCATACTGCCATAGCTTTTTCTTTCTAAAACCGAGATTTGATCATTTCCTTAATCTTTTTAGTCCATTTTGGCTTCCCATTCCTTATTGCAGTAGCTTTTTATGGACTACATTAGAATTACCCAGGGAGCTTCTAAAATATGCACATATCTGAGACTTATCAGAAACTCTGATTTTTATATAGAAGTGACAAGTGTATTTGACAAAAACTTTGTTCATTGGTTCAGATGCCTCTTTTTGTCATGTCCCAACCAAACTTTCTCATCTTGTCTCAAGCCGTTTCCTCCACTCTCTTTCTGCTCTTCTCTAGCCATGCTAAATCTAGATATTTTCCAAATAGTTCTATTCCTAACCTCTCCTCCTTCCCCTCCTCTCCACTCTAAGTCTTTCATCTGTTGAACAACTGCTTATCTTGCTAGATTCGCCTTAAATGACACATCTTTCCTTATTCCCTGTGTAGAAATAAGCACTCTGTTTTTTTTGTTTAACATTTATATTTGATTATGAGTTTTTTAGGTGTCCGTCTCCCCCATTAAACCTCATGTAATTCATCTTGTTCACGTTTATATTAAATGAGTACATGGACGACTAATAGAATCCCTGTTAGGAATTTAAATGTACAGTTTTTATGAACATTGTTTTTAAGGGCTTTATTGAGTTGACCTAGGTTGATAATTTCATTTTTCATAATATATTCCCATTAAATCTTACATGCCTATATATTTACTTTTTCCTTCATTTTTCCCTGTTTGTATCTACAGACGAAATCTTACAAAACTCTCCCTTATCTTCAGTCACATGTTGGCAGAAATCAAAGCTATCTTTCCCAATGGGCAATTCCAGGGAGATAACTTCCGTATCACGAAAGCAGATGCTGCTGAATTCTGGAGAAAGTTTTTTGGAGACAAGTAAGTACAAATTTGGATCCATGTTTGAAGAATGACTTAGACCTGCCTCCAGTTCCACATGGTGTAGATTTTACCTGAGTATTTTGAGAATATACTGCAGTGTTTTTGATAAGTGTTTTGATTGCTGTTTTTTCTATTTAGCCACCAAAAGTATACCTCAGTAACTGAATAATTTTGTTGTTACCAAGTAAATATTATATGACATTTATTTATTCGGTGAGCATTCATTGAGTTAAATAGTTAGCTCTAAGAAGCAGATGTATGTAAGACAGAGTATACATGAGAAGCTCATAACTTTTTATAACTTAGTGTACACATAAAACACATATAGAAAATAAAAGGCAGAAAGGGAAAGACACTTTAAAAATTGGCCTAAATAAATTGTTCTGACAATCCAGAGGGGGGACACTTACTTGAGGACTGCAGGCATCGGAGACTGCTTTCTATACTAGGAGGTAGAGTATCAGCTTGACGAAGATCTGAAATTGAAGTGGGAAAAGGCCTCAGCACTGGCATTCAGGTTTTCTCTGTGTCATTGCACAGAAAGTATGCACGTGTAAACAAGATACAGAAATGAGGATAATGTTATCACAGAGTTGCATTATCTCACAAAAATAGCTAAAGATGTTTTCCTTAGGTATTTCCTATCCAGACACAAACCCAGGTGAGCTTGGCAAATAATAGGAATTGAATATCTGAAGTCTGCATAACTTAAATAAAACGTGCAAAACTTTTATCAGGAATCTCTTAGTAAGATGCTTAAGAACCGAGCATCGGGTGGCAGATGGTTTCTTCAGTTTCTTTTAAGGGTCCCCTTTGATGAGAGAGCACCCTCAGAATGTCCTTGAATGTAGGCAGAACTGTAGCTAAGAATTAAGGAGGAGTGATTGCTTACACACAGATTATTGTTTTCATCCTGTAGTTAAATTCTTTATTTATACGTTAGCTGACGAAATACAATGTAAAATGTTGGCACACACTTTCAGTGATCTGGAGTCCTGTGACACTGGTGAATTAACTGTAACGTTGGGTTTCCTGTTTTTTTTTTTTCTCTATGACGTGCTGTGTTTATCTATAGCTACCACATGACTAGGACATACACAGAGCAATGCACATTTGATTAGATGCATATATATATATATATATATTTTTTTTTGCGGTACGCAGCCTCTCACTGTTGTGACCTCTCCCGTTGCGGAGCACAGGCTCCGGACGCGCAGGCTCAGCAGCCATGGCTCACGGGCCCAGCCGCTCCGCGGCATGTGGGATCTTCCCCGGACCGGGGCACGAACCCGTGTCCCCTGCATCGGCAGGCAGACTCTCAACCACTGCACCACCAGGGAAGCCCAGATGCATAATTTTTTTACTTCAAAAATATTAAAGCCTTTTTCCCACTTCTTAAATAAAATGCATTCTTAATTATTTTTAGGCACTACGGGAGGAAATACTGTTATTGCTTTTAACACAAGACATTCTGTGTTCCAGAAATCTAGCTCTTTGTAATGCTCCTATATCTATTCACAAATGAGGACTTAAAAAAAGAAAAGTCTCATCTGAATTAGACTAACAGCCAAGAGTGTACGGATTAAATATTTGTGAATAGTAGAAAGCAGAAAGGGACCGCAGAGTTCTGGGAGTAACAGCTGAGGATGTCTTGAAGCTACAGCTCATATATTAACACTCTGAGCCTAATGCAAAGAGTTGGTAACCTTCAAAATAAACTATCTTAAAATTTTAAGAAAATCTATCAGACAAGTTGTTTGCGGTATTTCTTTCTGAAAACTGAAAATTCTGGTGAGTTAAAAATTGCTTGCTTGTCAAAAGGTCAGTAAAAAATGGACCTTTTGACAAAAGATTGCTCACATGTTTTTCAAGAGAGGAGTTTGTTTTGCCAGCACCTCAAACCACAGAAAATTATGCATTTGAGACATCGTTACTTCCCTTTATTTATAGCCATAGACATTAAGGGGCTGAAATTTCTGTCCAACTGCTACGTGAGTGAAATCACTACTAAATCAAATGGGGGATTCTTGAAATTCTGATTAAACGCTCTCCCTACCTCCTAAACCCTTGTACCCTTGTCTTCTGTCTTTGCTTACTTGAGAAGGCTTCTTAATTGGTCTTTAAGATTTTTATTTTGGGGATGAGAGCCAAAGGTAAAGCTCCCTCTGGAACTTAGACATATTTCTGTAGTCATCAAAATGAATGCTTCTTTTATTAGATCACTGGAGAAACCATCTTTATATTCTCTGTGGGTTTTCACCTTATAGTTCCACAGTATTTTATTGAATGAATGGACGAATGAATGATGTAGCCTTTTAAAAGGTTGAATTCTTTTCTCTTCCTTGTACTCATACTAGTTTGCATTTTTGCATAACTGAGTTCTCATACAGAAGTATTCCTGTTATTTATCTACATACTGAGGGCATATGAGAATGCTTTCATGTGACCTAACCGGTGACTTTAAACTTGAATGCATTATTGTTTCCAAAAACAGAACCATTGAGCGGTTAGTTCTCAAAACAGCCAAACAGATTATGATTTTTATAAAGCAGGTTTTAACATAAGGAGTAGTATTGTGATATTTTTCCCAAAAGGAACTGTCAGTAAGAAAAAAATATTAGTATTGAGTTAAAATTGGGAAATAGTTATCGTTCAAAGGACTTTATAAAACTCCTAAAGGCAATCTTAGGATTCAGACCTAAAGAACAGGCAGCAGACAAAAATCTTTAGGTGTCATGTGACTAATGCTTCCTTTCTGTGCTTCTCAACCTTTTTGAAGTCATGGCAGGGCCAGCCTCTGCTCAAGGTCCAAGCCCAGCTGCCAAGGAGGTTCTGCCTGTCTGGAGCCTTAGGGGATCAATAACATATCATGTGCCAGGGTAAACTGGTTGGGAAGTTCTGTAGTTGTTAGATTTGGGGAAGTCCTGTAGTTGGTAGATTTTTATGAGAAGTTATTGAATGTTTTAATAGTTGAGTTCTGCTTTTGCTTTCTTAGTCTGTTGACCAGGAGATAGTAGAAATATGTGGAAAAGAGGAGTGGCATTTTTGAGTGAATGTGTCTAAGTAAATTCTGCCAAATGGGACCAATACCAAACTCTGGGTTAGAAGGTGAAGTTTATAATCCAGAAACTTTAAGCATAAGGCTCAAAGAATGTATTATTAACTGTTCAAAAAAGACCCATTAATGTGATTAGACTCGGTGACAGTCATTTTTCTAATAAGCAAGTCAGGTAGCAGTTTCTAGGCTCCTTGTACCAAGCATTTCTTGATGTTGAGGAGATTTAGACATGTGTTTCCAACCAAATTATAATTCAACAAGAACCATTCTAACTCCTGAATCTTTGTATGTACCTTCTCCCCATCCTTACTTTACTTCAAGTTCTATTCATCAGTTTCATGTTCAAGTTCAAATTCTTCCCTGGACTACTGCAACAGCTTTCTGTCTGGTCTCCCTACCTTTAATAACAGCCTATCCCATCGATTTTCTTGATGAGGCCAGTGAGCTCCAAAAAGCAGAACCCTTCATTCTATTTATTTTTTTTTTTTTGCCTGAAACGCTATGCATTCTATGCATCATTACTGAATCTGGGTTAAAGTCTATAACCCCATTAATATGACAAGCTTTAGGAACTTTTTTTCTAGCTTCATCTCTCTATTCAATTCATCCTCAAAGAAACAACCTCCTCATACTCTGTACTTATTTCCTAGTATGCTTTTTATTTCCACACCTCATTGTCTTTGTTTCCCTAAACTGCACCCTCCTCTTGGGAAACCAGTTACCCACACCCTACCCAGTGTCACACCCTACCCAGTGTTGCCACTTTGGAGGCGTTCCTGAGTAACCCTAACCTAAGGTGGGCATGCCTGCTTTATTCTTCAAGTACCTGAGCTCACATCTCGCACACTAGACTGCAGTGAACTGCTGACATGCTTGCATTTCCCAGTAGACTAGAAAGCTTCCTTGATTTTTATTTCTCAGAGCCTGGTGTGGTTCTTGGAATATGTGAGCTCTAATAAGTGTTAACAGACTGGATGAATAATTGGATGGATGGGTGAGTGGATGGATGATGTCTATTGTCTGCTCAAAATTTTCAATAACTTATGATCTACAAATTGATTTTTTTTTGTCATCAGTTCCTACAGTTCTCCCTGGCATGCCCCTCTTCCCTCCTCTTTCTTTTCTACAGTCCCAGAATCTTGGCACCCATCCTTTAAGTCTAGTTCAGAAGTCTTCTTTTCTGGGTTCTAATATATACCCTCCCACATGTTCAACTTTACGCCATGTTTTGTGTTTATGTTGTATTTTAAATATATTTATATTATCAAATGTATTTATTACGTGGGTCTTTCCTGCTCAAAAATAAAGCTCCTGTTGACTTTTTATCCAAAAATTAGTAAAAACAGGTACATTTATTAGAGTTATTATATGTCAAACTCTGTCAAATGCTTTCACATAGATTAGCTCCATTTTCAGTACGAAGTTTAAACATTATTCTTTAAATGGCTATCAGATGAGTCCTTTGGGTACTGTATACATAACAGACACTCAGTAATTATTGGTTGAGTTCATGATGTATTTTTCTACCATTTTAGTCCTCTTTTCTTTTACTTATGTCCTGTTCTTCAGGCAAGTGGGATTATTTGGCTCTTTCCTGACACCTCAGCGGCTACAGGTTTCTGTGTCTTTGCCCACATTGTTCCTTCCACTTGAAGATTTTTATCTCTGGTATAAAAGTTCTCACTAATCCCTCAAAGTTCATCTTGCTCTTGATTCTGGCCCTTATTATCATACTGGATCTTTTAGTTCTTAAACTCCCATAAGCTCTTGCTCATCCTCCATATTTATTAGTTTTCATTGATTTTTAAAGTTATTTGTCTAGCTATCTTTCCATCAGACTATAAGCCCCATGAAATCAGGCTTATTTAATCAATCTTCGTGTTTCCCAAGGTGGATCAGCACAGTGTCTCATTTGGAGACTTTCAGGAACTGTCGCTCATTTAATTCAAATGAGTTGAGCAGCAGAGGCACGTGTGTGAGTGTGCGCATGTGGGACGTGTACAGCGTTTGCCTGCTTGCTTGTTCTGGGGGCAGCATGCTTAGTGCAGGCTCGCAGGCGGGTCATCTGTGTTCAGGTTCTGACTGCAACATTTACTAGCTTTGTGACTTTGGGCAAGCTCCGTGCTTTCTTCATGCATCAGTTTCTTCATCTGTAAAATGTGGATGGTAATAACAAGAATACCTACTGTGTAGGGTTGTTGCAAAGGTTAAAAGAGCTAAAATCTACATTTCAGGCAGGTAAGACAGTGTCTGGCACTTTGTATGCACTCTGTGTTGTGGAATAATTAACCAGTTTAAACCTTTAATCTTGCTCAAAGCCCCATGAATATATTTATTATTAATTCTACAAATAATATCATTAATATTCAACTTTGCATGATAGAGGTTCTATGGTCCCTAGAAATCTAAAAGCAAAATCCAGAAAAAGTTAATAAAAGTTTTCTAAAATTGTGTATATCCCTATGTAAAAGTGAGGTAGAATATAAGAAACTGTCCTGCTGACCATGGGGGAAAAAAAAATGATCTGTTTAAAATTCAGTTCATTACATCTACCTTTGATTTCCTGGGGAAGTGGTAGGGACCTTTTTTGGTTTCCTGTGTTTTCACTTTTAATAAGAAACAAAGGACAATGGTTTCTTTACCTTTGCAGTGAATAAGATACATTTTTTTTTAGCATATTAGCTAGATCAGTTTTCCCTCTAATCAAAGAAAAGGGAACTTAGTCATATTTAATTAAAGGATGCACAATAGAAATGAAGAACATTTATAAGAAAAATGTGCAGCAGGAGATCTAGAGAGAAAAAAAAGAACTGAAATAGAACTAAAAAAATTGCCATTTAATATTTCTGTTATTTAGTCAACTCTTACTACTGCCTGTTTCGAAAAAGCAAAGTATCTTTATTTCATAAGGACAATAAAATGACAGGGCTATTTTGTTCAACTCACTGCAACAAGATCCAAGACAGAAAAAGCAAATAAGATGTGAAATTATAATTTTCTACCTCTAAGCAGTATGTATTCAATTTGGGGAGGGCAGTATATACAAAGATGATAAATATTTAAAATCAGTTCTGTCCCATTACAGAAGCGCTTAAGGAATGTCACAAATAGTAAGTGAATTATTTACTAGGGCCATCAGAGGAACACTCAGGCTGCATGGAGGAATTGGTATTTTGTATGGGTTGCACATGTGTTAATAAGGAGTACACAGGGGAGAATACTGTGAGAGGGATGGAATTCTCATGGCGTCTGCTGTCTTTCCAAAGAAAGATGCAGAGTAACTTCAAGGTTCCATAAACGGCATTTTTTGTTGTTGTTGTTGTTCTTGTTCTCTTTTTCCTTCTTTTCTTCACGTTGAACTCCTCAGTAAGTGACATTTACTTCAGTGAAATCACCGTGAATTAGGTTCTGGTTCTCAGCCTTGAAACCTGATTTCATTAGAGCCATATGTTTAGAGACTGAGCATACTTTACTGAGCTCACAAACTGATCTATAATCCAGAATAGTGGTTTTATTAATTTACAATGATTAATGCTACTGTCAAGCAGATGGGAATGCTCTCATCACTGTTAGGTAAATTATATGTGGAGCTATATCATATCCAGAACATTCCTTAGTGAACATGGAATCTAAATATGGGGTGGTGGTTTATGACCCACTATAGGAATTCCCCTGCCTTCAAGGACCAAAGTACTTACAATTGTTATTCTCTCTCTTGGACTATGCTTTGAAAGCTCTGTCCATTTTTGGCCATTTGGACTTTCTTTTTCCATATGCAAAGTTGTACTTTTAAAACTCTGTTCTTTGGAGCCCTGAGAACAATGGGAGCCCATGATGGGTTTTAAGTAGGGAAGTGGTCACACTTGGATCATAGGTGGGCTACTCTTGCTGAAGTATGGATAATGAACTTGAGCAGTGGTTTCTAGACCCATTCAATCATATTCCTTATTACTACTTTTTGAGCGTACATCATCTATCTATGTATATCATCTACATACTCACATATGTATAAAATACATATTACTATACAAATAATGTGTATTCTCATACATAATATAAAGGACACATTATAATATAAATTTTTAAAATTGAATTAAAAATGCAAGTAGAATTTCAGTCCTTTCTTCTCATCCTAAATAGGGTCATCTTGTATACCCCCGGGGTCTATGACTGCCCTGCCCCCCACCCCCCCCATTCCACTTCCCACTTTAGAAACTGATAAATTAGGAGAGAAATAGGAGAGAGATAGGAGGCTGTTGTAGAAAACTAGGTGAAGATAATAATAAATTAAATAAACAAATAAATAAATAGAAGTACATGAATTTGAGAATTATATGAAGATAAAATTAACTGTACTTGAGTATTAAGGTATATGAGGTACAAAAAATGAGCCAAATGTGATGCCTCAATCTGCGATTTGAACAACTGGGTACCATTTGCTGAGACAGGAAAAGTAGGAAGAAGAGATTTGGCAGTCAGATGAATTCAGTTTGGCATATGTTCAGTTTCGTGGGTCCAGACAAATCCATGTGGTGATGTTTATTAGTAGATTAGATATACAACCTTGAGGAAAAGAATATAGAATTAAAGACAGAGATTGACAGTACATTTATGAGTTTGCAGATTGACAGCCTGTAGAATGTTTTCCTTGGCCTCAGACAGTATTTACATTAAAAAATTAGTTGGTAACTTTTAAAATTATTGAATTTTACACAAAAATATTGTATTGAATTTCATTGAGCAATTGGAAGTGATGGCAACACTAGATATGAACTCTGACGTGGCGACAGTTGGCTAGACCTGGGTGCCAGCTACCCAGTTTAGATGTGTCCCCTCCAATTGATTGCGGTCCTTACCTGGACCTCTTTACTCATATACATTATCTGCCTGGTCTCCAGGTATCTGAGTTTGTAATCTCTAAAAGCTGTGTGAAGCCATTGGACTGATTGATGTAGACCATGGAGAATGTGCAGGGAGAAAGAACAAAGAGGACAGATCCTTAAAGAATTCTGATGAATGATGTATGCACAGAGGAAATTTAAGGAATGGAGGCATCACCAGGGAAGTAGGCATAAAACCTGGGGAGTGTGGTATTATAGTTGCTAAAGGAAGATAAGATTTAAAGAAAGAGGGAGATGAATCAGAATATAGTGTTGAAAGATCAATTAGATAAAGACTTAAAAGATTTCATCAGATGTGGTACAACAGGCTTTCATAACTTAGTTTATTTTCTTTTTAACATTCTGAAAGTCTCCTTTATAACCAGTCTTAATAGGCTCCACATGTTGCACTGAATAGATGTGTTGAGTTTTTGGTGTACCCTGAATAGGTGCGTTGGATTTTGCTGTACACTGAGTAGGTACATTAAAGTGTCTGGCCTTCCACCAAGACTTGTGGTGCATTATAACCAGCCATCTAGGTGGTAGTCTGAGAATATCTTTTCTTATTTTGAAGTTTCTAAGCTCCCTAATGATAAGGTAAAATGCTAACCTTGTCCTCTAAAGTTTAACCTGTTTGTATCCAGATTTTGGCTACTTATTTTACTTCCCCATCTTGAGAAGTAATTGGTTTTTGTTTTGTTTTATTTTAGCTGCTCTACCAAATGAGGAAAATACTTTCATGCCACTTCTTGAGACCATTAATGTTTTTTAAATAACTTGGAATGTTAAGCCAATCACTAAAACTTCCAGAAATTGTGTTTCTAAAATATCATTTAAAAAGTTCTCCTGTGCAGAGCCCTGTTTTTTTTAAAAGCAGACTTCACATTTCTCCATCTCTTAGTTCTAGTCAGCTGATCAGTTTGATTTAATTAATTAAAACAGTTTTTAAGCCACTTATAATCCCATTCTCAGAAGTTCTTATATTGTATTCAGAGAAATAATTATTTTCTTATTAAATATTTAATAATGTGCCCCTGGAATCAAAGCACGTTTGTTCCTTTCTCTGTGGGATGTTTCTACCTTGGTAGGTGAAGAGAGGCACTTCCTCCTTCTGAAGCAAAGACTATGCTTGTTTACCACCCTGTAATGTAAAGATAGTATTTCTCTGCATATCCAGGGACAAGCATACTTACTAACCATTATAAAATATTTGGGTTCCCTAAGCCCTACATTCCTCTCCAGTTACAAAAGTCACTGTGTGTGTATGTGTCACCTGACTCTCTTTGCATCATCCTGTGGGAATTAGAACAAGTAAGTTCCAAGAAAATGGTGATACTCTGACCACTGCTTCCTGTGAGTTACGAAGTCCTTTGGCTTTGATGCCCTGACCCACAAATACTCTATCTTCTGCCAGCATCCATGCAACTGTGATAGGCTAACTTGTTAGCTTGCAAATAGGGTGGAATCTCAGATTTTCACAGTTCTTTAGAAACATGTTCTGCTGGTGGAGAAATTGTGACTTAAAAGCAAAGTAAATAAAGCTTCATAAAATTAATATTTAGGATTTATTTTTCATTAATAGACTGCTAATGCTTCATCTTCCTGTTTTCCTTATTCTGAATGTTGATTATCAGTAGGAAATGACAATAATTGTTTTCCTTTGTAGCTTTGTTTTTGCCTTGTTTATCTGCAGTCATCAGTAGTTTCTCTTAATAAAAAGGAATTTTGGGGGATCTACTTATGCAAAATAGTATGTACATAGTTTCTCCTGTGAGGCTTTAGTTATTGGAAATTGTATATTTTTTTGCCTTAATTTAACTTACATATCTAGCAGACTTCACCCATTGCTTGTTAATGTAATTGACCTATGTAGAGAGATTTCTGGGGAATTTTCTTTTATTACAGACATTTTAATTTGTAGGACAGGCTGGGCTCTTAATACTAAAAGGACGATGTGTGGCAGAACTTTCTAATTTTAGGGTGTATAGCTTACTAATTTTGTTTAATCTGAGTATCCTAACTTCTAGTATCATAAAATCATACATAATTAAAATCATACAATTATACTCTGAAAAAAATCTGGCTTTTTTCACTATTATGTTTATGAAATTCATCCATGTTCTTGCATATAACAATAGTTTGTTCATTCTCCGTGCCCCATTGTATGGCTACACCACAATTTACATATTCATTCCATTGGTGATGGACATTGGATTCTTCCTCCTTTGGATTTTTATCAGTGGTGCTGCTATGAACACTTTTTGTACATTAAAAGAAAACATGTATACATTTCTGTTGTATGTATATCTAGGAGTGGTATTGCTGGCTCCTAGTTTATGCATAGTTTTAGCTTTAGTAGCTTTTAGTAAACCACCAAAGAGTTTTCCAAAGTGGTTTGCCAATTTAATCACCTATGAGGAGTGCCTGAAGTTTCCTGTTTTCCATATCCTTCCCAACATTTTATGTATCATTTGTCATTTTAAAACTTTTTAATAAGCCACTCTGGTGGGGATGAGTGGAATCTCATTTTGTTCTTAAGTTACATTTCCATGATGACAAATGAAGTTGAGTGTATATTTGTGTGTTTATTGAATATTTTGTTTTTGTGTGAGTGTGAAAATTATTTGCCCAAATTTTGAGTAGCAATTATTAATATTTAGAAGTTTTTATATATTATAGATGTGAATTTTTTGTTGATTATATTTATGTGAACGGTTTCTCCCAATATGTGGCTTTCTTTTTCACTTTGTTAATAACATTGCTTCATGAACACAGGTTTTTAATTTATTTTTTCCTTTATCCTTTGAACATTTGGGGTCCTGTTTTAATTATTTGCCTGTAATGCAGGTATTCTCTTCTGTTTCTTCCAAAAAACTTTATTGCTTTATCTTTCATATTTAGGTCTAAGGTTCATCTAAAATTGATTTTCATATGGTATTAGTTCAGGGTCAAGATTCATTTTCTTCCATATGTATATTCATTTGACCCAGCAGCATTTATTGAAAACATCATCCATTCCCTACTGCTGTTTATATATAGTTGTTACATAACCAGTGTCCAGATATGATTGCATTTGTTTCCAAAATTTGTTTTATTCTATTGTCTATTTGTCTCTCCTTGTGCCAATACCACACTGTCTTAACTGATGTGAAGAGTACAACTTTGTCAGTGTTTTTCTTATTGAAGTTCGGCTTGATTATTCTTGGCTCTTGGCATTTCCCTATGAAGTTCAGAATCAGCCTATCTATTCCTACTATGAAAATGTCTCCTGGAATATTTGATTGGGGTTGTAATAAATCTAAGAATCAATTTGGAGAGAATTGACACCTTTACCATATTGAGTCTGCCAGTCCATTAAAGCGTTGTATCCCTTTATGTCTTCTACATCTCTGATCAAGTATGTCTGTGCGTTTATGTTGTGTTTTTGCTTGTGTTTTGTTGGCTTTATTCCCATTTATTTGATATTTTCAGATGCTATTGTAAATTTTTTAAGTTTTATTTTCTAATTATGTATTGCTTATATATAGAAATACAACTGATTTTTGCATATTTTATCTTTAGCAGCCATGTTGAATTCTCTTTTCTTCTCATAGTTTAATCTGTAAATCTTTTTGTATTTCCTAGGTAGAAAACCATTTCATAGGCAAATACTATTCTAATTTTTGTTTTTAATTGGTTATTTCTGTGATTGCAAAATATACTTGAAACAGTTTTAGTATGTCTTTTACTCCTTTAAGCCACTAGAGCATATTAGAAATATTCTGAAAGCAATTGCTTGTAATCCTACCAAGATCTAGATATCATCAATTAAAATTTGTGTTGATCTCTCCAGACATTCCAGATAGTTTTCAGCATTGGATCATAAAGGACATACAATTTTTCTTTTTTTTTTAGCCACACTACGCGGCTTGTGAGATATAGTTCCCCAACCAGGGATTGAACCAGGGTCCCCGGGGCCCTTGGCAGTGAAGGCACGGAGTCCTAACCACTGGACAGCCAGGGAGTTCCCAAGGACATACAATTTTAAAAATGCTGTTTCCATTTAATGCCATGGACACTTTTCCATGACAATAAATATTTTTTCCGTATACAATTGTTAATTGCTGTAAAATATTCTAATCTATAGATATGTCATATTACTATCCAACATATTTGTTTTAATTTTTTGCTATTATGAACAACACTGTTGAAGAGACATGGATGAGTCTTTGCATTGCTGTGTTTTGGGGTTTTTTTTTTTTTTTTTTTTTTTGCGGTACGCGGGCCTCTCACTGTTGTGGCCTCTCCCGTTGCGGAGCACAGGCTCCGGACGCGCAGGCTCAGCAGCCATGGCTCACGGGCCCAGCCGCTCCGCGGCATGTGGGATCTTCCCGGATCGGGGCACGAACCCATGTCCCCTGCATCGGCAGGCGGACTCTCAACCACTGCGCCACCAGGGAAGCCCTGGGGTTTTTTTTTTTGACATAATTTCCTTGTTGAAATCCCTAGAAGTAGGCTCTTTCTGGGTTAAAATGTATAGGTTTTTGAAACTTGCTGCCAAATTGCCTTCTCGAAATGTGTAAATTTTCATTCACACCAGAAGTACACAGAAGTTCCTGTTTCCAAACATCCTAGCCTTTGTTGAGATTCACACCTTTATTATATGGATTCTTTTTGCATATGAGTTAAAAATAAAACCTATATAGCCTTTTATGAGAACTTGTGGTTTCATGGAAATGTTTTGCCCTTTTTTTGAGTATCAATTGCCTTACATTTTTGTCTTCAATTCCTTATTCTTTTGTGTTAAAACTGCAGGGTTTTAAAATTTAGCAAGTTGTTATCTCTCCTGACATTGTGTGAATACACTATCGCTTTTTTTTTTAAGCCATCAAACCATTTCTGTTTAGTAGGAGAGTGGTAGTACACTCAGATTTCTAGGTTCCTCCTCTGTGAAACACTCCCTTGCCTTCCCTAGACAGAGTTTAATTACACAAATTTTAGTTGCAAAGATGAATAAGATAGTCCCTGTTTGCAAGGATCTCCATCCCCTTGGGTTCCCATAGCACATGAATCTTTTTCTGTGATAACCTGAGCACATGACACAACATAAGTTATATACAAATCTTTCCACTTATTAGACTGTGGCTTTATTTAGATTTTTGTTCTGAAACTAGTACAATGCCTGGCACATATACGGTCTTTCTTGGGTGAATCACTTAACCTCGTTAAGCCTCAGTTTCCCCATCTCTATCTTGAGGATAAATATATTATCTGCCTCACACTGTTATTATGACAAACTCAGTACTTAATTTGGTGATTGGCAGATGTAAGTCATCAATAAATGGCAGCTCTCATTTTTTTATCCTATTGGAAGTCTAAAGATCCTGAACTCACATTATTATTATAGGTGCCAGGCTACCCATTGGTCTTTTATTCAATTCTTTGTGGATTGATGGCTACTTGAGCTTTTCACTGGATTTTAAAGTTAATTCAATGTGTAATTAAAGTGATTTATAATTGTAAGTGGCAAAAGGACAAATCAAAATACTTCTGGATTGGTGGGAGCTTGAAGCTTAGTTGGACCTTTTATGTTCTATTCCTTTTCTTTCTCTGCCTCTTTCCTTTTCCTAGGTCTCTGCCAGCACACTGAAGTCCCTACATATTTGTAAAACAATTTGCCATTAACGTTTTCTCTCACTAGGTTCATATCTAGGGGAAGAGCTTATAGAAACCACCACTCTGTGGTATGGCTACAGTTAGTTCAAGGTGTGAACAGTCATCCTCTGCCTTTCCTCCTCCACCCACAAACCTCAGGAAAGTATGTGGTAGCAACTTGAAATCCTCTTTAAAAAGTTAGATCCTTAGTGCAACAGTTGTAGAACTTTTTTTTTTTTCCAGAAATAACTGTACTCTATTTCTCTTCTTCACTCATGAACCTGCCCGCCCCACCGTTGCTCCCACCTTCTTCCCGTGGTGGGTATTTGGCTCAGCTGATCAAGGGAAGGGTATCTGTTGTACAAAGTTTTATATATAGTAAGTTAACCAAATGCCCTTTCTTTTTAATCCCTGTTACTACCCTTAATTAAGGTTCTGTTTGGACGTTAGGTTTATCACAAGGGAACTGGGGGAAAGTCTCATTTGCACAAGGACTGTGCAAATGTAGCTCGCACCTTTGTAAACTGTCGTTCCAAAGTGGTAAATTAGACTACAACTTTAGAAGTTTGTTCATTTTTTAATAATTTGCTCAGGGAAATCACTGGTTATTCAGAAGACTTATGATCTGCATGCACTTTAAATATTAGGATGAGGATAATTTTTATGGTAATGGATATCGAAAGGTGTCTGTTTAGCCAGCCTGTTTACTTTTTCTAATATATACACAAGACAAAATTCTCTAAACATTTCTATACAAAAGAGAAAACACCCTTCTTAAATCAGTAGTTCTTTGTTTACTGGTTTTTTTTTTTTTTTACTTTGAGTTTTATGGTTCATGTCTCTTTTGTGTATTGAATATTTGAAATTTTAATTTGGAAAAGCAAACTGCTTCTTAGGCACTACTTCCAAGGTAACTATAATGAAGCTGGACATAATTGCATATCTACACTTTGCCATAAATCAATAGCCTTCTAATGTTATCAAGAGTTTTCATTGTTACTTTAAAACAGCAGCATCTTGTTAACCTTAATCAGAGCCTGATGTGTGTTTCTTCTAAATGGCTTCTGATGTGGTGTCTCTCTTCGGTTCTCTGTGGTTTCCTGTTTTTTTCATACATAGAGAAAAGCCTTTTGATGTATTCAGCCTCATAATCTTTTTCTTTTAATAGCATATCAAACACAAACTTTCTTATATATACAGCATAGCATTGTAAGCCTGTTTCACCATTCATTTATTCATCTTGCCACAGATCACTCTTTCTCTGGAATTCCTCCAGCACTTCCTTAGATACCCTTTCTGTATTCTTTAGCATTACAGTTCTCATTTCTACCCTGAAAGAGTGTGTTCTTCAAGGGCAGAGATAGTATCTCGTATATCCATAATTGTATTTCTCCACAGTGTCCTGCCTTAGCAATGAATAGATCACATAGACTGGTGACGCTCAGTGAGTTGCCCCCAGCCCAGCCACATCAGCATCACCTGGGAACTTGTTAGGACTGTAAGTTCCAAGGCCCCACCCCAGTCATGCTGAATCAGGATATCTTGGGTTGAGGATCAGAAATTTCTGTGCTAACAAGCCCTTCAGTGATTCTGATGCATGCTCAAGTTTGACAGCCACTGCAGCAGATAATTATCGAATGAATCTGAAAGTTCTACATTTATGGTGCTGCTTCACTGGGAGGATTAGTATCAGATGGGGCCAATTTTGTCCATTCAGCCTGAGTTTTATTTCTCAAGAGATACAAGTAAAGAAAAACCTAAGATTTAAATACTTGCAACCTTAGAAGAGGGTGTATATAGCTTTTATGCTGTCCTACTATGAAAACTGCAGCTTAAAATATGAAATGATTGCTTTCTTCCACCTGTTCAGGAGTAGGCATTTAACATTCCAAAAGGAGGAAAAGTAAGGAATGAATAATGGATGTTACTCGTTTTCATGGTGGGGAAGAGGTGGGTGAATGTTGGAAACTGGTCAGGTAGAGGATGGGTTGGAAGACTTTCCCCTGGGTACCATTCTATGCTCTTTTAAATTTTTGAACCCTGTAAGTGCATTATGTAGTAAAATGCTGATATGGGGTATTTAATAAGATTAAATTAATGAATAAGTTGAATAAAGAAGTTTCCATATGATAGCCAGTGGGGTTGGTTAAAAGTTATTAAAATTTCCCTTTGCATTAATATGAAAGGTTAGATAAAATGGCTTTCCATCTCTGTAGAACATTATCGGGGTGGTGGCAGAAATGTCTTAATGACTTTCCACCTGAACTTACTTATGCAGTGAACAAAGAATTCTTACTGTTATATGAATCCATCATCTTGTTATTATTTTAAGAAAATAAATGGAGGGGAAGAATTTAACTTGATTCAAAGTTACATAACCTTGCATACACAAATGAAGAGGTCAGACCTACAGGACATTGATCTAATACCTTCTTCTGAAGTACTTTTAGAAGTATCTTGATAGGCAAGGAGAGAAAAATTGATTTACATTTTTGTCACATTCTTAGCAAATGGAAAATAATCTGGTTAGCAAAACCCATTACATATGTTCTGAATTATGAACAGTATTCTCAACTGTTTCTCTTTTAGTACAAATGCAATTATATTAATGGTATGATTGAATTGTGCTGTTTCAATGGAAGGTATGTCTTAAATGATAGTTGATTCAATTTTTTTTTTTTTTCTTCTCTTGCACAGAACTATTGTACCATGGAAAGTATTCAGACAGTGCCTTCATGAGGTCCATCAGATTAGCTCTGGTCTGGAAGCAATGGCTCTAAAATCAACAATTGATTTAACTTGTAATGATTACATTTCAGTTTTTGAATTTGATATTTTTACCAGGCTATTTCAGGTAAGCTTTGTATTTGCTTAATCCTGCCCTCTCTTCCACTTCCCTCCCTTCTGTGTGTGTGTATGTGTCTCTTTTTCACACACACATGCATACATACAAATATATGGGAAATGGTCTCATTTTTGGTAGTCTGCAATTTTAAAGCAAGATTTTTTGGTCATTGCTGTAAGTTTAGAGTTTGAGTTTGGAGGATCTGGTGTTCCAAGCCTGGAGGTTGCTTATTAGCTTTGAGAAGAATGATGTAAAGGAGCTTTAAAGTCCCTATTTGGTTTCTCACTTTACTTTGTTGTTCATTTTAGCCCAGTAACTGATAGAATGCAGGTTTTTTTTTTTTTTTTTTTTTTTTTGCAGTACACGGGCCCCTCACTGTTGTGGCCTCTCCAGTTGCGGAGCACAGGCTCTGGACGCGCAGGCTAAGCAGCCATGGCTCACGGGCCCAGCCGCTCTGCGGCATGTGGGATCTTCCCGGACTGGGGCACGAACCCGTGTCCCCTGCATCGGCAGGCGGACTCTCAACCACTGTGCCACCAGGGAAGCCCAGAATGCAGGTTTTATAGGTGGGCATTTGCTGAGGTTGTATCCCAACTTCTTCTCCCCTTTGCCTCCCATATTCATTAGGTGAGAAGGGAAAATAGTGAACCTGGAAATAAATAGCAAACTCGTCTTTTTCTGTATAGGAGATTACTGTGATGTGTACTGTTTTTACAGCTTGCTTTGCTCTTTCATCTGTATATCACAAACATTTTTCCGTGTCAGTGAGTATTTTCATCAATATAATTTTCAATTTTCAGTTGCTACAGAATATTCCATCAAAATAATCTGTCATTAATTTAGCAAATCTCTCATTTGGGAAATTTAGATTTGTTTTCCTGGTTTTTTTTCCCCTAATATAAATGACTTTGAGATTAACCTTCTTGTCCTGTTTATTGTTTTTGGTTTTTAATCATTCTTTTATAATTGTCTTCACATAGCTATTCAGAAGCAGGTGTCACATAATAAAAGCTGGGTGCCATCATTTTGTATTTTTGTATGTGTTGATAGAATTACCCTAAACATGAAGACTTGAAATATGCTTTGAATTTGCCTCTGCCACTAAATTGCATATCATCTATGAGATTCATTTCAAGTAGTCACAAAGTGAGAACCCCACCTAAAATCTTTATGATTCTAATAATATCAATTATATAGCAAGTGATGTTAATTGATCAAAAACCAGGCTTGCTTATATTCTGACTTTTTTTTATTATTTTAGTCTTCAGTAAAATTTATTCTGTTTGAAACATGCTTTCAACAAATGTTAGAGTATAATATTGGTTTTCATGTTTCTCATGTTGTAAGAATTTTGCTTCTCTGATTTATGACCCTGCTTGGTACTCACCCGCAAAGATCGGGTAACTGAATTATGTAAGAAAACAAGATTGCATGGGATTAACTTTTAATTTATGAAAGAATCCATTAACAGAGGGCAAATTAACTCTTGCCAACAATACTTATAGAATACATTTTACTTTATTATAACTTTATAATCATAATTCTACCTAGACGTATAGAATAGGAAATTAGACAGATGACTGCAGGAGGTATGCTTTTGGATATTTTCAGTTTACAGTATTTTCATTATTATTCGCTTGGTATATGTACGTTGTCAGTTAATGTTTTTCCAATGACTTTAGGATACATTTTAGGAAAAGGTGGTGTTATCTGATACTGATTATTTTATAATGGAACCTCTCCTTTCTTTAAAAGTTTCTGATAATTTTACAAATACTTCATTTATTTAACATGATACCAAGACATTCTAATAGTAGATGCTTTGCTTCTTCCCCTTGAGAAGGAAGAGAACAAAAGTTATTTTCATACATTAAGCCTAGCTGTTTATTCTAGGAAGAGTGTATTTTCTGTGGGGAGCCTAGATGACTTTTTAGTGAGGCTGTTAAATACTAGAACGCCTCAGAGTTATATATCAAAGGTATGAGGGCAGCTTAATGTTGGTTAAGCACTTACCCAAACAGCTGCTTAATATGTGTACATATTTTCTTATAAGCTGTTTCACATTAAAACAGCCCAAGTAATCTCAGCACGCTAAGGCACATATGTCTTATTTATGCTCATGGGGATGGGAGAGGAAAAGAATCTTTTAAGTAGAGCTACTATGAAAAGTATTAGATAACAAAACCAAAACCTTACTAGCGGACCAAAGAATGCCTAGTGTCTTTTAAAACTCATAATTACAGCAGTAGCTAAAGAACTTTTGTTAGCCCCTGTGTGTTTCTCAGATTCTTCACCTCTCCTGATTTCATTATGCTTAGACTGTAATCATATATGTGCTTTAAAATACAATAAAATTGGTTGTGTGCACAGAAAGTACATGTATTAACTTTTACTGATCTTTTATTTTTACATAACTTTAACAATTGAATAATATTTTCTTGTTATAGTTGTGTATTCTATATGAAAGATGTAAGTTTTGTGGCTACTGTAACTGCATGAACATATATTCTGCTACAGCTGTGATATTGGTGGTTAATTGGTAGTGACTCCTTCTAGCATTAAATCATTGGGAATAGGGTATTTAACAGAGCGGCATCTGAAAGAGGGCAGGTACACCGTCAGGATTGAGGTTTGACATAGAAAACTAGCATAAGGGTTTGCGGAAGGTGTCGGTGGAGGTGAGGAGATGAAGTTGAGACTTGCCTAGGAAATGAAAGAAGCAAGAAGCTGGTGGATTCTGGTTTCCCCTTTTTCCTGTCTTCCCTCATCCTCATATTTTGCCAGAACTTGAACAAGTGCTGCGAGTCACTGGAAAGGTCTTGCATGGTCACTTTCCTCTGTCTACATTAAACCTTATCTCTCTCCCCTCCACGTAGTTCAGAGATGCTGGGATCGGCAAGTGCTCAAGTCCTGGAATGGAAAGACAGGGCTTTTGCTTTCCTCTTCCCTCTCCCTGGGGCTGCTGCTCCCTTCTCCTTCCATTTCCCCACTGTAAGAGAAGACTGGGTTGTTGAGAAATGGGGCAGTAAATGGGATGAGTAGGTGCAGGATAAGGAATGAGTGGTTTGGGGCAATGTACTATTGACTGTGGAATATATAGCATTGTGGAACAGGGAGAAAAAGAAGAATAAGAAACTCATCTATTGTAGTGAGGATTAAGAGAGTATCTGGGCAGACCAGCTGAGGCCCTACTTCCAATGTAGGTTGTAAGTCGGTAAATGGTGAACACAGTGGCCTTTGGGAGAATGGAGGGACTGGTCTTCTTAATTCACTTTATTAATTTCTGTAGTCATTTAAGAATCTCCAAATAACTTGGTGTTGGTGTGTGAGAAAAGATTTCCTATAACCTAAAAACAAACTGTGAAAACAATCATTCTCCCATCACTTTGTTTTGCCTCCTTTAAGCCATTAGTTGGCAAAATACTTTAAACACACACACACACACACACACACACACACACACAATACAAAACTACCAGGTGTTTCTGACTGTGGGTTGCATTCTCAAGAAAAATAGTACACAGACTCTTTCTATTACATAAATCTTGTTGCAGTTAGAATCTGGCCCTCTGGATTATTACTAAGAAATGGTTGCTAAATACTGCAGCATTTGGCTCCAAACTCCAGTTTCATTTTTTTTTTTTTGCTTGTATTTGATCTGTGCATTGGCTCTCTATAAAGTTCAGCATTTTGTAAAACAACTCTTTAATTAATTTGTGTGGATTTTAATGGAAGTGACCCAAATATTTTGTATCTTTTTCATCCTTGTCCTTTGTAGATGAGGAAGTAGAACAGAACAAAACAAAACAAAACTCAGTGACTATAATAGTAATTTTTCGGTTTTTCTAAACATATGCTAATACTCTTCCAAGTATTGTTTATGTAATTTTTAGTCATCCCTTAAGAAGAAAATTAAAAACATGTTTTTTGTTTTTGTTTTTTTCAAGTACATAGACAGAACCTCTCATAATAAGTGTCTCCAGAGCTCATTTTTCCCCAGTTAGGTATTTTAGTGTGATGGGGAAATACCCTAAAGATTTTTCTTGTTATTTTGGAAAAGGTTAAACTCTTCATTACTAAATCATTCTTTCCCTTGTTATCCTCATCTCAAGGGATACAATCCTTAAAGAATTGCGCCTTGTAAATTTGAAACTTGCTTAACAATCACAAGGAACAAGTCTCAAAACAGACAAAAGCAGGAGCCCTCCACCAATAATCATGTCTAGGATGACTATTTCAACAACTATCACTTGGCAACACAAAATACCTTTTTTTTTTCTTTTATGTAGAAGATTTGAGTTAATAATCTGGCACATCAGATAGAGTATGCTGCCAATTCCTTTGGATAAATGTAGCTTCAGCCTTAAAGATATGGCAGAGATGATTCATTCACACCCTCAAGCAAAGTTGTCTATTACTGGCTGCCTTTTTTCTCTTGCCATGGTAACTGGAGAGACAACTAATCCTATTAAAGAGAGAACGATACAAACCCTTCATGTGCGCGTGCGTGTGTGTTTGTGTTTATTTCTGCAAAAGATTTTTACAGAGCTCACCTCTAAACCATAAACTTTTCTGAGTTTGTGATTGTACACGGATAAACCAAATGTGAGTACAATAGTCTGTTACCGTGGGAGTTGAGGCCTTGCAGACAAGTCACTCAGTAGAGGACCTCTTCAGCTATTCCCCCAGCCTGATCACTATGCTCTGACACTGTGCATTAGTGCCTGGTCTCCCTTTGGGAAGCAAGACAGGTGTGTTCCTTGTTCTCATGTAGCTTATGGCCAATGTGTAGACTTTGCCAAATCACTTACATTCCATGATGGAGTGTTTTGTTCTACAAAGTGAGATGTCTAAATGCAGAGTAGTGAACAAAACAGACACACAGGGACATGAGGCATGAGATGAGAGTTAGTGGTTTTAAATAGGGTGGTCTGAGAAGGCCACATTGAGGAAATGACATTTGGAGAGGAAGCAGTCACATGGATATTTGGAGAAAGAATTCAGGTATAGGGATCAGCAAGTTCGAAGGCTCTGAGGTGAGAGAATATAATTATGTTCAGGCCAGCAGCAACAAGGCCCGCGTGTCTAGAGGAAAGGCAGAAAGTGGGAGAGTCACAGCAGATGGGGACAAAAAGGGAACTGGGGCTCAACCCTGCAAAGGTCTTTCTAGGCCATTTATAAGGACTTTGGCTTTTACTCAAAGTTAGAGAGTTTTGAACAGAAGAGTTGATGTGGTTTATGTTTCAAACTAATCACAACTGCTGTATTGGGAATAGAATTTGTAGAGAAGAGATTATGTGGTTTTCCTTTTTGCTTTCTGTATTTTATTCCTAAGAAATCTGTTTTCTGCATAATCATATTTCTCCAAAAAGAAAATATATAATTGCATGTTTGCTGTTAGGTACTAGAATTTGGCCTAAACCCCGTAAGCTCATATTCACTTTAAAAATATCCAGGAGAATTTTAGTATGTGTATTAAATGATGGGTTGCTGTGTAATTGATAGTTGATATTCTCTAGGTAATCTTTTAATTTATTTATATTTTTAGCCTTGGGGCTCTATTTTACGGAATTGGAATTTCTTAGCTGTAACACATCCGGGTTACATGGCATTTCTCACGTACGATGAAGTAAAAGCACGGCTACAGAAATACAGCACTAAACCCGGAAGGTAAGACTTTTTGGCAGTAATATTATGTGATATATGTAAAGATGAAAAGTCCTCTGTGGTTCATTCCTAAGTAAATCAGTAACACCCATAGGGATGAGGGGAGGGAAATGCTAATAGACCAAAACAGTGCTTCTTAATTCAGTTCTTTAAATTGGTACGTTATGCTTGTTCTGAAATTTAGTGTTCATAAAGTGAAAGAGGATATGGTAGTATGTAATTTGATGAATTTAGAGAGTAAGTCTCAGAGTTTCAAATTGGAGTAGGATATTAGCATATTAACTGTTTCATGACACATGTTTATGTATAAAATTAGATGTGTATATTTAAATACTTGAATATTGTGCTAATGACAAAATAAATCAGTTTCATGTTCATTATTTTAAGGTATTTTTTCAAGACATTCAATTTGGTTCTATGGTAATCACATAATTACATATAAATACATATTAATGCGTGTAAGTACATATAAGTGTACATATACATGCATGATGAACACATGTAAGTACATAGACATATAAGCCCATTGTTAACAATCCAAACCAGTTTCATGTCCTTGAGAACGTCTTCCATAAGACCTCATGCTTAATGTTGAAATTGAGTGAAACTCAGAGCTTGGCTGTGTGATCAGCCCCTCTGGCTTTGATCGAGAAAGCACACCTTATTAATGGCAAATCTGGGCGGGAGAAAGTCTGTCTCTCCCCTGGTGCAGGCATTTTCCCCACATGCGGTCTAGAAATGCACCAGGCACATAGTAGACATTCGTGCTGTGGCAAGCAGTGTGCTGGGTGCGACACTAATGACAGTGGAGATCTGCCTTCCTTCACTCATGTTTTAGTAGGAGATACCATCCCAGTGTTTGTGAGTGCACTGACTTTCACATAGGGGTCATTTCATTTTAGGAATGAATTTGGTGGTTTTTTAAATCTACCTTTTTCCTCTAATATCGTTTTATTTGATTTGTAGTGCAAATGTCATTTGTCCTTTAGCAAAGTCTTTTTGAGTACAGTCAGTTATTGATGATTCCTTTCTTCTCTGCCATAATGAAAAATTTCCACCTTTTTTATTTTTAAGAATTTATATGGTATATTAGAAGGAGGTAATGGGTACAGAAAACAGTGTGGCTCCTGTGGAGTCGTTGGTTTAGACTGAGAGCTGGTTCTCATTGTGACCACAAGAGCAGGCCAGATATTGTGCACATTGACAGTGGCTTAGGTGAGTCATTTTGTTTCATTCAGGGATCTCTCATAACCAGATTTTTCCATAACTTTTCACTGGCATCAAAGTATCTTCTTGCTTCTGGAGTATGATTTGAAAATGTAATATGGTTGGAATCACGGAATCATGCAAATTTAACACAGACATCATTTGGGAAATTATCTTGTCCAATTCTAAATAAATAAAGTAACTGAGTCCCTTTTGTGTTCTCTTGTTCAAGATCATGGAGATAATTAATGGCAGTGTTGGAAGCAAAAGCCAGGTCTCATTGCTATCGGAATAGTTCTCTTAAGATAGTACCCTCTGAAGGGATGTTTTCCTTTCCTTCCCTTCTTGCCCTGTAACAATGATTTCTTCGAAGTTTTAGGTAGTTAAAGATGAAATGATTAGACTGTGGTAAACTGTTACAGGTAAGGTGTGATGGGGTGTTTAGGAAAACTCAGTGAACAAATCAAATGATTTTGAAAAATATTTGCTGGATATGTGTTTAAGTGGTTCTTTCTCTTGGAAAGTGGTTCATCTCTTTGGCTTCATGGTAAAGAAAATAGTTGGGTTTATTACAAGGACATTTGAGTTCTTCAGGATGTACTTTATTTGGGATCCAACTGACAGTCATAATAAGTCTGTGTGGAATTACTTTGTGTGATTACGATTAAGGATCCTAATAAGGGACAGGTTGATATTTATTTTCCGGCTTTCTAGGAGAATATGTTTTTAGAGTTTCTTGAAAAGTCCTTTCCAAAATTTCCAAAACCAATATGAAGTTCTTAATATTTAAAAATCATAACTTCTGGGACTTCCCTGGTGGCACAGTGGTTAAGAATCCGCCCACCAATGCAGGGGACACGGGTTCGATCCCTGGTCTGGGAAGATCCCACATGCCGCGGAGCAACTAAGCCCGTGCACCACAACTACTGAGCCTGCGCTCTAGAGCCCATGAGCCACAACTACTGAGCCCGCGTGCCACAACTACTGAAGCCCATGCGCCTAGAGCCCGTGCTCTGCAACAAGAGAAGCCACCACAATGAGAAGCCCGTGCACCACAACAAAGAGTAGCCCCCGCTCGTCGCAGCTAGAGAAAGCCCACGTGCAGCAACAGACCCAAAGCAGCCAAAAATAAATAAAATAACTAAATTAATTTTTTAAAAAATCACAACTTCTTCCTTTCTTTAAAAACCCAGTTTTCTTCAAAGATGAAACCACTTAAATGGAATTATTATCATTGCTTCTTTTACAGATGAATAAATGGAGAAGGAAAATGGTGTAAAAATAAGTTTGAAGATAGAAATTCTAAATGATTCTGTTTGTTCTTTCACTTAAGAAAAATCTAACAGATTGTTTAGTAGTAGTTAGCTTACATTTTGAATGTGATTAAACGTAATTTTCTTATGTTTCACAGCTACATTTTCCGGTTAAGCTGCACTAGGTTGGGACAGTGGGCCATCGGCTATGTGACAGGGGATGGAAATATCTTACAGACCATACCGCACAACAAGCCCTTATTTCAAGCCCTGATCGACGGCAGCAGGGAAGGATTGTAAGTATGAGACCTGGGAGTTGGGGGTGCTTATTCTTCACAGATGTGGAAGATAGAGACCACTTTGTGATGGAGGGAATGGATAGTGAGGCTGATGTTCAGGCTGGTTTTTATTTCAAGACTAATTAATGGATGTTCCTTAGTTTTTATTGTTCATCTCTTAAAATAGTCATTTTAAGGTAACCTAATTATTTGATATATTTTTTTCTAGCATGGTCTAAACAATCTTCGGGTCTCAATATTGTCTTACAAATATTAGAAGTATACAGTTGTATAGGTACAGTTGGAGAATGGACTCAGTGGAATGATTATTTGATTGTTCCCTACCTAGCTCTGCGCCTGTGCTCCCAAATTGCACTCCCAGTCAGTGTAGGACCTCTGAATCCTGTTGGGATCATGAGCAGATTCTGACAGGCTCTGTTTTTGGGCCATTGGTGAAGTTGCAAAGGGTTCCTCTGTTCATGGGGTTGCTGCAGACAGCTCACAAAAGCAACCCCCCAAAGAGCCATCCATCAGCTCTTCTCTCTCAGAAAAATACAACTGGTTATTAAATGGGCCTGGGACTTCATTTCCGTGGGGAGCACCGTGCTGGTGTGTCTCTGAAACGTGTCTTCCTTCTCTCCGCCTTCCTCCCTCTGTTGCTCCCTCTCTTTTGTCCTTTCTGTTCTTTGTTTTTTTTGTGTTATTGTTGTTTTTTTAAATTGAAGTCTAGTTGATGTACAATATTATATAAGTTACAGGTGTACAGTATAGTGATTCACAATTTTTAAAGGTTATACTCCATTTATAGTTACTATAAAATATTGGCTATATTACCTGTGCTGTACAATGTATCCTTGTAGCTTATTTTATACCTCTTATACCTCTTACTCCCCTTCCCCTATAGTGCACCTCCCCCCTTCCCTCTCCCCATTGGTAACCACTAGATTGTTCTCTGTATTGGGAGTCTGTTTCTTTTTTGTTATATTCACTAGTTTATTGTATTTCTTAGATTCCACCTATGGTTGCTATCATTGAATTTAAGTGTATAACATAGCAAATCAATTCCAACATCAAATTACAATGAATTTTTGTATCTTTCACAGGAAAAGAACTTATTAACTAAAGGTAGTTTAAAATTAGATGTAAAACGGTATATATTGGGATAATTCTTTAAAATGATTGACTCCTATTGCCTCATGTAACCCTTAAATTGCTAGTTCTACTTTTTATGTTCACTGGTAATACCACATTTTCTTTTTCTTCTTCTTATCCTTTTCTCATCCCTTCCCTTCCCTTCTCTTCATGTCTCCCTTCTTTTACTCACATCAATAATAAATCCATATTCCAGAATTGTATGTTAATAGCTAAGTTCAGTTTATCTTAAGCTGTTTTTTTTTAATTTAGAAATAGATAAATTCTCCTTTGCTTTTTAGGTTAAGATTGCCTTTCTTCTCCGTACATAAAGTTTAGACAATCTGATGTGTCCCTTCATAGTAAATATGTCTTTCATTCATTTTAGTCATATGCCATTCCCTTCACCCTTTTGTGGTATTTTCAGTGTCACCTCCATCTCACTGACTTTTCTTGTCCTTTGCCTTGCTGAGTAACTTAGAGACATATGTGCTCCTACTTGCTGCGGCATGGACTGTGATAGAAGCCTAGCAAGAGAAAGTTCACCAGAAAGAGCAAACAGTTTAAATTTTCCAATAGCAAAAAGTTTTACTTTTCCAAAGTAATTGCAAAAACAAAGAAGAAAACGTGATGAGATCTATGTGAAGAGATAAAAGTTGTGAATTTTCGAGAAATAGTTACATAAGAATTGTATGGCAAACTGGTACCAAATGTCTATTTCTCTTTTTTAAAATTATCATAAATTTGCTATTCTGTCATTTATACCTTACCTCTGGTGCATCAAAGATTCATATGTGTAGCTTTCTATTCACTATGATAAGAGGACTTTTGTTTTGAAGAAAATGTGCTTCAGAGTTTTAATTTATAAAAAAGAGGTTATGAGTGAGTATATCTGTAAATGGAGTAATTTTGATATAGCTTTTTTTTAAAAATATCTTTATTGGAGTATAATTGCTTTACAATGTTGTGTTAGTTTCTTCTGTATAACAAAGTGAATCAGCTATATGTATACATGTATCCCCATATCTCCTCCCTCTTGTGTCTCCCTCCCACCCTCCCTATCCCACCCCTCTAGGTGGTCACAAAGCATCCACCGAGGTGATCTCTCTGTGCTATGTGGCTGCTTCCCACTAGCTAGCTATTTTACATTTGGTAGTGTGTATATGTCAGTGCCACTCTCTTATGTCATCCCAGCTTACGTTCCCCCTCCGCATGTCCTCAAGTCCATCTCTACGTCTGCGTCTTTATTCCTGTCCTGCCCCTAGGTTCTTTAGAACCATTTTTTTTTCTTCAGATTCCATATATATATATATGTTAGCATATGGTGTTTGTTTTTCTCTTTCTGACTTACTTCACTCTGTATGATAGACTCTAGGTCCATCCACCTCACTACAAATAACTGAATTTCATTTCTTTTTATGGCTGAGTAATAATATTCCATTGTATATATGTGTCACATCTTCTTTATCCATTCATCTGTCGATGGACACCTAGGTTGCTTCCATGTCCTGGCTATTGTAAATAGTGCTGCAATGGACATTGTGGTACATGACTCTTTTTGAATTATGGTTTTCTCAGGGTATATGCCCAGTAGTGGGATTGCTGGGTCGTATGGTAGTTCTATTTTTAGTTTTTTAAGGAACCTCCATACTGTTCTCCATAGTGGCTGTATCAATTTACATTCCCACCAACAGTGCAAGAGGGTTCCCTTTTCTCCATGCCCTCTCCAGCATTTATTGTTTGCAGATTTTTTGATCATGGCCATTCTGACTGGTGTGAGGTGATACCTCATTGTAGTTTTGATTTGCATTTCTCTAACGATTAGTGATATAGCTTGTTTATATTGTTATAATGCTTTACATCTATTTTTCAAAAGTCAATCAAAATTAACAGATTATAATATCATAATCAGTAGTCTAGCCTCCAAACTCCTGTGCAAGTTAGCTGTTAATATTTACACACACACACACACAACACACACACATCTTCAGAGGGGTTTAGCTAGTTGAATTTGAAATTTAATGATAGATTACATTAAAATCTGATCAGATTAGGTTTTAGATTAGATTAAAATATTAGCATTTTAATTAGATAGGTTTTTTGTTAGCTTTTTTTCCTTAAGTAAAAACACAGGATATCATCTGGTCCAACTATCAGGGTCAGCTCTCCTTTCCGTATAGTTATTCTGATATTGTAGGACATAGGTGATAAAGAAGTTTACTTTGATAACTAGCCAAGATTCCTTATTCCTTCACTGCCATTGGAAAGGGCTCATCAGTAGCACCCCAGTGTACTGGGAACAGTAATCACTGAAATGCTCCTTATACATTAAATAGAACCATTTAACCTTTCCTCTAGCAACCTTATTGTCATTTTGTAATCTTTCATTTCTAAATTCTTCCTAGAATTCTATGTTTTTGAAGTGTGATGAACAAAATATATAATAATATTTAAAACTGGCCATTTTAGGGTATAAAAAAAGAGAGTTACCAACTTTTGCTTATCACTCAATATTTGTAGAATTGTATCCCAACCCTATAATGACATTCTAAATTTGTATCATAGTCAGATGTAGTCAACTCCTTTTCCTAAATCTTAAAAAAAAAAAACAAAAACGACAGTCACTGATATGCTCCTTACCATGTGAGAATTATCTATCCTCTAGGTTCATTTTTTCCTGGTTTACTTGGGTAATTTAAAATACTTACTAACATTCTTATAGACTCTTTATTTAAGGATAAATAGTTTTTGTTACTTCACAGAATAGTTTTAGTATAGTTTTGCCCTTTAAAATATTCACCACTGTAGTATTATGTTCTTAATTTTTCATTCAAAAATCTAGAACAGAAAGATAGTAAACAAAACCAACTGTAACTTAATAAATTGATGAAATCCAGCAGTAATATTACTGCTTTCTTAATCTAAAATATGTGTTTACCAACACAGTAAACTTCATTTTTTAATGAATTTCTGAATGAGTAAAAGCTGGTTTAGTACAGCAAGACAGCACTATAACTTTTAGTTCTTATTTTAATTCTCTCTAATAATGGAACCTTATGTTTATAAACCATTCTGTTTGTACCTTGATTTGAAGTAAGTGAAACATGGAATTGTAACATTTTTAAATTTCTGCAGTAAACGTGTATGTGTGTGTGCACATGTGTATATGTGTCAGGATAAGTGGAAGGTGAAACAGAAAGAAAGAGGATGGGAAACTGGAGAAAGAAAACACCACGGAAGTGTTTGAATAACTTTTGTTGGAAAATTGTGGGCTTTAATTCTATTTTTCTTTCCTGGTGGTACTAAGCATTGTGTAAAATGATACAGTTAATATTAACTGTGCTTCAGATGAAAGACGTAATAATTGCAAATAGGTGTATATTCAAAGTATTTTGGAATAGAATATGAGTAACCAGGAAAATAAATTTTTAACTTACCTATACATATAGTAAAGGTATTTAGTTGAAAATGATTGCTTAATGGCTGAGTCCATATTCATTGTATATTTCCTTTATGAAAAAGATTCCTAGATTTTAAATGTCCTAAAAATAACTTGTAGTATTATGGAAACAGTGATAGAATAAGTTCTTGATGTAAGTTACATAAAAAGGAAACATCCAAAGGTCTGTTTGAATATAGAAGAATCTAATTAAATAACTTTAAATGCAATTAAGACTTGTATATTTATGTTAATGAAATTTCTGTTTATAACCTAGCTATCTTTATCCTGATGGGAGGAGTTATAATCCTGATTTAACTGGATTATGTGAACCTACACCCCATGATCATATAAAAGTTACACAGGTAAGGACAATTTCTGGAGACATATTTATAATTAATAAGTATCTCCAAAAAAAAAAAATAAGTATGATGACTTTGAAATAAATAAGATTCTTATACTATAGGTAAAATCATGTGCAGGTATTTAATGCAAAAGATATTTAAGGAATTTTAAGAGTGTTTGAAAAGAAGTTACATTATTTTCTGCATTTTTTTGATAAAAGGTTCTGCTTTTAATATTCTTGCTTCCAATATAATATTGGCATTAATGTGGGGAGATAGATAAATAAATCCACAGGTAGGTAGATGGATATGAGGGGAGAGCTATAGTTTTAGAAAACTCCAAAGAAGATTAGGTTAATTATATGCATTAGTTTTTAGAGTCAAATGAGTAATTGAAGCCTATTGTAGACAATAATTATATTCTTATAAATCCATTGTTGGCAGCCTCATAGGTTATGAGTGGGAGTATAACTTGGTAAAGCCTTTCTTGAGGGTGATATTCAATAATTATCAAAATCTAAAGATCTTTGACTCTAGATTTCATATGCATATCACTTGCATATACACAAGAAGATCTATACACCAGGATGTTTACTTTAGCATTTTTCATAAAAATGAAATATTACAATATACCAAAATATTCAGTCATAGGTTAAATACCACTGTATACTCATACTGCATATACCATAAAGTCCTTAACAGGAGGAAGGTAGCTCTACTTATTCACATGGGAACTTCTGCATCTTATGTGAAAAAGTTATGTAAAGCTTAATTATGTAACATTTTATTTTGTAAAATTATATTACTTAAGTTCAATTTTGTAAATAAATAAAAAATTACCATATATGAACATATGAATGTGCTTTTAAAGAATAAAAATAGAAAAACACCAATCTGGCAACAGTCTTTAACTGAGAGAGAACTTGAATATTTTATTTTACATGTAGTTAAGTTTAAAAATTTTTATAATTTAGATATTTTGTGCTTTGTATAATAATAAGACTGTAATAAAAAGAAATTATACGTTTTGGGGAAGACAACAGATAATTTTTAATTTTATTTCTGGTTCTCCAGATTTCAGTCTCAGTGGTCTTGATATTATTATGTGAAACACACTTCCTGACATGGGTACTGTGTGTGGGCAGTTTTTAAAATTTAATATATGAAAGCCATTTAAAAAATTATTTAGTGATTCTCTATTTTCTAATATATGTAAAAAGACACGAGATAATTCCTCATTATAAATCCATTGTTTTTTTTAAATTGTTTAAAAATTCATATTCAGGAGTAGTATCGTTCTCTTAAATTACTCATAAATATTTGATCAGCTTACATCTTAGGTTGTATTGAATTCTGCAGCTGTGATTTTAGCCTATTTTAATTTTTTTATAATTATAAATTGGCACTTTGGATTTCATAACCAATATAGATACTTGTCTATTATTTTAGGGATTTCAGTGATATATAATTTATTTTGGATTACTTTAGACTTCTTTTCCATCTTGATCCATTTTCTTGTCTTTTTCCTTAATTTATTTTAAGATTATTTATATAGTCACATATACATATATCATGGTAGACACAATTTATATGTGAATGTGTGGGTATATGTGTGTATGTGTATCTGTGTATGTGTTTATATATATATTTTTTTCTCGAGATTGTAAGATCTTTCATTAGGTTAAGGATTAAATATTGTCATTTATTCATCCTATCCAGGGCCGTGTATGTAGTAGGTACTTACTAGACTAAAACATTGCCTTATTTAAACAAATTTTTATTTCTATATTTCCTTTTCTTTGTATCCCTATTAAATAACACTATTTTTTCATACTTTTTAAATTCTTACCAATATGTTTGTATCTTCTTTGTGACGTAGATCTTTTCATTATTTGACCACTGAAAGTTTTACTGTGCCAAAAGCTTCTAAACTAGTAAATCAAGAGAATAGATGTTGAATAAAACAATTTTTGGTTGCCAAAATGATGAGATTTCTTGATGGTGTTAGACTGGGAAAAGAGTATGCGAATTAGAGATTTTTTATAGAATTTGAAGGAAATAATTTAAACTTACTGACCCTCATTTTTACTTGTTTTTTTTAAAATTCAGTGTATCTTATTATACTTTGGAGATTATATGACATAATAAATGTGGACGACAGTACCTAGCATGCAGAAAGGCCTTGGCAAATGCACTTCCGTTCTGGAATTTCTACAGATAGCTATCTAAGAAATAAAATCAATGATCAGCCATATTGCAATTTGACATTAAAATTAGATGAGTATGTGGCATTTACAAAGAAAGTAAAGTTATTTATTATTGCCTTTTAAAACCATAAGTTGTGTCTCTTAAATCACTCTTGATGCAGGTACCTTCCTAAAGGAACAGTACAAAGTGTTAAATAATCCAGAGTATTCAAAAAGCTTATGCAATTGCTGATAAAATCTGTTTAATTTTGTAGACCAAATTGTGATGACCAATTTAAAACATGTCTTAAATGGCAACATGATCTGACAGGATCAAGTGTGAGGAATTTACTGTAAGTCATTGTATTTAAGAAAATTCAGTATTATCACTTCATACTAAAAATACATTAACATTGCCTTTTCTCTCCCCCAAATTCCAGGAACAATATGAATTATATTGTGAAATGGGTTCCACTTTTCAGCTCTGTAAAATTTGTGCTGAGAACGACAAAGATGTCAAGATTGAGCCTTGTGGGCATTTGATGTGTACCTCTTGCCTTACAGCCTGGCAGGTATAATCAAGATTTAATTAGCAACGTTGATGTCTTCCTGTTTATATTCCCTGTGAATATTTCTCTTTTCAGTTTTCTTCATCTTAATGATTCAGGAAGTAATACTGATAAGTGCTTTGTTTGAATGGTTGTTAGAAAAAAATCTCATGTTTGAATCTTTCATTTATATGATTTGATTTCTTTTTGTTTTTATGTTTGCTTTGCATGAATAACTTAATTTTATGATATTAATCGTAAGTAGTTCTACTTCTGTAACACTGTTGATTTCAGAATGTAACTTATCAGTGTTACCAACTAACCGTATTTATATTATTTATCGTAGGTCAGATTCTATTTATAGTAGGTCAGATTTTCAAGCAATAAACCCTAGTAGATAAATCTTACGTTGATGTTTCAACACCTCTCTTCTGAGAAGGTGTGCCTCCTGTCTCACATATGTCTACAGTTGCTCTGTAAGGCTAAAATAGAATCAGACAGAAAAAGTTTCCCAAATACCTTTAGTTCCCACAGAAACAGGCACTAAATTTTCCAGTTTACAGAAGCAGAATTTAAGGTGAGCTGCCTTCCACTCTGTAGGCATTCAATAAATATAAATTGATTTGAGGTTTTAAATTAAGACCTAGGGAATAATTGGTTTCCCCAAGGGCTTATTTTTTAAAAAATATTTCTTTATCTGTAATAAAGTTTGGAGATTTAAAAATAGATCTTTGGACAGATTTCTAGTTTTGAATATTTAGAGGATTCACAGAATATTTTGCTCAAGTCATTTTAAAATTGCTCTGTTTAACACAGTCAGTATTGAAGTCAGTATTGCTGATTGGGTTTAGAAAACAAATAATTAAAATTTCAAGCCTTTTAAAAAATTTTCAGTTGAGTGTATCATCGGCATCCCTACCGTATTCCTGAGCCTTCTCTCCAACCCAGAACCTGTGCATTGCCTGAGGAAGGATGGCTTCAGAGGATCACAAAGGGGCAATGCAGACTCATAGGAGCATTGATGTTTGTTGAGCTCATTACTTGATAATAAAATGTTAATGATTTTCACATTTTTACAGTTTTATAAAGAGGGCCTCTTTTTTCCTTTGGGGACATTTTAAAAATGGATGAAAAAAAAGGGGAAGAACTAGGAAATGAATTACAATTGATTTACATTTTCAAAGTCATTTCTGTACTCCCAGACATCTCTGCTACCTCGGTAAAAATTGCTCAACATCCCTACACTTCTCTCTTTCAATAAGCATTTGGTTTATATTTTACCTGAGGTTTTCCTTGTTATCCTTGCCCTAATTTCCCTTTATCCCTTCATGATGCTTGTGAATTTTGTGTAGTACAGGGAGTTGTACTACACAAGTTGGAGGAAAAAGGATGCTAAGTATGGCATTAGCAAACTCTCAGCATAATCACGTGATTGCTATTTAAGTTACCTTAGCAATAATAGTACCGCATATGTAGCATATGTCTTTTTATAAATGAGTTTCAATAAATTTAGTTACGCTGATAGAAGACAAAACTGTCGGTTTGCAAGTGGGTTTCAAATGTATCAGTAGAAAGTATTTTAGAGATGTTATTGACTCAGTGCCTGGCTGACTGGGAGGGGACTACTTTAGGATGATTTGTTGTACCTGAAACCCATTAACTATTTCAGGGTAAGTATTAAACTGATAGGGGCCAAATGTGTATGTCACCCATTTAGATTGACTTATGTCCTCAGTGTGGTAGTATGGTTCTCGCAGATAGGAAGAAACTAAAAGTTTGCTTTTCTCCCTAAAGAAAACCAGAATTTTAGGCTGGTACAAACTCCCAGTACTCTACCTCCATACATGGCCTGTGTATTTCAGCCCCTTCTCTGGGGGCCCCCGGCTTGGAGCATACAAATACATACATATTGCAGGACTTAGCATCTTCAACTTGAAACTTACCTAGCATTTGGAAGTTAAGAGGGTTAAAAGTCGGAAGCTCCCATTTGGTTGGCAGAACCTTTGATTAGTAAAGATTATTGTTTATAGTGTCATACAAAGTAGTTGTTTACCTTGTGGCTCAGGGTGAGTAAAAGAGTAAGGCTGAATGTAAAGCAAGGAGGTTTTACTTATTTTACTTTCTGTATACTTCTTAAATGAAATTTATCTTTTAAAACTTTAGGGCCAGTGCTATATATTTAATTTAGTAGTAAGTCTGTGAACTATTAGCAACAGGTATGTTATGTGCAAAACACACAGGAGTATTTCCCAGTTGTCGTGGCTATGTTATTAACCCTTTGCCCTTTACATCACCACAGGTTTTCTATATATTACTCTGTAGTCTCCAAATGGTGCAGTTTCTCTTGCCTGTAGCTAAACAATTCCTTGATTCTTTTCATGACTTTTCATGTTGATCTAATGGCCTTATATTAAGATATGTCCAGTCATATTTGTAAATTAACATTTGCGATTTCTTTCTTTCTCTTTTTTAGTCTGAAGTACAGTACTTCTTAGTTTTACTTTTAGAGATTGAGGAAGTGCATAAATTGCCAACTGCTAAGAACTGTCTGTGAGTAAAATTTTAGGAGAAGCTGTCTGAGAAAGTAGTACTAAAGTAGTAGCTGACCAAGTTAAGTAGTAAACTGACAAATTCAAAAGTGCTTAGAAGGTTGAAATAATCAAAATAAATCACACTCATGTCACTAGTGAATAATGTTATTATCCTAATGTAATCATAGAATCTGGCATATAAGTTAATGAAAAATATGCAAAGGCATTATTTCAGCATCTTTAAAATTCTTCTCACACAAGACAGTTCATGATCAGTAAATATTTTTCTGATACATCTTGTACATGTCCCTGTAAGCTCTTACCTCCTTGTATTTGTATTATAAGCATTTACAATACATATTTACCTCTTTTGCCTCTAAGATGTGTATTGCTTTACCTGTTTTAGAATTCCTCTTCCCTAGCATGCTACCTCCACGTTGGTAGTTATTCGGTAAATATCTATAGACTGTGTGCTAGATAATGTAAAGGAAAGAGAAGAATAGGGCTAAGAGTATGACAAAAAGACACTGATATTATGGATCAATTGTGAAAAGCCCTTGTAATGTCTCAGTTCTGTCCATTTCTCCTCTGCAAAGTATCAGTGGACTTTTCAAAGACCTTTTATCATGTTTAAGATCCGAGAATGATTCCTAAGAATTTTAAACCTCATTTGTTCCATTTAGTAGCTGCTGGGTGATTCCCTTCAACTTTTCACATTTTGTTTTTCTTTTTTGCCTTTTTTTTAAATTCCTTGCAATATTACTGGCACTAACCTACAGGCAGGAAGACCAAGTTTCTATTTATTGCTTTTTTACACCGAGAAACATGCACAGTGATCCCTGATTCAAGTTTTCTCTACCCTGAAAAAAATTGTTAGGTCAGTGTTTGAGAATTTCTAAGTGATGTTCCATAGTCTCTACATCTCAATGGGATTTTAGTGGTTAGAGAAGCTTCAACTTTTGAACATTTCTGCTTTTGGATAAACTGAATATTTCTACATTTTCATATAGATTTCACACTGTGCTGCCTCCTGCCAACCAACAGATCTGTTTTGGCAGTTTTCATATCTTTGTATGAACAGCAGTATTTGACAGTCATTTAAATACGTCATTGCAAAATGCTCCTGTTATTTAATAAAAATAAGTCTTATGAAGTTATTTTTTTTTCTTATGAAGTTATTAATCCATTTAAAATACAGTTAACAAACATTAGCTATACTAAAAACCTCACATCGTAGCCCCAATGAGCTGCTCACTGGACTTAACCTAATTGATGGTCAATATGAGGACAAAAAGAAACAAAATTATGGAACATTTCCCTAGTTCTGCACTGTATTGTCAAACATTGTATCTAAGCTTGTAGATGTAATTGGAAATGTTATGTGAGTAGTAAGTCTCTGGATATGAGTACATGTAGTGATATGTGTCTTTTTTTTTTTTTTTTTACAACTTTTTCCTTATTCAAAATGGTAAAAGGCTAGATTCTGTTTTCTAACTTTAAAGCCAGTGATTGTTTTTATATGCTTGCTTGTTTTTTCTATCATAGAAAAAATTGAGTTTTCAAACGTAATTGTGCGCAGGATAATTTGGTTTCCCTTAACTGACTTGGTAGAAGCTGACATAGAATATTTCATCCGTCAGGCTCCAAGATCTCAAATCCATTCGTTTTCATTTATTTAGCAAACATTCTTTAAGCAGCTTCTGTTTCCCAGGTTCTGTACTAAAGACACAGTCCCTACCCTCAAGAAGTTAAAATTAAATCTAAAAGTTTTATCGAGGGGCGTGGTACTAATAATCACCTGAAATGAATATCCTGTTATCTTTCAAATTTAATTATGGATGTGAGACATTTTTGTTACTTTCGACTACTTTGGTTGGGCATGCTGATATGAAAAGGATTTTAAAAGCTGCATGTCTGCCAAGAAGCTCTGATAAATCAGGTCCAATAGGAAATATTAAACCCTGACCATAAAATATTATATGTTCAGCCATTGTGCATTTTTAGCGAGTAGTTCTTCATCAACTTTTCCTTCCATTTGATGCCCTACTTTGGTTTAATTGAAATTCATTGGAGACTTAAACTTTGTAATTAACAGAAACCCTAAGAAATGCACAGTAGAGGTGTCAGTTAGTTGTTATGGGCTGCAAGTGGTAACTCTTTAATTGCTGTCATAATGGCCCATTTAGTCATGCCTCTGAAGAGGTGTCAGATACTTTTTTCTCCTTCTGAAACTGTTATTTAATAAATTGAACTGGCAAGTCTGAGTTTGCACAGAATACTAAGTAAAATGAGTAATCACCTCTCTAGAGGCATTCTTTGAAGTAGTATCACTCTGGGTTCGGCATTTCTTTCTTTTTTTAAAAAAATAAATTTATTTAGTTTTGGCTGCATTGGGTCTTCGTTGCTGCGCGTGGGCTTTCTTTAGTTGCGGCAAGCGGGCGCTACTCTTTGTTGCGGTGCACGGGCTTCTCATTGTGGTGGCTTCTCATTGTGGTAGCTTCTCTTGTTGTGGAGCACGTGCTCTAGGTGCACGGGCTTCAGTGGTTGTGGCACGCGGGCTCAGTAGTTGTGGCGCACGGGCTTAGTTCCTCCATGGCATGTGGGATCTTACCGGAGCAGGGCTAGAACCCATGTCCCCTGCATTGGCAGGCGGATTCTTAACCAGTGCGCCACCAGGGAAGTCTGGGTTCGGCATTTCTGTTCCATCCTTGGCAATGCAATCCTTGGAGAGTTTTCTTTCACTTCCACACTATTCCATGAATATTAACAAAACATGTTCTTCTTTACTTCCTCCATGTCTTCTTTTCTGTAATAACATATTATGCATCAGTGATATTGCAGGGTGATCACATAAGGTGTAAAGCAAGGAACTGTTTTTGTTCTATCTTTCTTTCCAGGAATCTAGAAAATATCTGCTGAATACAGACTCTAAACTGTGTTCTTCAAATCTTCCTTCCAAAATAAAAATGGATACACATATGCCAATTGGATATGCAGCCTTTGTTTGAATTATTGCCAAGGACTTTCAAATTCAATTAAAAGCAAAGTTAATTTTCCTCTGATTATTCCTCCTGCATATTTTTTCAAAATAATTTAAAGGAAAGATATTGGAGTATTCAAAATACTTAGCAAAAAGTCAGCAGATGAAAATTAATAAGCTCTGATTTTAATATGACATGTGATTAAAGAGATTTATAGGTGTACCATATTTAGAGAGCATGACTGGGGAAGAAATGTGTAACTGTCTAAGAGAGGTGAGAAGCCAGCTCAAAGAATCGCATTCAAGGCACTAAGAAGTAATCTTAATATATCTGTTTTCAAAAGCAACCAGCCTTTAAATTTCTAGCCTCAGTGAAGCTTCATAACCTTAGTACTACAAATAAAAAAATATTTGCCTTTAAGAATGTTACAAATTAGTATTTGTCCTTGATTATATGTTATGTCTTTTTGTATAAATGTGATAAAGTGTTGGAGCTCCTCTTTCACTTTGAGAGTCCTGTAAGGGCTATGGTATGTTTCCTCAGCTATTTTACTTATTTTCTTTGTTCTTGAGACTATTTTTGTAGTAATTATACCAACTGGAATTTAAGTAGCACTTTGGAAGGCTTTGAATTAATTTATCTCACTTTATCTTTAAGATATCCCTTAAAATGTGCATTGTCTCATTATACCCTACAAAGAAGATGAAATGGCTTACTCAGTGTCACACAGCTGCAATTGGTGGGTATAGGATTCCAATCCAAGCTTCCCGATTCAGAATGTTTGTGCTTCTTTCCTGATTCACTGTTTTCATGGTCCTTAAAACTAGAAGAGTCTAGATTTGTCAATGTCGTCTTCCCTTGCCCACCATAAAAGAACACCAAAACCAAAGATCTCTCTCTCTGTTACTTATTCTAAGATCACTATTAACTATCATCATTCATTCTTTATAGCAAGAAGTTACTAAGTTTTTGTGGGATATATTGTGCTCTGAAAATGCTTAGTATGGACCCAAGCTACTCTCAGTATATGTATGTGTATATGTATCTATCTAGTTATTTATCTATAATTGTTTCATGTTTAGAAAAAGAGATTTATGGTAACTTCAAATCTGTGTGAAGTATAGCAAGGTAATGTACATTAGAAGTTACTGAGATGGGAAACGCACATATAGTAAAAATATACTCATGAAATGAGTATATGAGACTCATGAAGTCTTATGTATTCTCTAGGGCCCTCCATTTATATTGTATTTGTGGGAAGGCATGAAATGATTGAACTTAAAGTGTGCCTTCAAATAATCATCTTGGGAGCAAAAGAAATTGTACTATATATGATGTTTATCTTTTAAAAAATGAAAAGAAAGTATTTAAGAGATAATATTGATCTGGACAACATTTAAACAGAAATACTACGGAAGGTGACTGATACATGATGATGATGAGATGATAGTGACAATATTTATTTGGATTTTTACATAGGGTGTTAATTGGGGAATGGGAATTTTGGGGGGAACTTAATTTTTTTTTTCTATTTCTCTGTCAATGTTAATTTGTTCTCAGGTTACCTAAAGTTATATTTAATATCATTAACTTGCAGTATTTATGGTTGCCAAATGAGTCTGAGTAGTTTTATCATGAGCATATTACATAGTTAAGTTTCAGATGGTGTAGAACGCACTGAAAACTTCTGTCTCATTTGGTTTGGGAGGATTTATTTGAGGAAGTGAAGTCTACTGAGTGAATTAGAACAGATGGAGTCCAAGTACTTCCTCTTAATTTTCTCAGAATGTGAATATGTTGGGGACTAGAGAAGGAGTTATGTATTGGTCCTTCTTCATTAACATATGTTCTGTGATCTTGCGTTAAGTGTATATTGACAGAAACATTATTTTAATTATTGAGGCACAATCCTGAAGAGTTAGGTATCTATCGAAGACATTCTTCATATGTGTTTAATCAACCATCTGACAGAAATGAGGTGGAGTACCAAAACAGCACCAAAATTTGAGATTATGAGTACCAAATTTGACAATATGGTCAAACTTAATTTGCATATGACGATAGTCAGTTTACAGAGAAAGTGGTGGGTGAAGTCATATTAGAGGAGGCATGTTGTGTGATCTGTGTTTGCAAATCAAAATGGAAGTACATTGCAGCTGGATTTTGATCCTAGTAAGTAATGTAAATGCTCAACAAAGATAAAGCTTAACAGAAAATATATTTTGTGACATATACTCATAAAGCAGCTACTCTCACATCAGTAATTTGTATAGCATTAAACTTTAAGGTAGGAGAGATGGCGAAAAACCTAAATTCAGTTTTAGATGAACTGTTCCCATTCTTTTTCTTGTACCATCAAGATGCTATTATTGCCTTTCACCTCCTTCCCTTTCCAAACACAATCTTTTCAGTTACCCTTTATCAGGAAATAGATCACATAAACCAGAAGTCATCCTTAACCAAACAACATGCAAACTGACCCTGGAGGTTCTAAGGAAGTCTTTGAAGGGGAATACAGTTGATTATGCATTCTAGCCACTGTACTCAAAAATAATATGACTTTAATTATTTAGATTGAATAGATTAATTGTAGTTATGATAACTGTATTATACTTAGGTCTTAAAAGATTTTCTGGTTTTTAGGTACACATACTAAAACGTTTACAGATGAATTTATGTAATGTGTAGGATGTACTTCAAAATTATCCAGGGGCGGAGGGAACAAGTAAACATATAGCTGAAACAAGATTGGGTGTGAATTGGCGGGGGGAGTGTGATGAATTGGGAGATTGGGATTGACGTATATACACTAATATGTATAAAATGGATAACTAATAACCTGCTGTATAAAAAAATAAATAAAATTACAAAAAAAATTGGGTGTGAATTGATAATTGTTGAAGTTGGGAGATAGGTACATGCAGATTCATTACACTTTTTTCTCTGCTTTTGTTTATGTTTGAAAATTTATGTAATAATTTTTAAAAAATGTATAAATGCATGAAGAGTCTACTTAGGGCCCAGAGTACAGCTTTCCATCCTTCATGCATTAAAGACACAGGGAACATCAGCTCTTTTATATTTTAATTTTTTACTTAGTGGCATTCAACTTACTAAAACTAAAGAAAAAAACTGTACACCCATTTCTCCCACCACCCACTCCCCCACCTCTGGCAACCACCAATCTGTTCTCTGTATCTGAACTTATTTTTGTTTTGAGTTAATTAATTTTTAGATTGCACATGTAAGAGAGATCATATGGTATCTATCTGTCTTTCTCTGCCTTATTTCACTTACATAATGCCCTTGAGGTCCATCCATGTTGTGGCAAATGGCAAGATTTCATTCTTTTTTATGGCTGAATAATATTCCATTGTATATATGTACCACAATTTTTTATCCATTTATCCACTGATGGACACTTAGGTTGTTTCCATATCTTGGCTACTGGAAATAATGCTGCAGTGAACATGGGGTGTGCATATATCTTTTCTAATTAGTGTTTTCATTTTCTTCAGGTAAATATCCAGAAGTGGAATTGCTGGACTGTATGGTAGTTCTTTTTAATTTTTTGAGGAACCTCCATACTGTTTTCCATACTGCCTGCACCAATTTACATACCCACCAACAGTACACAAGGGTCTTCTTTGTCCACATCCTCACCAACACTTGTTATTTCTAGTATTTTTGATAATAGGCATTCTAATAGGTATGAGGTGATATTTCACTTTGGTTTTGATTTGCATTTCCCTGATAATTAGTGATGTTGAACATCTTTTTATGTAACTGTTTGCCATATATATATCTTTGGAAAAATGTCTATTTAGATCTGTCCATTTTTTAATCAGATTGTTATTTTGGTTTTGTTTTTGTTGTTGAGTTGTCTGAGTTCTTTATGTATTTTGGGTATTGGCCTGTTATCAGGTCTATGATTTGGAAGTATTTTCTCCCATTCAGCAGGTTGTCTTTTCATTTTGTTGATGGTTTCCTTTGCTATGCAGAAACTTTTTAGTTTGATATAATCCCACTTGTTTATTTTTGCTTTTGTTGCTTTTGATTTTGGTGTCAGGTTCAAAAAATCTTGCCAAGACCTATGTCAGGGAGCTTACCGCCTATATTTTCTTCCAGAAGTTTTATGGTTTCAGTTCTTGCTTTCAAATCTTTAATCCATTTTAAGCTAATGCTTGTGTATGGTGTAAGATAATGGTCCAGTTTGTTTATTTATTTATTTATTTATTGCCATGTGGTTGTCTAATTTTCCCAACACCATTTATTGAAGAGACTGTCCTTTCCCCATTGTATATTCTTGGCTTCTTTGTTGTAAATTAATTGACCATATATCCTTGGGTTCATTTCTAGGCTCTCTATTCTGTTCCATTAATCTGTGTCTCTTTTTGTGCCAGTTCCATACTGTTTTAATTACTATAGCTTTGTATTGCTCTGCTTAGGGCCACAAATACCACTTTCCATTCTTCATGCATTAAAGATGCAGGGTACATTGGTTCTTTCTCATCTTGGTCTTATATATTAGAACTATCTGTTTGAAATTATCTTATGTAGATCAGTAGGAAAATTCACTGCAGACACACAGTATGGGTCCATTTTGACTTTTATAATGAGGAGATTTTACGTGGATGACAACCTATATTGAAAATGTACTTACATTTAATGTTCTTGTTATCAAAGATAGGAGAAAGGTTTAGCTTTCCTTAAATATTTGCTACTGTGTTAGAAAATATCAATGTAAGATGGGAGAATTAAGTATCAGTTTTATCATCTGTAAAATGATGGAACAAATACCTGAGTTGCCTTGAAGCTCACCAGACTTGAGCACACGCGGCAGTAAACATCAAAGGATTTTGTACTAGCCTGTCTGTATCTCTTCATACCACCTTAGTTCAACTATTTTACCATTCCAAGTTTCTTTCCCAAATTATGTAGCAGTCGATGAATAAGGAATTGTTGCAGTTTCTTTTCATTAACCAATCCAGAAAGCATTTGTTTTTCTTTTTTTGACAATTTGTTTGGCAAAGGAGATGTTCAGTTTGTTAATCAGAGTGATGCTTGGGAAAGAATAAACTACGTACCACAGAATCTGCCACAGAGTGTATGCTAAGTAATTGTCCAGTGAAAGGAGAGTGTTACTCCACCACTGATCAGAGTGTCACTGGAGGGCAGGTAGATCACCACGTTCCCGTCGTACCAAGTGCATGGGACAATCTTAAGTACTGAATGGTTTCTTTAAAGATGTTAGCTCTTTTCATTCATAGTCTCATCTCTAAAAATGATGCTCTCATGCGATTTCTGCCTTAAAATGATCTTATAAGTTTTATAATTTTTAAAAATAACATACTAGTAAAGTCAGGGTATAATGGAGAAACAAAAATATGGTGGTGAATGTCATATACCATCTATCTCTAAAAGTCAGCATTATCTGCAGGGCAAGAAAACAGTCTTGTCCTGTTTCCCTCCCAACCGTGAATTCTTAATGTAGTTAGTTTTTGAGAAATAGAATTGGGAGATTTTCAGAAAACTTCAGTAATTACCAGTAAATGAATTTCTGGCCCAAAAGTGTTTGCACAAATCCCTTTGCAGTATCTAGTTTGAAAACAAGATGAGGTGCAAAGCTTGATATCTCACATATTATTACAGTCCATATGAGCTGTGTCAGGATGACAGGCTCTCAGGACAGATGATGGTTTCTGAAAATAAACTTATTTTTTCCCACTGATTGCTTATAAGCCAAAGCTTTAAAAGACCTCGGCAATTAAAATGGAAATATGTAGCCATAGTTATGTGCACAGGAACTTTTCCAGAATTGATTTTGAAATGGATTGTTCTAATTGATACTATTACTTTATTTATAATGAATTTTTATCAAAATGTCCTTTTTATAGAATGTTTAATTAGCACTGGTGCCTTTTGGTAAAGAGGGACATGATTTGATTTCCAGTTTTCTGCAGGACTTTAAAGTTTTGATACATTAAAATTGTAAATGAACATTCAGTAAAATAAAGTTAAGCTCCTAACTTTTTGATTTATCCTAAATCAAAGGTTTTTGTAAAGAAATTTTTCTTAAAAAATTTGAAATTTTAAATACTGAACATATATTTTGTTGGTTCCCCGTTCTACTCTACCACCTTCAAGGCAGATCTTCCTCCACCCCCACTGCCTACCTGAAAACCTATTTTTTGCAACTTCTTTTTATAATAGAACTTTGGCCCCTCTCAGTAGTGTTTTATTTGAACAAAGACCAATCAGCACAATTTTTGTGTTTGTTCAGGAGTCAGATGGCCAGGGCTGCCCCTTCTGTCGCTGCGAAATAAAAGGAACGGAGCCCATAATCGTGGACCCCTTTGATCCAAGAGATGAAGGTTCCAGGTGCTGTAGCATCATTGACCCCTTCGGAATGCCGATGCTGGACTTGGATGACGATGATGACCGAGAGGAGTCCTTGATGATGAATCGGTTGGCAAATGTTCGAAAGGTAAAACTAGAAAACATAGGATTTTTTCAGTTGTTGTGTGGACATGAAAAAGAAGTGATGCTGTCGCAAGTTGGGTATGATGGAGTGTGGGTTTGGGAAAGAAAGATTCTGGAATCAAAAGAAAGGTGAAGATATAAGTAATGTTGAAAGGCTGATGGAATCATAGGCTGAGAAAGAACTAGACTAATCAGAGTGCTTTCGCTGGTTTTAAACTCCAAAATGAGAGATGGCGAGAGCTTTCGTATAGAGAAAAACATCATCTGAGACTGGCAATAGCACATCTGTAAAGAAAAATTTAAGAAAGAAAATTATTAAAATTAGAAGTGATGAAACTGATGAAAAATAGTCTTTGTTGAAGTCTGAAAGAAGTCTCTGATAGTTATTCTTCTTATCAGGAAAGCCAGCCTTCTGTTTGGCTATTAAGAGGTCACATAAGATTTACCTTTATGAATTTACCATAGTCTGGGGTTTGCTTATCAGTATTGCAGACTCAAAAAATTAACTTTGTCAGTTCAGTGGGAATGGATGCTGCTGCCCAGTTGGAGTTTATGCAACCAAGCCCACAAGAGACTAGTCAATGAACCAGAATGCCAATTGAGTAATTAACAAACCAGAAACATAATGATCAAGAGAGCTGGACTCTCAGCTATCAGGCTATTCTCTGTACAAAAAGATACATGAAATTCAGATTACACTCAGAAGTTTTTTGCTCCTAAAATCAGAGAAGTGGCAGCGAGTGTTATGAAAGCATCTGCACACACAGTATGAAGGCGCCCCCCCCTTCCTTCTGATGGCAGGCATGGCTGATCAATCATGGTTCTCATTCCTGCTGAGTTCAGACGTGGCCTGCACAGCCTTATAGAACCTCCACTGCAATTCATTAGGATTTGGCAGGTAATATGCAGCCTATTTGCCATCTAGGTGGAACGATGATAAAGTGTAATGGCAGAAGATTGTATTTGCCATATGCATCCATCTCTGTGGTAGGGAAACACTTGGTGCAGGAAACAGATGAGGTGATTTGGGGGTTACCCATTCTTTACGGCTGTGTCAAAATTTACTTCTTGGCCTCCTGCATCTTCTGTGTTCCAGTGTTCCATGCTCACCAGGTACTTATCCTTAGGATTTTTAAATGGCAAATTTCTACATATGGAGATATATTAATACCACCAACATGGCTACTCTCAAATTCTACTTTGATCTGGGGTGATTTTTATTATTCACCTCATTGGTTTTTCATAAATGTCATAATTTAACTCTCATAGTCATAGTTTCTCTCAAGAGAAACTACTCTTGATTCTGTCCTCTAATGCTGACAGCTACATTCAGTTTTTACTTTTGAAGTTTGTGATCCCTTTGGCCCAAGAGATGGAAGAAAGGAAGTAGTTATCCCTCAGTAACCCTAAAGGATGAACAAGAAAAAAAAATCTCAAATTGAAACAGGGAATTGAGACTTGATTTTAAGATGAACTCAATCAGTAACCAACATTAATATGTATATGAGCAAAACTTTTTCACATTTTATTCTCTCAACTTGAAGAGGTAAATATTCTTCTCATTTTCAGATAAGGAAATGAGGCTCAGACTAGTCATGTGACATGGCTACATTAGGAGGTTGTAAAGCCAGAATTCAAAGTTGTGTCTGCTGGATAAAAATAACAGTGATATATATCCAACACTCCATATGTAGCTTCCTTACATGCTGAGTGATGAAATGGTTTCTACCAAGTCAGATTGTGGACTGTATCCCAAAATACTTGTCATATAACATTATTTTAATAAAGTAGTAACATTTATGATTTCAGTGAGCTGGCAGTGTTCTGTGTTCTTAAGTCCTTGATCTCATTTAATCATGCCACCAATCCAGTAGAGAAGCTCCTGTTACTGTCCTGTTTTACAATGGAGGAAATTGAAGAAGAAAGAGGTAAAATAACTTGCCTAAGATCCCAGTACTACTCTAAAGCAGAACTGGTGCTTTTTTCCTAACTTCAAAACTGTAGTTATGAGCCATCATGCAATACACCTCTTTTGCCCTCTTTGGAACATGCTGCACACGTTGTACTTCATAGAGTACAAGTCTGTGTTCTCTGAAGGTCTTTTCAGTTCTATAATATAATGTACATCACGAATAGTTACCAACTCCCAATGAAATGTTAACCAGAAGTTAAGAACAATTTGAACTGTGATCTGTTGGTATTAACCTGTAAAGATATGTATGCCCTAATTGGTCACCAAAAACCCAAGCAAATTCAATTAGGCCCTGCTAATTGATATATAAAAAAACTATTACATCTGTTTTTCCATATACTAGCTGTATGTGGCTATTTAAATGTAAATTTTAAATAACTAAGATTTAATAAAATTTTAAAATTCTATTCTTTAGTCCATTCAACATATTTGAAATGCTCAACAGCCCCTTGTGTCTAGTGGCTACCCTGTTGAACTGTACAGATGTGGAACATTTTCTGTAGGTATTGAAATATCTAGTATAGATAGATATAATAGAAATAACTAATATCCAGTAGATAATTATATTGGACAGAGCGTTATTAGATCATTCCTGCAGGTTCTTACTAGAAGCAGCTAGGTTTTGTTGCAAAAGACCTTTTCTTTTAATTTAGTAACCTAATGGTCTTAGCTTGGTCTGAATATTTGACTGTGATCTAGCACTAAAATCAGCAATCTGTGCCCTGTTTTTGTTTTTCTGTGAGCTAATGATAACTTTACATTTTAAATGGTTGTATATTTAACTGATTTTTTAAGTACCTACATAATTTCCTTGATTTTGCATCTTGGCTTGCAAAGCCTTAAATATTTACTGTCTGGCCCTTGAAGAAAAACATTTCAGTCCTCAGGTCTAGGGCACCTTAAAGCATTTAAAGAATGTTTATTGAATGCATGGATAATAGGGAATGGCAGAAAAGTATTTGAGAAACATACAACAGCTCAGGTAGTTCCAGTGAACGAGGTGGTAATGTTTTATAGCTAGGAAAAAGGCATTTCAATTTTCTTTACTAAATGGGCTTTCTTCCTTCAGTGATTGCTGTCAGGGGACGGGGAGCCGGGCCTTAAGAGTAATTCTTTCAAGAACTTGGTACACCTTACTGCTTTGCGGAAAATGGAGTTTACTCTATATGAGTTTGGGAAAGGTTGCAGTTTCAGCCTGATTTCCACTGACTTAAGTTGAAGCTTGAGCTTTGCTTCAGTAGTAGCGCTGACAATTGAAGGGAATCCCTGGTAACATAAAATGAACACAGGACATTGAAAGGTGACTGGTGGTTTTCCCTGATCTTTCACGCACTCTCAAACCATGCATGTTGTGTTCCCTCTGGCACACTGGTGAGCTTTTTTTTTTGAGGGAGCTGAGAGGTTTTGACGATGACCTTCTCTTTAGTTTAAGAGAAGGCTGGTGCTGCTCACAGACATTATTGTCCCAGCAGTCAGCAGTGTCATTTAACAAAGCTTTCACTCGAGTCAGTGTCATTTCCATACTTTCTTATGACAGTTAGAGATTGGAGAAATTTAAAGAACCTGTAATCATTTAAGTTGAGGAATCATATTTCAGTTAAATGTATTTATGTGCACTGATCTGCCTCTAGTCAATTTTAAACAGATTGTGAATTTTATAATATTTTGTAAATCACTGCCACTTAACTTTCAATAAAACCTAAATTTTACTGTAGATACAAGCATCAATTCTTTCTGAATAATTGGGAAAAACATTGCTATGGTGTTATGCTCCCATAATACTTTATAAGTACTTCTACCTCAGGAGTTACACTAAATTGTTACGTTTTATTTAGAGGACTGTCTTCTCCATTAGATTATTAATTCTTTTTTTTTTTTAACATCTTTATTGGGGTATAATTGCTTTACAATGGTGTGTTAGTTTCTGCTTTATAACAGAGTGAATCAGTTATACATATACATATGTTCCCATATGTCTTCCCTCTTGCGTAGATTATTAATTCTTAAGGCCAGTGCCAATATCTTATTTATCTTTGTGTTTCTTGGTACCTAGCATTTATTAAGTGAAATAACAAATGCACATGCATGTTCACATGGTCTGTGAGGGCAGTGGCCTGATTTTGTGCATGTTTTTCATTCCAATCTGAAGACTGAGTGTATCTGTTACAAAATACCAAATTATAGATTCTATTCAGTTCTGTCTTATAGATGAGGCTATGAACAAATATCACAGATCACTTTGACACAATAGCTCTTCTACCTGATTTTCTTCCATTCTGTTTTTTTCAGTCATTCTGTTGCCTCATTCATTCATTCATTTTAAAAACATTTCATTCTCCCAACTCCACGAGTGACTGTCAGTCATGGTCCAGCAAAAGGAATCAGTTTTCTTTTATCTGCCATTTCAAATACTCATCTCTGTCTTTCTCCTCTTTTATGAGCAGGTTGATGACTATATTGTGAAATTGTTTCTGTCTGTCTTAAGCATATTGCATTCTTTAAATTAGTAATGCTTCCATCATAGCATAGAGAACTGAGCTGTTTGTATATTCCTGTTGCCATGGTGATGTCCTGCAGCTGGAGTTTATAAATAGTAGCATACTGAGCATATAGAATGTAGTTTTATTGTTTGTTTTATAAGTTTATTTAGTAATGCTAATCGTACAGAAGCAAATAGAACCTATACATCTATAATACAGTGTATTGGTTGCCTTTCTAGATACAGGCTATTTTATGAGTTTCACTAGAAGATGTTGCAGGTTTTGCTTGAAATTGTACCATTGCCGGAGTTCTCAAGCTGTCAGAATTTCTAGGATAATTGGATCTGAGTGAGCCCTTAGAGGAAGTCCAGGGTGTGATCAATAAGATCACATCCTTCTCTTTGACTTCAGTCAGATCAAAGCTAAGAAAACATGTCTATTGCTATTCAGAATTTTGTTCCATTTTGCCAGAGGTGTACAGAATCTCAGCAGTTCCTTAGCAATTACTTTGATAGAAAATGTTATTCATGAAACACATAAATTACAAACAAATGAAGATTTGATACAAGTTATGTTGACAGGCTGACCTAGTGTATGAACTGAGATTAATTCCTTTGCTCTTAAACATTATATTTTCTTAAAACAATATTTAAAATTTTAATGAATGACCATATAAGAGGAAAAACAGGTGTGACCAGAGGTCAAAGGAATTATTCTTCCTTTATCTTTTTTTTTTTTTTTTCGGTACGCGGGCCTCTCACTGTTGTGGCCTCTCCCATTGCGGAGCACAGGCTCCGGACACACAGGCTCAGCGGCCATGGCTCACGGGCCCAGCCGCTCCGCGGCATGTGGGATCTTCCGGGACCGGGGCACGAACCCGCATCCCCTGCATCGTGCATCGGCAGGCGGACTCTCAACCACTGCACCACCAGGGAAGCCCCTTCCTTTATCTTTTTTTATACATTCTCCTAATGCTGCCATCACCAATTAAAATACATATTGCTGATTGAAAACAATATATCATCTAATTCTTGCTTTTCCTAGTAATGTGTGAAGAAAGGATCCATAGTACTCCTGATCCTGAGGAAAGAATTCATGTGTATAGATCACAGTGTTTTTGCAGTGTTCTTAGGCGACTATTACTTTTTAATGTGACTTAGATGCCAACCACAGGGCTCAAGTACATGCTGGAGCAGTAAGGACAAAATCTACAACAAAAGTGAAGTTCAAAAATAACAAGGCATTTGAAATGTAGAACATGGTTCTCAAGTATGGGCAGTTCTACCTCCTGAGGGTATTCAGAAATATGTGGGGATATATTTTGTTGTCACAATGACTGAAAGGTCTAGGGAACCACTGATATTTAGTGGATGGGGTCAGAGATGCAAAACACCCTGCAACCGTGGGACAGTTCCACCTAAGAAGAATTATTCGGACCACATACCAACGGTCCTCACCTCTCCCGCTGTGCAACACGGGCAGAGTCGTGGATGACAGTGAGCAATCCAAAGTCACAGGTTCATTGTTTGCCATTTAATTGCATTTTGTTTACTGATTTTCTTAAAGTTCTCCACGCAGAATAGTAGCATTTTCTATATTAGTATGTGACTATCAAAGAAAAAAACTACCGTGTCCAAGTGCAATGTGATGATATAGGGCACCGGTCCGTAACCTTTTTGGCACCAGGGACCGGTTTCGTGGAAGACAGTTTTTCCATGGACCGGGGCCAGGGACGGTCATGGTTCAGGTGGTAATGCGAGCGATGGGGAGCGACAGATGAAGCTTCACTCGCTCGCCCACTGCTCACGTCCTGCTGTGGGGTCCGGTTCCTAACAGGCCACGGACTGGTACTAGTCCGCGGCCCAGGGGTTGGGGACCTTGAAGACACTGTCACATATTCCTCAAAAATAGTTTGAATATGTAGTAGTTTAGGAGAAGCTAGCACTTGAACTCTTGTACTTAGTTTTGGGTTGGCCTCCTGTGGTGTAGACTGTGAGCTCATGGTGGGCCTTGCTCTTCCTCAGAGACTTGCATAGTGCCTGACCTATGTTATATGCCATTGAGAAAGTTTTGTTTTTCTTTTTTTTCATTGAATGATCAGTGGTGACACTGTTCTTAACTGTACTATTCTTCAGAGAGCTATGGTCCCCGGAGTCCAGCAGCCTGAGTTCATGTTCTAGTTTTGCTACTTAGTATCTAGGTGCCTGCATTGGTTATTTAACTCCCTGTGCCTCAGTGACCTTGTCTGTGAAACCCTACCTCTGAGGGTTGAGGTTAAATGAGTTAATGAATGTAAAGCCATTGGAACAGTGCTGGTACATAGTAAATGTTAAGTATCAGTTGTTATTAGCATTATTTTTTATATAGTGTTATTTAAGACTCCTACAATATTGCTGTGCTTCTGAGAATTAAATATCAGTATTTTTGAGATGTCTATGGAAGTATTTTTTCTTTTAGATACTATTACCTGTCATTGTTTAGGAAGAAATAGACACCACAACTGGATTGGTTTGGCAAGAATTGGTTGTATTTCTTTACTGTATTAATGTATACATAATTATGATTACATTACATGACCACATTAAATTTACTGTACAACTATCTTATAGATTTAAAACGCAGAGAAAATGCAACATTGCCAACATGTCTGCTGGCATATTATTTTAAGGACTATGTAATTTAGATAAGCTTACAATAGTCTTATTTTCTACATAAGTAAATTAAAATGATTAAGTACAGGGAACTCTAATCAATACTCTGTAAATGACCTATATGGGAGAAGAATCTAAAACAGAGTGGATATATGTACATCAACCATACTCCAATAAAAATTAATTTAAAAAATGATTAAGTATATATTCTCTAAAGTAGGGTGAAGAACTTAAGTAACTAAATAGCAATTGCTTATTGTTCAAAGCAACTGTAACTGGTATTTTGCCAGCAACAGGGCTTTCACATGAGGGCATTTTTCAGTGGCTAAAGATAATTCCCTTAATTCCCAGGATGTTCTTGTTTCTCAGCCATTTTTATAAAATATTTCTAAATTATATGTCACTCTTCCCTGACTTCTCAAAATTGGTTATGCGGCTGAATGAACCAAAGGGCATCAGAAGCCACTATAATCAATGTGACATACTTCTTCAGGTTTACGTTTTGCTACAAGATTTAAGGGCAGGGCTTCCCTGGTGGCTCAGTGGTTGAGAGTCCGCCTGCCGATGCAGGGGACACGGGTTCGTGCCCCGGTCCGGGAAGATCCCACATGCCGCGGAGCAGCTGGGCCCTTGAGCCATGGCCGCTGAGCCTGCGCGTCCGGAGCCTGTGCTCTGCAACGGGAGAGGCCACAACAGTGAGAGCCCTGTGTACAGCAAAAAAAAAAAAAAAAAAAAAAGATTTAAGGGGAGGTTGCATGCAGACAGGGGAAACATAACTTTGAATTAAAATCACATATATATTTGGATTAGAATGCAAAACCCATATAAGTGTTTAAAGTAAAATATGAAACTTCAAAAGAAATTTCAGGGTTATAGAGGCTCGTCACAGGCTAGGAGATTATGTCCCTCTTATAAAAGGTACTTCAGGGAAAATCAGTATAGCTCTATGTAGCTAATAATGTTTAACATTTTAATGGAGAGGGCCCTTGGGGTTATTCCCCTTGCGAGGCTGTTTGCAGTTCTTTAAAGTAGACCCTATTGCAGTTTTATTGACCACCTCCCTGTCAAACCTCAAAGAGAGCTCTTACTCCAGTCAGCTCTTACTCCGTATGTAAGTTTCTAACCATTTTCCTTCTCTTCATTGCTTCGAATTTGTAGTATCTAAAAATTTTACCAAAGTTACTAGTGGAATGTCAGCAATAATAATAATTTAAAATAATGAACCTCAGTTTACACACAAAGTTAATATCCATATTCTTAGTAAGCTAGCAAGGTGCTTATTCCTTGTTACTGTTCCTAGGGGGAGAAATACAGCAGAATTTTTCCATTGAGATGACTTCTCTTTTTTTTATTTTTGGTTGGTTGGTTTTTTGGTTTTGTTTTCTAGGACTGTTAGAGCAGTTTTAGGTTCACAGAAAAAACTGAGGGGAATGTACAGAGATCTCTCATGCACCCCCTGCCTCCACACTCGTGTAGCCTCCCCATCATCAACATTCCCCCACCAGACTGATAAATTTGTCGTAATTGATGAACCTACATTGACACATCATTATTGTCTAAAGTCCATAGTTTACAGTAGGGTTCACTTTTGGTGTGGTACATTCGTGGGTTTGCACAAATGTATAGTGACATATATAGTATCATGCAGAGTATTTTCACCGCCCTAAACATCCTCTGTGTTCTGCTTATCTCCCCCACCAAAACCCCCAGCAGCCATTGATCTTTTTACTCTCTCCATAGTTTTGCCTTTTCCAGAATGTCCTATAGTTGGAATCATACAGTATGCAGCCTTCTAAGATTGGCTTCTTTCACTTAGGAATATGCATTCAGGTTCCTCCATGTCTTTTCTTGACTTGATAGCTCATTTCTTTTTAGCACTAATAATATTCCATTGTCTGGATGTGCCACAGTTTATTTATTATCCATTCACCTACTGAAGGACATCTTGGTTGCTTACGAGTTTTGGCAGTTGTGAATAAAACAGTTATAAACATCTGTATGCAGTTTTTTGTGTGAACATAAGTTTTCAGCTCCTTTAGGTAAACACCAAAGAGCATGATTGCTGTATTGTATATTAAGAGTATGTTTGGTTTTGTAAGAAACCACCAAACTCTTCCAGAGTGGCAGTAGCATTTTGCATTCCCACCAGCAATGAATAAGAGTTTCTGTTGTTCCACATCCTCATTAGCATTTGATGTTGTCAGTGATCTGGATTTTGGCCATTCAAAAAGGTGTATAATGGTATCTCATTTTAATTTACATTTTCTTGATGACATATGATATGCAGCATCTTTTCATATATTGATTTTCCATCTGTATATCTTTAGTGAGGTATCTGATAAGGTCTTCGGCTCATTTTAAAATCTGATTGTTAGTTTTCTTATTGTTGAATTTTAATTTTATATTTTAGAGAACAGTTCTTTCTCATATGTGTATTTTCCAAAGATTTTCTTCTAGTCTGTGGCTTGTATTTTTGTTATTCTCTTGATAGTTTCTTTCACAGAACAGAAATTTCTCATTTTAATGATGTCCAGCTTGCCCAGTATTTCTTTCATGGATGGCACCTTTGGTGTTGTATCTAGAAGACCTTGTGTTTGGTGGTCACTTTTTAGATTTCTCCTATATTATCTTCTAGGCGTTTTATAATTTTGCATTTTACATTTAGGTTTGTGGTCCATTTTGAGTTAATTTTGTGAAGGGTATAACGTCTGTGTCTAGATTTTTTTTTTTTTTTTTTTGCATGTGGATGTCCAGTTCTTCAGCACCATTTGTTGAGAAGACTGTCTTTACTACATTGTGTACCTTTGCTCCTTTGTCAAAAGATCAGTTGACTATATTTTGGGGGATCTATTTCTGTTCCATTGATGTATTATATGTCTATTCTTCTGCCAAAACCACAGAATCTTGATTAGTGTAGCTTTATAGTAGGTCTTGAAGTCAAGTAGTGTCCGTCTTCCAACTTTGTTCTTCTCCTTAACTATCCTTTTGGCTATTCTGGGTCTTTTGTCTGCATCTAAACTTTAGAATCAGTTTGACCATATCTAAAAAATAACTTGCTGGGATTTTAATTGGGATTGCATTCAATCTGTAGATTAAGTTGGGAGAACTTTTCTTTTTCACTCCAAGTTTCTCCCTAAATTCCTGCATATTGAGACTTCTTGAAGTGTGACTGTGGATAAGTATGAAATGATTGTACTACTCTTACACCATGTTCCTCATATAAGCATTTGTTATCTAAAAGGGAACAATGGTACAGTACTCCAAAATAGACAACATAAATCATTTATACTTATATTACAAATTACACATGAATATGTGTACATGTAAATGGCTCTGTAACGGATACCTTCTGAATAATATTCTGCATAGGCTATTATTTTAAAGTCTTTTGATTTTATTATGTTCACAAATGGATATGAGCAGAAGAAGAACCAAGAGGATAGTTAGTAGCAGGAAAATATTAGAATATTTTATTTTAATTCTATTTTATTAGAATGTTTTACTTAGAATATATTTTATGTGATAAAAGTTTTATCAATGTCCTTCATTAATTTTCACGCATTTAGAGAAATGTCGTCCTTTTCATCATCCTTATAATACATGTATCTACCTTGTTCAGATATGAAAATTCATTAAGTAAAAATCTTCTTAGAAATATTATAAAATTGACTTTGATTATCTCTGGGATTGTCAGAACTCTCATCTTATTAGTAATTGGAGAGGTTTTCTCTTGTCCTGTTTTTAATAATAGCCTGGCAGGGTTTGAAGTTTCTTACCAAATGTTTTTCCATTTCCATAATAATGGATCCTATTAAGGCTGTTATAAAATCGCTATTTAAAAGGTATGGATAAAATGAAGAGTGACTAAAATAGAATGAGTCCCTGATTATTATTGGTAATTGCGGAGCATGCTGAGATGAGCTTTTGACTACTTACTTCTTGGGCCTTTTCTCTCAGGATTTTCTGTTAAAATTGCAAATTCAGATTTCTCTATTCCTTATGGTAGTCATTCGCCTCCTATTCTAAGTGCTAAAGAATTCTGTAAATTTTGTCAGAAAAAATAAAGAATAGCATTTATTCATTTCATGAAGCAAAGGGTTTGGAAAAATTGGTGAATATGTAGACATAAAAGAATCAAATGTGGTCTTTAAATTTCTAGAGCACCAGGATTTCAGCCTGTTGAACTTACTTATCAACAACCAGCATTAAAGAAGTTAAGAGAAATTGTTAGTTAGACAGATAAGCTGGTGTGATGATAATACAGGCAGGAATCAAGGCGCCCAGCTTTTGTATTTTGAAAGGTGCGGAAACGAAAAAAGATCATATATTCTGAAGTTCTGAGAGCAAGTGTAATACTAGAAAAAAGTGAGAATTACCTAAAATCAAGATAAAGGAATTATTCAAATCAGCTATCCTATAACTTGAAACTATGATTCCATCCTTCCCAGTTCTTGCAGTTACCTCTATATAAATGATTTTCTTTATATTGTGCAATTAATTCTGTGTCCACATCCTAGTTTCTGCTTCCTATGCTTTCCTAGGTAATCTTTTCTTAGCTTTCCATATCCTTGTCCTAATCTAATAGAGTGGACAGACAGAGATGAAGGAGTGACAAAGAAAGGATTTCATGTAATGCAGTGGCAAAAAGCGTATGATCCTTTTAAGAATCCCTTGATTAATATGCCTTTTTATTATACTAATTAATTGTATTTATTCTCTAGAAGATTAAAACCAGAAGAGCAGTAGTGAAGACAAACTGAGAAAAAATTATTCCCCACAAATGAAAAAGATAGGGGTTCACTATCATAATATATAAAGAGCTCTTTCAAATCAATGAGGGGTAAATAAAAGAATATGATAGATAATGGGACAAAGAACATAACATGAGTGGGCATGTGAAGCATTGTGTGAGACTTCTCTTCTCCTTAGACTTTCAAATAGGAAGGGAAAAAAATATAATTGGTGATTACTCAAATAAATTAAAAGTGACCTTTAATGTGACCATCTACTAAAAATGTTTACAAATGTTCACAGTTAGCATTTGAATTTTACCAGCAATGAAAGTTAATGCAAAGTTTCAATATTCTAGTTGCAGAATTGTTCACAGAGACAACAAAAAGGCTTCAGCAAAGAAAAATGCATTATTATCTAAAGGGCACTGTTAAATTATCTACTCTTACATGGGGATTTTACTATAATTTAGGAGAACTCTGGAAAATGAATAAGCTATGGTGAATTTAGACCACATAAGAAAGATAAAATATTTTTTGTTTCTTCACATACTCTTCACCTATTCTCCATAAAATCCTTCTGACTAAGCCAACTTACAGTTACTGTAATGCTTCAAAATGAATTAGTCTTTCGGGAGGGTAGTATAAAATCACCTTGAGAATACAATATGAATTGTTCTTTTTAAAATATTTTTTATTTATTTTATTTTTGGCTGCATTGGGTCTTCGTTGCTGCGCGTGGGCTTTCTCTAGTTGCGGGGAGCAGGGCTACTCTGTTGCAGTGCGCAGGCTTCTCATTGCGGTGGCTTCTCTTGTTTCGGAGCACGGGCTCTAGGCGCACGGGCTTCAGTAGTTGTGGCTTGCGGGCTCTACAGCGCAGGCTCAGTAGTTGTGGCGCATGGGCTTATAGCTGTGTGGCATGTGGGATCTTCCCGGACCAGGGCTCGAACCCGTGTCCCCTGCATTGGCAGGCGGATTATGAATTTTCTTAAGCAAGTTCTGCTTCAGATTACATTCACAGAGCTGTAGAGAGTATGCTTGTCTGGAGGTAACTAGAAGTTCAGGGTTACTTCTGCAGCACACACAGTGGTTTGGATGTCTGTCCAGAGATTTTCAATATACCCTTTCAATATCTTAACAGTTCACCCACTTCAAATCAAGTCCATCCCATTATTTAAACACAGTAGGAATATGGTAACTGCTTAAATATTAAATTAGTAGTTAAACCAGAAGTCAAGTTCTAATGATGATGGTGGGCTGCTGGCTCTGTCAGGATTCTCCTTCCTGTTCCAGGTAATTAGGGAAGCAGGCAGGTAGTTGTGGAAGAAAAGTGCTTGGAGGAGCATAGGTCTTTGCAGTAAATGCAACAAGCAGTGAAAAATTTCTCTGCAAGCAACTGAAACAATGAAGTGCTATGTATTCTCTGTATATCTATGTAAAAATTATTTCTTTACAGGATAGGAACCATGTGGATAGCTTTGCTTCTTGAGTCTTTTTCTGTAGAGAATAATAACCAGATCAATAAAGAATTTTTATCAGGTAACATTTTTTCTAGTTCTCAGAGAATGTAACTTACCCTTAATGGGAATTTGGAGAATTAGATGTCCTGTGACATCTCCTGATCTGATTGCTACGAACTGTGATGCACTTAGTTTGACATGAGGAGTTTTTTCTATTCTGTCCGTGATCATTTTTGGATTGGTGTTACTCCGTAAGGTTCAAATTCATGACCACGTGAGGCTCCATGACTTTTGGGGTAAAAGTCATGTTATTTTATTAAGAATACTGGCTGCATGAAAATCAGCTTATGACTCTACAGTTTCTGCTTTTTCTCCTTCAATTAAGTAGGTAAGAGATATAAAAAAGAATCATGAAATTAATAAGAAAGGGGTCTTAAAATTTACATGTGAAAGTGCATCTGAATTTATTGACGTATTTTAAGTTATTTGGCATCTATTGAGAGAGACAAAGAATTGACAGTCTAGCAATGTCATGGCAATATTCCAGTATACCTGAAGTATGGTCTAGAAGCTTCTGCTTAGACACTCAAATTTATTTTTAAAAAGCCTTTACCAGGGGAAGCATAAGTCCCCACTCCTTCAGGGTGGGCTGCACATGGTAACTTCCTGGCAAAGAGTACAGTAAGGAAAATGGGAGAAAAAGTAAGTAGCTTTGTAGTGTAGAAGCCTTGACAGTCAGTACCTCAGCCAGGTAATCAAGGTCAACATCAACAGTGATGAATCCCACTGATGGTGTAGACCCTTGATGTGATGTGGTTAAAGTGTTACTTTACCAACATGGCCTTCCTTCCAGAAACACACAATGCTAGTCTAATCATGAGAAAAACATCAGACAAATGACAATTTTAGTAAATTAGAAAAAAAAGACCTTCCATGATGTAACTAAGTGTGAACATGAACACAAATTTATTATCACATCTCAGTTAAGGACAGAATGGCTAAATCTTTCTCACTATTGCTAGAATTGAAATTAAATTGTCAGTTGACATTGACTACTCTTACAAAGGTAAGTAATGTTAGGGGGAAATGGCTTAAAAACAAGCTTAAAACTCCTTATAAATACTAGCACTAGGAAACAGATGAATATCAAAGCATGCTAGATTAATGTAGTAGGTATAAAAATTAAGCCTAGGTCTCCAAAGAGGTAGGTAGTAACAGCCTTGAAAAGGAAACTGCTTGATATTTCAGAATAGAATATTGTTATCCTAGTGAGGTTATCTGGTTAATTAGGATGGCTTTTATATCAAATAGGAATCAGGTTATGTCAAACACACACACACACACACACACTTCTGAAACAGGGTTACACACATACGTACAAATCAAAGTACTTGTTGATGGCTTTTTGGTGCTCTTTTATCTACCAGATAACATGGAAACCCTGTAATAGCATAGAAATCTATCAGAGTTTTAGAAGTACAGACTTTCCTAGATTTAATTGTTTTTAAAGAAGAACATTTAACTTGAGGATTTATTTTCCATGTGAAGGCTTGGGGGAAAATATCTGGTCTTAACCCTGTTTATTTTAAATACACAAATTTTTAAAAATCCTTGTCTGATTTAATTGGTTTATAGGAAAGTAGATTATGCACTGGATATGTATTTTATATGGAACAAAATGATTTCTAAGTTCTAGAATGTACTATAAACCCAAAGACCTAAGAAAATTCTATAATACAGATAACCAAGAGCAATGTGCGTTACTGCATTGCATGTTTCTCATAAAATGTAGACAGGTTTCTAGAAGAATGCCTGCATTTGATTGGGTTTTTGTTGTTGTTGTTGTTGTTTCTGCGGTACGCGGGCCTCTCACTGTTGTGGCCTCTCCTGTGCGGACCACAGGCTCCGGACACGCAGGCTCAGCGGCCATGGCTCAGGGGCCCAGCCACTCCGCGGCATGTGGGATCCTCCCGGACCGGGGCACGAACCCGTGTCCCCTGCATTGGCAGGCGGACTCTCAATCACTGCGCCACCAGGGAAGCCCTTGATTGTTTTTAAACTACCCTTTTGCTGGTTTTTTCCTAGACCCTTTCTACAATATGTAGGAGAAACTAATCCACTTATTCTTTACATAATACTGCTCTTGAGGGACAATGTGAGCTCCTTCCATCTATTAATCAGAGTAAACTAAGTGAGTTTATTTTAACAGATGTGCAATGGCAGATACATTCTCAAAACCAAATGTCTTAAGACCTGAAAGGTATGTACTTTACACCTCAAATAAACATCATTCTCTTTTTATATTCTAGTGCACTGACAGGCAGAATTCCCCAGTCACATCACCGGGATCCTCTCCCCTTGCACAGCGAAGAAAGCCACATCCAGACCCTCTCCAGATCCCACATTTAAGCCTGCCACCAGTGCCTCCTCGCCTGGATCTAATTCAGAAAGGCGTAGTTCGGTCTCCCTGTGGCAGCCCAACTGGTTCACCAAAGGTAAATCAATTTTATTAGAAACATAGATAATAATTTTATGTGATGATTATTGATTGCTCAGGTTTTTAAAATTCCGTCACTCATATTTCTTATGCTCTTGTTTATGAACAGCTTTGATGGGTCTCTCATTTCGTTTATAGTGAGTCCACTGTCATATTCCTTGCTTTATTGCTATAACAGTTACATAATTATTCAGAGAGGGCACATGTCTGTAACAGCCCCCTGATTTGCTAAAATAAACAGCAGAGTAAGTATAGTGATTCTGTAAAATGGATTTACAGGGTCATTACATGTATTAAAATAAATTGCATGCTCTTATTAAATGATATTTTACACTCATTTTCATAGTGTCTTGACAAGAAAAATGTTATGAGAGTATATTTGCATAGGGCTTAAGATGTGATAGATTACCACCCAAGTTTCAGGGTGACTCAGAAGAGGGAATTATATGTACCTTTTATACCTGAAGGAATTAATTACAAAGAATTACAGTATTTGCAAACTAATTGCATTACTGTTTAATATTAAAGACATAATTCTATCTGTACATCTAAGCCCACAGTTGTAGTTCTGTGCAGATTTTTTTCCAAATTTGAAAAGGGAATATTTTGCTTTATTAAATATAAGATTTTAAATATTAATCCCATTCGGTAATATGTGTTACGGTCTAAAACTATTTGGAAGCACAGTATTTTAATAGTATTAGACTTTTCTACATTATAATTAACATGGTTTTAAGATCATATTAAGACTTTTTAGGATGTTATTTAGTCAGAATTATGTAAACACACATTTTTTTGCTAATATTTTCAAACAATAAAAGGGCAGATCATTCATCAGATGAACTATGTAAATGAAAATAAAAACTGTGAAAGTCACATAGATTCAGTTCAGGAGCTTATACCTTCATATTTCCACATAAGAATCAGACTGATTTTTTTTTTTTTAAGATCCATAAAACTCAAGTAAGGTCTGTAAATAACGCTGCTCTATTATTTGTGAATTTTCACTATTCTGGTAATAACTGTTAAAGAACCGGAGCACTTTTCCCCCTTGTCACTTGCTCTGTATTATAGAGGTGAACACAAAAATAACAAAACCAACATTTTCAGTCTTCCAAAGAAGTTACAAATCAAGGTGCTCTTTTAAAAAGTAAAACAACAACAACTTTGATGGTTTCTGCTGTTTCTCCTAAATCACAGAAACGTGCAAATAAAATAATTAATGACATTATTATTTTAATGTCAGCCAGTCAAAATCACCATATAATTTTGATATTCTGCTACGCTTCCCTGTAGTCCTTATAATCCTAACATTTGAGTTTACGTATTCATTTTCTACAAAGAAATCTTAATATATTTGAGTTTTTCATTAATATTTTAAACTTTCATTAGTTGGTGATAAAATAAACTCATTAAAAGATGGCACAGGAATCTAATAAAGCCCTACTATGGCTTAGAAAACAAAAGCAATAGTATACTAGTCTGGAAGTCATTTCAGTGCATGGAACCTCTTTTAATGTTTTTCCTCTTGTGTTTCTTTAGTCTTCTCCTTGCATGGTGAGAAAACAAGACAAACCACTCCCAGCACCACCACCTCCCTTAAGAGACCCTCCTCCTCCTCCACCTGAGAGACCTCCCCCAATCCCCCCTGACAATAGACTGAGTCGTCACTTCCTTCACATGGAAAGTGTGCCTTCCAGAGACCAGCCGATGCCTCTGGAAGCCTGGTGTCCTCGGGATGTGCTTGGGACTAATCAGTCAGTGGGATGTCGCCTCCTAGGGGATGCCTCTCCAAAGCCTGGAATCACAGCGAGTTCAAATGTGAATGGAAGGCACAGTAGAATGGGCTCTGACCCAGTGCTTATGCGGAAACACAGACGCCATGATTTGCCTTTAGAAGGAGCCAAGGTAAGAAATACTCAAAGCTGAAGCTAAATAATCTGCTTATAGTCTTCTGATAGGAGGTAGTATAAAAGTTTGAGTGGTGTTTTTTTCGCCTAGTGTGACACTTCCCTGCAGGTCTTTAATTATCTGCAAATTGTAAATAATCAGAAGCTCATTAAAACTTGAACCTAACAGAAGTCAGGAAGAAGGTTCTAAGTAATGATTTAATTTTCATATGAAGACACCAGACAATGTGCCAGAGATTTAGTTCACCTTCCCTTATTTCATCTGCAAATTTTTTTCCTATTAATGTTGTCAATGGGAGAATCAGCAGTCTTTTTTTTTATTTAACTCTCTTACTTCTATCTAATTTGAAAAGAAAGTTGTATGGTTATAGCATATCATCAATCAGTCATTGGAGTTATTGTTGCCTGGGACAGCACACCTTAGGCAGCCAGGTAGAATGAACTTCTCACATACATAAAAATACCAGGTCCAGTTCATTGTTGGAAAGCAAGGTCTTTCTCTATAAAACTGAAAGACTGTCACACATGTTGAGTGCTAACATGAAGGATATTACCACTGTCATTTATATGTACAGAAAAGAATTTAAGCATACAGGGAACCGGAGAGGCAGCAGCAGAAATCATTGAGCTTCAAACCCTCAGTGGGCCCCTGGCAGAGCTGTCCTGTAATGTTTTCTGGTATTTGTGTCAATGATATTTTTGACTCAGATCAGGTCGTCACCATCTTCCTTCAGCTGAAGGAGGCTTTGCCTCTTTTGAAGACTGTAATATTTAAGTGTTCCCATCTCTCTTGATCTTAAGTTGTTATTTTAGGGGAGTAGACTATTCCTTCAAAATAATAGTTTGTAGTTGGTGAGTTAATCAAGAAACAAAGAAGTGTGAAGAATGACATGTACTAAATTCCTGTATGTGTGTACACACATGCGTGCACATGTGTGAAGGAAAACTCTGTATAAGATTTAATTATTAGTGATATTCTAGGGTAGCCAAGATAGCAAGAGTCAAAATTGTCTACTCAGGCATTCAAAACACAGGGGAAGAGTGGTGGTGGTTTGCCGTTAACTCTTTGTTAGTGCCTTGTTGGTACCTGCAGGCTTTCATCTATTATAAATATGAAGATCTGTAAAGGTTTTCTTCAAGGTCATGCAAAGGTGATGTAAATGGAAGAGAAAGCACTTATAAAAGCATTTTTATAATGTTCTCTGAAAATGGGGAGCTTATCTTCAAAAGTATGTTTCTACAACTTAGAATCTTGATCAGAAGGACCTGCCTTTTTTTTCCCAGTGATTTTTTCTTCCCTTTAGTCTCTATTACTTTTCATTCATACATGATCACACTTGCCTTAAGGAGAGTGTTCAGAAGAGCTCCGACATGAATGGTTATATCTTAGCAACATATTACAATTTATTTCCTGAATGGACTTAGAAATACTTAAAATATAATAACTATCTTGGGCAATTCACTGAAGACCTCTTGTTTCAGGGTTCTTCTTAGATAATATGTTATACAGTCTTAGCACTAAATAAACCTGCCCTTCTAAGCCCTAGAATACAGGCTATTAAGTTTTGTATGGATGGTGGTTGTTTTAAATTGGGGTTATAATTTCTTAGGTTATAGGTATGAAATTTTATTTTTATTATATTAACTATAAGTTATTAGTATTAGTAGTGATTTAAGTTATAAAGATTCCTTTACATGTTTTCTATGTGAACTTTCATGTCTTGATCATTGATACATGTTAATATCCCAGAGAACATTGAGTAAAGTACAAAATTTATGTCTTATTGAAAGCTGAATTTGTTTAGCTCTATCTAAATTAGGCTCATTAAAATTCATGAAGGTCTAATCTCATATGTTGTGTGTATTAGCATTGCAATGCTTATATTCTCAAAGTTAATTTCAAGTTACAACTAGATTAACATTTTTACCAAAATTAGACAGCTAATATTTCTCATTTCAGTATAGTTGTTTGACTTTTAAGGCAGATTATAAAGAAGGATTTATACATAATGTATTAAATGCTATAAAACAGACCATGTCTCCCCTTATTCTCCTCTTTTATTATCTTTTGAAGGAAAAATGGGTCCACTTCAGTAGACCACAAGGTATATCACAACTGACATAAAATAGAAAAAGCCCAATTCCTCTTCTTATTTCACTGTTGGGAGACTTAGAGGCTAGCTTCAACCGATGGAATACTGCGTCCATCTAGGATCCTGTAATTCTCAGTCTCTGCATGATCCTGGGTTGGAGTTTGTTTCTTTCTTTGTTTTTTGTGGTACATGGGCCTCTCACTGTTGTGGCCTTTCCCATTGTGGAGCACAGGCTCCGGACGCGCAGGCTCAGCGGCCATGGCTCACGGGCCTAGCCGCTCCGCGGCATGTGGGATCTTCCCGGACCGGGGCACAAACCCGTGTCCCCTGCATCGGCAGGTGGACTCTCAACCACTGCGCCACTAGGGAAGCCCTGGAGTTTGTTTCTTAACTTACGTCTCTGTAGTTCCTCAATCCAGATTGATTTAATTACATATTTGTAAGCACTTTCTACATACAAGACTCTCCTAGTGTTCAGGATAACCAGAATCCCAATGTTCTCTCCCCTTTCAAATTTAACAAAATGTTTTTATAGAAGAGGAACTGTTTAACTCCTTTAGGCAGAAGTAAAAATGATAAGGCAAACCTGATAGCTGCATTTTAACAAAACTAAAAATCTGATCAACATAGATCCACCAGGCTCTGGAATCAGACCTGAGTTTTACTTCTTGCTCTAGAGTTCCTGGCTTTGTGGATGCAAGCAACTTACTACATCTATGCCCCCAATTCCACTTATTTCCCTTACTTTATGAAATGAAATAATAATAGGACCTAGTTTCTAGGAGAATAGTTACCCTCCAAATATCTAAGCCCCCATACCCCTTGGTTATGGAGTAAAACCAAACTAGATGTGGAGTCTTAGTATAAGTTGTAACAGTTCATTTTCATTTAAAATAGTTGTCCTTATTTTTTTTTTAATTTAAAACCAAAATCATTATCTCTTTCTCCCCTTCCTTTCTGCTTTTATTTAGCATAGTGGCTAATGAATACTCAGCAAACACTCAATAACTGGGTTGCTGAGTTATTACAGTTAGGTTGATGACAGAGGGGAAAGAGTATATGCATGCTGGGGTTGGAGGTGGGCAGGGGTAGGGCAGGAAAGGCCTTGGAGGAAGAAGATGTCTATGGTACACTAGGAGCGTAGACAGCTTTTTTAAGGTATTTTTCCAGCACTCGCCTTCAGCCAAAGGTAAAATGTAACTTTCTTGTTTAAAGTAGGATTTTTTACTCTTTTAGAGAAGTAGTCATTTTCTATAGATAGATCACATATTCACAATAAGAGGGAAACAAGGGAGAAGGGTTGAAGAAGAAGGGGAAATGATTTTGATTTAAAAAGACTTGTATATTAATGAAAATGGTAAGTGTTACAATATATTCTCACCCTCCATACCTAGTGTGCAGTCTTTAAAAATTTTTTTTTAAAAATGTTATCATGCGAATAAAGGGTATAGGGATTTAGTTACTTGGAGGCTGATGTGTTATCTTCACATAACCCGTCAGTCTCTCCAAATGTAAGCAAATACATTTCTGTGTCAAAGAGTAACAACTATCGTTCAGACTTGTTTTCATTAAAGGAAATATCTCAAATTAAATATCATCAGCCCATTTTAAAGATAAGAAAACTTAGATGAGTACTAGAAGTTTAACATGAAGTGTACATATGTAACACCATAAGGGGAATTCATGAAACTAAACATTCTATAGAGTGAGGACTTGCTGCCCTTTGTTGTGTGTCCTATGTCAGTGTGCCAGTTCCCATCATCCATTAGAACCATTTGCCCTTTTTATTTGCATCTTTCCTAGATAAATGGTAAGGGAAGCAAGGATAAATTACATTCTGATTACTCTATTTGCTAACTGTAAAGAGCTCTAAGGAAAAAAAGCCCTCTAATTCATAATTAAAATGAAGTGTAAGAATTCTCTGTGACTTTAATTTACTCCCATTACTCTTCTCCCTCCCACCTAGCATAATCAAGTTAACTAAATTAATACTTTACTTTTTAACATGAACCTGAAAGCTAAGAGTTGTTAGGTTTATTTACCTTGTTTTATTTTATTGGTAAGAGATTTCTTTCCTATAGGACTGTTTCCATTCCCTCAAATTCTAGCCACATTATAAACCTGTTCCTTACTTAATACTTTGTTGGCTAGATATTTAGTTATTGTTGTTGGTTTGTTTGTTTTAATTATTTTATTGCACGAAAATGTTTTAAAATATCATTGGAGACTTGAAATGTATCTCCTTATATCTAGATACTAACACTGTGTCCAACTATCTTTATTTGTTCCTCTTAAAAGATTAAGAATGCTACTGTTTCCTATGTGACAAAAACGATCTCTGACTTATGTTACTTCAAGTGACATTATTCTAAAATGACCTTGTGTACAGTAACCTCTTGAAGATGTTGCTAGATAAATACATAGAATGATTCCTCTTTTTGAGATTGTGGCTTTTGCTATTTTGGTGGAGAGGCACATGTTTATAAGAATGAACTTAAACTTATCTGTGAATCTCAGGTGCTGTCTTTCAGAAAATAAGTCCTCTGTGTACACAGGTTTCATTTTTAATGTAATGTTTCTGAAGGATAAATTACAGTGATATTTTTGGTGTAGTGTATGTGTGCTCTTACATGTGTGGGATGGGGGAAGGGGGTTGTGTTTGGGGTTTTATAATTAAAAAGGTTTTTCTTAATTGTGCTAAGATTATCACAATTGTGTTTGTTTTCCCTACATCTCAAGGGTCCCAAATGCTTTAACATTAAATTTTAGACAATATCTGAATCATAGGAAGATATTTCAAACTTAAAAATTAGGATGAAATGTTATCTTGAGGCATGTGAAAAATATTAATACAGGGTAACCTAGAGTAACCTAGAGTTTATAATAAATTTTGTGATAACTCAGATTATACTTTTTCCACAGGTAGTATAAATTCCCCTTAATGTATTCTTATTCCTTCAGCCTCTTTCAGTTAAACGAGTAGGATGTTCAAGACACTGTGGCGAATACAAAATGAATCAAGCACAGTCTAGTGAGGATGAGACAGGTATATAATTAAGGGATGAGGCATAGGCGAAGCATCCAGAATATATAATGTGGGATGCCCTGGGGGGAGAAACATTCCAATTGAGATGCAGGGTAAAAGAAGGAATAAAGAAAGCTTCGTGCAAGACGGATCTGTAGACATTAGAAGATCAGTAGGTAGGGCTTCCTTAGTGGCGCAGAGGTTGAGAGTCTGCCTGCCGATGCAGGGGACACGGGTTCATGCCCCGGTCCGGGAAGATCCCACATGCCACGGAGCGGCTGGGCCCGTGAGCCATGGCCGCTGAGCCTGAGCGTCCGGAGCCTGTGCTCTGCAACGGGAGAGGCCACAACAGTGAGAGGCCCGCGTACCGGAAAAAAAAAAAAAGATCAGTAGGTGGTGGTGTTGTAGACATGACAGGAAGGAATAGCATGGAGGTGGGAAGGTAAGCACAGTGCAGGAAGTCAATTTTGGACAGACTCTAGGGCATACAGAGAGAGTAAGTACGGTAGGTAAAACTATGGCAATATAAACTGAAAGCAGTTACGGAGTGGAGTGTCTCATATTCTATACCAAGTTATCTTTAACTTGGTAGACAGAAAAGAGCTTTGAAAACTTTTTTGGTAGAGGAACGATAGGATCAGAATATTTAAGTTGGTAGCATGTCCAATGGAATTGTGGTAAATTTGCAACAGTGAACTAGGAAGGCAGAAGAAAAAGATGTTTCCTTAGTTGAGAGTTTAAGAAGGCCTGAATCCGTGAGATTTCAGTGTGAACTGCTTCAGTTGATACTATCAATCTACACATTTGAGGAACTACTGTTTTCTCCTATTTGCAAAAGGCTTTGCAGATTTCCAGAGGACGTAAAATATTTATTTTTGGCTCAAAAAGTTGTGACTTACTGCAGTCTCTAAAGTAGTTTTAGATAAAATGATTTTGTCTAATGAAACGGATGCAGGTGGGAACATGGAATTCAGAATGAAATAATCATAAATCTTGTCATCCAGTCGCTTTAGATGAACAGAAACATGAACGTCATTTTAGTACCTGCATTTTTAGGTCCTTTACAAACATGTATGTATGCACATATGTAGTATAATGTAAGTCAGTCAGCAGTCAATGTTCATTTGAGCCCTACTGTGTGTAAAGCATTGAAGGAATGTCCTATAAAATGAGGAAATCAGAGTCTTTGTCCTGAAAAAGATTCACGTAGAACTAATACAACAGAAATTGTTATTCCCATAGCTCCCTTTTATTTTATAATTGCTGAAATTTTACTAAGTATCAACAGTGCATTAGATACTTGCTCCTATTAAAACAAATAATTGCATATAAATCCATATTACATTTCCCAGAATGAATTTTAAATGTGTTTATGACAGAAACATCAAGGAGATTTGATTGCAGAAATCATACATTGTATCCATTCTGGCAACAATTGCACAGGACTCAAATTAAGGATGACTTTATATGCCCATTATACAATGAGCACTTGTGATTTGACACATGTATTTGTTGGTTAAAAGGGATTTTTTTATGTTAGAGGTTTTCATTGAACTGTACAATAATTAATATCTACTGAGACATTTCTTTTCTCTAGCAAAATTGAAAAAACTCTGCCTTGTTCTGTTATTTGGTCCATAGTCAGAAACCCTAAGAGATATTTTTGTCATAGTGTATCTCTAGTGTATTGAATCTCATGAGGAATCAAAGCTATAGCACAGGACTTGTTTTTAGAGTGATACTTTAATGCTATAAAATTTATATTTTGTTGCTTTAAATTGCAAACATTGATATATTTCAAATGGATTCTTTAAACATGTTCCTTTTCTTAAGTTGCTAGGGAAGGGTATGGCCTTTTCCATTTTGCACTCTAAAGCTTCAACACCATTTTAGAACTGAGGGGTGAAAAAAGAATGGGTAGGTCATTGATTGGGTTACCTAGAACTATTCAAGTTACATCACGTCCTTTTTGCCACAAATCAGCCTACACCTCTTAAATATGAACTAGTAAAGAGTTTGGGAAAAAGCTTCATGTTAAAACCCTAATGATTAAAGGTCTTAAAATATGTTTAATCTGTCTTTGCAAAGTTACTCTTTTTTTCTTTTAAGTTGCTTTCATTTCAAGTTGTTGGATTAGTTAAGAGCAGTTGTTAGACAGTTCCCATATGTAACTGAGCAATCTGGAAACCAGAATTTCTGAATTCTGAGTAAACACTGGCTCTCTATGGTACCTTATGAGCAAGGTAACAATTTTGGTTTGTGTTGTTCACACACCAAAAATTATATTTAAAATTGCTTGCACTCTGAAAGCCAGACCAGGTCTCTAGTTGCCAGTAGTGCTAAAGCTTCGGCCTTGAAAGAACAAAGGCGTTTCTGATTATACTCATGCATTGTTTTATCAAGAAGTTTAGAAATGTTCTGTTAACCCCAGAGAGATATAATTTAGAACACTTTTATTTGGGAGGAATTGAAATAAGAATTGCACGAGTGCTGCTTTTTTCTTTATTGAATCCTTACAGAGAATGCTAGCTTTTCAATAAAAACTGATCATGTTTGGGGACTTTTACTATTTACCTAGCTATCTATATGATTTATAGAAATTATAGCATCTCCTCTCAATATAAGAGAGTTGAATCAGGTTGTATTTTATTTTTTCACATAAAAAATGGTGCTACTTTCGGGTGGTGGTAAATAATCACGATGGTGCTCCTAAGTAAATTATATGATATTTCACTTGTTCAAATAAACTGAAATTATATATTCTCTTCAAAATTATAGATTGTCTAAGAACTGTTGCTGTTTTAAGGTCCTCCAGAAGTTAAATTCTAAACTAACCCTTTGATTTCCTTTCAGGTCTTTTCCAATGGTCACCTGGGAAGTGAAGAATATGATGTTCCTCCCCGGCTTTCTCCTCCCCCTCCAGCTGCCACCCTTCTCCCCAGCATCAAGTGAGTTTTACTGAATTTGGAGATCAACTGTCCATGCGTAAAGTTGTTATAAAGAGTGGTTTTGAGGTTCTTAGTACAGAAAGTACAGGGGTGAATATGCATCAATAAAAATGAACCAGCTGGATTTTTAAAGTACCAGAAATCGAGATCCTTTCTGATTCTTTGCTGATAACTACAGCATTTTTGAGACTTACCTACGCTCTGAGATTACACATAAAGCAACAGAGAAAAAGCTAAGTCTTCCCTGCATCCAATAAGAGGCTCAAGTAGCACAATGAGCTCTCCTTTCCAATTCATGTCTCTTCCTTAGAGGTATCACATTTATCCCACTACCCAGTTTGACATGATAAAATAATCTTTGGTTCCTCCAGTGTTCTCATTTCTCAAATCCATTCTGCCACTAAGTCCTGTTGATTGTTCTTTTAAAGTTTTTCATATTCAGCTAATCTTCCCCATTGCCCTAGTTCTGGCTTATAACGGGACAACTGAAAGAGCCTTCTACCTGATCATATGATATGATCTCAGAATGGAATATCAATGGATTTTAAAGCTAGAAAAATGAGTTAAACTAGGTGTCTCATTTGAAAAAATGGGGACACAAGAAGCGTATCAGACAGATAAGGGATAGTGTCTATCCAAATCAAACCTGGATAAAACCGTCTCCTGATGGCCATTTCCCTACTGTATATTAAATCAGGCTGCCTGTCTTTCCTCCAGTATATTTTATTCAGGTAGCTGATTTAATTTAAATTCTGCTTTCCCCAGATCACTTTCCTCCTCAAAGCCCAACATTGTTCTTTCTTTCCTTCTAAATTAATTCTGTGCTCTCCTGCTATATCAGTAAGATCCACAGAATTTTACCCAATTAAAATATCATTCAGGAATTCTAATGCTTGTCCTCTAATCTTGTCTTGATTTTTTTCCTGGTTTTATGAGTCTTTCATGCTGTTCTCTCCTGTGCACCAAGTTTTCAGAATCTTTATTCTGAAGACCCATGTCTTAGCCTCTATTTCTGTATGAAAACTTCTGTGACTTCAGTCATAATGATGGTAGTAAGACTGATTCTCATTCCTCCTCCTAGAGTTTATTTTCTACACATTTAATTATGTACTTTGCGCTACTGTTTTCTAATACTAAAGTGCCTCTCCACATTAAAAAGATTATAAGGTTTTAAGGGCAAAAACCTTTTCTCGTAATCTCTGCTTCTCCCTTAACACCTTACTGTTTGCTGTTTAATGAGTATACTGATAGTACTTGGTCTGTCTCTTGGTGGATTGACTTTATCATCTGCTAAGATCCTCATTTCTAACTGAAAGTCTTAGAGCATCTTCACTCCTTCCTCTGCTGGTCACTGGATGCAAAAGAACGATAAGCTAGATACCAGCTCCCAAGAAATTTACCATCTACTTTAAAATAAAGTTAACGTACATGAAATCACAAGAGAACATTATGCACTAAACTGTATGCATCTAACTTGTTAGTTTTTATATAAGCTTGGAGAATAGACTATTATAGACTTTGTAAGGCAAGGATGTCTTATAGAGAAGATGGAAATTTCCTGAGTCATGGAGGATGGGCACAATTGGGAAGGGGCGCATGAGAAAAAGCATGAGTATGAAATTTGACATCATTTAGGGTGCAGTGGGAAACTAAGCATTGGACCATTCTTTAGTGGCCACTTTTCTTGGAGCTGGCAGATATGTAGCAGACATAGAAGTTAGAAGCAAATATATATATTCTGTGTAGTAGGTTGTACATCAGTAATAACATATTGATATTGTAGCACCAAATGAACTCTGGATATTTGTATATGTGATGAAAACGTCTAAGCTCAATTACCTCTAATTCAGAAAACATCAGAAAACGAAGTACATGAAATCTTGCTAATTAGAGATTAAAATTTTACATTGTTTATTAAATTCATATTGGCAAGTGGGATAAAAGGCAGAGGTCACCATTTGCTTCATCTATATTTAGTATTAAGTGCTTGTTTTTCTATAAAGAACAACAAATTCATAGTAAAATGCCTTTTATTGATATTTTTCTAACACTTTAGTTTGTATGTGTACCTGGATATACTTTCACCCCATTTACTCTTGATTATTTTCCCTCAAACAATGCACTTGCTTTACTTAACCAGAGAAATACTTTAACAATGCATCCTTAACAGCAAATTAGTTTTCTATTTTGCATGCTGCAAATTAACCATAGTTAAAGTTACAAGTGCTGGCTTTTAATGGCATGTTTATCTCTCCATTTTGTTTTTTATTCTGACATATAGGTAGCAGTTGGTCATTGTAGAAAATATGGAAAATATATAAAAGAAAAAAATTAAATAAATATAAGCATTTACATACCCCAAATATCAATGACCAGAGTTTTTGTTTTGTTTTGTTTTTCTTGAATTTTTGAATTTTATTTTATTTTTTTATACAGCAGGTTCTTCTTAGTCATCCATTTTACACACATCAGTGTATACATGTCAATCCCAATCGCCCAATTCAGCACACCACCATCCCCACCCCTGCTGCGGCTTTCCCCTATTGGTGTCCATATGTTTGTTCTCTACATCTGTGTCTCTATTTCCACCCTTTCAAACCGGTTCATCTATACCATTTTTCTAGGTTCCACATATATGCGTTAATATACGATATTTGTTTTTCTCTTTCTGACTTACTTCACTCTGTATGACAGTCTCTAGATCCATCCACATCTCTACAAATGACCCAATTTCGTTCCTTTTTATGGCTGAGTAATATTCCATTGTATATATGTACAACATCATCTTTATCCATTCATCTGTCGATGGGCATTTAGGTTGCTTCCATGACCTGGCTATTGTAAATAGTGCTGCAGTGAACATTGGGGTGCATGTATCTTTTTGAATTATGGTTTTCTCTGGATATATGCCCAGTAGTGGGATTGCTGGGTCATATCATAATTCTATTTTTAGTTTTTTAAGGAACCTCCATAACAGTTCTCCATAGTGGCTGTATCAATTTACATTCCCACCAACAGTGCAAGAGGGTTCCCTTTTCTCCACACCCTCTCCAGCATTTGTTGTTTGTAGATTTTCTGATGATGCCCATTCTAACTGGGGTGAGGTGATACCTCATTGTAGTTTTGATTTGCAATTCTCTAATAATTAGTGACATTGAGCAGCTTTTCATGTGCTTCTAGGCCATCTGTATGTCTTCTTTGGAAAAATATCTATTTAGGTCTTCTGCCCATTTTTGGATTGGGTTGTCTGTTTTTTTAATATTGAGCTGCATGAGCTGTTTATATATTTTGCAGATTAATCCTTTGTCCGTTGATTTGTTTGCAAATATTTTCTCCCATTCTGAGGGTTGTCTTTTCATCTTGTTTATGGTTTCCTTTGCTGTGCAAAAGCTTTGAAGTTTCATTAGGTCCCACCTGTTTATTTTTGTGTTTATGTCCATTACATTAGGAGGTGGATCAAAAAAGATCTTGCTGTGCTTTATGTCAAAGAGTGTTCTTCCTATGTTTTCCTCCAAGAGTTTTATAGTGTCTGGTCTTACATTTAGGTCTCTAATCCATTTTGAGTTTATTTTTATGTATGGTGTTAGGGAGTGTTCTGATTCCATTCTTTTACATGTAGCTGTCCAGTTTTCCCCCAGAGCTTTAACATTCTGACTTGTTTTTCTTTTTAGCCTTTTTTTTTTTAACATGATTTAGATTACATTGTAGAGATAATTTCATGCTCTCCTTTGTCACTTAATATTTTAATAAGCATTTTTCTTAATCATTTATGCTGTACTACATTTATCATGGAACCAGCATGGAATTCTGAAGTGACCATTAAAATAAAATCAGACTTGGTCCCAGACGTGACTCTGGTATTAATATTTGTCTGTCTTTGAACAAGGTAACTTCTGTGGGCCTCACTCCATCTGATAAATGAAGGGATCTGTTTATCTTAAATGATCTCTAAAATCCTCTTGAGCTTCAACCTTTTAGGTTCCATGCAACGTTTTTTTAAGGGGTATTCATCTGTAGTATTAATTACATATGAATACTTGGCAACTTGAATGCTCATTTATAGTTGGTTGGTTGCATCCCATTTTTGAAGCCAGTATAACTTGGATTACTGCTCTGGGTTTTTTGTTTGTTTGTTTTCTTGTTTTGTCTACTTCAGCTTCATTAGAGTGTATAACCAGAGTACAATGAGAATAGATCTTCAGCTCTGGAGAGGCATAGAATACAGGTCTTAGCAAAATGTCACTCAGGGAAACAGGGATGTTGGATGTTCAAGTATATTGTTTCCGTGTCAGCATCTTAGTACATGTTTCAAAATTAGGCCAAAACAAAATAACAGATTGCTACCCAACATAGACTTTGATAGTTCTCACAAATGTTGAGAGCCCCAGTGTTGAATTCAGTAATGTCAAAGCTAATATTTACCTTTAAAGCTATACTGTGTTGTTATTAATATTTACTGAAGTATAATTGTTAAATTATTTGATGTTACTCTGATTCCCATTAAATTGATGGAAGAGGCTACTCTGTGATAGTGTTTTCTTTCTTGTAAAACAGTATGACTGCAATTATATGACTTTTATTGTGTAATTTATCTGGAGGCCTAGAAGAATATAGAATTTATTTTAAAAGCATATTCTGTCATAAAAGTAAGCTGAAACTGTACTAGTGCATATAGGTTTACTTATTTTTTTTCCCAAATGGTTTCTACTTAAGGTGATTGACACTTAGCTATAAATATAAATTCTTAAAAGCTTGAAGTATGGGTAATCATAATTTTTTTAGGGGAAGAATGAAAAAATCTATATGGATTATTTTTATTGTAGTGTCAATTTTTACTAAATTATATTTATCTTGAAATAATTTGATTTTTCAAAATTAAATGAAACCTGAAACAGTTAAAAATACTTATTTTACTTAACACAAGATGTTGGCCAATAAGCAAAGGAATTACTGTAATAATGGAATAATTACTTCAGGTAAGATAATGTTCTGGAATGCTGAGGAATGTCATTTTTTAGAAGAATATTTTTCTTGTTCCTTGTCTTTTAGAAATGGACCTTTTGTACTTTTGACATATTAATCTTAAACTTTCAAATACATGTGAATCAATATTATTTAATATTTTTGTAAAAAGGGTGTTTTGTTGTTGGAGGTGGTGGTGTTGATCGTTGTCATAGATTTTTTCTAAACGGATAAGGTGCTAATAGTTTAAGCTCAGTGAATAGAGTATCCAGGTTTTGCCTAACTATCCTGTTTTCATTCAGTTGCGTACTGACTGGAGAGTCAGAGTGAACAAGATAAAATCCCATCCTCATTGGAATTTGTGCTCTAGTTAAGGAGAACAGCAAGTAAACAAATAAGCATAGTATATTGTCAGGTAGTGGTAAGTGCTAGAAGGAAAAATAAAGCAGGGAAAGGAATAAACAGTGATAGGGAGGTTTATACTTCAGATGAGGTCATTAGGAAAGGTAATATTGAACAGAAACCTGAAAGAAGGGAGCAAGCCATGAGACTGCCTTGGTGAAGAGCATGAAAGCTAGACAGTGAGGCAAGTGAATCCCGTTGGCTTATCTGAAGAACAGCAAGAGGGACAGTAGGGCTGGGGTTGAATAAGGTATATAGGAGCTAAATCATATATTGCCTTTAAGGCCATGATAAGAACTTTGGTTTGGTTAGTTTTAGGAGCCATCGAAGGTTTTGATCAACATGATGACATGATGCTGGTTTGTGTTTTTAAAGAGGGTCACTGGCTGCTACATGAATTGTCTTTAGGACAGCTGAAGTGAGACCGATGGAGAGTGTAGTCGTCTAATGTGGTGAACCAATAAGAGATGGTCAGGGCTTTGGGGTGATGGTGATGGAGTTACACAGTCCACTTTGGGTTGTATTTTGATCCAACAGTACCTGTTAATAAATCAGATGTCTGTGAGGTACAATAAATAGGGATGGTTTATTTTTATATAGGTTTTTCTTAACGAAACTGGGTGAATGGGTTGGTGCCATTTACCAGAGGGAGGGAAATTGGAGAAGGGCAGGTGTGGGAAGGGGGCAGGGGTGGTAAAATTAAGACTTAAGGATCTGTTGAGTTTCGGTGCCGATTATACACACATCCGAATAGTGATGTTGAGGGGACAATTGGACATACCATCTAAGCTTTCACCTTTATATCACATTCAAGTAAATACTTTAGTAGGTACTATCTAAAGCTGATAAAATGATTTCTACATGACCAGTGCCCAAATTTAATTAGACTTGTTATACTCTTAGACATATAAATGTAATCCTAGAAGTTTTTTTCTAATATAGGAACTTATATATGAAAATATCACCTTAAAAAACTATATCGTTTACCCCTGAAATGTTGATATTGTAGAAAACATATTTAGAACATTTCTGTGTGGTAAAAGTTATAATAAATGCTATCTATTATTATGATAATCTAAAACAAACTAGAAATGTGGATTTGGGAATGCAGCCTCAACTACTGCCACCTTCCAGTGAGTGATCTAAGAGGTCCACACCGCCAAACAGCATCAGCATCTGTGCCCGCGTGTATGTGAGAGTGGTTGTTTTTAAATAAATAGTGGCCAAAATGGTCTGTAGATAGAAAAGTGCAAAAGACAAAACTAGACCAGTTTGACTGAAATGGTGGTCAAATTCATGGGAGAAGGGAAGTTTTGTTTTGTTTTGCCTTGTTGTTGACTGGGGAGTGAAAAACAGAAAGAAGAGATAAAAGCAGTATGCCACAGGAGCTATTAAAGCAAACATCATATTGTAATTTTTAAAAACTTAAGAGAAAGAAGCTTGATGGAAATTTTTCATCTTATATACTGTGCATACCGGGCTTCATTGTTTATGCTTAATGGCAAAAGAGCAGGGCAACATGTTCTGTTATTGTTCACCTGAGGGTTTGTATAGACAATACACACTTCAGTTTTACATTAATCCTGTTTATGTTCAGTGATAAGAAATTAATTTCATTGATTTAAAGAAAATATGGTAGAGAACTTTAAATGGAAGATCAAGCTGTAATTAAGAACTACTCTTTTCTTAACCCTAGTGAATGAACAGTGATGCTCTTTTGTTAATTTTTGAACCAGCTTTCATTCAAATACCTTAAACTATTTTCAAGATTTGTCAAGATGTTGCACTAGTTTTACTTGCTTTACCTTGGGTAGATAGAAAGGTGAACTAATATTGAAGATGGCAGTCCTTTGTAAGTTACAATTGACAAGATGTGTATGGGATAGTGTGGGATGGGTCCATCTTTTCAATTTATTCATTATGTCACTATGGCATTCTTCTCTCATTGTGTATCATGTAGAAATGTTTGTGCATTTGGTTTTGACCTATTGATGTGACTCAGTATTTGAAACTCAGACTTTATTTTTTCTGCATATTCTTATTGATTTATAAATTTTGTTCAAATCTCCCGTGAAGCAGCTTGACCATCCTAACGTAGGTTTTCTAATGTCTTGTGGTAAATCCCTAGAACCTGCTTGTTGACACACTGATGACAAGAATTGAGGGCTGCAAGCATATCATTTTAAACTAGTCTCAACAGAAAGAGAAATAGTGTGTGGAAAGGGTACAAAATAAATACTATGGGTATTATTTTTCTCCTTTTTATTTTAGTATTATAATTTCTAAATTCAGATAGAATCCCTCTCTCATCATTTGTGGGAAAATGGCATTTGGCGGGTGGCTATAATCTGGGTGCAGGAATGCAACTAATTCCACTAACCTTTCATTTTCTCTGACTAAAATCTAAGATGAATACTGATATTAACACTAATCCCAGTAGTCTGACAAATCTGTTACTTGTAATTTACCGTACAACTGATTTATGATCACAAATAATTAGGTAGCCTTACACAGAACTGTGAGCCATTGGATTCTATTTAAATATGCAATCTAAATTATATTCCTTATACTGTCTCTTTTTTGTCCCATAGAGGCATAATTTGCTATATATTCTCCACTTCTCCATGAACATACTGATCTGTTCATAGAAAATGCATAGGGTTAGAATGAGATTCTATTTTCACATTGAGAGCATCTTGACGTATTCCACCATATTCAAGCATTCCTTGTTTCTGTCCACATTTCTCTGTAGGCTCAAATAGAATTAGATAAGTTATTTGAAGGCCACTAGGGATATTAAGCATATTTGTTTGTGAAAGATGCTAATCTGCAGTATCTTAAATGAGTTAAAATGAATTTTCAACCTTAAAATGAAAATTTTCCAGCTGTTAAATTAAAGCATAATTTTCATACAGTAAAATTCACCCTGCTTTATTAATGTACAGTTTTGTGAGTTTTGGTAAACGCACAGTCATGTATTCACTACCACTGTCAAGATAGAAAACAGTTCCTTTACTCCAAAAACACCCCCCAGGCCTGTGTCAACTTCTCCCGTTACCCTAAACCCTTGGAAATTATCAGTCTGATTTGTGTTATATAATTTTGCTTTTTCCCAAAGGTCATATAAATAGAATCATATAGTATAGAGCCTTTTGAGTTTGGGTTCTTTCTATTAGCACAATGAATTTGAGATTCATCCAAGTTGTCGAGAGTATCAATAGTTTGTTCCTTTTTTATTGCTCAGAGTATGTATTCCATTGTAAAACACACTATGGTTTGTTTATCCATCCCTCTACTAAGGGACATTTGGGTTGTGTCCAGTTATTGGCGATTATAAGTACTGCCACATTTAATATCACCGTGAAGTCTTTAATGTTCAACATGTATTGGAAAATTAGATTCTCAAAAAAAAAAAGTTTCCTCAACATCTATCTTTTTGATTTCTAAAGCAGTCCCCTAAAAGTGTTAGAAATGAATATTGCCCTTGAATAAGTTAACTTAAAAATTAACTTCAAATTTATTTCTCCAGCTTAAAAACAAGTCAGTGAAAACTATACTTAAAGTATAAACTATACTTAAACTATAAGTGAAAACTTAAAATTAAAGCTTATATTCAGCCTAATAATATACCACACTGATTCTTCTGGATGTCATGAAAGAATCCTCAAAATTAGTATGTATATTTATAAAACCCACTCTTGAGATGCTGGGGAAATGGCTTACAGGTGGCACACGGGCAATCCTCATTTCAAATACAGCTAGATTTTGTGTTACCACTTCTCTGGGCTACGATTTCTCGAAGTTGGGTGTTTTGCCTGTTAGGATAGTTAGTACAAGAAATATGGACTAATGTATATGGCAGGCTCTGAAGATTCGGTTTTAATAAAAGATATTTTTCAAAGCCTTGCTTTCAGAGATTATTAAATAAGATTTTACACGTAGAAGGCAAGCAACATAATATATTTTAAATATTTTTCTACATTATGAAAGTATCCTAAAAATGATTTTCTTTCCTGTATCAGTTTGGTCATGTATTTCTCTAATAGCCTCTTGTTCTTTTTGTCTAAAAGCTGTGAGTGCTTCGTGGGACACACACCATGCCAGGCCTTGGTTGACTCAGGGTCTGCCCTTAAGCATTTTGCAATTAGACAGAAATAGAAGAAAGACATAGATGAATATATAGAAAACACAATGTCAATGTATGAACACTTACCAAATACATATAAAAGATTAAAGTTCAAAGAAAATTACTGTTTTGTGGGATGTCACAGGAGGTTCATCTATAGACAGTAAAGATGGATATTTCTACTTTGCTTTATTTCTGGAAAAGTTGAACTAATCAAGGTATCAGGAATTGCTCAAATGAAGGAAAGAAAAGTACTTGGTAAGGGTAATGTTTGAGGTATGTTATGTAGGAAAAGCCAGTGGGATATGCAGAAGGTCACCCCTCTGATCATATGCCTCTCACACCAGGAATGTAGAAGGCTGTAGAGGATTGTATCTGTGAGCCTTCATCTTCAAAATGCAAAAATCACTAATTAAGAAGAGCATTAGAAAATATATTCTTGGTTTGTTTCAAGTGTGCACATGCAGATAGTGGATGTATTCTTCATTAAAGTTTAAATAACACACATTGAATTTAACAAGGGGCGAAGGCTGTGGGGAGGATGGCTGTGTATCTTTTAAGACTATGTGTGCTTGTGCATTACCAGTGTATTAATTCAGGAATGACAGCCGCAGTGCAGAACACTCTGTGAATGTCTGATGATAATATAAAGGGAATGTAGTACTGGTGCTGGTGTAAATGGTGGGATGGTTTACTTGGCAGTTTTAACGTGGAACCAGCCAAATAAAATTGATCTATTTTATTCCTCTGGTATCCTAAAAATTTCCTATGAGCTAAATCAATGACTGAACATTTTCCTATGTCCCGTGAGATATTTTCTCCACTACCAAAAGTAAACATACATGATTGCTAATGAAAATTCTTTATTTTTACCACTTATCTAGTTGCAAGTAAAACTGAACCTACTTTTTGAATGAGTTTGTGAAGGGAAAAAAAAAATCCCGCATGTAATTACAAATAATGTAATTATTTACATAAATTGAGTTTTCCCTTTTGGTATTTTATATACAAATTCTTCATCTATTTGTACCTTCCTCATTTATTATTTTTTTATTAAGACTTTTTTTTTTAGAGCCATTTTAGATTCATAGCAATATTGAGGAGAAGGTACAGATATTTCCCATATACCCTTGGCTCCCACACATGCCTAGCTTTCCTCATTTTCACCATCCTCCACTATAGTGGTACATTTGTTAAAATGAGGAACCTACATTTATACATAACCACCCAAAGTTCATAGTTTACATTCCCTTTTTTACATGATAGAAATTGCTTTTATTTTTCCCTTCAGAATTGAATAAGATCAATTTTGTATAAAAATTTATATAATACTGAATAAAGTGCACTGGAATGATATTCTTATAAATTGGCTTATTTTTAACTAGAATATTATACTAATATAAAAAGTTTGCTTTAAAATATAAGATAAAATATGACTCTTTAGAACTTTATTAAAATGGTGATAAGATATCTAGGCATTTTTTTTTCAGATTTAGATACGCAACAAATGCCACTCGAAGCCTTTCTTCACTTCTAGTATAATTCACTAAAATCCATTTAAGCTAATTACCTGCGACTAGTAAGTTTTAGCAGTAAGCCCCTATAATTCCATTAAATATTAGATAAGCTTTGCTTTTCATTTTCTTCAGGATACTCCATCTGTTGATTTGCAGCAAAGCTAAAGAGTAGGGGGAAGCTACCCTGATTAAATTCTTTTATCATTGAAGATAAAATATAGAATCAGCCAGAACAAATGTGGTTTCACAAATCACCCATTCTTGTGTCATAGTGCAGTGCTTCTTTGAAAACTCTTAAATCTTTGGAACTAAGCTGCAACAGGCAGATAGAACATTCCTGACATTGATGTGGTTGTTGAATATTTGGTCAGTAAGTCTTTTTCTTTTATACAGTATATGCTTAAATTGCAAAGGAAAAAAAATTCCTTGTACATGACAATATAGTAGGACATAGAAAGGATGTGTATTTTTCTCATTTCTTTTGCTAACAGAACCCACTTTGGCCCTTGAGTCAGCTAAATTTATATCCATGTTTATAAGAATTTATGAAAAGGTGATGTTTGAAATCCCTGCTGTAATTCCCATCAAATCACCATTTTGCAGTCCGTGTACTCACTGGCCTTCATTTGGGATGTACATCTTCCAAGGTTACACCATGGTAGGTGTAACCCTTAAGTTATTAATAAGGTTGTTAGCTTGTGCTCTGGGTGGTGACAGTGGACTTCCTGTCACTGTATCATTGTGCTTTCATTTCACCATAAACTGTCATTTGAATTCCAAGGTCGCTCAAACAAACAAGAATTCAAAAATCGGTATTGAAAAAGTCTTCAAAGACAGATAAAAACACACTTGAAAAATCTTAGGAGAGATTTTTTCTTTCATCTCTGAACTTCCTAGAGACTCAGATATATAGTTGAAATTTGAAAACTTTTAGGTTTTTCAAAATGTCTTCTTGCAGTGGGCACAGAGAAAAACCCTTAAAGTTCTTTTCATTCGAACTAGTTAGGAGAAATAAAAATGAAAAAGTTTTTTCAGCCTTGATGGTTCATATACCAAAGGCCTCTTGCTCCCTCTACAGAAGGTGCTTCAAAATTGCAGTCACAAATATTAAAAAAAAAAAAAAAATTTAACGAAACAGATTTGTCTTGAGGTTCATGATTTAAAAATAGGTTTGGATCCATATGTACCTCCAGTGTCCTGCAAACAGGTTGGTTGTCCTAAAGTTGGTCAGGGTAGGTTTGTGTGTTTCTACTTTGGTGTTTCTCACTGGCATCAGCTTAGGATAAACTCCATTAGCAACAACTGTTTAAAAAAAAGTACGTTTTTGTCGTTTTGTTATTAATTGGCTTTGTTTACTCAATGGATGAGTAAAATGCTTGGGAATTTCTTTTGATATTAGGTAATTGTTTTACATATTTGCATTCTTTTTTACTTAGCCAGGGAATTTAAGCCATAAAAATAATGGCCTCTACCTTAAAGACTTATAAAGTTCTCTTATTATCTACTTCTGATTGTTCCAGTCATTTTTAGATCTTTGTTAATTTTTGTCCCAACACCAACTATCTGAATTGTAACTTCACGGGAGAAAGAATTGTTTCACTTAACTGGATTTTTTCAACTATAAGTTATATTCATAAGAGACAGTTGAACTTTCTATAAATACTTCATTAATATATAAAATAATCTTGCATATGTATCATCTTAATTTACCAATTTAAGTTAAATAGGAACAAAATGTTAATATTTTAATAGCTTTGGTGTAAATAATTTTATGCATTCACTTACAACTCCAGGACCTTTTTATTTTATTTGACAGGTTACTAGCTTCTCTTATTGTGCCATTTTAAAATTATAAGTATGAAAACTCCTATTTCATCAAGAGTTTTAAAAGTCCTTTTAATTTGTATTTAGTATAAGAACAGCCCTTCTGATGTTACCCTGTAATTGAAAAATGAACACAAGTGACAAAGTAGTTTCTTTGATTTGAATATGTCACATCAGACTTGCCTGTCCTGAATTATTATGCTAAAACTAGACTGGATTTTTTTTTTCCCTCTGGTAGGTGTACTGGTCCATTAGCAAATTCCCTTTCAGAGAAAACAAGAGACCCAGTAGAGGAAGATGACGATGAATACAAGATTCCTTCATCCCATCCTGTTTCCCTGAATTCACAACCATCTCATTGTCATAATGTAAAACCTCCTCCTAGGTAAGAATATGGGCCATTTATCATCACCTCACGTCTGCAGAAAGCATTATCATTTATGGCATTTGTTTTTAAACAACTGAATCACATCTGTTTAATAAAAACCCTTGACTTCTTGCTCAAAGCCTCCTCTACCTATAATACTATTTTTCTCCATGGCCTTTCAGAGAAAATGAAAAGATGTAGATTTCTATTAACTAGGAAGTCCTTTGACTAAATTAGTTGACTGGTAAGTCTAATGGAATAATTTGTTGCCCCTCTCCCCAAAAAACAAATTGTACTGTAGTAAAACTTTGCTGTAGGTTACATATAGTGGTGATTAATTCATGAATTTTCAATAAGCTATTTTCAATGCATTTTATCAGTTCTAAGCACATATCTCATGAAGAAAAATTAGTGCTTAGAAAATAAGGTATTATACCAACCTTCCTTAGAATTGTTCTTCATGAAGTAAGGACTAGTATAATCTATATTGATTTTCAGATCTCGAAGAATTGAAAAAAATTATTTCCCTTAGCTATTTTTATCAGGTACTATTTTACTTTTCCTTGGATCAAACAAGAATGTGAGGAATTGTGTTCTGTTTTCTTCTTGTCAGTTGTTTATTCTCACTGTTATGGAGACATCCTTGGTCTTTGAAGTAGCAGCCCCATGGAGGTATAGGAGTTATTGAAAATGGGTGGTGTGTATTGAAACATTAGTTTGTCTTTAAGTAGAAGGACAATTGTGTGTTTATATAATTGAATTAGTAAATCATAATCTAATATTATTTTTGTTTTTTTAAATCTAATTGACATATATGAAGTACTCAGTAAGTCAAATCTCAGTTTCAGACTTATTTTCTGAGCTCCAGTTTTCTTTGTCTAATTACATCCCTGGAGCTCTGCTTGGCACATACAGAAGAGGGCTCAGCTACTGCTGGTGGCCCAGCCTTCTTGCCTTTCAGTATCTCTTTACTGACTGAGGAATAGGAGAGCTGTTTAACACTTCAGTCATCTATGTCATCTTTACTTAGTGTGCCATTTCCTTTTGAGGTCAAGTCAATCAACAGAAAGCATTTTATGAGTGGAGTGTTCCTTTCTTTTCAGATGAAAAGTCTAAAAAATGTTTTAATGCCTTTCTTCAAGTATTGTATTGCAGTACTTGGAAAAGAGAAGCAAAACTCCATTTAAACCAGAGATCTGCCTTAGTGAGTTACAAGGTTAGAATTATCAACACTATGCAGAATTATTAACCATGGTTATTAACACTTTGCTGTCCAGGGCTTCATATTTCAAAGCAAGAACCAAACCTTTCTTTGCTGATTTCTGGTCTTTAGGACATTTGTTGGTAACATTGAGAAGACAGAGAAATAACTGAGAGATAATAATTTGTTATGTTAGAAGAACCAAATGTCTACTATTGTTATTAGAGAAAAAAGTTATTCCTTTACATCAAGTATAAATTTTTACAATTTTCAGTTCCCTTGGCTCTTACAAATGTGTAGTAATTTTAAAAAACTGAAATAAGATGAGCTTTTTTGGTCTCCTTGGGACCTCATTTTTTTTCACCACTGGATAAGTGAGTGGTATAATTTTAATACTTTAAATTTTAATTGTTGCATCATACTGGATGAGATTTTTGGTGGCAGGCCTCCCAAATCCTGAAAATAAATTTGATTTATGACCACCATTACCATCTTTCTACAGTTACAGAGAAGTAGGGTAAATGTTGATAATCCCTAATCTTAATTGGAGTGAATTTTCTGTCTAATTTGTTCTTGAAAGTCAATGGGTGAAGTATCTTCTTATATCCTCTACAAAGCACTCTTTAAACTTAGACACATCCTTTCCTCCTATGTTTTTCCTCTCTTTGGAACATCAGGAGAACTAAATTGTCAGTATATGGAAAAAGTTAAACCATATTATTCATAGATTCATAAACCATATTATTCATAGATGAATAATTCCATTTCAGTAAAAATCCATCATTACTATGAAAATTCAATACATGATAACTATTTTTAAATGAACCATCTCTGGCCCCTTAAAGAGATGTGGCCACCAGAGAGAATGGAAATGAATTTCAGATGAAGCACTTTGCAATAACTATTCAAATGTCCAATATCTCCTCCATTATGTATGTACTTTTACTTTGCCCCAAGAATTCAGAGTAAATCAGGGGAAAGTAAAATAGAAACTCTGCCTTCTGTAGCTCTTTGTGAGCACAGTAACTTGGTGAGCAGATAGTCAGCTGCTACACAGCTATATTCTGAAGACAAAATACGCTCCGTGCCTTCTCTTCCTGCTGCTACCTTCCTGTGCCCCGGATTTGTGCATTGCATTCATAGTATGATTCGAAAGCATTAATACCAACAATAAAAACACTTTTTTTAGGGCTTCCCTGGTGGCACAGTGGTTGAGAGTCCGCCTGCCGATGCAGGGGACGCGGGTTCGTACCCCGGTCTGGGAAAATCCCACATGCCGCGGAGCGGCTGGGTCCGTGAGCCATGGCCGCTGAGCCTGCGTGTCCGGAGCCTGTGCTCCGCAACAGGAGAGGCCACAACAGTGAGAGGCCCGCGTACCGCAAAAAAATAAAACCAAAAAACCCCCACTTTTTTCTAGTATTATCCTTTTACAGACACCCAGATTAAAATATTTGTTGTGTACCCAAGGCCTTTGCTAAAGTCATTTCTCTACAGTTGTCAGAAGTGCCAGTTTTGTTCATGGCAGTGGTGATATTATACTCCAGACTCTAGGTCTTTGAATATGCCTATCTGAATTTTAATGGACTTTCTGAATATTTAATAATTCTCCTTCCTTGACAGGCTCTAGTTTATAATAAGGAAAGCTTAACTTACAGAAATAAGAATATACTGTTAAGTACCATTAACCAGTAATGATGTCATTGGGACTTTTACATATTTTTTGCCTGCATATTACATTTTCTTCTTCAAAACCTTGATAAGGTAATATTGAAATCTTCCAAAATGATGTTAATTCCACAGGTGTGTTTAGGGTATCAGCTATTTTGTGGCCCTTGTGATTCTTAGTTTCACTTAAAAAAAGAAAGAAAACCTTTGTCTTCCATGGAATATTTACTTCTGCTTTGTAAAAGTATTCAAGTATCTAGATAATATTACTTTACTTTCTCTAGAAAAGGAAATTAATTATATTTATATCCTAACTTTATTACATGAGCAGTGTTGCTAGTTCCCATCATCTCCCCACCCCCAAATGACTTTTAAATGGAAAGTAATTATCCTTATGATTTTTGTCCTTTGATTTCTGCTTTAGGTCTTGTGATAACGGTCACTGCATATTGAATGGAACACACGGTACGTCTTCAGAGATGAAGAAATCAAACATCCCTGAGTTAGGCATATATTTAAAGGGTATGTATAAGACATATTCTCTTTGTAGTCTATGTCTTAATGGTCAGAATTTAAAGGCAAAATTCCATGCCATTGTTGTACTGAAAATACATTAAGATTTTGTGTTATCCTCTAGGAGATGTTTTTGATTCAGCCTCTGATCCAGTGCCATTACCACCTGCCAGGCCTCCAACTCGGGACAATCCAAAGCATGGTTCTTCACTCAACAGGACGCCCTCTGATTATGATCTTCTCATCCCTCCATTAGGTCGAAACCTTTAAAACAATTTCAAGCAAGCCTCCCTGCCACCTCTTCCAATTAATATCTGAATTACCAGAATTCTTAGTTCAGTGCAATGTAGACTCACTAGGTTATAAATCTGTCTGAATTAGAATGGAATCTCCAGGTGATAGTGGCTCTCGGTTCATGTGACCATTATTCCATTTAGATGACGGAAGCAGTGGTGTAAATAGCTGGCATCAGTTAGGGATTTATCAAGCTGTCTCTTCATGTACTAAATGCAGTCTACAAAATCTTATGAGGGCATTGTTCATTCCCCCAGGTGCTTGTGTTCTAAAAGATTTGAAGCATTCGTCTGAGATTTTCTTTAAGTATAATTCTTAATGAATGCGTACTTCCTTTTTCTTTCAATATAAAATGACCCACTTCCACTTAGCTAATTACATTTGGGAAATTATATATTTTATTGTAGAGAGCTGCAAATAAATTCTGTCTTATAATCACTGCAACTAGAACACATCCAAAGAATCTCAGTTTCTTTGTTTCAAATTTTACCATGAAGTACACTTAATGTGTGTGTATGTGTACATGTGTGAAGGTACACACAGATGTGTATTTATGTTAAAATTGGCCAGTGCAGGTGTCTGTTTATTTCATTAATTCCAGGTAGGAAGCTTCTCACCCTATTTTTAGAAGAGGACAATTAAGAAACCTTCACAAGTTAAGGCTTCACAATAATGAGTCACCATAGCATAAAATAATGTATAATGAAGGTTCATTTATAAGCTTATCTGAATCATTAGGCTACTAGAAATGAACCTCTCCATTTTTTTTTCCCATAAACTGGTGTTTCCGGTTATACAGTTGAATGTCTTGCAGGAGCAAGACATTCAGTTCAGTGCTTTACTCTCACCTACGTGGATTACAAGCACCTCCCAACTTCCTTCTTTACCTATAGTCTTTTTCTCTTCCACTTCTTCCTGTATGCTGTTTTTGACCTATTACCCAAGTCTTTATGACTAGATCAGCACTGTCCAATAGAACTTTATGTGGTGACATAAAAGACCTATATGTGTGACTGTAGAACTGAATTTTAGTTAATTTAAATTTAAACTAAATAGCTATATGTGGATAGTTACTACCATATTGGACAATGCAGATAAATGTTCCAACCTTTTTAACTCATCCTTCCTTTGGCTCTTCATGTACATCTCATATTTTATTTATGCTATTCACTCTGCCTAGTAGACACCATCCCTGTATTTGATGAACAAATGTTTTTGAGGCCCTGATATCCCAGGCCTTCCTGTTCTTGGTAATACCTTGCTGAATGCCACTGTCTGCATTCCTCTTCCCTCTTACAATGCATCTCTCTCTCCCTCTGGGACCTATTCACCTGTGAGTCTTCTGTGAACTTTTCTTAGGTCTCATTGTGGAATCCAAGCTCCTTGGGGTCGAGGACTTATGATTTTGATCTTCACATTACCCATGTGCCTAGCATGGTGCCTGACATTTAGGGGCTGATAAAGGATTTGAATAAATGAGATAATGTAGGAAATAGCTGAAGGTTGGAATGATAACAAAGCTCTTTCTTTCTCTCTCCTATACCTTCATATATTTTACATTAGAAAAATATTTATGACCATTAGAGAAAAAATTTCGAATACTTTTTGCAAGGCAAGCTGGATGAGTGGTGAAACCGTTTATATTTAAATATACCTTTATATTTAAGTCAATGTATTTAAACCCATGAGAATTTTTATTACTAGAAGATGTAGGTATTTATACCCTGTTTCATTCACAAAGTATTTGTGAGTGCTTACAAAAATACATACACTGCAATTTTATTTTTTAAAGAATCAAGATGAGGGAAAATATGAATAGGATAGTAAGGCGTGGCAGGGGAAACACAAGTAGACATAAAAGCATACTGCAGTATTCTACAGCTACTAAAGTTGGGAACTATGCAAATATAAATAACTAGCTTTGCGACCACCACAAGAGGTAGTTCTATTGATATATTTAACTGTTTCTCCCTAGAGATATCTGGTAAGTAGAAAAAGATCATATTCCTCTACTGCAGGTGCATTTTCTGTATATTTTGACAATGAAATATATGGAGCATTAGTTTAAATGAATTAAAATGCCGTGGAGCAAACTTTGAAAAGATAATCTAAACTATTCTGTGACATTAAATTTTTGTGCATAGTGTGATTTTCTAATTAGAGGCTGTGAACTCTTATTGTTACACAAAAATTCTGTTTTGATGATGTGATCTGTAATATATTTAGTTCAGACCTCCAATGTCTTAATATTATAAAGGTTACAAGTGAATAATAAGCTGTTTCATAACCTGAAATACTGCTTTTTAATAGAAAGGGCTGAGAGATCGAAAAAGTCTGTATGCACACATGTGTGTTTGTGTGTCTGTGTTTCTCTCCAAACACCTCCTAGAAAATAATCAGCTCCCATTAACAAAGTCAGTGAACTGCTGGGTAAACACTGCAGGTGAAGTTGTTTATAAGCAGCAAGAGAAAATCATTATTTTTGCCTGATACTGTGTCTTGATTAATGAAGTTCTGCTGTTGATACTGACCTTTCTTTCAATGCAGGTGAAGATGCTTTTGATGCCCTCCCCCCATCCCTCCCACCTCCCCCACCTCCCGCAAGGCATAGTCTCATCGAACATTCAAAACCTCCTGGCTCCAGTAGCCGACCATCCTCAGGACAGGACCTTTTCCTCCTTCCTTCAGGTAGGAGGGAAAAACCAAGCAAACCTTTTCACTGAAAGCAAAAATATTTCTAAGATGATACTGTCAAATAAGCATTAGTGATTCATTGGTTTCTAGCTCCCAAGCTGAAAAATCCCTGGGTGGGGAAAACAGCAGTTGGATAGGTTTGTCTGTCAATTGTTTGGTTTAATGGCAAAAGGATTACAAAAATGGCAAAAGCAACAAGGAATCATAGAATTCAGAAATGGCGCTGAAGAGATTATCAAATAACACCTGTATGTTACAAAAGGTGAGAACCAGAAGTGCTCTGTTTTTGGGCTAAAAGTGATGGGGACAAATTTAGACTTTCTCCTAATTCTGAGTGCAATATTTTTTTCAAACAATGTGTTTAAAAATTTTTACTAAATATGCTTTAGGGTCATAATTTTATTCAAAAACGTAATATCTTGGTAAATTATATTGTTGTAACATTAATAGATATGTTTTTCTGAAATATCTGCATTTTATTGTTTTGTTACTGTTTTGATTTTTAATGCCTCAATGTATCTACTAAAATTATTGGTCTTCAAGGAAATATTAATAGTTTTTAAAAAAGAACTCAAGTGAGGAGTAGAAATAAAAAGACTTAATAAACCATCCACTCCACTAGTCAGAATTATCAGGAAAAAAAAAATTCAGTTATGTTGAATCTGCTGATATTAATTGTTCCCATCAGTCCTACTGGTGATACTGTGATCTGTACTCTGAAATGTCTGCCTCCTCGACTTGGTTTGGTTAAACATAGGGTAAAGATTTTCTTTTTTTAACAACTGCTTTACATTTGTGTATGAGATAAATCATGAAAGCCTTCTAAGAGTGCTCACTTTGTCCTTTGGCCACCTACATTCTTCTTTGAAAACTTGGGAATCTTAACCATTATAATTCACCTTTAACATTTTTCTCATTTTTTTTCCATTTGGTTTGATAATTCAGAAGTTTGAGGCAGTTTGTAGATATGACCCACAAAATTATAGACATATAACTTGGAATATATAGCTTCAGTTTCTAAAAGTAGTTTATCTTCAAGGAATAATTTTTCGTCAGTAAATATTGAATTGTCCTCTGTGTCACCCACTCTGTGAGATGCCTCCCTGCCTTCATGGATCAGATTAATTCACTGAATGCTGCCACTCAAAGAGCAAGGTTCATAACCCTTCTAATCCAAGCAGAAAGCATGGATAATTATTAGGCTCTTATTCATATAGCTACATATACCCGCTAACATTTTGCTATCTTTTTCACTTATACTTATTCAAATCTTTGTTTTATACATGGACTTTAATTAACATTTAAAAATGAATATATACAGCAGAAACTAACACAACATTGTAAAGCAACTATACTCCAATAAATTTTTTTTAAAAAATGAATATCTCTAAATCTTAGTAAACTTAACCTTGCCCAAGGCAAACTTCTGGATAATTTCTAGCCAGATTCCTATAAGGTACCTATCACCTTTCATATATGTAATTTAAGCCCCATTAAATGAAAGTTAAATGTAGTGCCTTCTTTTAAAATTAAGTCAAGCTTTCCAGGCTTGACTTAATTCTTACACTTTTTTACACAAACACACACTTTAACCTGTTTTTATCAAATGAATTAATTGTAAAATATTTCAGTTCTTTATCATCATTTCATTGTTCATATTGCTTTTGTAAACATCTTCAAAAAGTTTTTTCTCAAGATTACTAAAAAAGTCACTTCAAAATAAAAAGGCCCCCTTTTATTAGAATGAAAGTTGTATAAACTGTTTTATTTCATATATAGCTTTGCTTGGCTGCCAGGTAGGCTCAGTAGCGGTTATCCTTAACCTGTGGTGTGAGGCTAACATGGGACCAGAGTAGGGTCATTTGAACCTGTTGGCTCTCTCTTGAACTCCTTTTATGCATGGAAGTATTCTAATTCCATTCAAGTAATGTTGATATCCCTCGATAATAAATACTTCTGAGAAACAAATGGCAACTTTTCCCCCCTTTCCAGTCTCATATAATTAACTGGACAAATTTCTAGTCTGTTGTCAGATCCTTTATGAGATCCAATGAGTCAACTGTTTTTATTCAATTTTAAGCCACATGTATAGACCACATCTTTTTCAAAAGAAGTATTTTAATTTGTCTTAACATAATGATATCGTAGAACATGAAAGTTTCTTTCAGCTTTAAATAAGCACTTGACTGTATCATTTTGCAAAGTATTCAACACATTACGCTGTCTAAAGAAGTGTAACAGAAAATTTACAAAAGCAGTTCTTCATGCTGAACTGAACTTCATGAAAGAATACACTATAAATGCTAAACAGAAGTTTAACTTAATAGCTGTAGAACCATACAAGGTAAACAACGGTGATTGCTAAATTTAAATGGACTGTATGAGCACTTTACTGCTATTATTTTCACTATAGTTTAATCTGTAAAATTTTAGTCCAGTGTAATGATAAGCCTTTTCTGGCATTATGAAGATTTGGTTTCCTTGAGGAAATCATTATCCCTAATTAAAGACAAAGGTTGGATATCCCCATGATGTTGTACTAAATACCTACTCAAACCTACCTCTTTATTCCAGCATTCAGTGCCCTGCACACCTGAGTCGGGTCCACCTTTCCAGCCTTATAGCCCAGTGGCTGCTCTATAGTAGTGGTTTTCAAACTACAGGGTCCTGTGTTTCTGCAAAGGAGCCTTAGGACTCCTGTATGATCAAGCGGGGGAAGCGAAGCAGGGGCACAGCTCTGATGCTGCTTTTAACTGTTTTCTATTTTAGGCCTTCATGCAAGATTTCTTTTGGCAAAATAGTAATGGCCACTGCTGTACATGAGCCATCTACTCTGGACAGGCCAGTCATATCTTAACAAAACCTGAAGAGTCCTCAAAAAAAGCTTTACACTTTACTGTCTCCAAACCCAGGGCTACTGCTAGCATATATGTGCTTTTGTCCGAATTACAAAAAGGCATTTCTTTTGTGTCGGTGGGTTGAAATAGGCACCCCTCCCTCTGCTTTGTGCCAGTGCCAGTGCTCCAGGAACAAAGCCAAGGCTGTATTTAAGTCTGCTCAGTCCCATTACTGCATGTCTTTGTGCAGTGCACAAAATACACAACGTATTTGGCAGCCCTTACTGAACCTTTTTCTCACTGTATTTCTAACCTGGAATCTCTTTTGAAGTCCTTATCCAATCTTAAAGTCACAATTCAACTCTAAAAGCTAGCCAGATTGACTTTATTAGAGATGAAGGAAGGTTTTCCACGGGATCCAGAAATGCAATTGCATAAGTAAAATACAAAGAAAACTTGGATCATTAGTAGCAGTTATTGGAAAGGATTTCTAGGGGTTTGGTTGACTGTGACCTTTATGAAGCACACTCATGACGTAGTTACCAGGGACTCTCATGCCCTCTGAGGGTTGCACTCACAGAGTTCAAATCAGAGATCGAGTGAGGCAAGGTCCTCCCCCAGGCTCAGCCAGTGTGGAGACTACTGTGTTCAGGTGTTGAAGGATTGATGGGTAGAGCCGTGGTTCTCAAATTGTGGTCTTGAGACCAGCAGCATTAACACTACCTAGAAATTTGTTAAAAATGCCAATTCTTTAGACCTACCCAAGACTTACTAAATCAGAAACTCTGGGAGTAGGACCCAGCAATCTGTGTTTTCATAAGCCTTTGGGGGTGATTCTGATGCATGCTTAAGTTGGAGAAACCCAGGGCTAGGCTATATCTGGAGGACTGCAGCCAGGATGGGAAAGGGAAGTAAAATCACACTGTGTAAACTACGGTAGATTAAAGGAACTGAGGATGTTTAACCGACAGAAGAGAAGATCTTGAGTATGTATTAGAGTTGCTTTCAACCACAGTATTTGTAAAAGAATGATTAGATTTCTTCCATGTCTCCTGAGACAAAGACTGACCAGTGAGAAGAATTAGGAGGGGAAATTTCATTCCTGTTAAGAAGCTTCCTGGATTATTAATACTTCTTATATCTCAGAGGGGTAGTGAGTTCTCTAACACTTGAGGACTTGATCAGTGACCAGATCACTACATATGGGGGTGTTATGAATGTGAGTTAAAGAGTGAGGAGCTTTGTCTCACCTAAATAGGTCTTCAAATCCTCTTCTATCAATTAGATCTAGCATTGATATTCTTTTAAAATTTTCAGAATATTGATAAATCTTTCAGATGGCTTTTGGACAGCCCCAGAGGAAAGATGCCATTGTTTTAACTGTTCAATTTTATTTGCCTCTTTTCCTGTGCATGAGTAAAAAATTGGAAGTGTTTTAGATAGATAGTGGGGGAAAAAAAAGAATTAAGAAAATTCCATAATGCCTCTTCCCAGAGATAACCACTTGATAGGTTTCCTTCTTACACAGCATAATTTTGATTGATGTGTATTTCCCCACTTCTTTCATAGTTAGTAAACCTTTCCCTCCCAGTGTTTCCTTAGTTTTTAATACTCTCTTAAAATAAGTCTTAAAAATTTTCAATTTAGCATTACCATACTGTAAATCACAGGCACTTGTACTTTGCTTTTTAGAGTAGACTAATCCCATCGTGTTTATTCATTCATTCATTTCTCAAACGTGTATTACTATATAAATGGTACATTGGCTATGGCATTTTCAATTTGTATGTTTTAATCCTAAGTCTGGATTTAAAATTTTACTTTAAGGAATTTTTGAAGAATTTACTTTTAAAAACTTTATTGATTTTCAAATTTGGTAATTATTGTACTCTCTGTAATAATTATTATATATAGTATCTTTTCCCATCGAAGCAGGAATGCTTCCAACTTTATAACTTGCTACAGAAGCCCAGTTTACCCTATACCTGACCAGTAGCCAAACTTAACATGAAGCGTTGTAGTGGTTCAGAACTGAACTAAGTATTCGTGCTATTTTTGGTAATATTTTTAGTGTACCTAGTGACCTTTTAGGTGCAACAGATTAATGGAGCAATATCATACTACTGTATATTTTGTACTCTATTTATGACTCAATAATGTATCCAGAATCTAATGTTTACTCTTAAATAAATAGACGATTAGAAATAGCATATCTAACAAACCTATAAATTTACCCCTAAGGAAATAAAAAAGTGTAATTATAAAAGACAGTCTTTTCTCTGACCTAATATTATATCAGTGATGTTTTAGAATGAACAAGAATTGAAAGTAAATTTTATTGAAAATTTAGCTGTAAATCTTTGGGAAGTTTCTAAATTTATGCAGAAATCACCACATTTGGTTCCTTTGGTTAGCCTTCCGAATCAAAAGACTAACATTTGTTGCATGGAATTTGATTTATCTTCTTATTCCTTCCTAAAATGTTTCAACAAAATTAATGAGGCTGAACCATTGACTTTTCAATTATTGAAAACTCAGAATCTAAGACTTACTTTAATCTCAAAATTAATGAAAGCAAATTAAGTAGCCTTGCTTAGGTTAAAAAATAAAAAGTCTCCAGTAAAGCTGGAGATAATTAATTGTATGCAAATGGGGGAAGGAAATAATGACTTCAGCTAGTCAAAATTAATATAAATAGGCATGTATTTCCTTCTCACATAATCAAAGTGTTGCATATTTTTAATATCAAACTCAAATGGAAGTTAAAACAATGAAATATTTATCAGGTCTTCTTTAATAGTTATAATTTTAGCCTTACGTTAGCAGTACAAATTTCACAGAATTTGAATTTATGAAAAATCTGAATATGAGTTAATTTGGGTAGTTAAAGGTAAATATTTGTGAAGTGCAGGCTATTTACCAAGCCGTATGCTTGGTACTGTGTTTCTATTAGGAGATACAATTCAAACACAATTGAGTAAGATAAGGTTCCTGCCCTGAAAAGAACTTACAGTACCTTTGGAGATACGGGCAGACATAAAAGAAAGTGTTATGAGAGAGGAAAACAGAGGAACCCGAGATGGCAGTGGTGGCAGATGATAAATTATTAGTGAACCAAGGTTGCAGAGGTAATGTTCATCTACTCAGAAGATGAATCCGTTCTATGGATTTAAACTCATATACTACTAATTTTAAACCAGGTAGGTTTATGGTCCTAATGATTTAATATAGTAGCACTGATACAGTCTTTTTCTGCCATTAGCTCTGCCATTAGCTTCTGCCATTATTCTATTTTTAATAAATATAATTAAGAAGTACAATAATTTTTAATTTGTCTGCAATTCATATTTTTCACTATTTCAGATTCCCCCTCTCTGTCAAGGTGGTAAAAAAAAAAAACACATTTTACTACTTATACAAACCTTAATGTTAATAATAGCATAATTTTTAATAATTGAATTTATTGTCCAGTGAGCCAACTAACAATTTTTTGCATAGGATGCCCAATGTAGTATTTTTTGTGTGTGTGTGTGGTACTTGGGCCTCTCACTGCTGTGGCCTCTCCCGTTGCGGAGCACAGGCTCCGGACGCGCAGGCTCAGCGGCCATGGCTCACGGGCCCAGCCGCTCCGCGGCACGTGGGATCTTCCCGGACCGGGGCACGAACCCGTGTCCCCTGCATCGGCAGGCGGACTCTCAACCACTGCGCCACCAGGGAAGCCCTCAATGTAGTATTTTAAAAGGCACATTATATGTACAGGAGATTTCATAGACATGAATTCATTTAATCCTCACAAATCCCAAATGTCAGGTCCATTTTACAGATTATGTCTGCCTAATGCTTAGACAGATTAACTGATATAATATTCTTACAGGCAAAATTCAAAACCCATTTTTTTCTTTGACAACAGTTTCTATTCATTGTACAGGACAGACTGGGACAGAAAATTAAAATTAGAAGCAGATTTTACCATCAACAATTTTACCATCAAGTAAGAGATCTGAAAACTACAAAGTTAGTAGTGTGTATTAATTAGGAATAAATGGGAAAAGCGTATTTGAGCAAGTGATGAATAAATTAGAAAATATACAAATTAGAAAGTGGTACTATCAGTCATGAAATGTTTTATTTTCAAAAGTTGATCTTTATAGAGAATTTCTAATTTTTTTCTTTAGCCAGTTAGCAGAGATAATAGTTTTAATCTGAAAATTATCTTTATTTTTAAGATCCCTTCTTTGATCCAGCAAGTGGCCAGGTTCCTTTGCCTCCTGCTAGGAGATTACCAGGTGAAAATGTCAAATCCAACAGAACATCACAGGACTATGATCAGCTTCCTTCATCTTCAGGTGAGTTGGCTAATAATAGTAATAATAATACCTTATGTTTGTACAGTGCTTTTCGGAGCACCTTTTTATTCAGTGTATAATTGAGCACCGCCAGCCTAAGAAAGTATTTTTATCACCATTGCATTTGCTTATAAAGCATGTATTATGAGAAGAATGCCTACAAAATTGTCTCACGGAAAAGAAAACATTAAGCCTTAATATTAACTTTGATATGTCAGTAAAGCATGTTCTGTGATTCAGAATCTATTCATTCTCTAACTTTTGTTTTGCCTTATCAGATATGAGAAATGGGATTGAGGTCTTTATATACCGAACTGCTGCATTCTCTTATTTCTCCATTAAAGGAAGAAATCTCTTTAGAATTAGTATTAGCACCAAACTATTCATTTTCATAGCTTATTTAGGGCTATCATGCAGTGCTCTACTGCCAGTCATCAAGTAGAAGCTTGTTCCATTTTAGTAAATACAAGTCGTACTCATAACCATTATTAATGGAATGTTGCTGCTTTGCTTCTTTGGGAGGTCTTCCTCGACCACCATATCTAAAATAGCTCCCCCTACTTTACACAGTCACTTTCTATCCCCTTCTTTTGCTTTATGTTTCTTCATAGCACCTTTCATTCATTTATTTGCTTGTCTATCTCATCTGCTAGAGTACTGCTTTGAATATACACACGTGGTTTGGTTCACTGATTTATCCCCAGGTGTCTAGAAGAGGGCCTAGCACATGTTCCTTGGATGAGTGGATGGATAGAAGGGAAGAGGGAAGAGTCGCCGATATCTGTGTTATGGTGAACATACACATATTTTGAGCAACTGAAAAAATATATTTGTCTCATAATTATGAACATCAGAAGTTTTTCCTATGTAGATTTTTATCCTATATCAGTATTTTTTTCATTAACTGTATTTTGACTTTTTTTTGAAGTGTAGTTGATTTACAATGATGTTTTAGTTTCAGCGGTACAGCCAAGTGATTGTTATATAACTGAATATATATATATATATATATATATAAAAACTGAATATATATATGTATATTTGCCTTCAGATTCTTTTCCATTATAGTTATTATAAGATATTGAATATACTTTCCTGTGCTATTCAGTAGGTCCTTGTTGTATATCTATTTTATATATAGTAGTGTATATCAGCTAATACCAAACGCCTAATTTATCCCTCCCTGCCCCTTTCCCCTTTGCTAACTGTAAGTTTGTTTTCTATGTCTGAGAGTCTGTTTCTGTTTTGTAAATAACTTTGTATCATTTTTTTGGAGTCCACATATAAGTGATAGCATATGATACTTGTCTTTGATTTACTTCACTTAGTATGATAATCTCTAGGTCCATCCATGTTGCTGCAAATGGCATTATTTCATATGTTTTTATGGCTGAATAATATTCCATTCTGCATATAAATCACATCTTTTTTTTTTAACATCTTTATTGGGATATAATTGCTTTACAGTGGTGTTTTAGTTTATGCTTTGTAACAAAGTGAATCAGTTATACATATACATATGTTCCCATATCTCTTCCCTCTTGTGTCTCCCTCCCTCCCACCCCTCCAGGCGAGCTGACAAAGCACCGAGCTGATCTCCCTGTGATATGTGGCTGCTTCCCACTAGCTATCTACCTTACGTTTGGTAGTGTATATATGTCCCTGCCATTCTCTTGCTTTGTCACAGATCACCCTGCCCCCTCCCCATATCCTCAAGTCCATTCTCTAGTAGGTCTCTGTCTTTATTCCTGTCTTACTCCTAGGTTCTTCATGTCATTTTTTTTCTTACATTCGATATATATGTGTTACCATATGGTATTTGTCTTTCTCTTTCTGACTTACCTCACTCTGTGTGACAGACTCTAGGTCTATCCACCTCCTTACAGATAGCTCAATTTCGTTTCTTTTTATGGCTGAGTAATATTCCATTGTATATATGTGCCACATCTTCTTTATCCATTCATCCGATGATGGACATGTAGGTTGTTTCCATCTCCAGGCTATTGTAAATAGAGCTGAGGTGAACATTTTGGTACATGACTCTTTTTGAATTATGGTTTTCTCAGGGTATATGCCCAGTATTGGGATTGCTGGGTCATATGGTAGTTCTATTTGTAGTTTTTTAAGGAACCTCCATACTGTTCTCCATAGTGGCTGTACCAATTCACATTCCCACCAGCAGTGTGAGAGTGTTCCCTTTTCTCCACGCCCTCTCCAGCATTTATTGTTTCTAAATCTTTTGATGATGGCCATTCAGACTGGTGTGAGATGATATCTCATTGTAGTTTTGATTTGCATTTCTCTAATGATTAATGATGTTGAGCATTCTTTCATGTGTTAGTTGGCAGTCTGTATATCTTCTATGGAGAAATGTCTATTTAGGTCCTCTGCCCATTTTTGGATTGGGTTGTTTGTTTTTTTGTTATTGAGCTGCATGAGCTGCCTGTAAATTTTGGAAATTAATCCTTCATCGGTTGCTTCGTTTGCAAATATTTTCTCCCATTCTGAGGGTTGTCTTTTGGTCTTGTTTATGGTTCCCTTTGCTGTGCAAAAGCTTTGAAGTTTCATTAGGTCCCATTTGTTTATTTTTGTTTTTATTTCCATTTCTCTAGGAGGTGGGTCAAAAAGGATTTTGCTGTGATTTATGTCATAGAGTGTTCTGCCTGTTTTCCTCTAAGAGTTTGATAGTTTCTGACCTTACATTTAGGTCTTTAATCCATTTTGAGCTTATTTTTGTGTATGGTGTTAGGGAGTGATCTAATCTCATACTTTTACATGTAGCTGTCCAGTTTTCCCAGCACCACTTATTGAAGAGGCTGTCCTTTCTCCACTGTACATTCCTGCCTCCTTTATCAAAGATAAGGTGACCATATGTGCATGGGTTTATCTCTGGGCTTTCTATCCTGTTCCATTGATCTGTCTTTCTGTTTTTGTGCCAGTGGCATATTGTCTTGATTACTGTAGCTTTGTAGTATAGTCTGAAGTCAGGGAGCCTGGTTCCTCCAGCTCCGTTTTTCGTTCTCAAGATTGCTTTGGCTATTCGGGGTCTTTTGTGTTTCCATACAAATTGTGAAATTTTTTGTTCTAGTTCTGTGAAAAATGCCAGTGGTAGTTTGATACCGATTGCATTGAATCTGTAAATTGCTTTGGGTAGTAGAGTCATTTTCACAATGTTGATTCTTCCAATCCAAGAACATGGTATATCTCTCCATCTATTTGTATCATCTTTAATTTCTTTCATCAGTGTCTTATAATTTTCTGCATACAGGTCTTTTGTCTCCTTAGGTAGGTTTACTCCTAGATATTTTATTCTTTTTGTTGCAATGGTAAATGGGAGTGTTTTCTTGGTTTCACTTTCAGATTTTTCACCATTAGTGTATAGGAATGCAAGAGATTTCTCTGCATTAATTTTGTATCCTGCTACTTTACCAAATTCATTGATTAGCTCTACTAGTTTTCTGGTAGCATCTTTAGGATTCTGTGTATAGTATCATGTCATCTGCAAACAGTGACAGCTTTACTTCTTCTTTTCCGATTTGGTTTCCTTTTATTTCCTTTTCTTCTCTGATTGCTGTGGCTAAAACTTTCAAAACTATGTTGAATAAGAGTGGTGAGAGTGGGCAACCTTGTCTTGTTCCTGATCTTTGTGGAAATGCTTTCAGTTTTTCACCATTGAGGATGATGTTGGCTGTGGGTTTGTCATATATGGCCTTTATTATGTTGAGGAAAGTTCCCTCTATGCCTACTTTCTGCAGGGTTTTTATCATAAATGGGTGTTGAATTTTGTCGAAAGCTTTCTCTGCATCTATTGAGATGATCATATGGTTTTTCTCCTTCAATTTGTTAATATGATGTATCACATTGATTGACTTGCATATATTGAAGAATCCTTGCATTCCTGGAATAAACCCCACTTGATCATGTTGTATGATCCTTTTAATGTGCTGTTGGATTCTGTTTGCTAGTATTTTGTTGAGGATTTTTGCATCTATGTTCATCAGTGATATTGGCCTGTAGTTTTCTTTCTTTGTTACATCCTTGTCTGGTTTTGGTATCAAGGTGATGGTGGCCTCGTAGAATGAATTTGGGAGTGTTCCTCCCTCTGCTGTATTTTGGAAGAGTTTGAGAAGGATAGGTGTTAGCTCTTCTCTAACTGTTTGATAGAATTCGCCTGTGAAGCCATCTGGTCCTGGGCTTTTGTTTGTTGGAAGATTTTTAATCACAGTTTCAATTTCAGTGCTTGGGATTGGTCTGTTCATGTTTTCTCTTTCTTCCTGATTCAGTCTTGGCAGGTTGTGCATTTCTAAGAATTTGTCCATTTCTTCCAGGTTGTCCATTTTATTGGCATAGAGTTGCTTGTAGTAATCTCTCATGATCTTTTGTATTTCTGCAGTGTCAGTTGTTACTTCTCCTTTTTCATTTCTAATCCTATTGATTTGAGTCTTCTCCCTTTTTTTCTTGATGAGTCTGGCTAATGGTTTATCCATTTTATCTTCTCAAAGAACCAGCTTTTAGTTTTATTGATCTTTGCTATCGTTTCCTTCATTTCTTTTTCATTTATTTCTGATCTGCTGTTTATGATTTCTTTCCTTCTGCTAATTTGGGGTTTTTTTGTTCTTCTTTCTCTAATTGCTTTAGGTGCAAGGTTAGGTTGTTTATTCGAGATGGTTCCCGTTTCTTAAGGTGGGCTTGTATTGCTATAAACTTCCCTCTTAGAACTGCTTTTGCTGCATCCCATAGGTTTTGGGTCACCTTGTCTCCACTGTCATTTGTTTCTAGGTATTTTTTTATTTCCTCTTTGATTTCTTCAGTGATCACTTCGTTATTAAGTAGTGTATTGTTTAGCCTCCATGTGTTTGTATTTTTTACAGATCTTTTCCTGTATTTGATATCTAGTCTCATGGCGTTGTGGTCAGAAAAGATACTTGATACAATTTCAATTTTCTTAAATTTACCAAGGCTTGATTTGTGACCCAAGATATGATCTATCCTGGAGAATGTTCCATGAGCACTTGAGAAAAATGTGTATTCTGTTGTTTTTGGATGGAGTGTCCTATAAATATCAATTAAGTCCATCTTGTTTAATGTATCATTTAAAGCTTGTGTTTCCTTATTTATTTTCATTTTGGATGATCTGTCCATGGGTGAAAGTGGGGTGTTAAAGTCCCCTACTATGAATGTGTTACTGTTGATCTCCCCTTTTATGTCTGTTAGTATTTGCCTTATGTATTGAGGTGCTCCTATGTTGGGTGCATATATATTTACAATTGTTATATCTTCTTCTTGGATCGATCCCTTGATCATTATGTAGTGTCCTTCTTTGTCTCTTTTAATAGTCCTTATTTTAAAGTCTATTTTGTCTGATATGAGAATTGCTACTCCAGCTTTCTTTTGGTTTCCATTTGCATGGAATATCTTTTTCCATCCCCTTATTTTCAGTCTGTATGTGTCTCTAGGTCTGAAGTGGGTCTCTTGTAGACAGCATATATAAGGGTCTTGTTTTTGTATCCATTCAGCCAATCTGTATCTTTTGGTGGGAGCATTTAGTCCATTTACATTTAAGGTAATTATCGATATGTATGTTCCTATTCCCATTTTCTAAATTGTTTTGGGTTCGTTATTATAGGTCTTTTCCTTCTCTTGTGTTTCTTGCCTAGAGAAGTTCCTTTAGCATTTGTTGTAAAGGTGGTTTGGTGGTGCTGAACTCTCTCAGCTTTTGCTTGTCTGTAAAGGTTTTAATTTCTCCATCAAATCTGAATGAGATCCTTGCTGGGTAGAGTAGTCTTGGTTGCAGGTTTTTCTCCTTCATCACTTTCAGTATGTCCTGCCACTCCCTTCTGGCTTGTAGGGTTTCTGCTGAGAGATCAGCTGTTAACCTTATGGGGATTCCCTTGTGTGTTGTTGTTTTTCCCTTGCTGCTTTTTATATGCTTTCTTTGTATTTAATTTTTGACAGTTTGATTAATATGTGTCTTGGCATATTTCTCCTTGGATTTATCCTGTATGGGACTCTCTGTGCTTCCTGGACTTGATTAACTATTTCCTTTCCCATATTAGGGAAGTTTTCAGCTATAATCTCTTCAAATATTTTCTCAGTCCCTTTCTTTTTCTCTTCTTCTTCTGGAACCCCTATAATTCGAATGTTGGTGCGTTTAATGTTGTCCCAGAGGTCTCTGAGACTGTCCTCAGTTCTTTTCATTCTTTTTTCTTTATTCTGCTCTGCAGTAGTTATTTCCACTATTTTATCTTCCAGGTCACTTATCCGTTCTTCTGCCTCAGTTATTCTGCTATTGATCCCATCTAGAGTACTTTTAATTTCATTTATTGCGTTGTTCATCGTTGCTTGTTTCATCTTTATTTCTTCTAGGTCCTTGTTAACTGTTTCTTGCATTTTGTCCATTCTATTTCCAAGATTTCGGATCATCCTTACTATCATTATTCTGAATTCTTTTTCAGGTAGACTGCCTATTTCCTCTTCATTTGTTAGGTCTGGTGCATTTTTATCTTGCTCCTTCATCTGCTGTGTGTTTTTCTGTCTTCTCATTTTGCTTATCTTACTGTGTTTGGGGTCTCCTTTTTGCAGGCCGCAGGTTCGTAGTTCCCATTGTTTTTGGTGTCTGTCCCCAGTGGCTAAGGTTGGTTCAGTGGGTTGTGTAGGCTTCCTGATGGAGGGGCCTAGTGCCTGTGTTCTGGTGGATGAGGCTGGATCTTGTCTCTCTGGTGGGCAGGTCCACGTCTGGTGGTGTGTTTTGGGGTGTCTGTGGACTTATTATGATTTTAGGCAGCCTCTCTTCTAATGGGTGGGGTTGTGTTGCTGTCTTGCTAGTTGTTTGGCTTAGGGTGTCCAGCACTGTAGCTTGCTGGTCGTTGAGTGAAGCTGGGTGCTGGTGTTAAGATGGAGGTCTCTGGGAGATTTTCGCTATTTGATATTTTGTGGAGCTGGGAAGTCTCTTGTTGACCAGTGTCCTGAAGTTGGCTCTCCCACCTCAGAGGCAGAGCACTGACTCCTGGCTGCAGCACCAAGAGCCTTTCATCCACACCGTCCTCAATTTGGGATGATTCATTGCCTATTCATGTATTCCACAGATGCAGGGTACATCCAGTTGATTGTGAACCTTTAATCCACTGCTTCTGAGGCTGCTGGGAGAGATTTCCCTTTCTCTTGTTTGTTCGCACGGCTCACAGGGGCTCAGCTTTGGATTTGGCCCCGCCTCTGCGTGTAGGTTGCTGGAGGGCGTCTGTTTTTCGCTCAGACAGGATGGGGTTAAAGGAGACGCTGATTCGGGGGCTCTGGCTCACTCAGGCCGAGGGGAGGGAGGGGCACAGAGTACGGGGCGAGCCTGCGGTGGCAGAGGCGAGTGTGATGTTGCACCAGCCTGAGGCGCACCGTGTGTTCTCCAGGGGAAGTTGTCCCTGGATCCCGGGAACCTGGCAGTGGCGGGCTGCACAGGCTCCCCAGAAGGGACGTGTGGATAGTGACCTGTGCTCTCACACAGGCTTCTTGGTGGCTGCAGCAGCAGCCTTAGCATCTCATGCCCGTCTCTGGGGTCCACGCTTTCAGCCGCGGCTCACGCCCACCTCTGGAGCTCCTTTAAGCAGCTCTCTGTATCCCCTCCTCTCGCGCACCAGGAGACAAAGAGGGAAGAAAAAGTCTCTTGCCTCTTCGGCAGCTCCAGACCTTTCCCCGGACTCCCTCCCAGCTAGCCGTGGTGCACTAACCCCTTCAGGTTGTGTTCATGCTGCCAACCCCAGTCCTCTCCCTGCGCTCTGCCCAAGCCTGAGCCTCAGCTCGCAGCCCTGCCCGCCCCGGCGGGTGAGCAGACAAGCCTCTCGCGCTGGTGAGTGCCGGTCCGCACCAATCCTCTGTGCGGGAATCTCCCCACTTTACCCTCCCCACCCCTGTTGCTGTGCTCTCCTCTGCGGCTCCGAAGCTCCCCCCTTCGCCACCCACAGTCTCCGCCCGTGAAGGGGCTTCCTAGTGTGTGGAAACCTTTCCTCCTTCACAGCTCCCTCCCACTGGTGCAGGTCCTGTCCCTATTCTTTTGTCTCTCTTTATTCTTTTTTCTTTTGCCCTACCCAGGTACATGGGGAGTTTCTTGCCTTTTGGGAGGTCTGAGGTCTTCTGCCAGCGTTCAGTAGGTGTTCTGTAGGAGTTGTTACACGTGTAGATGTATTTGTGGTGTATCTGTGGGAAGAAAGGTGATCTCCGCGTCTTACTCTTCCACCTTCTTCCCCTCGTCCTCCACATCTTCTTTATCCATTCTTCTGTTGATGAACATCTAGGTTGCTTCCACGTCTTGGCTGTTGTAAACAGTGCTGCTATGAACACTGAGGTGCATCTGTCTTTTCGAATTAGTTTGTCTTTTCCAGATATATGCCCAGGAATGGGATTGCTGGATCATATGGTAACTCAATTTTTAGTTTTTTAAGGAACCTTCTTACTGTTCTCCATAATGACTGCACCAATTTACATTCCCACCAACAGTGTAGGAGGGTCGCCTTTTCTCCACACTCTCTCCAGCATTTATTATTTGTAGACATTTTGGTGATGGCCATTCTGACTGGTGTGAGGTGATACCACATTGTAGTTTTCATTTGCATTTCTCTAATAATTAGCGGTGTTGAGCATCTTTCCATGTGCCTCTTGGCCATCTGTATGTCATCTTTGGAGAAATGTCTATTTAGGTCTTCTGCCCATTTTTTGATTGGGTTTTTTTTTTGATATTGAGCTGTATGAGTTGTTTGTATATTTTGGAAGTTAATCCCTTTTTGGTCACATCATTTGCAAAGATTTTCTCCCCTTCTGTAGGTTGTCTTTTTGTTTTGTTTATAATTTCCTGTGCTGTGCAGAATATTTTAAGTTTAATTAGGTCCCATTTGGACTTCCCTGGTGGTCCAGTGATTAAGACTGTGCTTCCATTGCAGGGGGCATGGTTCGATCCCTGGTTGGGGAAGTTCCACATGCCATGTGTGCAGCCAAAAAAAAAAAAAAAAAACAGAATTGGGTCCCATTTGGTTTTTTGCTCTTATATCCATTACTCTAGGAGATGGATCAAAAAATATTGCTGTGGTTTATGTCAAAAAGCATTCTGCCTAGGTTTTCCTCTAGGAGTTTTATAGTATCTGATCTTACATTTACATTTTAAAACATTTTTTATGTTTTAAAACATTATATGTTTTAAAATGTTTTAAAAACATTTACGTTTTTAAATCCATTGAGTTTATTTTTGTATATGGTGTTAGAGAATGTTCTAATTTCATTCTTTTACATATAGCTGTCCAGTTTTCCCAGTGCCACTTATTGAAGAGACTGTCTTTTTTCCATCGTATATTCTTGCCTCCTTTGTTATATTGGGTTGGCCAAAAAGTTTGTTCAGGTTTTTTCCATAACATTTACAGAAAAATCTGAACGAACTTTTTGGCCAACCCAATATATTAATTGACCGTAAGTGTGTGGGTTTATTTCTGGGCTTTCTATCCTGTTCATTGATGTATGTGTCTGTTTTTGTGCCAGTACCATACTATTTTGATTACTGTAGCTTTGTAGTACAGTCTGAAGTCAGGGAGCATGCTTCCTCCAGCTCCGTTCTTCTTTCTCTGTTTCGACTGTTCAAGGTCTTTTGTGTTTCAATACAAATTTTAAAATTATTTGTTCTCTGAAAAATGCCATTGGTAATTGGATAGGGCTTGCATTGAATCTGTAGATTGCCTTGGGTAGTATGGTCATTTTAACAATATTGATTCTTCCAATCCAAGAACATGGTTTCCATTTGTTAGTGTCATCTTTAGTTTCCTTCATCAGTGTCTTGTAATTTTCAGAGTACAGGTCTTTTGCCTCCTTAGGTAGGTTTATTCCTAGGTATTGTATTCTTTTTGATGTGATGGTAAATGGGATTGTTTCCTTAATTTCTCTGATATTTCATTGTTAATGTATAGAAATGAGACAGATTTCTGTATATTAATTTTGTATCCTGCAACTTTACAGAAATCATTGATGAGCTCTAGCAGTTTGCTGGTGGCATCTTTAGGATTGTCTGTGTATAGTAGCAAGTGGTCTGCAAACTGACAGTTTTACTTCTTCCTTTCCAATCTGGATTCTTTTTATTTTTTTCTTCTCTGATTGCCATGGCTAGGACTTCCAAAACTATGTTGAATAAAAGTGGTGAGAGTGGCATCCTTGTCTTGTTCCTGGTCTTAGAGAGAATGCTTTCAACTTTTCATCATTGAGTATGATGTTAGTTGTGGGTTTGCCCTCTATGGTCTTTATTGTGTTTAGGTTATGTTCTCTATATACCCACTTTCTGGATAGTTTTTATCATAAATGATGTTGAATTTTATCAAAAGCTTTTTTTCATCTATTAAGATGATCATATGGTTTTTAGTCTTCAGTTTAATATGGTGTATCACATTGATTGATTGATTTATGGACATTGAACAATCCTTGCAACCCTGGGATAAATCCCACTTGATCATGGTGTATGATCCTTTTTATGTATTTCTGGATTGGGTTTGCTTTTAAGCTCAAACCTCAGTTCACAGATTTGTTAATAGTGAGAGCTGTCCATTCTGTAACTTCCGAATCAAGATAATTATTTAGCTGCTTTGAGGATTATCAGCACAATAGTTCTGTACTTGATGACATGCATGGGAGATGCAAAAATCCCTCAGCAGTTTTGTAAGGTTTTACACTTGACTATAACTCAGAAAAATGGAAAATTTTATTAACCATTTCAAATTTTGGTCTGTGCTGTTTTTACCAATTTACTTCTAGTCATTCCAATATTTCAGATATATCCATGGGTACCCACTGAAACACTGTATTTCCATTTGAAAGGGTAGATTTCCAGAATGATGAAAAAATGTGAAAGTCAAGAAGAAGGAGAGAGACAGTATCTTACAATATATATAGGAGAAGGAAGCAAATCCCTTAAGGAAATAATGTTAAAATACAACTTTGAGAAGAGTGCCATGACTGATTTAAAATAGCATTCAGTACCACCAGCTCTGGATTAACAGAAACATATACTCAAGTTATGAGAAGAGTTGTGGCCTAAATGCTCTGTTTTCACAGCTTCTTTACAGTTTGCACCGTAACATGCAGGTATTGTTGAGCCCAGAGGGACATCATTCACATATATGATTTCAACTGGTAGGAATTCCAGTTAGCATTACACTAGAAATTTCAAGGAAGAACTTTAAGTCACAAACCCTGTTGAAACATCCCCAAATATGCATTTACCAGAAACCTAAACTGGCTTTACCTGAGTGATAAAATAGTCCTGATTATTACCTCTGAGGGCCTCAGCTAGGTGTAACATCAACTATTTCAGCCTACTCCCTGAACTCTCTTTACAAACACAGTCAAACCACAGAAAATAAGATACTTTTTTCCAACAAGATATTTGCTCACATGCTGCTTCACAGGGCTACCAAGCTGTCCACTAGTTTATTTCACACCAGGAGAGGGACTCAGCTTGCCTTCTGGATTAGATCTTTCCATCAGAAACTTAAGACTATGCAGTGTGCCTTTGGGATACTAATAGTGCTTATTTTGCAGTAACGTTTTTATTGATATTAAGGCCTTTTTAAGACAATCGTTGAGGATTCTGGTATAACTGCCACATCTTATAAATTCCATTTCTCCTATTTTTTATGGTGATGTAAATAATTGATGGTGACTTACTTATGTATATAAGCTTTCTATGAAAATATTTCTAACTCAAAAAATTTAATTGATTTAAAAATATTTTCCTTTTTCTAAAAAGGATGTGTGCATGTAAATGTATGTCTACATATACAAAGAGCCTTCCAAATGTTTTATTCCTCCCCCCATAAAAGTTTATAATTTTCTGAAGTTTGTAGATGTAACAATATTTAATGATATGAATATGTCATAATGATAATCAGAATAAGTGGATTTTACCGGCTTGTGTTACACTTACATATACCTTATATGGGCCAAATGTTTTTGCCAATAGTCTGCTTATTTCTTCACATAGGGTTCATGTCTGTACTAGCTATGCATGAGTTTTTAGACATTTTTAAGTTTGCTTTTCTCTTGTGGTACGATATAATGTGCTACAGTTTGAATACCATTCTTTAAAAACCCAGGGAATCCAACTTACTTATATTAGAATACAAAGTCGTAATGATGATGTGTTTGTGCTCATGCTGATGAAGTACAGCTGAGCTCTTGAGATTTTTTTTAATATTCTTAGTATTTGAAAGGACGTTCAAGGTAATACTTAAAAATGACACTAGAATTTCAGAATATGATTTGTATTAAATGTGTTTGTAACTGGTAACAGATATTATTGCCAAGTATACCTACAAAATAAAGGAGGTCTCATAAAAGGAATTAATTCCAATACTACTTTTCCTTTACTAGCTTAAAGGAAAAGTGCCCAGATGTTGAATGAATTTTATATTAAGACCTCAACTGGAAATCACGGGTTCATTTCACATAACAGTGGGAATTGTGTATTGTTATAAGTGATGTTTTAAGATAAACTGTGTTTTTAAGATTTTGTTTTGTGTTTCAACAAAGGAAATTGCCGCATTACAGAGTTTTACCATAGTTCAACTACCTAAAATGTTTTTCCTTACATACAGCTTCAGTTTTAAAACCACTGAACATGGGGTCAGTTTTCCTACAAATCTAATACTAATGTAGTTCTTTTTAATGTAGTTCTTTTATAACCATTTTCTGGATGTATTAAAAAAGTTTTGTCATAACCTTGGCCCTTACAATCATAATTACCTACCTTAGTGTATGTGAAGATATTTTATTTGTAATTTAGTGAAAACTGTGTATTAAAACATGTCCTTCTAAAATTAAATAGTATATCTGTAGTGGAAGCAATTCAAGTTTACATAAGTGAGTTCCAGAAATAATTGTTCCAACTTACAGGAGAGTAACAAAGTCATAATGATGATGTGTATGAGATTTCTTTTATGCCTTGATAAGTTAATTTATATTTTTTTTTAATTTTCAGATATTGTTATACTTGAAAAAATCTGTAGTCTAAGCGTCTTGATGTCCATCCCAAGTATAGTCAATGAATTACTAAATAATTTTAGAGATTATGTCTCAGATTGTATGTAGTAATCATTTTTAAAATTTGTTAAGCACTTACTATGGGACAAATGTTATGCTAAGTATTTTAAATACAGATAACAGAGATAACTTAATACATAACATATATTATATTTATAGTTGCACATGTAAAATATATTTTATATAATAGTTTCTATATTGTATATTAATGTTTTGAGTAGTTTAAATGTAAATTTACTATAAGATACAGGTCTAATAAAAATATTTTTTTACTTTTTATTTTATATTGGAGTATAGTTGATTAACAATGTTGTGTTAGTTTCAGGTGTACTGTGAAGTGATTCAGTTATACATACACATGTATCTATTCTTTTTCAAATTCTTTTCCCATTTAGGTTATTACAGAGTATTGAGCAGAGTTCCCTGTGCTATTCAGTAGGTCCTTGTTGATTATCTATTTTAAATATAGCAGAGTGTACATGTCAATCCCAAACTCCCAATCTATCCCTCTCCCCCAACCCTTCCCCTCTGGTAACCATAACTTTTTTCTCTCTGAGTCTGTTTCTGTTTTGTAAACAAGTTCATTGGTATCATTTTTTTAGATTCCACATATAAGTGATATCATATGATATTTGTCTTTCTCTGTCTGACTTCAGTTAGTATGATAATCTCCAGGTCCATCCATGTTGCTGCAAATGGCATTGTTCCATTCTTTTTTATGACTAATATTCCATTGTATATATGTACCACATCTTATTCTTCTGTTGATGGACATGTAGTTTGCTTCTACGTCTGGCTATTGTTAACAGTGCTGCAAGGAACACTGGGGTGCATATATGTTTTCAGATCATGTTTTTCTCTGGATATATGCCCAGGAGTGGGATTGCAGGGTCATATGGTAGCTCTATTTTTTAACTTTTTAAGGAACCTCCATACTGTTCTCCATAGTGGCTGTAACCATTCACGTTCCCACCAACAGTGTAGGAGGGTTCCCTTTTCTCCACACTCTCTCCAGCATTTATTGTTTGTAGACTTTTTCATGATGGCCATTCTGACTGGTGTGAGGTGATATCTCATTGTAGTTTTGATTAGCATTTCTCTAATAATTAGTGATGTTAAGCATCTTTTCATGTGCCTCTTGGCATCTGTATGTTTTCTTTGGAGAAATGTCTGTTTAGGTCTTCTGCCCATTTTTTGATTGGGTTGTTTGTTTTTTGGATATTGAGCTGCATGAGCTCTTTGTAAATTTTGTAGATTAATCCCTTGTCAGTTACATTGTTTGCAAGTATTTTCTCCCATTCTGTGGGTTGTCTTTTCATCTTGTTTATGGTTTCCTTTGCTGTGCAAAAGCTTTGAAGTTTCATTAGGTCCCATTTGTTTATTTTTGTTTTTATTTCCATTTCTCTAGGAGGGATCTTGTTGTGATTTATGTCATAGAGGAAAACATAGGCAGAACACTGTAAGAGTTTTATAGTGTCTAGCCTTACATTTAGGTCTCTAATCCATTTTGAGTTTATTTTTGTGTATGGTGTTAGGGAGTGTTCTAATTTCATTCTTTTATATGTAACTGTCCAGTTTTCCTGGCACCACTTATTGAAGAGGCTGTCTTTTCTCCATTGTATATTCTTGCCTCCTTTGTCAAAAATAAGGTGACCATATGTGTGTGGGTTTATCTCTGGGCTTTCTATCCTGTTCCATTGATCTGCATTTGTTTTTGTGCCCGTACCATACTGTCTTGATTACTGTAGCTTTGTAGTATAGTCTGAAGTCAGGGAGCCTGATTCCTCCAGCTCTGTTCTTCTTTCCCAAGATTGCTTTGGCTATTCGGGGTCTTTTGTGTCTCCATACAAATTTTAAGATTTTTTTTCTTCTAGTTCTGTGAAAAATGCCATTGGTAATTTGATAGGGATTGCATTGATTGCCTTGGGTAGTATGGTCATTTTGACAATATTGATTCTTCCAATATTTTTTTCTTTTAATTCTCAGATATTGTTATACTTGAACATATCTGTAGTCTAAGAGTCTTGATGTCCATCCCAAGTATCATCATTGAATTACTAGAGATTATGTCTCAGACTTTAAAAAATATTACATACAGTTTTAAATATAGACAACAGAGAATTTAATACCTAACATTGTTATATTTAGAGTTGCACATACAGAACATTTTATATAATTGTTTATATATTGTATATTAATGTTGAGTAGTTTATATAATACAATGTAATGTTATATATAAATAAATGTAAATTTACTATACAATACAGATCTAGTCATAATTTTATTTCCCACAACCCCTCTGAAATAGGTATTATTAATGTCAATTTATAGAAGTAAGTGAGACACAACAAAGTTTAGTAATTTACCCAAGGTCTCACAGCTAGTAAATGATCGATAGGATTTGAATCAGTAGGCTGTGCACCCATTTATGTTGTTGTTAGCCAAGTTTATGTTGTAATCCCACCAGTAGTCAGGCCAAAAATTAGGTTTAAAAACTTAACTCACGGGCTTCCCTGGTGGTGCAGTGGTTGAGAGTCCGCCTGCCGACGCAGGGGACACGGGTTCGTGCCCCAGTCCAGGAAGATCCCACATGCCGTGGAGCAGCTGGGCCCGTGAGCCATGGCCGCTGAGCCTGCGCATCCAGAGCCTGTGCTCCGCAACGGGAGAGGCCACAATAGTGAGAGGCCTGCGTATGGCAAAAAAAAAAAAAAAACTTTAACTCACACATTCATATAACAGTGATTGCTGAGTTTGGAGATAGCCAATCATAAAAACCAAATGAGTAGTGATAGAAGTGGGTACTAAGAATTCTAAAATTGTAGTAGAGATTTCAAAACCTGGATTGTGATCATTTTTCACATGAATTTAGGAAGCCACTACGTACTTTCTGTACTTTTTTATACCAGCAAAATCAATCTCTGTCTTAGATTCTTGAGCAGCTCAGACCTGTAAAACCAACAGATGGGATCTGAGGCTTTTTTTAAAGTTATGAAAGTGGTACATACACATTAGAGAACAAAGTAGAAGTAAAAAAAAAACAAGAAAAGTCACTTAGAACCCTGTCATCAGTAAGGAACATTATTGCCATTTTGGAGTCCTTCTTTCTAATGATCTGTCCATACACATGTTCCCACAGTGGAGATCATACTCCACAGTACAACATAGTATCATAAGTTTCTTACCACATCATTAAATTTTTTTTAACATCATTTTAAATTATTGTATGATAGTCCATTTTTATATGCTGTCAAACTATTGCTTCTCAAATCTTTCTCCCCACCAAAGAGCTAACTCCGAATGACATGGGGACTAGGGATTTAACTAAAAGTGGACAATCACATGCAGGAAATTGCTTCGAAGTCTGTATTATTTCAACAATTTATAGAAAATTTGCATTTTACTTGGTATATCTACATTATTTTCATATTTAAAAATATTAACTCTCTCATATCCTTGAGTAAAATTAGTGCTCCAGGAAGATGTACTGTTTATAGCCTATGGCTCCACACCTTCTTGCACTTATTTGGATGTTGTTGCCCTTGCTCATAGGAGTTCAAAAATACCATGAGCACGGACAGCAGCACCAGAATAAAACATGTCCTTCCAATCACATTTCTAAGGATGACATGTATTCAGGTACAGAAATCCCCATAGTGCTGGCAAAATTCATAGTCATTCCAGTGTACTCCAAAACTACAACATAGCAGCTTTGGGAGAACTCTGAGAGAGGTTCATCTGCTGTTTCATCGCTCCTTTGCATCATCTACACATTACAAAGTGAATAAGGACCTGGTATCTCCTCTTTTAGACATTGTGAGAAAGAAGAAGTGGAAACAGTGAAGGCTGTTCATGAGTTTTAAGAAGAGGTGTCTAGAAAGAGGGATTGGCTTTAAGTGCTTTGCTGTAATGATCAGCATGAAAATTGCCTGGTTTTTTTTAACGGCTTTTACTATTAGTTCAGGTTGTAACAGATCTTTCTTGTTAATATCTTGCTTAAAAGTTTCATATAGAACTAGGCACTCACTACAAATTCCAGGTTTTTGTCCTCTTCCACATTTGAATTCCTGTTAATTCATAGTAACTGCTGTTCTGTAGCACTGTGGTATAGTGGTTATCATTACAAATAATACTTAGTAGGTTTGGAGAGTGAGAGTTATGAAAGTAAACTGCTTAACTCAAAGTCACTCAAAATCTTAGTGGCCAAACTGAGATGCATCTAACCAACCTCGGTGCTCGTCACCGACATCCTCATCTTGAAAAGTTGTAGCTGTCAGTTAGTTACCTGGTGCAGAGCTACACTATCCAATTAAAACAAACTAAAAATTAAAACGTTCCAAATTGAATAAATATTCAGCAATAAATAGAAATGTATATAACAGGTGGCAAAAAGTTGCAACAAAGCTTCCACGTTACTTCCATTTGTGGGCTCTAATACATGATACAGTTCAACTCTGGGCATTTGTAAGATTCCAAAGAGATGTCAGCACTGTTTTGGGGAAACAGATTTTGAGTTAGGGCAATGAGGACTAGGATTAAATGAGTTGGGATATATGAGTTTTGTGTTTAAAAGGAAAAAAAATCTATCTTTTGGAAAAATTAATCTTTGCTTCAAAGTTTTTTCTTTTTTTACTGAAAATATCTTCAAAAATCTATTGTGATTCCTTCCAGAGATGGTTTGAATCATTTCCTCTAGTTGGTATTACAAATAGATCAGAGATACCTTCACTCCTCTAGCTAGATAAGTTTTGATTTAATCATTTTGTGTGTGTGTGTGTGTGTGTGTGTGTGTTTTCCCTAACATTTGGTTTAACCTAACTTAGCCTTCCTGAATTATGTTTAGTACTTATTTTTTTTCAAGAAAAGAACAGCTTTCTCCAATAAAATTTGTCATCTGCAAATTCCATTGCATTTGGCCAGTATTAATTATAGCAGCCTCACAGAGTGGATAGATTTCTTAGGGGGTTTTCCTGGTGACAGGTGCCATCTACCAAGATCAAAGACACATGTTTATTACATCTAGAAGTTCTAAATCTTAAGACTTAACTTCCAATTATACTATTAGATGGGTCTCTCGCTGCCACAGCATCTTTCCCAGTTTAGTAGTATTCATAGCTGTACTTTTCAGAGATGCTTGATATTCATGTCCCCTTCTCAGTATTTAGACAGAAACAAAATAACAATATTAGAAAAATTCGTCGAAAATTACCAGTAGAATACAAGGAATTTAAGCTTGTGTTTAATTCTAGATACTTTTCTCACCTAAAAGTAAGTCAGAACAGACAATATTTCAATGTATAAATTCTGTGGTAACTGATTAAAGGAAAGCTTACTAGAATCTCTAATAGTTTTTGGAAGTAATTAGAAGCAAAGCATAATTTATTATCCCTCTCTGCATGACATAATGGAAATACTTAATAGAAAAATAAATGAAATCTCAAAACAGTAAGAAATGCAATTTACTAGACCATAATAATTTGCGATATTTAGTTACAGATATACAAAACAGTATAGACTTTAGCAAGAACCAGAAACTAATGTGTGTTCTTATGTATGACCAGAGTAAGCTTTATCTACAGCTATAATATTTTTTTCAAACTGGATATCATTCTGTAAGAAAGGAACAATTAGAAATAAGACTATCATCCAATTTTGTGTAGAACTAAATATTTTCATCCTGGAGGCTTTTGTTTTGTGTATGTTATATTGATATTACTAGAATTGCAAACAGGATGATATATATTTTTTTACAAGTTACCTTCTCAGAGAAAAATATCATACTTATGAGAGAAATATGAAATAATGTATCAGATAATTCTTTATAATTTACATTTGATTATTATTGAAAGTATCAGCTTATAATATTTCCATAGGCCATCAGGAAAGTTGGCAAGGGAGCAGAGACCCAGAGGGACAGGATGAGGACAGGAGTCAAGAGGGTTCTAGCCTCACTTCTTCATTTATTTGTGTCCTTGAATTTGGCACCTGTCAGTGGTCTAAGAGGAAAAACATTAAACAACTGTTGGCATCTACTGTATCTTAAACCCATAAATGTTTCATGGAATAAATTTGACAACTTTTAAACTTTTTTAAAAATCTAGGCTTTTGATATTAAGTACCAGATACAGATAAATGGAAATCCATGATAAAAGTGCCACCTCAAGTTACTAGCCCATGTCCTGGTGATGTGTATGGGATGGTGGTCTATTAACTAACTTTCTTTTCTCCTAATAAGATTACTTTCCATTCATGGATACCAGCGTCATTGGGTTTAACTTTGAGAAACTATTATCAGGGGACTGATCTGGAACCGAGTTCTCCACTAATGTTTTTGCTGGCTTTGCTTTTTCTCAGGCTAAGCGTTCTACATTGGAATCTGGATAAAGTATTTCAGCAAAGCACTGAGTTTACTTCTGTCCAACCTATTGACTAATAGCAGACTCAAAGCATCTACTATTTCATTATTTCCCCCTTAGCATCAGCAAGGTATCACTTTACAGCATTATTAACTTGAAAAATATGCCACAAAGCATATTTCTCAGGAGTTTTGCTCTGACATGGGTGGGGTGTAGGACCTGGTGGGGATGTTCTGCCAGGAGTATCCACGAGCTTGTAACAGTTTCCTCTAGTAGAAACTTCCCAAGCAAGTGCCTCCACCATAGTAGAGAAGGGTAAGCTGTATTGCCAAAATGAAAGCTTTTCTTTTTCAGTTATTTTTGGTTTTTTCCTTCTGTATCTTTTATTTCATATGGTTTAAAGAACAATATGTAGAATTGGGAAAAAATTTGTGTTAATTTCTCAGTTAAATTTCCAACACACCCTACCTTAGTTTTCTTGAAGTTCAAAATGGGGACAATATAACCTATCCAACCGTAGTATATAAAAAAATGGAAAATGGTTTTTGTAGAAACAATGAAAAACTTTTCATATAAAATAATGAGATCATACTAATGTATAATATCTTTATCTCATTATTTAAATATCTCTTTAAAAATCTATGCAGATGGTTCACAAGCACCAGCCAGACCTCCTAAACCACGACCCCGCAGGACTGCACCAGAAATTCACCACAGAAAACCCCACGGGCCTGAGGCAGCATTGGAAAACGTCGATGCAAAAATTGCAAAACTCATGGGAGAGGGTTATGCCTTTGAAGAAGTTAAGAGAGCCTTAGAGATAGCCCAGAATAATGTCGAAGTGGCCCGTAGCATCCTCCGAGAATTTGCCTTCCCCCCTCCCGTCTCCCCACGTCTAAATCTATAGCAGCCAGGACTGTAAACACCAGAACACAAAGCAATTGCTGAATATTCCAGATGTGTGGAAAGGAGAAAAGTGAGATGGAATTCAAGAGAGAACGTCTCCTCCTCACGTGGCATCTTGAGAAGAGAAAGGCTCGGAAGTGCTGCTTCTCAGAAGACAGCTTCTTGCTCAGGATGCCAATGGCCACGGCTTCCTTATTTTTGCTAGCCATACTTTTAAATCAGGGTTGAACTGACAAAAATAATTTAAAGACGTTTACTTCCCTTGAACTTTGAATCTGTGAAATGCTTTTCCTTGTTTACAAGTTGGCAAAGTTGCAGTCTGTTTTTTAGTTTTGTTTGGGGACTTTTTTGATACCTGTACTGTGTTCTTGATAGACCCTCTGTACAGTGGTCAGGTCTGCTGTAACATTTTCTACCAACTCCCTTGCTGTCTGCGTCAACAGCTAAGTCACATATTCATTTTGATCGCTCCCATCCCACCCACCCACCCCCAAACCCAGGTCCAGTTCCATTTCTCCCATTTACAAGATGCTTTAAAGGTTCTGATTTTCAACGTATCAAATTAATGCAAAAAAAAGTGTGTGGCCTTCACTACTGAGTCTTTTCTTTGGAAACCATCACTGTTGAGAGATGGGTAAAATCTGAATGTATAAAGCATTTTTTGGTCAATGAATGCCTTTTATAAGGGGTTTTCATATAATATAGAAGAGCTTCCCTTTTTGTGTAAGTTTTGTGATCGTCCACACTCTCATCTTTGTCATCCCAGGGGTGTCACGACGCTAAAAACAAAAACCTACAATATTAGAAAGCAACTACCGCAGAGGTGGGAGAATACGCTTGCACGTGACAATGCCGTATTGAAGTTGTATAATGAGGTCCCCTGATATTCATGCCGCATTACTTTGAGGCATGCTGAATAAGAGGGCCGTCTCCCAGAAATACATTAATAATTTTCAGATAAAACTATCACCATACCTTTCCCGAACTGGAATAGAATTCATTTCCTGTTTGAGTGATTACACTCTGGTACCTACAAAGTTTAGGAACCAGTTCATATTGCAGTGGAAACGTTACATCTTTGACGCACTGTTAAGTGCTAATGCTACTGTGGCATTGTTTATTTTTCTTTTGCAAAATTCTTAGTAATTTTCTCTCTCCCATCAAATTAGAGTTCGTATTTAATTTTTCGATTCTCTCATTCATTGCTCCACATTGCTCCATCCAGTCAGGTATAAGACATTTATATAGTTTTGCCTTTTTTGCAAAATGGAGGTTGGTTCTTCAGAAACCGTGTTATTACTTTTAATAAACCTACAAATATTTATTGGGCATCTATGATGTGCTCCACGCTGTCAGGCACTGTGTTCTTAAAGCACAAACCGTCACAAACTGATTCCATTGTAATATTCTGTTATCCTTTATCTGCCCTTTTGATGGTGAAAGTGTCTCTGCTGCACAAAGCCTGGAAGGGTTCCACCAGCGCTTTAGAATTTTCAGGCAATCTGCTTTTTTTTTTTTCTTATTAAGTTAGTGAAGAAATTAGACAAAACCAGGTCGGTGTTAAATGCTTGAACCCACAGAAGGCTTCCTAAACATGGACTGATTGCAGGTTTGTGCACGTTTTTGCCACTCCTTTAACTTCACAGTGTGATGTAAAAAGATGCATCTCATTGTGAGCCTTTCTTCAGGATTTGAAAGCATGTAACCAAACATGTGGCAGAGCCAAAGGAAATTAACAGTCAAGACTTGTGTCGTCATTGCATTGACCTGGGGAGGGAACTAACACATTCCTTTGTGAGCTGACATGTGCCCTTACTTGACAGTTTGATCTCCTGACATGAGGTACCTGAGGAGTCACAGGCCTTGGATAGTTTTTGCTTATATTTTAATTTCTTCAGCTGATTCTGAGCTGGTTCATGTCCCTGGAAGAATTTTTTATTTGCTTTAGATGTTCTTCCTGTAAGTAGGTATATGAGGGCAGTTTTTTACACTTTTAAAAGCTGCATTGGCTAATTCTCCATTGCTTTATGAACCCCATGTTATGTCATCATGATTTTTCATTTATTAGTTTCTGATGTCATGTTGGAATAGCACTGTGGTTCTTTTTTTTTATGACTTGCTGATCTTAGGTACAGTCTAAAAGCCAAAAGTTGCCACTTCATTGTGATAATGTTGTTATAACATTCTTAATAGATTAGGGAAGGATGTAAAATATGAATGTTAGGAAGTATAGTATATTCTCATTCAAACAATTCTCAAAAATGTGAAAATTCCCAGTGAGGATTAGAAAAAGACTGGTGACAATATAGAAAATTTAGGCCTGAATTTTTAAAAATCTATTTTGCAAAGAAAACTTACTAGCCTCCACCAAAATCTCTCTGTATCTAGTACTCAATAGCAACAATTAGTTTTATCATTAAAAAGAATGAATCAAAATTTTGTATGGAATTGAAAGAGCGAAACTTTCTATCAAACATTATCGTGAAAAACCTATTGCTACCTATTACCTATGACTTATCAAACTCAAAAGTTTTTTTTTAGGAAATAATTAAACCAAAATACATTTTTAAATTATAAAAGTGACTAGCCATTAATGGTTGGAAATGAACCAGGTTTGGTTTCACTGTGATCCAAAAAGTTTGACATTCCTCCCATGTCTCAAGACTTGGTAATATGATTATTTTTAAAGCCAGTATGATATATAATTCATATAATTAAAACAGATTGTGGCCAACATTAGCCTGCTCTCCCCTGTCCCCCAACATATTCTGGGGGTAGAAATACTTATCCTCAAAGATAGTCCAGTAAATTAATCTCCACAATCTCTTTTTCCCCTTGATGTCTGTAATATCCTGGCCAGATTTTCTAGAATTGAATCAGCAGTGCTTACGGTGATCTTGAACTTCCTTCCACAAAGATGACCTTTAGCCCCTCCCCATCCATATTCCCTTGCCTATATTGCAAAGAGTAGTAGAGCCCTAACTGCAACTTCAAAGGGCCCATTGGTTAACTCAATATTTCACACACAAGAACACTTGCAAAGATTTTTTCGTAATGTGAATTTTTTCTCTTTCAGTTCCAGAAGCATTTCCTACAGTTTGGACATTATTTTTCCTCTCAGATCTTCAACTTGAAGCTTTAATTTGCACTGAATTATCTAACCTGGTTAAAAAATTAATCTTTTCTCTTATGCTGACAGATTTGGAAGCAAATTACAGTATGTTTTCAACAATACAGGTAACTGCCTGTTGACCTGGAATTTTAATGCTTCTAGGAAAAGTTTCCAGAAAATGACAGCAGTTGAGTGAAGGGTTTTCTTCCCAATGTACTATTTTATTTTTTTAATGCCTTTTTTAAACTTGTCTAATATGGCAAAATAGTTATGTGTTCAATTAATTTATATTTTATTCATCCTTTTTCAATTCTGGTTATTATGTAAACGCCAGTACTTTATCTGTTCTTTTAAGGTATTTTATAAAATGAATGTTAACAAAAGCAGAGTTGGTATTTTATTTTCAAATGAATGCAAACATTTCTTTCACAGCACTTCTATGTTGTATTTTTTTTCTTCATGTTAAGCAAAAGACATTTGACTTAAGAGCTAACTGGCCAAAGTGGTACAAAGTACCCATCCCAGATTATTTATTTATTAAATACCAAAAACATGTCATTTAAAGATATTTCACATAGATAAGCTACTCCCATGTCTTAGAACTGAAAGTCAAAGTTATATTAAGGTTCTGAGTAAGAAACATCATATCTGGGAAAGGCTGACGGTCTTCTGATGACGTACCATATAATTGTTCATTCTTAACCAACAGTAACATTTATTCTTTACATTGATTTTTCTAATCATTTGTTACTGGCCAGTACATATTAGGGAGAGAACAATGGCGATAAACCATGTTAATAAGTGCTTTTATATCAGGAACCATAGCAGAATGTTGTGAAAATCATTGGTACATGCAAAATCTCATGCATAGTAGTGCTTCAAAGCACACACAATTAAATGGAAGATACAAGCACGTAATTCCAATACAATAAGTACTGTACATAAGTTATCACATTGTACTGGCATTATGTGCTTATGGTAAGTGCTGAAGAACTATACTGGGCCCTTAACATATGCAAGGAACTTAGTATCAAAGCATTTAATGCTTTGTGACCACCTAGAGGGGTGGGATAGGGAGGGTGGGAGGGAGGGAGGGAGGGAGGGAGACCAAAAAAAAGAAAGTAAATAAATAAAGCATTTAATCCTTTCAACTACCACATGCCTCTTCTAGGACTGTGAAAGTAAAGCAGGGTATGATGCATTCCTTCTGGTAAGCTAGACAAATGATAAGGCTGACTAGCATTTTGTCAGCCTGAAAGAGAAGCAAGGTTTTTGCTGTTAAGAAAGAACTCTGGAGGTAAAGCTTTTCAAAGTAGTAGGGCCTACGGAACACAGAAGAGACTAGGGAGGGTATACTGATGTCTGAAGGTGAAGGACCATTCCAGTCACTCTCAGATCCTAGGAACCACAGGATTAGAAATCACTTGCTGGAGGTCAGAGATGCTAATATCCATGAAAATGCCCAGAGAAATTAGGGTGTGTCTAACAGGAATTGCCACATCAAATAATAATCAGGCAGTAAACTAAGGGAAATTTAATTTTCATGGCTTTCTTTCATGTCCCTCTTTTGTTTGATTTTTTTCAAGGGAATCTGGGCAGTATTCTTAACTACCTATTTTTGCTTCTTTTTCATCCTTACTGCCACCACCCTCTTTTGGGTCTGAATTTTGACTGCCCTAGAATTTTAAATAGCCTGTAATTGACCTCTATGGCTCTAGTGCAACACAGAATGAAGTTTCTGAAATTCAAATCCAGTGTTACACCAATGTAAAACTCCTGATGACTTTCTATGGTAGGGATTCCTTCTCTGCATTCCTCTTTCTACTCATCTCTCCCACTCCAGACCCTCTTCACTTCTGCTGAGCTGGCAACTGCCCAAATGAGCTCCATGTTTTGTACTTGCTAGTCCTTCTGAATATTCCTTTCCCTTTTTCCAGCCTCGACTATTCATTCTTCAAAACCCAGCTCAATCATTTCCTCTGTGAAGCATTTCCTATCTTATCCCACATGTAAAGTTGAGCATGTCATCTACATCTCACACGGCACCAATATTCTAATGCTTACCATGAAGTTTTTGCAATTACTTCATTCTACAGATGGCCCCAACTAGACTGAACTTCTTTAGTCTAATATATGTCTGTGTCCCAAGCTCCTAATATAGAGCCTAGCACATAGTAAACAATAAAACGTTTCGAATAAGTGAAAATGGCACTCTTAAGCAGCCAACAGTGGAAACAGTCCTGAAAGCTTAGTAAAGCTCTGCAACTAGCTGTGTGGAATGCCATCTCTTTGATTCGTCTTTCTTCACCCATGGACTAGGAAATATAAAAGCCTACTCACTAATGTGATTACAGTAGATGCCTTAGTTTTTCTTCACTGTTTGGATGGGGAGCAAAAGTTATTTCATAACAAATCATTCACAAAGTAAAAGCTAGGAGGTTTTAAAATTTGAAGATTTAAATTTTTTTAAATGTATTCTACTTTTTAGTAACTTGAGAGGCTAAGAGAATACTTAATTCTTCATAAAGAGGTTATGACAAACATGTCTGTTCAAGAGACTACTGCTCACATATTCCCATGGCAATGTAACAGTGGTTAAGAGTGCAGGCTCTGGAGCCAGACTGCCTAAGATCAATTCCTATATCTGCTCCTTCCAAGTTATATGACCTTAGACAGGTGTCCTAACCTCTTAGTGCATCAGTTACCTCGTCTGTAAAATAAGAATAGCAACCAAACCCACAGTAAAGGATTTATAGGAGGCTCAGTGAGTGAATACTGATAAAGAACTTAGAACATGTCTAGTACCATTGTATGCTCAATAAATGGCAGCTCTAATTACCATATACCCTAAAGAACTTAAGCCACATTTCATCTCCCAGGACCCCCAGAGTAGATGGCAAAGAAAAGCATGTCAGATTTATCCTTTCATTTCACATAGCAAAAGGTAGACAACAGTGTAACAAGTTTGTTCTGGCTAAACTGAGAAAATTTAAAACTTTGAAAGGTAATGAGCTACACATTCTACTGACAAATTGCAGAGTTGAGTTTTTCATGTAAAACATTTACTATCATCATGCACTCTTCCTGTATTTGCTACACAAAGCCCAATACAATGAAGGTAGAGATTAGAGGTGGTGAGATGGATAGATCACCAACGTTAGTCTGGGCTCCTCCAGAGCTGCTTTCTTCCGCATTGACCACCACCTAGACCAAATACTCAGAAGCTCTCTATTTTATTAATAGATGAAAGGTTTTTGTTTTGTTTTTTTTTTAAGTTTAAAATCTAGTTCAAGCACAACAAATAATTTTGTCTTTGGGATGTAGAGAAAAGTGGCATAGCTAGTAGGTTCCTTTAGTCACTTCATACTAAACCAGAGGTCAAAGAAGATTTTCCCTAGAATGAGGCTATAGCCCCAATGCTGAAAACAACAGGTACTAACTAAATGCCTCTATATTCTACAAACCCACCCAGCGAACTTCTGCAGGACTCATTGAGAAGCTGGTAGCAGAACTCTCATCCACAGCCTTCAAAATATTTGCATAGAAGATGACTGACCTGGGAGAAGTGAGTAATGGGTGAGAATGTTATGGACTGAATCCACCTCTCCTAATCCAAGTAATGTTATTTGCAGAAAAAAGTCAATTACAGAGATTAAGAAACTGTCATTTTATTCTACTGAATGCCTACTTACACCGTGGACTGATGTGCCATCTGGGAGTATTTGAGCAGAGTGAAAACAAAACGGTCAAGAGGGACTTGCAATGAATGACCTGAGAAACAGCCTCACCACTGGGAGGGCAAGGATACACATTCTTACAAGACAAGCAGACCCCTGTTGAGGCAGCTGACCTTAAGCCATCTTGACACAAGAAGGCTGCCTCTCAGGCACAATAAGCCAAGCATCAAAAGACTTTGAGATGTATGCCACTGGACCAGGCGTGAGGGAACCCTGCCAGTGAATATCTTTTGTGTCAGATAGTAATCCAGTGAAAAGAGAAAATTTTAAAAGCAGCAAGAGAAAACCATACAAGGGAACCCCCATAAGGCTGATTTTTCAGCAGAAATTGTGCAGATCAGTAGGAGTGCCATGATATACTTCAAGTGCTAAAAAGAAGAAAATAAAACCTACAACCAAGAATTCCCTATTTGGCAAGGTTATCACTTAAGAACTGAAGGAAAGACAGAATTTCCCACACAAGCAAAAACTAAGAGTCATCACCACTAAACCAGCCTCACAAGAAATGTTAAAGGGTCTTCTTTAAGGGAAAGAGAAAAGGATATAGCTAGAAATAAGAAAATATATTTTAAAAATCTCTATATCACTGATATAGGCAAATACATAGTAAAGGCAGTGGATCAAACACTTAAACAGCTAGTATGAAGGTTAAAAGACAAATTCAAAAAATCAGCTATCACTACAATAAATAGTTAATTTAAGGGATATATAAAATAAAAAAGATACAAAATATGTCAAAAACATAAAATATTGGAGGGGTGGTAATAAAAAATCCTAGTGCTTTTAGAATATGTTAGACTTAAGTGACTACCAGCTTAAAACAGACAGACAGACGTGAACCTCATGGTAACCACAAAGCAAAAACCTACCATAGATACATTAAAAAATAAAGATAAAAGAACCTAAATATAACATTAAAGAGAGTCATCAAACCGCAAAAGTAGAGATTAAAGAAGAAAAAAGAACAGAATTACAAAAGCAACCAGAAAACATTGAACACAGCAGCAATAAGGACATACCTATTGACAATCACTTTAGATATCAATGGACTAAATGCTCCAGTCAAAAGACACAGGTTGGCTGAATGGATAAAGAAACAAGACCCGTCTATATGCTGCCTACAAGAGACTCATTTCACTCACTTTACAACTCACTTAAAAACACACAAAGTGAAAAGGTGGAAACAGATATTCAATGTAAATGAAAACAAAAAGAATGCTGAGGTAGCAATATTATATTAGACAACAGACTTCAAAACAAAGACTATAAGAAAATACAAGGAAGAGCATTACATAATGATAAAGGGGTCAATCCAAGAAGAGGATATAACATTCAGAAATATTTATGCACCCAACACAGGAGCACCTAAGTATATAAACAAATGTTAACAGACATAAAGGGAGAAATTGACAGTAATACAGTAATAGTAGGGAATTTTAACACTCCACATATAACAATGGAAAGATCATCCACACAGTATATAAGGAAATACTGACCTTAAATGATACACTAGAGCAAATAAAATATATATATATGTATGTGTGTATACATATATGTATGTATATATGTATGTATATATATGTATACATATATGTATGTGTGTGTATATATATATGTATGTATATATGTATGTATATGTATATATATGGAACATTCCACCCCAAAACTGTAGAATACACATTCTTTTCAAGTACACATGGAACAGTCTTCATAACAGATCACATGCTAGGCCACAAAATAATTATCAATAAATTTAAGAAGACTGAAATCATACCAAGCATCTTTTCAGACCACAATGGTATGAAACTAGAAATCAGTTATAAGAATAATACTGGAAAAGACAAAAACACATAGAGACTAAACAACAAGCTACTGAAAAAACAATGAGTCCCTGGAGAAATGGAAAAGGAAATTTAAAAAAACCTTGAAAAACACAACCATACAAAATCAATCGGACACAGCACAAGCAGTCCTTAGAGGGAAGTTCATAGCAATACAGGCCTTCCTCATAAAACATGAAAAATCTCAAATAAACAATGTAACCTACCACCTAAGAGAATTAGAAAAGAAGAAACAAAAGCAAAAAACCTAAGTCAGTGAAAGGAAGGAAATAATAAAGATCAGAGAAGAAATAAATAGAGATTAATAAAACAATAGAAAAAAATCATTAAAGCCGAGAGATGATTCTTTGAAAGGGTAAACAAAATCGATAAAGATCTGGCCAGACTCACCAAAAAGAAAAGAGAGAAGTCCCAAAAAACAAAATAAGAAGTAACAGAGGAGAAATAACAAGAGATACCACAGAAGTACAAAAAACTAGATGAGAATACTATGAACAGTTATACACCAAAGAATTGGACAACCTAGAAGAAATGGACAAATTTCTAGAAATATAGAGCCTACCAAAACTGAATCAGGAAGAAAGAGATAATTTGAACAGACTGATCACTAGAGGTGAAATAGAATCTGTAATTTAAATATATATATATATATACACTTGCTGCAAACAAAAGTCCAGGACCAGATGCCTTCATTGGAGAATTCTACCAAACATGCAACGAAGAACTTATACTGATCCTTCTCATTCTTCTAAAAGACTGAAGAGGAGGGAACATCCCAAAGTCATTCTATGAAGACTCCATTACATTGATACCAAAACCAGACAAACATACCACCAAAAGAACAAAAGAAAATTACAGGTCAATAACTTTGATGAATAAAGATGCAAAAATTCTCAACAGAATATTAGCAAACTGAATCCAACAACACATAAAAAAGATCATACACTGTGATCAAGTTGGATTCATTCCAGGGTCACAAGGATGGCTCTACGTATGCAAATCAATCAATGTGATACACCACATCAACAAAAGACAAACACCATATGATCATCTCAACAGATGCAGAAAAAGCATTTGATAAAATTCAACATCCATTCGTGATAAAAACTCTCACCAAAGTGGATATAGAGGGAACATATCCCAACATAATAAAAGCAATTTATGACAAGCCCACAGCCAACATAATACTCAACAATGAAAACCTGAAAGCCTTCCCACTAAAATCTGGAAAAAGACAAGGATGCCCATTTTCACCACTTTTATTCAACATAGTATTGGAAGTTCTAGCCACAACAATCAGACAAGAAAAAGAAATAAAAGGTATTCAAATTGGAAGCAAAGAGGTAAAACTCATTACGTGCAGATGAAATGATACTATATATAGAAAACCCTAAAACCTTCACACAAAAACTACTAGAACTGATAAATGAATTCAGCAAAGTAACAAGATACAAGATTAACATACAGAAATCTGCTGCATTTCTTTACACTAACAATGAAATACCAGAAAGGGAAAGTAAAAAACAATCCCTTTTAAAATTGCATCCAAAAAACTAAAATACTCAGGAATAAACCTGACCAAGGAGGTGAAAGACTTATATGCTAAGAACTATAAAACACTGATAAAGGAAACTTAATATGATCCAAAGAAATGGAAATATATCCCATGCTCTTGAATTGAAAGAATTAATACTGTTAAAATGCCCGTGCTACCCAAAGCAATCTACAGATTTAATGTGATCCCTATCAAATTACCCATGACATTTCTCACAGAACTAGAACAAATAATCCTAAAATTTATATGGAGCCATAAAAGACCCAAAATTGCAAAACCAATCCTGAGGGGAAAAAAAACAAAGCTGGAGGCATAGCCCTCCCAGACTTCAGACAATACTACAAAGACACAATGATCAAAACAGTGTGGTACTGGCACAAAAACAAACCTATGGATCAATGGAACAGAATAGAGAGCCTAGAAATAAACTCTCACACCTGTGGTCAATTACTCTTTGACAAAGGAGGCAAGAATATACAGTGGAGAAAAGAATCTCTTCAGCAAGTGATTGGGAAAGCTAGACAGCCACATGTAAATCAATGAAGTTTGAACACTTCCTCACACCCTACACAAAAAATAAATTCAAAATGGCTTAAAGACTTAAATATAAGACATGACACCATAAAACTCCTAGAAGAGAACATAGGCAAAACATTCTCTGACTTAAATCGTAGCAGTGTTTCCTTAGGTTAGACTCCCAAGGCAATAGAAATACAAGCAAAAATAAACAAATGGGACCTAATGAAACTTATAAGTTTTTGCACAGCAAAGGAAACCATAAACAAAACAAAAAGACAACCCACAGAATGCAAGAAAATACTTGCAAATGATGTGACTGACAAGGGCTTAATTTCCAAAACACACAAACAGCCCATACAACTCAATAACAAAAAAACAAACAACCCAATCAAAAAATGGGCAGAAGACCTAAATAAGATATTTCTCCAAAGAAGGCATACAGATGGCCAAGAGGCAAATGAAAAGATAATCAACATTGCTAATTATTAGAGAAATGCAAATCAAAACTACAATGAGGTATCACCTCACACCAGTCAGAATGGCCATCATTAAAAAGTCTACAAATAATAAATGTTGGAGAGGGTGTGGTGAACAGGGAACCCTCCTACACTGTTGATGGGAATGTAAATTGGTGCAGCCACTATGGAAAACAGTATGGAGGTTCCTTAAGAAACTAAAAATAGAGTTACCCTATGATCCTGCAACCCCATTCCTGGGCATACATCTGGAGAAAACTGTAATTTGAAAAGATACATGCACCTCAATGTTCACAGCAGCACTATTTTCAATAGCCAAGACATTCAGTGCAATCCCTATCAAAATACCCAAGGCATTTTTAACAGAACTAGAACAAATAATCCTAAAATTTTAATGTAACCACAAAAGACCCCAAATAGCCAAAGAAATCTAAAGAATGAAGCACCTTCTTACCAAAAAAAATTAGACAATATCAAAGAGGTGGCTCTTTTAAAAGATAAACAAAACTGACAAACCTTTAGACAGACTCTTCAAGAAAAAAAAGAGAGGGCCCAAATCAAATTACAAACAAAAGAGCAGAAGGTCCAATTGATATTGCAGAAATATATTTAAGCCTTGAACAATGCAAGAGTTAGGGTGCTGACCCTCCACACCATCAAAAATCTGTGTACAACTTATAGTTGGCCCTCCTTATACATGATTCCTCCATATCTGTGGTTCCACATCCACAAATTCAACCAACTGTGGGTCATGTAGTACTGTAGTATTTACTACTGAAAAAAATTCACATATAAGTAAACCCATGCATTTCAAACCAGTGTTTTTCAAAAGTCAATTGCACAAACATGAAACTACTACACAGATATGCTAACAAACTGCACAACCTAGAAAAATGGATACATTCCTAGAGACATACAATCTGCCACGACTAAATCAAGAAAAAATAGAAAATCTGGCCAGACCAACTACTAGTAATGAAATTGAATCAGTAATCAAAAAACTCCCAGAAAAGAAAAGAAGTCCAGGATTAGATGGCTTCACAGGGGAATTCTACCAAACATTTAAACAGGAGTTAATACCTATCCTTCTCAAACTGTTCCAAAAAATTGTAGAGGAGGGACCACTTCCAAACTCATTCTATGAGATCAGCATTACCCTGATACCAAAACCAGACAAAGATACCACAAAAAAAATTATAGGCCAATATCCCTGATGAATATAGATGCAAAAATTCTCAACAAAATATTAGCAAACTGAATTCAAGAATACATTAGAAAGATCATACACCATGATCAAGTAGGATTTATTCCAGAGATCCAAGGATGATTCAATATTCACAAATCAATCAATGTGATACACCACATTAACACAACAAAATGACAAACTCACAGCTAACATCATACTCAATGGTGAAAAGCTGAAAGCTTTTTCCCTAATATCAGGAATAAAACAAAGATGCTCACTCTCACTACTTTTATTCAACACAGTATTGGAAGTTCTAGCCACAACAATCAGGCAAGAAAAAGAAATAAAATCCATTCAAATTGGAAGGGAAGAAGTAAAACTGCCACTATTGGTACACGGCATGATACTATATATAGCACACCCTAAAGACTCCACTAAAAAAACTATTAGAATAAATAACATTTATTTGACATAGTGATTTGATATTTGTATACATTACAAAATAATTACCACATTGCAACACTGTAGTACACAAAATTAATACACTGAAATCTCTTCATTTTTATACACTAATAACAAACTATCAGAAAGAAAAATTTAGGGAAAAAAATCCATTTACAATCACATCAAAAAGAATAAAATACCTAGGAATAAATTTAACCAAGGATGTGAATGACCTATACTCTGAAAGCTATAAGACATTAATGAAAGAAATTTAAGGCAAACAAATAAATGGAAAGATACAGTATGCTCATGGATCAGAAGAATTAATATTTAAAAAATACCCATACTACCCAAAGAAATCTACACATTCAGTGCAATCCCTATCAAAATACCCAAGGCATTTTTTACAGAACTAGAACAAATAATCCTAAAATTTTAATGTAACCACAAAAGACCCCAAATAGCCAAAGAAATCTAAAGAATGAAGAAAAAAGGTATCACAATCCCAGATTTCAAACTATACTACAAAGCTATAGTAATCAAAGCAGTATGGTATCAAAACAAACAGATCAATGGAACAGACTAGAGACCCAAAAGTAAACCCACACTTATGTGGTCAATTAATTTATGACAAAGGAGGCAAGAATATGCAATGAGGAAAAGACAGTCTCTTCAATAAATGGTGTAGGAAAAACTACAGGTACACGTAAAAGAGTGAATGTAGACCATATTTGTACACCATATACAGAAATAAATTCAAAATCAATTAAACACTTAAATGTAAGACCTGAAATCATAATACTCCTAGAGGAAAACATAGGCAGTATGATCTTTGACACTGGTCTTAGCAATATTTTTTTTGGATCTGTCTCCTCAGGCAAGGGCAGCAAAAGCAAAAATAAACAAATGGGACCACATCAAACTAAAAAGCCTTTGCATAGCAAAGGAAAACATCAACAAAATAAAAAGGCAACCTACTGAATAGGAGAAGATAGTTGCAAATGATATATCCCATAAGAGGTAATAACCAAAATACACAAAGCACTCATATGACTCAATAATCAAAAAAACCAATCTGATTAAAAATGGGCAGAGGATATGAATAGACATTTTTCCAAAGAAGACATACAAATGGCCAACAGGTACATGAAAAGATGCTCAACATCACTACTCATCAAGGAAATGCAAATCTAAACCACAATGAGATATCACCTCATACATCATACAAGAAACAAGTGTTGCTGAGGATGTGGAAAAAAGGGAACCCTCATGCACTACTGATGAGATTGTAAATTGGTATAGCCACTGTGGAAAACAGTGTGATGGCTCCTCAAAAAATTAAAAATAGAACTACCACACAATCCAGCAATTCCACTTCTGGGTATTTTTCCAAAGAATACAAAAACACTAGTTCAAAAATATATATGCATCCCCCCATGTGCATTGCAGCATTATTCACAATAGCCAAGGTATGGAAGCAACCTAAGTGCCCACTGATAAATGAATGGATAAAGAAGATGTGGTGTGTGTGTGTGTGTGTGTACATATGTACACACGTACGTACGTGTACACACACACACACACACTGGAATACTACTCAGCCATAAAAAAGAATGAAATCTTGCCATTTGCAACAGCACGGATGGACCTAGAGGGTATTATGCTAAGTGAAGTAAGTCAGACAGAGAAAGACAAATACCATATGATTTCACTTATACGTAGGATCTAATACACTAAACAAACAACAAAACAGAAACAGACTCACAGATACAGAGAATAAACTAGTGGTCACCAGAGGGGATGGGGGTGGAAGAACGGGCAAAATAGGTGAAGGAGATGAAGAGGTGCAAACTTCCATTTATAAAATAAATGTCACAGAGATGTAATGTACAGCATAGGGAATAATAACTTGGTATACTGACAGTAATTAGACTCATAGTGGTAATCATTTTGTAATGTATAAAAATATCAAATCACTATGTCAAACACCTAAAGCTAATACTGTCAACTCTACCTCCATTAAAAAAAAGACAATAACCCAGTGACAGTGTTTACACACATTAACTCAATGACAGTGTTTACATTTAGGGACTTAACACACAGATGAAATAAATAAAAAATGCACTACAATAGCACTTGTGAAGCAAAAATAATTTTGCTTCCTTCAACTCTTCCTCCCCTGTCCCAATCCTGAAGAATCAGAAACATAAGTGTGAATAGGAGTAGTAGAAAAGAGTAGGTCTTACACCTTCTCTTCTCCTAGCCCTGAGGTTGAAGCCTGGCCGGGGCTGGAAGACAGTGGACAGGTTAGACTGAATTAGAATGCTGGTGACAAGAAAAGAGAGAACCAATAATCAAAACTAGTGATTAGAGAAAAAACATCATACATTATTATCTTGGCAGACTATTAGTTTCAAAGTGCTCAGTTAATGGGTTACTAAAGATAAAACAAAGATCATTTCATTTCAAATGGACTTCGGTGGTTTCCTTAACTTAAAAAAAAAAGTATTCAAAGGCAGGTGGCCATCATTAGAGGATCCTTCTCTAGGAAGATGCTGTGGGAGCTGGGTAGATCCATTTTCTTTCTCTAGAAAAACTTCCTGCCTCGCAATTGGAATCTGTCCAGCCCTCACGCTGCAAACTCTAACCACCACCATCCCCAACAGTCTCTCCATCAGAGATCCTCTCCTCTTTGTCACCCAACAGTTTAGGGTCCAATCTCATCCCCAAATCTCCCTTCACAGTAGACACTCCTTCTCCCCCAGTAAACTACTCAAACCTCATTTGTTAGCTTGTTTATGGAGTAAATATGTGGGGCATGAAATACAACATCTGGCAGCAACTTACCCAGAATATCAGTGACTGTGGTGAAATTACTCTCAAAAGGAACCGTACGCTTCCCTGAAGAAATGTTCCAATGTAAAATACAAGGTATCTCAGCTGAAAATTAATCACAGATACCTAGGCCCTAAGGCTACTCAGACATGAATCAAAAACAGCGGTACCAAGGTACTTACTTGTATAAATGTCTAATCAAGAGCGATCGGCAATGTTATTTATATGGAATTTCTTGCAAAATAAGTCAGACTAGATGGTCAAAAGCAAGACTAATGTATCTCTATTGGGCTTTTTAATCAGTGTTAACATCATTAAACATTTACATAGCACTTTGGGTTTGGGAAAATTTTATATTTCGTTTTCAAGGTTATGTTGAAATGGGTACAATATACTTGGTGTCTTCTCTTCGCACACAGAATTCATAAGCTAGAGAACAAAAATAACTTTCCCTGAGTCACTTGACAATTCACAAGAAGAGCTAGAGTTATAATCCATCAATTAGTCCCACTCTACACATTAGATATTAAAAACAGATCTAAAAAAAATCTACACATTAGATATTAAAAACAGACCTAAAATCAATCAGGCAAAGATCTAAGCAATCCTTCTGTGGACAAGAAAAGGAACTGAAAATGAGCAAGTTACTTTCACCTCTTACCTGCAGCAGGTGTGGGCCAGAACGATAAACACGTTTGCTTCCTGACCAGTTGTTTTTTATGAAGAACAGTTTGGTAATTGGTAAACACCATCAACAAAGTAAACAGAATCACATAGCTGAAGCTGCACTGTGCACTGGAAATTCTGCAAAGTGATTAGCAGCTTGAAAATGTGCAGAACTTAATCTGCATTCCAAAGTGGCTTAGCACTATGGGTCATTCCAGCTAGCCATTTTCAATGTGTATAAAATACTTATTTTGTTTGTAATTTACTGTGCATATTAAAAAGAGGCAGAGAAAAAGATATGTTACAGCCTACCATTTCTCAGCAGAAGTGGTTAATTGCTTGATTCTGTGAAAAGCCAATAAACAGGGAAAGGGAACAAATTAACATTCTCACAGGTTAAATCAAAAAAGCATCTGTTTCATTTGTGGAGCTCCAGTGTGTAACACAGAAGCACTTTTGGCCGCCAGGCTGTTAATCTCTGAGAGGCTATAAACTTGTCATGTTAAGGACACTGCAAATTCAGCTTGAATATACTTTGCTTTTCACATTAATAGCATGTAAGGACACTTATGCCTCTCATCATCACTTCAGCACCTGGAGAAGACCCATGTTCTTGTTATCTGCTCAGAGGACCACTACTACTTCAGCGCGTGACTTCTCAATCCTTTGTGATATTAACCCCTTAAATTAAACTGACTTGGAGTTGAAGATTGCTACAAGAGCACTTGCTTCCCTTTAGAGATCACACACTACCATTCCACCTGGAAAATTCAGAAGTATTCAAACACTCCACTGTTGATTAAAATCTGTTCTGATATCAGTCAGGAGATTCAAGCTTTCATTTACTCAGAAGAATGGCAGGGATTTGATAAAACATCACAGATAAAATGCTAAATCACAGCACAGTTTAGCAGTGTTCATGCTCTCATTTTGTGTTCTTTAGCTAAGTGAAACTGTAGCATCCTCAGATTTTACTTCATGTCCACATTTCTTCACCTAGAGAGAAGAGTTAATATGTGCCACAAGACACTGTAAAAATCTATGGGCAAGTTTAAAAGACTTTAAATGGATTTGGTGATTCTCTCTACATTTTTTAAAGAATATATTCTTGGGACTTCCCTGGGGGGTCCAGTGGTTAAGACTCTGCACTCCCAATGCGGGGGGCTTGGGTTCAATCCCTGGTCAGGAAACTAAATCCTGCATGCTGCAGCTAAGACCCAGTGCAGCCAAATAAGTAAATAAAATAGAGAAAGAAAGAATATATTCTTACATCATTTACTCTTTTTACAAAGATCAGGAACCAGAACTCTGTTTCACTGGTTGTTTATAGACTATTTTTTCCCAACCGCGCTAATATACTGCCTCCATGTATTGTTCCATCTCATCCAAGTTCTTAGGGGGAAATTCTAGAAACTTGGTCGTCTCAATGGGAAAACCCCCCAGAAAGAGTTGTGGCCTCTAACATTGTTCATCCATAACTTCAGAAGTCATCAGTCCATGATCTCATTCTACTATTAACTTTCTTGTCACATAAAGACACAGGAGAAATGTTCTACTCTCACTGAAGTCAGATCAGTGACCACCATTTTGTTTTTGAACCACTAAGCAACTCATGTCATCTCTCCAGGCTCATTTCCTTGTCTGCAACACATCAAGTTTGAACTAAATTTTTTCTACAGATTCTTTCAAATCTAAATCTACTTGGGGAGGAGGACATCACTAAAATGGCAACACAAGAGGCTCCTGATTGTCCCACCTCCCACAGATGTACTGAGTATACAGCAACACACAGATCATCTCTCTCTGAGAGAAATCCAGAAACTAGTTAAATGACTCCTACACATTGGACAACTGACAAAATCTAAACACATCTAAACAGGTAAGAAAAGCTAATACACACTCTTACCATAAATCCCACACCGGCACAGCACCATTCAATCCCAGAGGGACCCCCCACCCCAACTCCTAGCTTCTCCCTGAGGAGTGAAGGTATTGATAAAAGGGTACAAACTTCTGGTTAGAAGCTAAATAGGGCTGTAAGTATAGTTGATAATATTGTATTGTATAACTGAAATTTGCTATCAGAGTAGATGTGTTTTCTCCAAAAAAAGAGGTAATTATATGAAGTATGGATGTGTTAATTAACTTGATGTGGGAATGCTTTCACAATGTCTATGTACATCAAATCATCATGATATATGCTTTAAATATATTACAATTCTATTTGTCAATTATACTTCAATAAAGCTAAAAAAAATAGACACACAAAAAAATAAATCTATATGGCAAAAATATTTTATATAAACTACTTAACCTCTTGATCAGGACTGTGAGACAATCAAATCTTACATTACTCTGAATTTGAAAACTTGTATTTCCTTGACATTGGAGAACTGGTAGGGCTAGCTTAATGACACATGATTCATATACACCTAATCTGATTGTTGGGACCTCCGTGAATAATAATCCACAAGCAATATGCATGACGCTTTTTAGACAAGGGTATATTTCCTTGAACTTCAGCAATTCAGGAATTTGGAAGCCAATGCAATTTAAGGCAGAACTGCTGGGAGACTTCTGCACCAGCTTTCAGTTCACCACACGGCTGTCTCTGGTATATTATTAGGGAGATTAACTTTAAGCACTTCCTGGTTTAGTTCTGAGCAAGATGAGTGACCTTTTGTTCCATCAGGGCAGTGGGTTTGCTATAAATCCCTAAGTGTTAAATTCTGGGAGCCTAGAGATAAGCAGTGGCCGAGGGCTTTACATTTTCTCATGTTATCTTAAGACACCCACAGCACATACTGCAAAACCTACCCACTTGAAGAAATCTTTAAAGCCCATGTGCTAAATGGGAACTTATTTGAGGCATTACTGATGAGCTATATTCATAGATGGATGGACCTGGAAGGGCCCTCAAGAGCTCATCCTGTTCGACTTCCCGACATCATTGCTTTGTCCTCGTTATCTTAAGAGATATGCACACCGCGTACCATCCAGACCCAAGCTTGCCTGGATTTCTGACTAAGAGCTGTTTGCTATTCTTGATCATTTCATAACATTCCTTCCAACTCTAAGAGGGAATTCATAGCCTTCACAATATTTTTCAGTTATGTAAATTGAAAGCAAAGACATATTCTTGACATATTGCAAGACTACCCAAACTTCTGGTCATATGCAAATTTTTAAAGTATATTTAGAGACAATTAAGTTTCCCTTAGGTTAAAATATATATTCTGGCTCCCTATAAGTCAAATATTATCAGTGCTTTACTCAAAAATATCCACCTTAGGGACTCACTGCCTAATGGAACGGAAAATTCCACACTAAAGATCTTTATTGACAAACTTTAATATTAGAGCCAAATCATTGTAAGCTCTCTATATTAATTTTTTGTGTTGTTGTTTTGTGCGGTACGCGGGCCTTTCACTGTTGTGGTCTCTCCCGTTGCGGAGCACAGGCTCCGGACGCGCAGGCTCAGCGGCCATGGCTCACGGGCCCAGCCGCTCCGCAGCATGTGGGATCCTCGCGGACTGGGGCACGAACCCGTGTCCCCTGCATCAGCAGGCGGACTCTCAACCACTGTGCCACCAGAGAAGCCCCTCTCTATATTAATTTTACATCAATTAACTGTTTATGTGTGTATGTGTGTGTGTGTGTGTGTGTGTGTGTTGAGAAAGGATATACAGTCTGAAATTGATTTAATGGAAAAATACCCTGAAATACTAGCTGTGCCATGATTCTTTACACGATGATGAGAAAGATCACTGAAAATATTTGTGACCTAGTTTCCTTATCCATAAGGAAAAATAGTATTATAGCCTCTTATTCATTTAAAATAACTTGTTAAAAATTAAATAAGCATTATCTTGAAAAGTTCTGAAAAGATTATTCAAAATCAATTAGTAATATCATGGAGGATACATTGCTTTGACCATTGTGAATAAGTGTGCTCGTGTATGGTTAGTGAGTCCATCTTTAAAGTGAGGGAAGGAGGCATTTCTTGAGAGACAGTCATACCCTTACTTGAGGCATCCCTCCTCCCACCCACCCCCCCATATTAATCGGCACACAGCAAATCTCTTTAGTCGGCGTTAAAATTGACAGCCTGCTACGCCTGCCGACTTGACATAGCAATTACAGTGCAGGAACAAAACATTACTATCAATCTCTAGCTGCTGAACCAGTGACAGTCCCCCCAAAAGGGAGTAAGTCAGAAGAATTGGAAGAAAAAGACAAGGAGACAACTGCACAGAGAGAAAGGGAGCAAGGGAACGCAGGACACAGAGATAAAACAAAGCTCTAGAGGAGAATAAAGATATTAGAAGGACAGAGAAAATATGGCACCAAAAATTCACTGCTGAATCCCACTTTTATTTTCAACAGGCACCTTTGGCAGATTTAGCATATTTAATGAGTGTTAATAAATAAAACTTATCAGAATTTTTGAAGTAAGATGTGAGCCTGTGATTTATTTTCCACCATGAGAGATTTGAGAGAGTAGGACTAGTTTCAAGGAAAAAGTGTAAAGGAGGGCAAGGTCATTTTGGACGATTTGTCAGCCCTTTTCATTTAATTCAACATTCATTTATTTGTTGAGCGTCTACCCAGTGTCCCATATAAGATAATGGAAATGAGACACAGTCCTTACTTCAAGTTCAAGGTCTGCGGATATGGTGGGAAACATTCATAACGAGTTAGAATGGAATGAATCAAGGATCTACTCGCAAGTGTGAACAGTCTCTCCGTTATTGCTGACACTTAACCCAGAGGATGGGTACCCTCAGGGCAGCTATCCTCACCCACACGCTCAGTGCTAGAGGTCTTTTTGATTTGACTTCTTTTTGGCAATCCCCTGTGCTCTGGAATTTTCTCTTCCACGGTAACCATGTCCAAGAACATTCCTGGAAATTTCTGCAGAACCATTGCTGTCTACTACTTACCTACATAAGAGAAACTTCATATTGTAATCTGGGAATGTGATCTAGAAATTTACCCATAATCTAGGAATTAAACATATAGACTTGGAGTCAGGAAACATACAGTCCAGTCGCTGGACTGCATCTTACTACCCTCATGATTTTTGACAAGTTACTCATCCTTTCTAAGTATTTTCTGTAAAATAAAGATAATATGTAATTGTATTTATCTCATAGAAAAGTTGAGAGGATTAAATGAGCATTTAGTAAACACTTAAAATGTTAGCTATTATTTTCTATTTGGGGATTGTATTAGTTTGTCAGGCTGCCACAACAAAACACCACAGACTGAATGGCTTAAACAACAAAAATTTATCTTCTCACAGTTCTGGAGGGTGGAACTCCAAGATCAAGATGCCATCATGGTTGGTTTCTCCTAAGACCTGTCTCCTTGGTTTGCAAATGATCACCCTCTTGCCACCTCTTCACAGGGTCTTCCCTCTGTGCACACATGACCCCGGTGCCTCTTTGCATGTCCAAATTTCCTCTTCTAATAAGGATACTGGTTAGAATGGATTAGGGCCCGCTCATATGACCTCATATAACTATAATTACCTTCTTCAAGACCTTATCCCCAAATACAGTCACATTCTGAGAGTGTTAAGACTTCAACATGTGAAGTTTTGCTGGAATTCAGTCTATAACAGAGGGTATAACATGCTTACAGTAAATTTACACACACACACACACACACATCTGTGACTAACTCTTAGAAGATGATGTAGAAATCTTTCCTTCACTCCAAATGCTCTATCATGTGCTGTCCCAATCATTACTATGTCCTCTTCCAGAAGTGACCACTATTTTTGACTTCTATAAAGACAGATAAATTTTGCCTGTCCTTGAAATTCATATAAAGGAAATTATACAGTGTGTACTCATTTGTGTCTGGCCTCTTTTAGTCAACAATACATCTACAAAATCCATCTGTCTGGTAGGTTCCATGTTGCAGTAGTTTGTTCTTTTTAACTGGTATGTATGAATATACCATATTTTGTTCATTCACCCAGTGAAAGGCATTTGGGTTATTTTCTGTTTGGGGGTATTATGAATAAAGCTGCTATGTACATTCTTACACATTCTCTTCATGAACATATGCATTCATTTCTCTTGAGTGGAACTGGTTATTTAGGAGTATATTACTTCATTTACAAAAAATGAAATTTTCTAGTTATCTTTTATTTCTAGTTTAATTCTAAAGTAGTTAGAAAATATACTGTGAATTATTTTACTCCTTTGAAATTTGTTGATATTTGCTTTGATGCCAGTGTATAGCCAATTTTTATAAATATGCCATGTACAGTTGAAAACCGTCTATCCTGCAATTGCATACTACAATGTTCTGTAAACGTAACTGGTGCCAATTAAGTCAAGTTGGTTACTCATGGTTTTTTTCATCTTATATGTATTTACACTTTTGATTATTAAAATATCTAGTTATTTTTTTTCTGTTTCCTTTTTTGTTTTACTAGCCTTATTTATATGTTTTGAAACTATAGTATTAGATGCATGTAAATTTTACCTGTTACACATTCCTATTGAATTGACTTTTGTCATTATGAAATATCGCTCACTAGCTCTGGTAATATTTTCCCCTTAAAACCTATTTTTCTTATACAATAAAGCCACACCTATTTTGTTTTGGTTAATGTGTTCATGATACATTTTTTTTCAACACTTTCAACATTTCCTTCTCTACATATTTAAAGTGTATTTCCCATAAACATATAAAATTATCTTATTAGCCAGCAAGCTCACCTTTGTTTTTTAATTGGAGTATTTGGACCAAAAGAATTTCAATTAATTACTCATACACTTGGGTGTAAGTCTATGGTTTTGCTATTTGTTTTCATATATTTTTATGTTTCTTCATTTTTTGCCTTCCTTTGCATAAATCAAACTTTTAAAAATTATTCCAATTTTTTATTCCGTTGTAATGATACAGTCATTCTCTTGGTAATTACAAAAGTTATGTTTTTCTGTTTTAAAACTGAATTTCTCTTTGACTTACATTTATAAAATCCAAGAATATTCTGAAACTACAAACACATTTCTGTTTTCTTGAACATATTAACTGCATTTATTTTAAAATTCTTTTCTGAAAAATATAAATATCTGAATCATATCTGTATCTCCTATTAGGGTTTTTTTTTTCTTTTGGCTTATAATTCTGATTGGAAGCTAGACATTGTGGATGGGAAACTGTAGAGGCTCTTCATATTTTCTTTCTCCAAAAAAGAATTTTTCTTTTTTTTTTTTTGCGGTACACGGGCCTCTCACTGTTGTGGCCTTTCCCGTTGCAGAGCACAGGCTCTGGACGCGCAGGCTCAGCGGCCATGGCTCACGGGCCCAGCCGCTCCGCGGCATGTGGGACCTTCCCGGACCGGGGCACGAACCTGCATCCCCTGCATCGGCAGGTGGACTCTCAACCACTGCACCACTAGGGAAGCCCCACATTAAAATATTTTTTAAACGTATTTGGAGTTCAGGTTGATCACTTAATATTTCTTTCTTTTTTTTGGATCACTTAATATTTTAAGGTTAGTTTTAGTCTTTGATAGGCCTGGACTATTTCAGTTTTGCTCTTAACCCTAGGATATGACCTTTTGGAGCCTCAAGGGAATGGCTGTTTACTGGGACCCTCTGATTTGACAGGATTTGAATATACATCTGTATATCCCCTGAATAGCACTGAGATCTCCACTAAACTCTTCAAGTACCAGCTGCTGCTATTTTCTTAGTTTTGTAAAATCGTTCTCTATGTTTATGCAGTTTAGGAGTAAGTTAAGGTAAAATTATACACGAATTTTTATCCTCTCTTCTTTACGGCTCCACTTTCTCTGGGATTGTACCACTCTGGCAGCCCTCATATGGGTATCCTCAGCTCATTTAAATCAGTGCTTTGGTTTGTGCTCTATTCTCCTGCTTAGTTCCTCTCCAGTACTATTAAATACACACACACACACTCCATTTCTTATTTGTTGTTTATTGGCCAATGGGTTGATCCAATACCAACTACTTGCTCATAAACAGAACAGGTACTTACTTCTGGGCTACTACTTTTAATATATTAGTGTGGTCTGCCCCAGATTTGACGTTTATCTAGGGTTTTAAGAAAGTGTACAGTGAGAAAAAGTGAATAAATGAAATGAGAGGAGAGTAGGGAGTTGGTAATTATGTGAAAAATGGACGTCAAATAAAGACCATGAAATCAAACATGTATGGAGTACTTGTGTATTAGTCCTCTAGTAGACACAGTGGTAAAACTGAAGGCTATTTATTTCGTGGTATTTGACCCCCAAGAAGTTTATAATATTCTTGAGAAAAAAAGATTAAATGGAAAATTGTAAATAAAAATTCAAGCACTATATAGCAATTTAGAAAATAAGATTTCTGAAAGACGTACAAAGTAGAACTCAGCAGGTGTATATTGAGCTTAAACTTTTCTCCATTTAAAATAAGCTGAAGTGAATAAAACAAACAAGCAGGACATTTAGCTCCAGTTAGCAGCAGGATAAAAACTTTAAATTTCTGTATCTTCCAAAAATGAAATGATGCCAACTTGCACTTTACCACGTAGGGTAGCAGGACAGAAAACACTAGTTTGCATGCCCTAAATAAAAATGTTATGATTCAAATATGGTTCTTTTTCTGTTTGCTATCAACAAATTCTAGGGCTAGTTGGATGCTGGTTAGCAACATTTTAGACTCAGTGGGGCACAAGATTATTGAGGCCATGAGAGTTTCAGGACATGTTTCAAGTAGGATTAAGACTTAATTCCATTTATACATGGCTGCACCCTAGATTTACTGAATCACAATCTCAGATTATGTTCACCAAGCTCTAAAAATTTTTCTAACACAGAGCCAGGTTTACAAACCACTGTTTCAAACTAGGAATTACATTTTATCACTCCTTAATTTGCACAGTGCCATTCAAAAACTGAACACAGAACACCCCTGCATGTTCAACTTCAGTAAGATATTTTATAAGTCAAAAAAGGTAAGAAATATATTCCTCCCCCAATAAAATTAATAGATAATTCCAAAGATAAAGAAGAGCTAGGAAATCTTTCTTGGCCATTATGACGCTCTTTTTTTTTTTTTTTTTTTTTTTGCGGTACGCAGGCCTCTCACTGTTGTGGCCTTTCCCGTTGCGGAGTACAGGCTCCGGACGCGCAGGCTCAGCGGCCATGGCTCACGGGACCAGCCGCTCCACGGCATGTGGGATCTTCCCGGACCGGTGCACGAACCCGCGTCCCCTGCATCGGCAGGCGGACTCTCAACCACTGCGCCACCAGGGAAGCCCCTGACTCTCATTTTTATATGTGATTCCTTGAGAAGCAATTTTCATTTTTGATGCTTTAGAAAATAATATAGAATCTCTGGTCAGGCAACATGACGGTGGAACTGAAACATTTCCTCCTCAAAGTAAGTAAAGATGCTGAACACAATAAAATAAAAATAATTTGGAATTCATAACAGGGCTTGCAAGGATGAAAAGAAAATCTCAAGGTGTAAGAAAAAAATAGTGAACTGAAAACTAAGGTAATAAGTATGAGAATTCATGTTGTTGCTGCCCAAGCGGCTGTTACTGTAATGAATCATGGAGGGACTTATTGTATAAAGTTCATGCAAAGAGAGTTGATAGGACTGTGGGCCCTTGCAAAGTAGTAGCTAAAACTTGAGACTCCTACATAAAGCTAGGATCTCAAAGGGCTAAAAACTCAGCAAAAGGCAGATTATTAAAAACTCTGCACACAAACCCAGGGAATTGAAAAGGAAGCTTACCTGTATTGACCTAGACTATAGATAGAAAATAAGTATCATTTGAAAATTTGGAGAGCTAAGTTTTGAAAACTCCTGCATATTTAGATCTTGAAATTACAACACCTTTAAACTGATAACGTGAAAAACAGCACAAAATAAATATGAATAATATTTACTGTGGTAAAGAAAAAATTATAAACATAAAGATGAAAAAAGAACAATAAAAATTTGAATAAGGACCAATTAGAACACCTAGATATAGAGAATGAATAACGAGAAGATGGATCTAATATATTATAGTGAAATTCCTAAAGGCCATGTTAGAAAGCTGAAAAGCAAAAACAGCAGAAAGATCACACACAAATGAATAAGCAGACTAATAGAAAAGTTCTGACTTCTTTCCAGCAATGAAGACATAACAAGAACAAGACTTAACCAGAAAAATGTTTGAAAAACAACTGTTTTCAGACACTGAGCAACAGGCAGTTTCCAGACCAGGGACAGAAAGAGGTAAAAACTAAACAGTATGTAGCATCTTATAGAGTTGATCAGTTGGAGGTCAGTGTTAAGGGAGACCAATGCAAGAGAAATTTGTGGACAGAGTTCCAGAAAAAGAGAGAGGTATGCAGAAAAATTGCCCCCGATATCTACACAGGCTTCTCCTTGAATCTTTGGTAAGGACTATGCCTCACATGCATACAGTAAAACTCAACAACATAAAATGAAGAATGATGAGGGACTTGTAAGGAGAGCAATTCCCAGAGCTCACAGTGGGTAGGGAATTATCTCAGTTGCAACCAGAGTAGAAAGTCCTCAGTGGTCATCAGGTCATTCAGTGGAGACCCAGCTGCATCATGCCTTAGCAGTAGGACAGAATTATTCCCAGAGTGTAGGCTATTCTAGACCCACTTTAACAAAGCTTAAAAGAAAGACTTCAAAAAGGTCAAACTGATCTGTAAATAACTTAATTACTTGTTAAAAGAAAGCCCAGCAGCCTTCGAGTTAGAAAATAAAATCTAGACCTTCAACAAAGTGATCATCATAATGTCCAGCATCCTGTCAAAATTACTAGATATGCCAAAAAGCAGGAACATGTAACTCATCACCAGGAAAAAATTCAATCGATGGAATCAGATACAGAAATGCCAGAAAAAACATAAAAGTATATCACAAATTTATATATGACATTATTTAAGTATTTAAAGAAAGACATGGGGGGACCTTGAAGATGGCGGAAGAGTAAGACGTGGAGATCACCTTCCTCCCCACAGATACACCAGAAATACATCTACACGCGGAACAACTCCTACAGAACACCTACTGAAGGCTGGCAGAAGACCTCAGACCTCCCAAAAGGCAAGAAACTCCCCATGTACCTGGGTAGGGCAAAAGAAAAGAAAAAACAGAGACAAAAGAATAGGGACGGCACCTGCATCAGTGGGAAGGAGCTGTGAAGGAGGAAAAGTTTCCACACACTAGGAAGCCCCTTCGCGGGCGGAGACTGCGGGAGGAGGAGGGGGGAGCTTCGGAGCCGCGGAGGAGAGCACAGCAACAGGGGTGCGGAGGGCAAAGCGGGGAGATTCCCGCACAGAGGATCGGTGCCGACCGGCACTCACCAGCCCGAGAGGCTTGTCTGCTCACCCGCCGCGGCGGGTGGGGCTGCGAGCTGAGGCTCGGGTTTCGGACAGAGCGCAGGGAGAGGACTGGGGATGGCGGCTTGAAGATAGCCTGAAGGGGTTAGTGCACCACGGCTAGCCGGGAGGGAGTCCGGGGAAAAGTCTGCACCTGCCGAAGAGGCAAGAGACTTTTTCTTCCCTCTTTGTTTCCTGGTGCGCGAGGAGAGGAGATTAAGAGCGCTGCTTAAAAGAACTCCAGAGACGGGCGCGAGCCGCGGCTAAAAGCCTGGACCGCAGGGACGGGCGGGAGACGCTAAGGCTGCTGCTGCTGCCACCAAGAAGCCTGTGTGCGAGCACAGGTCACTATCCACACCCCTCTTCTGAGGAGACTGTGCAGCCCGCCACTGCTAGGGTCCCGGGATCCAGGGACAACTTCCCCAGGAGAACGCACAGCGGGCCTCAGGCTGGTGCAACGTCACGCCGGCCTCTGCCGCCGCAGGCCCGCCCCGCCCTCCGTGCCCCTCCCTCCCCCCCCCCAGCCTGAGTGAGCCAGAGCCCCCGAATCAGCGGCTCCTTTAACCCCGTCCTGTCTGAGCAAAAACAGACGCCCTCCAGCGACCTACACGCAGAGGCGGGGCCAAATCCAAAGCTGAGCCCCTGTGAGTTGTGAGAACAAAGAAGAGAAAGGGAAATCTCTCCCAGCAGCCTCAGTAGCAGCGGATTAAAGCTCCACAATCAACTTGATGTACCCTGCTTCTGTGGAATACATGAATAGAAAACGAGTCATCCCAAATTGAGAAGGTGGGCTTCGAGAGCAAGATCTATGATTTTTTCCCCTTTTCCTCTTTTCATGAATGTGTATGTGTATGCTTCCGTGTGAGATCTTGTCTATATAGTTTTGCTTCCACCATTTCTCCTAGGGTTCTATCCGTCCATGGTTTTTTAAAAAATTTTTTTCTTAATAATTAATTTTAATAACTTTATTATACTTTACCTTCTTTCTTTCCTTCCTTCCTTCCTTCCCTCCTTTAGACAACGAATCATACCAAATTGAGGAGGTGGTCTATGAGAGCAAGATTTATGATTTTTTCCCCTTTATCTCTTTTTGTGAGGGTGTATGTGTATGCTTCCGTGTAAGATTTTGTCTGTATAGCTTTGCTTCCAACATTTGTCCTAAGGTTCTATCCGTCCCTTTTTTTTCTAAATAAGTATTTTTTAATTCAATAACTTTATTATACTTTATTTTATTTTACTGTATCTTCTTTCTTTGTCTTTTTTCCTTCTTTCCCTCCTTCCTTCCTTCCTCCCTCCCTCCTTTCTTTCCTTCTTGCCTTCTTTCCTTCTTTGCTTCTTTCTTTCTTCCTTCCTTCCTTCCTTCCTTCCCTCCTTTCCTTCTTTCTTTCTTCATACTTCTACTAATTCTCTCTACTTTTTCTCCCTTTTATTCTGAGCCGTGTGGATGAAAGGCTCTTGGTGCTCCAGCCAGGAGTCAGGGCTCTGCCTCTGAGGTAGGAGAGCCAACTTCAGGACACTGGTCAACAAGAGACCTCCCAGCTCCACATAATATCAAACGGCAAAATTCTCCCAGAGACTTCCATCTTAACACCAGCACCCAGCTTCACTCAACGACCAGCAAGCTACAGTGCTGGACACCCTATGCCAAACAACTAGCAAAACAGGAACACAACCCCACTCATTAGCAGAGAGGCTGCCGAAAATCATAAGGCCACAGACACCCCAAAACACACCACCAGACGTGAACCTGCCCACTTGAGAGACAAGATCCAGCCTCATCCACCACAACACAGGCACTAGTCCCCTCCACCAGGAAGCCTACACAACCCACTGAACCAACCTTAGCCACTGGGGACAGACATCAGAAACAACGGGGACTACGAACCTGCAGCCTGCAAAAAGGAGACCCCAAACACAGTAAGATAAGCAAAATGAGAAGACAGAAAAACACACAGCAGATTAAGGAGCAAGATAAAAAGGCACCAGACCTAACAAATGAAGAGGAAATAGGCAGTCTACCTGAAAAAGAATTCAGAATAATGATAGTAAGGATGATCCGAAATCTTGGAAACAGAATGGACAAAATGCAAGAAACAGTTAACAAGGACCTAGAAGAAATAAAGATGAAACAAGCAACAATTAACAACACAATAAATGAAATTAAAAGTACTCTAGATGGGATCAATAGCAGAATAACTGAGGCAGAAGAACGGATAAGTGACCTGGAAGATAAAATAGCGGAAATAACTACTGCAGAGCAGAACAAAGAAAAAAGAATGAAAAGAACTGAGGACAGTCTCAGAGACCTCTGGGACAACATTAAGCGCACCAACATTCGAATTATAGGGGTTCCAGAAGAAGAGGAGAAAAAGAAAGGGACTGAGAAAATATTTGAAGAGATTATAGTTGAAAACTCCCCTAAAATGGGAAAGGAAATAGTTAATCAAGTCCAGGAAGCACAGAGAGTCCCATACAGGATAAATCCAAGGAGAAATACGCCAAGACACATATTAATCAAACTGTGAAAAATTAAATACAAAGAAAGCATATAAAAAGCAGCAAGAGAAAAACAACAAATAACACACAAGGGAATCCCCATAAGGTTAACAGCTGATCTCTCAGCAGAAACCCTACAAGCCAGAAGGGAGTGGCAGGACATACTGAAAGTGATGAAGGAGAAAAACCTGCAACCAAGACTACTCTACCCAGCAAGGATCTCATTCAGATTTGATGGAGAAATTAAAACCTTTACGGACAAGCAAAAGCTGAGAGAGTTCAGCACCACCAAACCACCTTTAAAACAAATGCTAAAGGAACTTCTCTAGGCAAGAAACACAAGAGAAGGAAAAGAACTATAATAACGAACCCAAAACAATTTAGAAAATGGGAATAGGAACATACATATCTATAATTACCTTAAATGTAAATGGACTAAATGCTCCCACCAAAAGACACAGATTGGCTGAATGGATACAAAAACAAGACCCTTATATATGCTGTCTACAAGAGACCCACTTCAAACCTAGAGACACATACAGTCTGAAAGTAAGGGGATGGAAAAAGATATTCCATGCAAATGGAAACCAAAAGAAAGCTGGAGTAGCAATTCTCATATCAGACAAAATAGACTTTAAAATAAGGACTATTAGAAGAGACAAAGAAGGACACTACATAATGATCAAGGGATTAACCTAAGAAGATATAGCAATTGTAAATATATATGCACCCAAAATAGGAGCACCTCAATACATAAGGCAAATACTAACAGTCATAAAAGGGGAAATCGACAGTAACACATTCATAGTAGGGGACTTTAACACCCCACTTTCACCCATGGACAGATCATCCAAAATGAAAATAAATAAGGAAACACAAACTTTAAATGATACATTAAACAAGATGGACTTAATTGATATTTATAGACACTCCATCCAAAAACAACAGAATACACATTTTTCTCAAGTGCTCATGGAACATTCTCCAGGATAGATCATATCTTGGGTCACAAATCAAGCCTTGGTAAATTAAAGAAAATTGAAATTGTATCAAGTATCTTTTCCAACAACAATGCCATGAGACTAGATATCAATTACAGGAAAAGATCTGTAAAAAATACAAACACATGGAGGCTAAACAATACACTAGTTAATAATGAAGTGATCACTGAAGAAATCAAAGAGGAAATTAAAATATACCTAGAAACAAATGACAATGGAGACACGACGACCCAAAACCTATGGGATGCATCAAAAGCAGTTCTAAGGGGGAAGTTTATAGCAATACAAGCCCACCTTAAGAAGCAGGAAACATCTCGAATAAACAACCTAACATTGCACCTCAAGCAATTAGAGAAAGAAGAACAAAAAAACCCCAAAGCTAGCAAAAGGAAAGAACTCATAAAAATCAGATCAGAAATAAATGAAAAAGAAATGAAGGAAACAATAACAAATATCAATAAAACTAAAAGCTGGTTCTTTGAGAAGATAAACAAAATAGATAAACCACTAGCCAGACTCATCAAGAAAAAAAGGGAGAAGACTCAAATCAATAGAATTAGAAATGAAAAAGAAGTAACAACTGACACTGCAGAAATAAAAAAGATCATGAGAGATTACTACAAGCAACTCTATGCCAATAAAATGGACAATCTGGAAGAAATGGGCAATTCTTAGAAATGCATAACCTGCCAAGACTGAATCAGGAAGAAAGAGAAAATATGAACAGACCAATCACAAGCACTGAAATTGAAACTGTGATTAAAAATCTTCCAACAAACAAAAGCCCAGGACCAGATGGCTTCACAGGCAAATTCTATCAAACATTTAGAGTAGAGCTAACACCTATCCTTCTCAAACTCTTCCAAAATATAGCAGAGGGAGGAACACTCCCAAATTCCTTCTACGAGGCCACCATCACCTTGATACCAAAACCAGACAAGGATGTCACAATGAAAGAAAACTACAGGCCAATATCACTGATGAACATAGATGCAAAAATCCTCAACGAAATACTAGCAAACAGAATCCAACAGCACATTAAAAGGATCATACAACATGATCAAGTGGGGGTTATTCCAGGAATGCAAGGATTCTTCAAAATACACAAATCTATCAATGTGATAAACCATATTAACAAATTGAAGGAGAAAAACCATATGATCATCTCAATAGATGCAGAGAAAGCTTTTGACAAAATTCAACACCCATTTATGATAAAAACCCTGCAGAAAGTAGGCATAGAGGGAACTTTCCTCAACATAATAAAGACCATATATGACAAGCCCACAGCCAACATCATTCTCAATGGTGAAAAGCTGAAAGCATTTCCACGAAGATCAGGAACAAGACAAGGTTGCCCACTCTCACCACTGTTATTCAACATAGTTTTGGAAGTTTTAACCACAGCAATCAGAGAAGAAAAGGAAATAAAAGGAATCCAAATCGGAAAAGAAGAAGTAAAGCTGTCACTGTTTGCAGATGACATGATACTATACATAGAGAATCCTAAAGATGCTACCAGAAAACTACTAGAGCTAATCAATGAATTTGGTAAAGTAGCAGGATACAAAATTAATGCACAGAAATCTCTGGCATTCCTATATACTAATGATGAAAAATCTGAAAGTGAAATCAAGAAAACACTCCCATTTACCATTGCAACAAAAAGAATAAAATATCTAGGAATAAGCCTACCTAAGGAGACAAAAGATTTGTATGCAGAAAATTATAAGACACTGATGAAAGAAATTAAAGATGATACAAATAGATGGAGAGGTATACCATGTTCTTGGATTGGAAGAATCAACATTGTGAAAATGACTCTACTACCCAAAGCAATCTACAGATTCAATGCAATCCCTATCAAACTACCACTGGCATTTTTCACAGAACTAGAACAAAAAATTTCGCAATTTGTATGGAAACACAAAAGACCCCGAATAGCAAAAGCAATCTTGAGAACGAAAAAAGGAGCTAGAGGAATCAGGCTCCCTGACTTCAGACTATACTACAAAGCTACAGTAATCAAGACAGTATGGTACTTGCACAAAAACAGAAATATAGATCAATGGAACAGGATAGAAAACCCAGAGGTAAAACCACGCACATATGGTCACGTTATCTTTGATAAAGGTGGCAGGAATATACAGTGGAGAAAGGACAGCCTCTTCAATAAGTGGTGCTGGGAAAACTGGACAGGTACATGTAAAAGTATGAGATTAGATCACTCCCTAACACCATACACAAAAATAAACTTAAAATGGATTAAAGGCCTAAATGTAAGGCCAGAAACTATCAAACTCTTAGAGGAAAATATAGGCAGAACACTCTATGACATAAAGTACAGCAAGATCCTTTCTGACCCGCCTCCTAGAGTAATGGAAATAAAAACAAAAATAAACAAATGGGACCTAATGAAACTTCAAAGCTTTTGCACAGCAAAGGAAACCATAAACAAGACCAAAAGACAACCCTCAGAATGGGAGAAAATATTTGCAAATGAAGCAACTGACAAAGGATTAATCTCCAAAATTTACAAGCAGCTCATGCAGCTCAATAACAAAGAAACAAAGAACCCAATCCAAAAATGGGCAGAAGACCTAAATAGACATTTCTCCAAAGAAGATATACAGACTGCCAACAAACACATGAAAGAATGCTCAACATCATTAATCATTAGAGAAATGCAAATCAAAACTACAATGAGATATTATCTCACACCAGTCAGAATGGCCATCATCAAAAAATCTAGAAACAATAAATGCTGGAGAGGGTGTGGAGAAAAGCGAACACTCTTGCACTGCTGGTGGGAATGTGAATTGGTATAGCCACTATGGAGAACAGTATGGAGGTCCCTTAAAAAACTACAAATAGAACTACCATATGACCCAGCAATCCCACTACTGGGCATATACCCTGAGAAAACCAAAATTCAAAAAGAGTCATGTACCAAACTGTTCATTGCAGCTCTATTTACAATAGCCCAGAGATGGAAACAACCTAAGTGCCCATCATCGGATGAATGGATAAAGAAGATGTGGCACATATATACAATGGAATATTACTCAGCCATAAAAAGAAACGAAATTGAGCTATTTGTAATGAGGTGGATAGACCTAGAGTCTGTCATACAGAGTGAAGTAAGTCAGAAAGAAAAAGACAAATGCCGTATGCTAACACATATATATGGAATTTAAGAAGAAAAAAAAAATGTCATGAAGAACCTAGGGGTAAGACAGGAATAAAGACATAGACCTACTGGAGAACGGACTTGAGGATATGGGGAGGGGCAAGAGTGAACTGTGACAGGGCGAGAGAGAGTCATGTACATATACACACTAACAAACGTAAGGTAGATAGCTAGTGGGAAGCAGCCGCATGGCACAGGGATATCAGCTCGGTGCTTTGTGACCGCCTGGAGGGGTGGGATAGGGAGGGTGGGAGGGAGGGAGACACAAGAGAGAAGAGATATGGGAACATATGTATATGTATAACTGATTCAGTTTGTTATGGGGCAGAAACTAACACACCATTATAAAGCAATTATACCCCAATAAAGATGTTAAAAAGAAAAGAAAAGAAAAGAAAGACATGGATAAAATTAGATAGAGAAATGTTAGATATTAAAAAATAAAAGAAACTTCTAAAGATGAGAACCACAATGTCCGAAGTGACAATATCACTGAACTGGCTTAACAGCAAATTAAACATATTATTTGGAGAAATATCAACAACATATATCCGAATGAAGCATAAAGAAATAGACTGGAAAAGAAGGAGCATCAGTTGACCTGTGATCTAATTCCAAATGTTCTAACATGTATATGATTGAAGAATCAAGAGGAAAGGAGAGAGGGGCATAGAAAAAAATACGTGGAGAAATGTTATTTGAGAAATTTGAAATTTGGTAAATACTATAGACACTGACTCAAGATGTTCAACAAATCCTAAGATAAACACTAGGAATACCATACCAAATCACAACATTTTCAACTCCAAAAGACAAATATTGAGAGAAAAATCTTAGCAGTAGCTCCTTCCCTGTCCAAAAAGAAATATTACATACAGAAAAATAACATTTTTAAAGTGATAAAAGAAAAAATCTCAAACTAGAATCTGCAGCCTCCAAAAAAAAAAAAAGAAAACTAAACACAATTTTCTTTTAGACAAACAAAAGCTGACACCATTCAATATAAGCCCAAGATGACTAGAAGAACAGAAATTTCCACAAGAATATCCAAAGAGTAGAGGAATTCCAGGTTTCCAGTTCAACACCATTTCATTCGATGTCCAAAAGATAAGGTGACCTTTTCTAATATTTGGGCTATGTATGTTTTAATTTTGAACCAGTGGGGAAAATTTAGGCTATCAAAAATGGCTTTGGGAATTTTAAAAGTATAAATTTAAGTTGCTATCTCATACAAGAAATTTGAGCTGGGTTAGAGACTTACATATGAAAGATGAAACCATAAATGTGCTAGACTACATTGTGAGAAAACATATTATCTCCTTTTGGGGAAGACTTTTTTTTTTTGCCGTGCTGTGCAACATGCGGATCTTACCCTGACCAGGGATCGAACCCCGTGCCCCCTGCAGTAGGAGTGCTGAGTCTTAACCACTGGACTGCCAGGGAAGTCCCGGGGAAGACCTTTTGAAACCAGACATTAAAGCCAGAAAACATAAGGGAGAAAGTGTGTGTGTGTGTGTGTGTGTGTGTGTGTGTGCAATGGGTGGACAAACACATAACTTCCCTCTTTTCCCTTCCCACTTTTCAGAACGATTTGCGGAATGAGGCTCATGAGATGGAGGTCAAAAGATCGGTTTTATTACTGATATAGCTGACTGGGGAACATTCCTCAGCCAGTTTGCTCTCCACCATGTGAGACAGTGGACTGAATAGTCTTCGCCTCTGTGGGGGGAACTTGGGGCGAGGGAAATGAAAGCTCCAACAGATAAAATTCCTAAATCTGATAACACAGAATAATATCAACAGTCACAGGTAGCAAAAGAATATTCAGTCCATATCTAGGGACATTAGTCCCAAATTCCCACAATTTATGTGCTCTGACTGGCTCCAGAACATAATTTTTGTGCCTGCACCAAGAAAGTGGATGAATTTTTCTGGAGTTTCCATGTTTAACTCCTTGAGGGAGAGAGTGGCCTAACCTTTCTTCCCTGTTCCTCTTCTATCTGATCACTCCGTAACTGTTTTCCTCACATCAATAATAGGTGCCTCCAGTGAGATAAACAGGGCAGCAGACCCACAGATTCTTTATGTTACTGACTTTACTATTCCTTCCATTCAGTATGGATAAGTATCTTTAAGAATCTGCAGAAACAGATTCTAAAATACTATCACCTCCGGGTGGTGAGATCATGTGTTATTCTGAATTTCCCCCCGGATCTCCTTATTTTCATCAACAAAGGTCAAGAAGGACCATCACATCCCACAAGCTCTGCTTCTCATGGAATTTTATTAAATCGATGACATCCCCCCTTACTGTTGCAGTCCTTTACCAGCTCCTGGGTCATTCCCCATCATTTCTTAATATAAGTCCTAGATGCATAAAATTCTCTCTCACACTATTACTGATGTAAATCTTAGTGATTTTAATACATAAGTTAACAATCCTTCCAACAGAGTAGCGTCCTAGCACTTTGACCCTCTCCCCTCCAATTATCTTGTCTTCTATTCCATCTCAGCCACTCACTCCGACAGGCATACCCGAAACCTTATCAGGGCTAAAACTGCGACCCTCGATAATCTCAACTTCATGTAGCAAGGCATCTGACCATTATCTTCCCCTAGGATCCTGACTCCTGACCCCTCAACCCTACCAGTGACTCCCATCTACTGACTCTGCCATCTAGTCATTCTCCCTCATACGCTTGGTGTCCTCTTTTCCCTCCTGTCACAGCTTAAATTCGAGGCCAATTATTATAATCCCTGCACACACTCTCCACTCCCTTGCCCCTCTCTTGTTGTCATATTTTTTTGGCCATACTAAACCCTGATTAAATTCAAGCCCAGGTTAAATCAAGTTCTCTGCCTACTCCATGCTTGCAGTGATGAAGCTGAACATGGCAAAAGAGAAATACAAACGTTCTGACTGGTCTCACTTTAGAGTCATGACCACGAACCTCGAGACATTCTGTAACACTGGCCAGAAATCCTGCCATATCTACCCTGGCCATTTATCCCCACCGTTGTCTAGGAGATTCTTTTACCCACTTCTCTCCTCAAACATCCCAAACCTTCTACCTTCACTCTCAGCTGATTTTGCTTCCACTTCACTGAAAAAATTAGACAATTGAAACAATCAGTAAAAACTCTCTAAGACTCCCACTACCACATGCACCCACGATGAGCGCCTGCACTCAGCTTCCTCACCTGACAAGGCAGAAGGCTCCCCTTCTCCTAAGGGAAGCCATCCTCTACACGTTTGCTGGCTTCATTCTCTCTCCAGACCTTCCTCTAACAATGGCAGGGTGCGGGGCAATAGTAACAAATGAAAGTCTCTCCATGTACATATTTGCACATCATATTTTATGTATATACATGAATTCAAATATTGGGATATTGGGATTGACATATATACACTATTGATACTATGTATGAAATAGATAACTAATGAGAACCTACTGTAGAGCACAGGGAACTCTACTCAATGTTCTGTGGTGACCTAAATGGGAAGGAAATCCAAAGAAGAGGGGATATACGTATATGCATAGCTGATTCACATTGCTGTACAGTAGAAACTAACACAACGTTGTAAAGAAACTATACTCCAAAAAAATTAATTAAAAAATAATAGTATCCTGATATACATATAACATGTACATTATATACTATGTGTGTATATGGGTGTATCTAAAATGGTGGTGAGCATAAGAAAGCAAATTTAGGTACAAAATACTGTTTAAAAGGAAAAGATGATTTTTCTAATCAGTAAGCAAAAGAAGAAAATGAAGATTTGTTGAACATCTGCTATGTCCCAAGCACTGAGCTAAGGTCTTATATCATCTCATTTACTATATAAAGTAATGTATATAAGGAAATTGAGATTTTGAGCGGTTACATAACTTGCCCAAGGTCACACAGCTAGTAAAATGGTCAAACTGGGCTCTGCTCCAAGGATGGTCTGACTCCAAAGCCCATGCTTTATTCATTGTGCTATGAGAGAAAAACACTATAATTTCCCATATGGCTGGTCCCAGTGTAAACACCATGCTTTGTAATACCAGCTTCACAGCACTGAATCGGGAGTCGACATATGGTTGGTTAGGCTGGGGCCTCCTTGCCCCTGTCTGAGTGTGGCTCGGCTGTCTTGCTAAAGAGCTGCCAGATAGCCCCACAGGCAGCACTGTAGGTGTGCTGATTCCTAGATATTTTCTAAGCAGGTTATAAAGTGCTCTGGGATTCCTCCCGATACAATGTACCCTATAAATGCAATGTGTAGTTTCATTTGCCTTATAGTTGGGAGCTGCCTGGTGATTTAATTCTAAGTGCACTGTATTTTTTTAAAGTGCATTTAAAAAGCATCTTTCAGCTACTGGCAGACTTTGTAAACTGCTCTCAGAAGTTTTCAAAACAAGGGGGAAATTCTACAGCAATTTTTTTTTCGAATTTTATTTATTTTTTTATACAGCAGGTTCTTATTATCCATTTTATACATATTAGTGTATATATGTCAATCCCAATCTCCCAATTCATCCCTCCACCACCATCCCCGCCGCTTTCCCCCCTTGGTGTCCGTACGTTTGTTCTCTACATCTGGGTCTCAATTTCTGCCCTGCAAACTAGTTCATCTGTACCATTTTTCTAGGTTCCACATATGTGTGTTAATATACAGTATTGTTTTTCTCTTTCTGACTTACTTCACTCTGTATGACAGTCTCTAGATCCATCCACGTCTCTACAAATGACCCAATTTCGTTCCTTTTTATGGCTAATTAATATTCCACTGTATATATGTACCACATCTTCTTTGTTCATTAGTCTGTTAATGGGCTTTTAGGTTGCTTCCATGTCCTGGCTATTGTAAGTACTGCTGCAATGAACATTGGGGTGCATGTGTCTTTTTGAATTATGGTTTTCTCTGGGTATATGTCCAGTAGTGGCATTGCTGGGTCATATGGTAATTCTATTTCTAGTTTTTTTAAGGAACCTCCATACTGTTCTCCATAATGGCTGTATTAATTTACATTCTCACCAACAGTGCAAGAAAGTTCCCTTTTCTCCACACCCTCTCCAGCATTTGTTGTTTGTAGATTTTCTGATGATGCCCATTATGACCGGTGTGAGGTGATACTTCACTGTAGTTTTGATTTGCATTTCTCTAATGATTAGTGATGTTGAGCAGCTTTTCATGTGCTTCTTGGCCATCTGTATGTTTTCTTCGGAGAAATATCCATTTAGGTCTTCTGCTCATTTTTGGATTGGGTTGTTTGTTTTTTTTAATATTGAGCTGCATGAGCTGTTTATATATTTTGCAGGTTAGTCCTTTGTCCGTTTATTCATTTGCAAATATTTTCTCCCATTTGGAGTGTTGTATTTTCATCTTCTTAGTAGTTTCCTTTGCTGTGCAAAAGCTTTGAAGTTTCATTAGGTCTCATTTGTTTATTTCTGTTTTTATTACCATTACTCTAGGAGGTGGATCAAAAAAGATCTTGCTGTGATTTATGTCAAAGAGTGTTCTTCCTATGTCTTCCTCTAAGAGTTTTATAGTGTCTGGTCTTACATTTAGGTCTCTAATCCATTTTGACTTTATTTTGTGTATGGTGTTAGGGAGTATTCTCATTTCATTCTTTTATATGTAGCTGTCCAGTTTTCCCAGCACCACTTATTGAAGAAACTTTTCTCCATTGTATATTCTCCATCGTATATCCTTGTCTCCTTTGTCATAGATTAGTTGACAATAGGTGCGTGGGTTTATCTCTGGGCTTTCTATCCTGTTCCATTGATCTATATTCCTGTTTTTGTGCCAGTAGCATATTGTCTTGATTACTGTAGCTTTGTAGTATAGACTGAGGTCAGGGAATCTGATTCCTCCAGCTCTGTTTTTTTCCCCTCAAGACTGCTTTGGCTATTCGGGGTCTTTTGTGTCTCCATACAAATTTTAAGATTTTTTCTTCTAGTTCTGTAAAAAATGCCATTGGTAATTTGATAGGGATTGCGTTGAATCTGTAGATTGCTTTGGGTAGTATAGTCATTTTCACAAAAATGATTCTTCCAATCCAAGAACATGTATATCTCTCCATCTGATTGTAGCATCTTTAATTTCTTTCATCAGTGTCTTACAGATTTCTGCATACAGGTCTTTTGTCTCCCTAGGTAGGTTTATTCCTAGGTATTTTATTTTATTTTATGGTGATACAAAGCAGGAGTAAGCACAGTTTCCTCATCTGTTAAATAGAGGGTTGGATATTCCATGACTCTGTGAAGCTTATAAAGTGACATCACGATATGTAGACAGGTAACTTTACGGTACACTTGGGTTCTATGATACAGTTCACTGACTGAAACATCCATCACTTATTTTTGTATGTGGAGACAGAATTTTAGGGAGGAAGAGTGCTTTATAAATCATTTAGATCAACTCCTCATCTAATATGTAAAAATATTGCCCCAATATTCCCGTCTGGTGGAAATCCAGCCTTAGTTTAACTTGGCTTCCATTTTAGGTCAACCTTTATTGTAAGATTTTCACCTGTTTTGACAGTTTTTCTCCAGCTGAGAAGTTTCTTAATCAATTACTACTGTCTTTGGTAGGGGACACAGCACAAGAAAGAGACCGTTGAGACCACAAAACGAGTGGCATGGATCTAGTGTGTAAGGCTAAATTTTTTTCCAAAACTGTTTTGAATTTTTCTTAAAATATTTAAATTGTGATGAACTGATGAGACTGACAATCAAAAAGGTATTGTCATCTACTGTTCCAGAGTTCTTTATTAGTTTTGGCTCTTTGCACTAAGTGTTTTAGAAATTAATTTTCACTTATCTTTTGGTTAGATTTCTATCTCCCTTGAAGAAATTCATAGCCGTCTATGCATCACAGCAATTTAAAGGTGGGCAAAGAGGACTTCAGAGACTGTAGTTATATAACACATTTTTGAATGAATGATCTCAGTTGTAGATAAGAAATTGGCAGGTTGAGACTGTAGTTATATAACACATTTTTGAATGAATGATCTCAGCTGTAGATAAGAAATTGGCAGGTTGATTTAGAAATGGAGGCAGAAAGTCATTGAAGTAGATTCCATCTTCTCAAGTTCAGTGTCTCACTAAGAGGCACCTCTGAATCCTTCCACAATTGAAGAATTACCCAAAATACTTCTCATTTACATTAATAAGTTATTATTATTAATTCTCACTATTCATTCTTTTGAGATTTTACTGTGTTCTTAGATGTGAATAATATGAAGGTCTTTATCATAAATAAAAGAAAGAAATATTACTTTATTGAGACCCAGGATAGATTTCTTTGCATTCAATATTTGGTTGCACAATATCTGAAGAAGAGGGATATAAAGGCACCTGACTTATAAGGAAGATTTAACAGGTACACATTTGTCTATTTATCAAAACAAATGGAAAGTATATCTGTATTTGAACACTGCTCACAAGGAATCCAAAAGGATAATTTAGTTATTTTATTGTAACATAATCCAGCACCATCTGGGGGCAGTTCATGGGCATGTAAGTGAATCAAGCAATTGGTAGACTGCTTTTAGACAGAACGGAACTTCTCTGCGCATTTTATACTTTTCAAAGACGTCAAACATCACTTTATTTCTATTCAAAACGTACACAGTTTTACTTTTTCATTAATTCAACAAATATTTATTTGGAAATTCCCACTATGTGCTGGTCTGGGGTGCCACTACTAGATATTGGGAACACAATAATGAGTAAAAGCATATAGGGTTCAAATATTCATGGCTCTTTCATGGAAAGGCACTGCACAGACGGAGATGCTAATGAATATCTATAATGAACTGACGTAAATTATGAGAAGGAAAGAAGCTGTCCTAGATTTAAGGATCATCGGGTGTGTACTCAGCAGCTTTCTAAGGGTGGCCCAACCAGCCAGCCTGGGAACTGCAGACTGACACGCCCTCTATCCCTCTTCAGACAGAAGTCACAGAGATTGTACCAAACACCACTGCTAGCCTTCTAACCCTCTCCCTTTACTCCAGAACTACCCAGTAGTGGTAATAGCTTCAGAACCATACTGAGCAAGTGTCTTAACAGGCCTCAGTCTGCCTCCAGGGCAAGCCAAAGCTGTACCTAAGTGAACATTTCTTCCACTCTGCTAGGAAGCCTGAGGTGCCGGAGCCCTCCCTGGAAGGTCCTCAAGAGCTGATTATGCACATCTCTTTCCATTTTCAATGGCATCATGTTGGTAGCTCCACATCGGCTGGCCATGATCTCAGAGGGAGAACTTACATTCTGAAAACACTTAATGCACAAATCAGGGCTCCTCCAACCCCAGAGTTATTTTACCATCCCACCACTGTAGAGGTACCCCCAATTTTTTAAGTGTCTTAGGGTCCTGTGTCATATATGAGGCATAGAATAATTAATGTGCCAGATCTATGGTCAGTATCCCTACTATGAAATAGGGAGGCCTGTCTAGGCTAATCATCTGGGTGGTACATCAGACAGGTCCTGAGAATGAGCTCAGTGCCCTTCACAGCAGTCCTGTCTCCAGTCTACTGGTCACCTACTTCCTGGGCACAGACAGAGCCGGATCACTATCAGAATGAGGGCCAGGCATCCTGTAATCTACAACAGAAATTGTAGGATTTTAACAACACATGACTCCACATGTGACTGAAGGCTGCAGGACAAATCCTTAACAACTTCACAAGGCATGTCTTCACTGCATAAATTTCTACTTTTTTTGTGAGAACACATAAGTTGTAATCTCTCTGCAAGGTTAAATTATGCAATACAGTGTTAACAACTATACTCACCATGTTATACATTAGATCCTCACACTGAATTCATCTTATAACTGAAAGTTTGTACCCTTTTACCAACATCTCCCTGATTCTCCCACCCCCAGCCCTGGCCCCAGCCCCAGAAACCACCATTCACGTTTCCATGAGTATGACTTTTTTTTTTTGATTCTACATATTAATGATACCATTCAGTATTTGTCTTTGTCTGGCTTACTTCACTTAGCATAATGCACTACAGATTCATCCATGTTGTCCCAAATGGCAAGATTTCCCTATTTTTTTTAAGGCTGAATAATATTCCATTGTGTGTGTATATGTATACATAATATTCATAACATTGCATGTATATACATATATATACATATAACATCATGTCTGTGTATATATACTGATATATATACCACTGTGTATATATATATATATAACATTGTATACATTTATAACTGTGTGTATGTATGTGTCATATATATGTATGTATATATACATACATATACATAACATTTTCTTTATCCATTCATCCATCAATGAACAATGAACACCTAGGTTGTTTGCATACCTTGGTTATTGTAATAATGCTGCAATGAACATGGGAGTACAGATATCTCATTGAGATAATGATTTCATTTCCTTTGGATATATTCCTGGAAGTGGGACTGCTGGATCATATAGTAGTTCCATCTTTAATTTCTTGAGGAACCTACATACTATTTTCCATAGTGGCTGTACCAGTTTATACTCTCACTAACAGTGCAAAAGATTTCCCTTCTCTCCATGTCAACACTTGCTATCTCGTCTTTTTGATAAGAGCCATCATAACAAATGTGAAGTGCTGTCTTGTGGTTTTGATATGCATTTCCCTGATGATTACTGTTGAGTACCTTTGCATGTACCTATTGGTCATTTGTATGTATTCTTTGTTAAAATGTCTATTCAGGTCCTTTGCACATTTTAAAAAAAAATATTTATTTTTCCTTATTTATTTATTTATTTGACTGCAGTGGGTCTTAGTTGCAGAACATGGGATCTTCATCAAGGCATGTGGGATCTTTCATTACAGCACATGGGCTCTTCGTTGTGGTGCTCGGGCTTCTCTCTAGTTGTGGCATGCGGGTTTTCTCTCTCTAGTTGTGGCACATGAGCTCCAGAGAGCATGGGCTCTCTCACTGAGGCATGTGAGCTATAGTTGTGGTGTGGGCTTAGTTGCCCTGTGGCATGTGGGATCTTAGTTCCCCGACCAGGAATCAAACCTGCATCCCCTGCATTGGAAGGCAGATTCTTTACCACTGGACCACCAGGGAAGTCCTCCTTTGCCCATTTTTAAATAGTTCTTTTTTTTTCTATTGAATTGTATGAGCTCCTTGTTATCTTGGATATTAACTCCTTATTGGATATGTGATTTGCAAATATTTTCTCCCATTTGGTAGGCTGCCTTTTCATTTTGTTGGTGGTTTCCATTGCTGTGCAGAAGCTTTTTATGTTGATTTTTGCTTTACTGTCTTTGCTTTGGTATCAAATCCAAAAATTTACTGGCAAGACTAATGGCAAGCATCTTACCCCATGTTTTCTTTTAGGAGTTTTATGGTATTGGGTCTTATTCAAGAGTAGATCTATTTTGAGTGTGTGTGTGTGTGTGTGTTGTATGAGGTAGGGGTTCAGTTTCACTCTTTTACATGTCTATATTCAGTTTTCTCAGCACCATTTATTGAAGAGACTATACTTTCCCCATTGTATATTCATGGTGCCTTTGTTGGTAACTGACCATATAGGCATGGATTTATTCTGGGTGGTCTGCTCTATTTCACTGATCTATGTGTCTGTTTTTGTGCCAATATCATACTGTTTTCATTACCATAGCTTTGTAATATAGTTTGAAATCAGGAAGTGGGATGTCTCCAGCTTTGTTCTTTCTCAGGACTGCTTTGGCTATTTGGGGTCTTTTGTGGTTCCACACAAATGTTAGAAATGTTTGTTTTCTACTTCTGTGGAAAATGCCATTGGAATTTTGATAGGCATTGTATTGAATCTGTAGATCACTTTGGATAATATGGACATTGAAGCAATATAAATTCTTC